>NC_072384.2:47334738-47959738 GCF_028885625.2 Pongo pygmaeus | reverse complement strand
CCCAGGGTGGGCTCACCTGGTTGTGCCAAGTTGAGAGCCAAGGATTTGAGGTCCTCTAGCAGCAGAAAAATGGTGATCACAAGATGGAAAAGAACCCAGGGAGTCCTTGAGTTCACTATAGCTCTCACTTGGATTCATTAGACGAATGAAAAATTAGCTTTTTTTCATTCTCTGTCACTTGGCCACTGTATTCACTGTTTCCAGCCCTGCCACTCCCTCTCTTGCCCCTGCTAGCATGGAGGAGTTTTAGCTCCTCCATGTAGGCAGTCATTCATTTATTCAGCTGCCTGTGTCCTCACATGGCTGTCTTCTTACAAGGACACTAGTTGCATTGGATCAGGGGTCCACTGTACTCCAGTACAACTTCTTAACTATGTCTGCAAGGACCCTGTTTACAAATAACACCACACTTTGAGGTACCAGGGATTAGGATGTCAACATATCTTTTTAAGGGGATGTCATTCAGCTATAACATCATTGGATCTGGGAGAAATTGGGGTTAGGGCTAAAGATGGGTATGCCCTCTGAGCTATTAGTGCAGCAGGAAGGAGATCCAGGGATGGCCACAAAATCCCTTGAGAGTGGAAATATTTTCAGAAAACAGACAAAAAATAAGGGTACAGGTTAGGAAGAAAATAAGAGCAAAGAGTGAGGAAATAGTGCAAGAATGAGGAGAGGGGAGGTTGAGGGAAGGAGGGGGGCACCTGAGCCCAGGGAGACTCATGGGCAGTGAGGAACGTGGGGGAGGAGGGCTGTGAGCACCTTCTGGAGGGCAGGAAACCACAGACTCTGTGTAGGAAATCTGGTTATTGCGGGTAACTATTTAGGAGTTCATTAAGCAACTTCCTGCCTGAGGCTGGAAGGGCAGTGGGTGTTCTGCTCACCCAGCTAATGGTCTTGCTTTATGTGGCTTAGAAGTGGATGAGCACATGGGAGAAGCCAGAGTTATGGCATTTTGAGCCACATCCCTGAGCTGTGGACTCAAGTCCAGGCTGACAGACACTCCAGCAAGGGGACTGGTAGAACTGCATGGGGGTTGTGGAGCTGCTTCCTGTGGGAGCTGAGCCCAGGCCCTGGCTAGACACTGCCCACTCAGACCCCCTATGGAAAGCAGATACAGCTCCAAGTTCCCTCGGATCCAGAAGGAAACACCATTCCCGGCAGCCATCTATAGTTTAATCCCCAAGACCATCCTACAGATCTCTGCCCCCAGGGGACTCTGCTGTGGGTCCAGAAGAGAATGAATGGGTTGGAGTGGGTAGAGCAGGTTGCTCTGTCTGGGGCTGTAGGGAAACATGTGTCTCCTCCTTCCAGGCACAGTGCTGAGCACTGGCATAAATCCTTGTTCCACACTGGCCTGTTCTTCAGGGTCATCCCTCAGCAAATTTGGAAAGGAGGTGAAAGTTACCCCACAACACCTGGTCCCCCAGCATTCTGGGGTAGGACACTAGACTTCCAGGCCCCAGCCATGGGTCTCTACAGCTCTGAACCTCTCATGTCCCCAGCAGTGTCCAGTCAAGCACCTTGCCTTGTAACAGATGACAACTATTGAACTTGATAAGCCAATCAGAACAATGTTGGAAAACACCTAACGTGTTACTAGATTATTGTTCTCAATGGACTCCTTTAGTCAGAGATGTTGGTTACCAACTGCAGGAAGTGACTCTAGGCAATTTAAGCAGAAACGTCACTTACTGGAAGGACAGGCAGTTCACAGCATGGACAGATGGGAAGGAACCGCATTGCTGTGGAAGCAGACAAGGCCAGGCTGAGCGGAGGTGGCTCCTGGGGGACCATCATCTTGGTGCCACCCTGGTGGCTCCGGACAGTCAACACCACTGCCCTGGGCTGGCCTTAGCAGAGGCACCCGTGGGTCATCTTCAGTGGCCCCAGGCCTTTGTGTCACTCCTTCAAGCTTGATGATTCGGGCTGCGGCACTTGATTGCAAGCCCGAGACCCAGCGTCCCTCTCTAGCTGCCTGGAATGGGAAAAGACCACGCATCCATTTGTTTCTGTAGTGAGGGAGGAGCCCTTTCTCCCCCACTGCCCCATCCCCACCACCTATTCTAGGATTTCTCCAAAACAGGACGAGTGTTCAATGTGGGCAGCCCAAAAGAACAACTATCCAGTAAAGTAATATGTGTGTACATTCATAACGGGGGGTCTCCCAAGACAACTCCCTAACTCAAAAGAGTGACTCTCATGGGGATTTCAGGCAGCAAGACAGATGGACAGGGGAGACTTGCCTAATGTCATAGGCAGAAGCCCTGTGAGTAGAAGCTTAGGTCTTCTAATTACAGATCCCAGTGCTGTAACCACACTGGCCGAATTAAGAACAGAGCTGATGCTCAACCCACATTTGCTAAATGAATGAATGAATTTTTGTGTCTTCCACTGTGTGATGATCTGCCTCAAGAAAAGAGGCAGGATAAAATGATCAATTAAAAGAAATCTAATGGCCTTGGGGTAAGCTATTAAACCTTTTTTGATCTCCATTTCCTTATTTTGAAAGATAAGAAGGACAAGACTGATCTCTAAGAACTTTCTCTTGAATGCATTGCAGGAAGAAATTTTGTCACATATAAGATAGTTGGAAATTTGAACACTGACTAAATAATTTGAAGATGTTAAGAAATTACTTTTAATCAGTTTTGATTAATCACTTTTTAGGTGAGCTATCATTTTGTCTTTTTTTATTATTATACTTTAAGTTTTAGGGTACATGCGCACAATGTGCAGGTTAGTTACATATGTATACATGTGCCATGCTGGTGTGCTGCACCCATTAACTGGTCATTTAGCATTAGGTATATCTCCTAATGCTATCCCTCCCCCCTTCCCCCACCCCACAACAGTCCCCAGAGTGTGATGTTTCCCTTCCTGTGTCCAGGTGTTCTCATTGTTCAATTCCCACCTATGAGTGAGAACATGCGGTGTTTGGTTTTTTGTCCTTGCGATAGTTTACTGAGAATGATGATTTCCAATTTCATCCATGTCCCTACAAAGGACATGAACTCATCATTTTTTATGGCTGCATAGTATTCCATGGTGTATATGTGCCACATTTTCTTAATCCAGTCTATCACTGTTGGACATTTGGGTTGGTTCCTAGTCTTTGCTATTGTGAATAGTGCCGCAATAAACATACATGTGCATGTGTCTTTATAGCAGCATGATTTATAGTCCTTTGGGTGTATACCCAGTAATGGGATGGCTGGGTCAAATGGTATTTCTAGTTCTAGATCCCTGAGGAATCGCCACACTGACTTCCACAATGGTTGAACTAGTTTACAGTCCCACCAACAGTGTAAAAATGTTCCTATTTCTCCACATCCTCTCTAGCACCTATTGTTTCCTTTTTTTTTTATTATACTTTAAGTTTTAGGGTACATGTGTACAATGTGCAGGTTAGTTACATATGTATACATGTGCCATGCTGGTGTGCTGCACCCATTAACTCGTCATTTAGCATTCCTGGGTTTCCTTAAGGGGAATTCCAGGCACTTAGCTGGCCCTGAGAAGTAAGTAAGCAACTTGATAAGCAAGAAGGTAAATAGTAGCTTAAAACAATAGCCAAGGAGCTAGAATCATGGGATGTTTGGTTCCCTCTAGAAATTAAAGAACGCATCTTAACATGTGCCCCCGAGTGGTTATTTAGACACCCAGTCTCCTGCAGACTTTGCATCCACTGGCACAAAGACCTCAGATAAGGGGGAACTGAGGACTGAACTCTGATTACTGTCAATTTCTTCCTCAGAGCCCTGGAGGAGGTCACAACCCTAGGCCAAAACTAACACTCTTTCCTACTGATCCCAAGTTTATTTTATTATTTTATTTTATTATCTTAGATAGGGTCTCACTCTATCATCCAGGCTGGAGGGCAGTGGTGATCATAGCTCACTGCAGCCTCCAATTCCTGAGTTCAAGCAATCCTCCTGCCTCAACCTCCTGAGAGCTGTGATTATGAGTGTAAGCTGTTGCACCAATTTATATGTGTGTGCGTGTGTGTGTGTGTGTGTGTGTGTGTGTGTATGTAGACAGGGTCTTGCTTTGTTGCCCAGGCTGCTGAGCTCAAATTTTTAGACAAAGCTTTGCCTCCTGAACCACTTGCAGATCGGAAAATCTTTGAATCCACCTATGACCCTCTTTGAGATGTCAAGCCTTTTTAGGTCAAACCAGTGTATAACCTCCATGCACTAATTTATGACTTTGCCTGTAACCTCTGCCTCTTCGCTTTTAAAAACCCTTACCTGTAAGCCATCAGGGAGTTCAGGGAGTTAGCTGCCCAATTCTCCTTGCTTGGTGCCCTGCAATAAGTGCCTCACTTTCTCTTGCTGCAATCCTGATACCAGTGTTTGGCTTTGCTGCACCGGGTAAGTGAACCCCAGTTCAGTTCAATAACAAATACCTATGGCACCCTTTCCCTGACAGAATATTCGTAACAGAAATGATGCAAATCCATTTTTATTATCACAAGATGCTGAGAAGGGCATTAGCAGGAGCGGGAGGCTATACTAAGGCTTGGCTGTCGGACCAGGAGTTCCCGTGGCAGGGGAGGGCATGCAGCCTGCAAAGGGCTCTGGCTTGTCCCCCATATTAGAGATGGAGTTGCTGGTCTTCTGCCTCCTCCAAGTCTCATGCTTAAGTGGACTTGAAATCCAGCAGACGGTATCATTGAACTGAGCCTCAGCAAGGCTGAAATTTAGGGGTCATTCATAAAGCAGAGACCTCTCCTTTGGTTTCCAGTGAGAGTTGGTGTTGAGCATTTCAGGAAGCAATTTATAACCTGGGGAAACCTGAGAGCAGGTCCTGGACTCTCCTCTCTCTCATGCCCACTGCAGGCAGCCAATCCCCAACTTTTCACTATATTAGCTCCTCAGTCTCTGATGAATTTTCCTGTCCTTCCCACCATCGCTGCCACCACCCAGGTGCAAATCATCACTATCTCTCATCCGGACAATTGCAATACTTCCTAATGGTCTCTCTGAATTGATTGCTGCTGCTTACTTACTCAGTTCTTTCCACAAAAGCCAGAATGATCCTTCAAAAATGCAAATCTCATAGTGTCTTTTCCTTTCCTGGAAGCTGCCAATTACTTCCCACTGCCCACGGTGTTCTCCACGCCGATGCCCATGTTCCCCCCATCACCATTAGATGCCTGGGACATCTTGACTCCCTGCCACACACCCCATTTTCCCACCTCATGCTTTCCACCTAGGCTGATGCCTCGGTTTGGAGCTGTTAGCTCTCCACTTGCCCCTTCATTCCACAGTCCCAACTCCTTTCTGTTCTATCTTACATGTCACCTCTTGGAGGAGAAGTTTTCTTCCTCTGTCTCCCACTTCCAGCTAAGTCCCGTCCTCTTTACATGCGCCCACTGTATCTTGCCTGTCTCCTTCAAATATTCGATGTAACGGAAACTTTCTTCCTCATTCAATTAAAAGGGCAGAGATTTTGTTCACAGTGCTCCACACTCCATCCCAAGCAGCTATCACAGTGCCTGGCACACAATCAATGATTAGTAAATAAATATCGGCTGGCTGCCTATCAGGTGTGACCCCAACTAACCCCTCGAGACTCTCTTTGGCCTCTTAATTAAGCATCTACAGAGATTCATACCTACAAAGTTCCTGCTGGCGGGGACAGAACATGGAAAGAAACGGATGTAGACAGAGTCCGGTTTGGAACCTGGAAGCAAGGCTGTTGCCTTCCAGAGAGAAAATGTCTTGGTTAGAATTCTGGACATTCTCCACACAAGCAGACATTTTTCTTACTGTTTGTTCTAAAATGTTGATGTCACTCAAAGATAGACTACAGACCTGAAACAGAAAGCGCAGGCTGAGAGGAAGAAAAGCCGGAGCCATTCCCTGTTCTCCCCGCAGTGCATGCCAGGGGAGAGGGAGTCCTTGTCCCCTTCCTGCCTCCTCAGTAGTATGTGGAAACCTTGGAGGTTCCCAAGTCAGTGTCTCTCCTGGGCTGCAGAAAGAGGTCTGGTGGAAGAAACCACAGCTGGGATGCCGGGGGTGGGGTGAGGTTCCCATGAGGCCCCATGCATGGGAGCCACTGGTTTCTTCCCTTGGAAGGACATGGGCACTTGGAGTAGCTCGCCTTCCTGAAGGGAGATGAGGCCGTTGGGGAACGCAGCTTCTCCTCCATGGACGGCTGTCGGCCTCCTTCTCAGGGTAAGGGGAGCTTCATTTCCACTCCCTTTCTTCAGAGTCAACCACAGACACCTGAAGCTCATTTCCATGTGCCTCTCTGGAAAAATCAGTTGCTTTATCCTGCAGTTCCATGTGGAAGAGCTGAGACTGTTCTGCCAGGAAATGCAGTCGCCAGGCGCGGTGGCTCACGCCTGTAATCCCAGCACTTTGGGAGGCTGAGGGGGGCAGATCACCTGAGCATTTTGGGAGGCCAAGGCGGGTGGATCACAAGGTCAGGAGTTCGAGACCAGCCTGGCCAACATGGTGAAACCCCATCTCTACTAAAAATACAAAAATTAGCTGGGTGTGGTGGTGGACACCTATAATCCCAGCTACTCAGGAGGCTGAGGCAGGAGAATTGCTTGAATCCGGGAGGCAAAGGTTGCAGTGAGCCAAGTTCGTGCCACTGCACTCCAGCTGGTGACAGAGCGAGACTCTGTCTCAAAGCAAAAAAAAAAAAAAAAGAGAGAGAGAGCACAGGGGCCAGCATCTAGCCCTAGCCAGGATGGCTGAGAAATCAAGGCGTCCTACAGGTGGGCCTGGTCACAGGGGATCTGGGGGCCCTGCCATATCGGAGATGGGTGGGGGATCAGGTGGGAAGCATGGGACAGTGTCAGCTGGTGCAGCGTGGTGGAGTTCAGCAGCCTAGGTTTGGACATAGCCATGTGACTTTGAGCTCTTCCTCTTCAAGGCTGACTATTCTTTGGTGTAATAATATGGAGCTGGTTGTGTGTACCTGGAGAGAATTGTGTGTGGATTTCTGAGCTCCAAGGCTACCTGGATGGATTCAAGAGGCGACGTGCACAGCTATGTCTTGGAGGCTGAGCCCAAGGCACCTGACCGGTGCCTTCTGCGCCGCCATGCTGCCCTCACAGTGGCTTCTGGAACACCGTCAGCCCTGTGCTCCCCAGAGCCCACATCAGAACTTCTCGAACTTTTCTGCTGAAGTGTCCCTAAGAAGAACAAATGCCTGCCCCTGAGCCATAGATAGGAAATTTCTTTTAAGTCCCTTGTTCTATCTTAAAAATTCATGTGAATTTTGCATCTTACTCCATAATCTATTCATGCTTGTTTTAATATAAATATATTCTTTTCCTCAAATATTCAAATAGAATATACAGTTCTAGGAAGTTGCTGGGAGAAGGGGGCTGGGTGTCGAGGAAAAGAGGGAGAACTTGGCCCCTCACATCTGAAACCTTGTTTAACTCTCCCCATAACCTTATGAGGTAGAGGCTCTTTTTTTTTTTTTTAGAGGAAATATCTTTCTGTGAAAGAACTAAGACATTACAGGTTTAAAAAAGCTGAATGTGAACATCCTCTGTAATCTAACTCCCTAAAGAAGCCCCTGGTAAACAGTATCTGTGGCATCTTCATTTCCATCAGCTCTGCTGAGTGTGGAACATCCCTGCCCCCCAGAGTCTGTGACATGTGTCTTGGTTGCACTGTGACTTGCCCTGTGCACAGAGAACAGACTCCTGCCTATTTCCCATTTTGTTCATCAAATGTAAGCTTTGGCCTGATGTCAGCTGCATCAGAAACCAAAGGAAGTGATGGGAGGGACACTAACTTCGTAAGGCCCTACCCTGATCTTACTTTCTAAGTTGCTGAGGTCCTGGCTGAATCTGACAGTTTCCCGGCATGCAGCTGCCATGAGCTGGTAGCCAGGTGCTCAGGGATCTGTTTTCATGAAGAGAGGAGCCCATGCAGACTTCCATTCAGAGCCTAATGAGGAGGAGGGAAGGAGGTGGACATGATGGTGTTTGTCCCCCTGCTGTGGGTAAGGGGTGGGATTGGAAAGAAGCTACAGACAGAAGGTCAATGAGCTCCCTGCCACAGGGACTTTGGAGACCCGGTCCAGAGGTTGGCATTCAACACAGTGTTGGGGTGAAGGTCTTTCTCCCACATTTGCAGGTAAGTAGGAGCTCAAGAAGACGGCCACGCTCCCAGAGATTTTGGCCAAAATGCCGATGAGTGGCTTCGTGGGCAGCAATCAGTGAGGGGTCCAGGCAGAAGATCCTGAGAGGGAAGCTGTTTTTTTACACAGGGGAGACCCCAGCAATACTAGCGGGGGGTGGGGGGGAAGGGAGCAGGGCTCAAGGTGATGCCGGGGCAGAGACAATGACCCAGTGTAATTTAATGTTAATATTTATGTGGCCTAACAAACATCCACATCTGAGGAAGGCTTAGGGAAATTCAGCTTAGAGGAAAATTCCATCAACCAAGCATTTCATCATGTGATTCCTTTTGCCCATGGATGGTTCTAAAAACAAAAACAAACAAAAAACAAAAAACAAAAAACAAAAAACAAACTGAAACTTACATATTGAATGAATTTGCCCCTTCAAAACAGTATCTCAGGAGGTTACCCATGCATTCCAACAATGCTCTTGATACTTTCAGAAATTATCTTTGAAAACTGACTTCAGAGCCATTTCGTGAGTCATACTTTGGAGTCAGCTGGTTTGATCGCCCAATTTATTCTTCAGCTTTGCCTTTGAATAATTTTTGTTTGATTCCAAAGATAAAAATCATTTGTCAAATAATTATGCTTGTCCACCAAGCCTCCTCCTCTGTAGACTGTAAATTTCTTGAACCAATGGAGCATGCCTGGTTCATCTTTGGCCATCCAAGCCCCGACCAGGCACTTCAAAAATGCCTGATCCACATTTCTTCTGAGGCTGTTCACTCTACTCCATAGGGCTGTTCCCAACACTGTTAGGTTCTACAGATAGCAGACCCCCAAAATCAAAACATCTGCCTTCTCTTCCCAGGTAGCTTTTTGGTATTAAACAGTTATCCCTGAAAAGGAAGGGTCATTCTAAATCTGCACCCACCCTAGCCCATGGTAGAAATACCTTCTGGAATAAGCATCAACAATTTAGCCTTTTTCTGTTGGTTAAGGTCACAGGGAACAGTCTGTGAACATTTTTCTCTATGTTGCTTTTCTTTTCAGGGGCGTAGAATAAAGATGAAAAACACAGCTCTGGGAGCACACAGAACAGAAAGCTGACACTCACAGGATTGATTATGCATTCACTTATTTATTACAATTTTTAAAAAATGGCCCAGCTGCTTCAGCTTACACAAGCTGGGCTGAAATATTTAACTCGATAGTATTCTTATCTGGTAGTTATAATACTGAGTGAATTAATGCAAGGGTTTTTTAACCCTAAAAGAAGAAAATCAAAATTAAGTGAAAAATAATGTTAGTGCCTACAACTGGGATTCAAACATTCAAGTGTTTCCAAGGAATACCCATTGTTGGCCTTTCCTTCCTGATGCATTGGTCCATAGCAGCCCCCGTCCCTAGGGGTGCATATGGGACCCCCTTCACCTGTGAGGTTTTCCAGTTGCTTGCATGTGTCCCTCATGGGATCCAGAAGGCCTAGGCTCACACCTGTTCATGTATATCCTATAAAACGCTCCCAGGAGATCCCTAGCCTCTGGCTGAGAATATGTGATCTGTAACCATCTGATCACTGCTGCCATGTGGTTTCGCTCCTGTTGGCATCACATCCCTCATACATTATGTTTTGATCAAATGATGGAATAGTCTGATGCCAACTGTCTTAGACTGGAGGAATGTGTTGGCTCACGTAACTGGAGAGTCCAGAGGTAGGTTTGGCACAAGACATTGTTTTGTTCAGCTACTCAAAAGGTGTCAAGAACGGGCTCCTCTCCTCTTGGCGCGGCCCTTCTCAGGTTGGTTATTTACCTCAGACAAGCTCCCTTGTGAAGGCAGGAGGGCTGCTAGCTGCTCTGGCCTTATAACCTCCGAGTCCATCAGAAATTTAGCCTCCATTTCTCAGCTGTTTGAATGACATTGCGTGATCTGACTCTTGGGTCCTAGTCAGGTTCCAAGTGCCCATTTCATTGGTACCAGGTGGGTTTCATTTTTGAACACAGAAGTCACTCTAGATATTGAGAGCAGACCAGGATTTAACACAGGTACGGGATGCTTGCAGAATTGTTGGATGGTCTGAAGGAGTGAGTTCCAGGAGGAGTCTTCAGAAATGACTCCCAGAACACAGCAGAACTGACCTGCTTCAGAGAGCTATGGTCTTTGAAACACCTGGCAAGATGGGGGATCAGGAGACTGCCATGGGAACAACTGAGTTCAAGTTCACATGCCATATTTGTAATACAGGCCTCAGGAGGCCAGCACTGCCACCCATCTGCTTCTCAAACCCAAGACACAAGTGTCACATACCTGTCTTCCAAATCTTGAGTGGAACATTTTGGATAGTAATTTACATTCAGATCATTGTCCATAGAATAGTCAGGAAAACGTAGATTTTAGCCGTACAGCTCTTGTAAGTTGTAATACAGGATGGCACACTGGAGAGAGGTTGGAAAGGATTCTGACAGCCAGTCCACCGTGGGAAGAGGCTTGTGGGGGTGGGGCGGGGCAAGGCTTCCCTTTGCCAGGCCTTGAGTGACACTCATCTCCTGGGACTAGAGGAAGGTCAAGTCCACTGGAGACAGGAGGAAGGTCAAGTCTACCAGTAGCCTGGCGACCAACAGTCCAGAGGAAGTTTAGGTTATAGTATAGTCATTATACTGTTACTAGAAGGTGAGGTAACAGATGCTGGCTGACAAAACCAAAAAATGTCCCCTGCAAGGTATATGAAGCTTCATCACTTACAAGCACCTTCACATACACTAATTCATTTGATTCTCACCAAACCCCACGAAGAGGGAAGGTCAAACCCCATGAAGGAGGAAGGAGGAAGGTCAAATAGTGTCATTCCCATCTTGCAGATGAGGAAGTCCAGACTCAGAGGTAAGAGCTCACCCAGGTGAAACCCTTACAGCTGGTGAGGGGCAGAGCTTAGATTCAGACCCAGTCTCCTGACTTAAATCCTGTCTCCTTGGGCTGGATCAGAATGAGAAGAAACTTCTTTCTGAAACAAAGTTGCTGGAGCCCAGCCTTTCTGTGCCAGGGGAAAGCAGTTTCCTGTGTCCTGGAAGCTATGGTCAGACTGGAGCACGGGGCGGTGGAGGACTCTTGTGCAAGAGCAGGGGTGGGACACAGGCACGAGCACTTGGGTGCTTTGCCTTCTCATCATCTGGTCTTTATGTGAAGAATAAAGGAGGAGTTTCACATTTGTTTGTTTAATGACGAGTGTTCCAAGATGCTACAGTATCGTTATAAATTATAAATTCAGGTCAGGGATGGGCCATTTCTCCCAAACAGCAATATTTTTAGCATTAGCCATTCTCACGTAAATGCAAAATCTTCTTTGATAAGAGATCAAAGCAGATCCCTCCTTCCAGCTTTCCTTGTGGGCTGCGAAGTGACTGGGTTTGCATAAACCAGATTACAGCCACACAGAGCTGTTAGCAGCATTACAGATGCCTCCTGCTGTCAGCACCCAGGAAAGCCCACACTTCCCTGGAGAGGAAAGTGACACTCCGGGGGAGCTGCTTCTCCGTCAAGTTCTTGAAAGCTCAGGCCTCTACAGGACAGAGATCTCAACCCCACACCACATGGCCTCCTGGGGTACCACATCTAAAAGATGGGGATTTGGCCTGGGCCAGTGGGGAAACGTGAATTTTGGGGCGCGTTCTTGGGAAAGAAGAGGAAGCATCAGGGCCCATCTCTGGGAAGTGCTGCCTCTAGCTCAGACCGGTCCCTGACAGCCGTCTGTGCAGATGGCTTCACTCCACTGGGCAGTGAGGCCATACCACATTTGGGATCAAGGAGGATCTCCCTTTTCATGCATGTGGTTGGGTCAACAGACTCCTAGAATTCTCACCACCCTCCTGCAGAGAAGGCCTTCACGAGGAGCCGGTCCCTACCAAGGTCCTGGCCAAGAAGGGCCAGGTTGGCGCAGTCTTCATGTCATCCACACCAGGACCTGGTGAGGCCTTTATAGCATTCTGCACAGAGAATTGTTTTTTTATTTTTTATTTTTATTTATTTATTTTTATTATTTTTTTTCCTATTGCTTCATTTTACCAAAGTTAAGGAGACACTTTGGTTATGGGCTGAATTGTGTCCCCCCAAAATTCCTATGTTGAAGCCCTAACTCCCCAGTACCTCAGCATGTGACTGTATTTGGAGACAGAGCCTTTAAGGAGGTGATGAAAGTAGGTCATATGGGTGGGGCCTAAGACAATATGGCTGGTGTCCTTAAAAAGAGATTAGGACACAGACGCTCAGGGAGGGAAGACCATGTGAAGACATAGGGAGAAGACGGCCAAGAAGAGAGGGAAGCCACGGAAGAAACCAACTCTGCTGATACCTTGAGCTTGGACTTCCAGCCTCCAGAATTGTAAGAAAAGAAATTTCTGTCGCTTAAGTCACCCAATCTGCAGTACTCTGTCATGACAGCCCTAGCAAACTAATACATCTGCCCTCAAGAGCAACTGCAAGCATGATTTCTTGCCTCTGCTCTCTAACCCTTTTTCTGAATAGAACTGCTAATAATTTGCCCTCTGGATCCAGAGATGGCAATGAGGCCATCCCCCGGAGGCATGAGCTTGGAGTCCCTTCTCACTGACTGTGGTATCATCCACATGTGTTCTCTCTCTCTCTCTTTCTAATCCTTCTAGTTCCGAGGACTTGCAGAGGCTTACCAGGTGCTTCTGGCTGGGGAACAGTCTGTGGAGGGGAACAGAGGGGAGGAGAGGACCCACATGTACAACCTACCTTCTTGGTCCCCTCCATTCTAGCTAACCGACTCACCAGATCTTACAACTCTTCTCTGCATCACGGGTTTAATCCAGTGGGCATCACCTCCCCAAGTGTATTTCCAGCACACAGACACACGCTTGCCTGCAGCTTGTGTTTTTCAGACAGGGCCTGTGCCTCGTCCATGCAGGCATGATGAGGCTCATCACAGTCCTAAGTCTGAGCTGCTGAGACGTTGTTGATGATGACCACTGGCGAACCAGCCACTTGCTCAGAGGCCTTCACAATATAGCCATTGTTCTGGTTATCGTACTTATTTATTTATAAGCATAGTGAAATCTTAGGAGAAAAAGGAGTAACCGCACCACTAATAGAGTACAATGCAGACCACCTCTCCCCAAGTGGAATTCCTGTGGCACTCATGGATCCATCCCAGGCTTTTCATCTGTACTGTCTCCTGTCTCCTTACCAAGCTCCCCTGTGTGGGCAGCTCTCCTCGGGACCATCTTTGTCCTCCCCACCATGCCCAGCACAAGTCCTGGCATGCATTGGGGCTCAATTCATATTTTCCGGAGGAATAAATTATGCTCATAATTTAGATTAATTTGCAAATAAATAGCAATTTTCATTTCAAAGTATTTCTCCTTTATCATCCTCTCTGTAACCATCTTTGCAGTCAGGGAAACAGAGATACGTAAGAATATTTGGGATTTAGAGGAACCTCTACTCCTATTTTCCAAACATAATTGTCCCTTCCTTCTCCCCATATCTGATACTATTAAGATGAGACTTTTCCCAAATAATTGGCCCAACATCTTCCATGGTGCCTGGACTGGAGTAGGCATTCAGGAAATATCTGTTGAATGAATGGATGAGCGAGTGAGTAAAAGCTCATTTAGGGTAAAGGACAAATGTTCTTATTTAACACTCAGCCACCCAGTAACTCCAAGTTTCTTAAAACTCCTTCTCACGTTCAGGCCTCACAGCCTCCACTTAGCACATTGTTTTAGAAATGTTTTCTCCAAGTGCCCCTATCTCAGAAGAAGACACACTCTTGGTGATCTGGCCCAGATTCCAGAGTGTCCCACAGCACAGAAGCTTCCTCCGAGTCTTCCTGCTGGACCTTCACAACATGCGTGGGTGGTGTATCCTCCTCCATAACACCGCGGTGTTTGTATCTATGTTAAAGTATTTTGAATCATTCATAGCTGAGTATGACTGATGCTCCATGAAAACGTGTCCTGTCTATTGCAGCTTCCATTGCCTCTGGCACAATACCATGTCCCCTCAGGCGTCTGTGCACCCCTGAGTGCCCAGCAGATGCCGAAGCCAGGGAAGCCTAAGTCAATCCACTGAGCTTAGGAGGAAAATGTTAGAACTCCCCTTATACGGATTTTTAATATTACCATGGGATGTCAGAGGGTGGCACTATCCTGCCTTAAGCCTGTCTGGGAGGAGCCAGTGGACAGTGTGGTCCTGGGGCTGGGGCTTGGGATGGAGCAGGCCTGCTGCCCGGTGCTCACGGGCCCCTCAGAGCGGTTGGTGTTTAGCTCACCTCATTCCTGCTCTTGCATTAACACCCCCCACCCCAGGTTGGGGGCAGCTGGGAAAAGCCCCCTTCTCTAAGGGCACTAGCAGCTGATATACCTGGCTTGTTTGTGACATCTAGAGGTCACTGAAGGAGGCAGCTGACTGGCAAGGGTGTGCATGAGGGCGGGAAGAGTTTAATCTTAAATTGGGTACATCAACAGTTGCATTTTTAGCTCGATATCAACAAGAGCCTGCAGGCACAACATTCCCTGTGGGATCATTCCCGGGACAGACAAATCCAGCTGGGCTGTGGGAGAGAGGGCACTGACAGGAAGGAGGGTTCAGCCGGAGCGGTGCACACACGCACTCATGCACACATGTACACAGACACACAAACACACACATACACACACACATACATGCAGGCACATAGACACGCAAACAGACACACATGTGCACAGGCACACATGCACATACAGACACAGACACATAGGCACAGGCACACATGCACATACAGACACAGACACATAGACACATGCACACAGACATGCACATATGGACACACAGACACAGACACATACACACATTTACACAGACACATGAACATGTTTACACAAACACACAGACACATGTACATATATACACATGTGCACAAAGACACACACAGACATGTGTACACAAACACACATACACACACGTGCACAGAGACACACACCTGCACACATACAAACACCTGCACACACACATGCACTTACACACACCTGTACAGAGACGCACATGAAGAGCAGAGTTAGGGAGTCCAGGGAGCTTTGCAAGTCCTCCAGCATCAGTGGGTGTCAGTCACCTGGTCTGGGCACATGGTGTGGAGTAGGCAAGTTTTAACATGAGTTTGAAGGAGGAGGATACAAAGCACAGAGGACACACAAGAATAAATGATACAACTGTAAGGAAGCATCAGTGAAAATTAAGAAAAAATATAGATCATTAATTCATGTAAAAGAAACATGTTAAGTGGGATGAGGAAGCGGAGATGACAATTCTAGACAGCTGTCTTAAGCCCACATCCAGTATGAGTATGGAAGCCATCCAGGTGGTAGAGATGGTGAGCGCAGCGGACACATCCACGTGGAGGAAATGGTGAGGGCATGATTTAAGGGAGGTGTGGCACATTGAAGGATGTGCCTGCAGCGCCATCTGGCTGGAGCATGGGCATGAAAGGGCGCAGGCCCAAGAGCTGGGTGGAGAGAGACGCTGGGGCAAAGCATACGAAAGGTCTCCATCCCAGGAAGCTCGGCTGCCTTCACAAAATACCAGACCACGTGGCATAACAACATAATTAAGCAACATTTATTTTCCCACAGCTCTGGAGGCTCAAAGTCCAAGATTCAGGGACTGGTAGGGTTGTTTTTTCCTGAAGCCACGCTCCTTGGTTTGCAAAGGGCCACCTTCTTGCTGTGTCCTCTGTGCAGAACACACTGCTGGCGTCTCACCCTCTTCTTATAAGGACACCCATCCTATCAGATTGGGACCCACCCATCTCACCATGTTTAACCTTAATGCCCTCCTGAAAGGCCCCATCTCTAAAAACAGTCACATTGGGGGTTAGGGACTCAACATATGAATTTGGGGGGACACAATTCAAGCTGCACTCAGGAGTTGAGATTTTATCCCTTGAGTTTTACTCAGCAGAGTAACAGATTTGATAGGTCTGTTACTTGCTCTGGTGGCAATATGGATTCTTAATTAGAGAGGAGGGAACCAAAGCCGAGAGCCTAGTTCAGAAGTCAAGACTGCATCAGCAGTGATGCAGATTGGAGGTGATGGTGGTCTCAACTGGACAGCGGCAGTGGAAATGGAGAGAATTGAGAGATGTTAGGGAGGCAGTCATTGGCTTAGGGGAAAGGGAGTGGGAGGCCTTCTAGTGGAGGCAGCTACTCTTCACTGACAGGGAGTGGCCAGTGAGGGGCGCCTTTAAGGGGCAGCTGGTGAGTGACTGGAGTTGAGGTTCTGGTGCGGCAGAGGGAACGGGAGATGAGCACTAATGGACCCACCAAGAAGGCTGGTGGTGAGTTTAGTGTGCTTGGTTTCAATGGAGGGGCGCTGCGCAAGCCTGGAGGATGTCTCAACTTCTTCCTGCAAAGACACAAGCCCAGGGTCACGACCTCTGCACTAGTGACCCATTCACAAAAATAAGTGATTGACAGGGAATTGGCAATGCAAACCCAGAAAAGAGCAAGGAATCAAGACATGCACATGCAGAAAAGAACATTTAGAAAGTGAATACAAGATGAGGAGATGGAGACAATCGCAGGCACTTTCAAAAAGCTGTTAGCAAGGAGGAGAACAAGGGGCTGAAGGTCTTTTTGTCGAGTTTTGTTTGATCTTTCACGAGGAGAGACACATTTGCCTAATGGTCGCAAGAGATTGGTAGAGAAGGAGAGGCTGAAGTTGCGCGGGAGAGGTGGCCCTGGGGAGAGTCTCCCAGTGTTTTTTTTTTTTTTTTAATTTTATTTTACTTTCAGTTCTGGGATACATGTGCAGAATGTGCAGGTTTGTTACATAGGTAGATGTGTGCCACAGTGGTTTACTGCATCTATCAACCCGTCACCTAGGTATTAAGCTAGTGTGCATTAGCTATTTGTCTTGATGCTCTCCCTCCCCTTGCCACGCCCCCCTAACAGGCCCCGGTATGTGTTGTTCCCCTCCCTGTGTCCAAGTGTTCTCATTGTTCAGCTCCTACTTATGAGTGAGAACATGCGATCTTTGGTTTTCTGTTCCTGGGTTAGTGTGCTGAGGTTGATGGCTTCCAGCTTCATCCATGTCCCTGCAAAGGACATGATCTCATTCTTTTTTATGGCTGCATAGTATATTCCACGTGTGTAGGTACCACATTTTCTTTATTCCAAGTGGTTTTGGCCTTGGGAGGTGAGCGAATTCTCATCTGCTGCTTCCACCTTCTTTGTGACAAGATGTGCCACTTTGGACCCACACCTCCTGTTTTTATGTGGAGGAATTTCAGTAGGCCCACCTCCCCTGGCTCTCTCCTCACCCAGCCCTCCCTCTCCCTGTGCTCAGTGTTGGCTCCTGGATGGAGAGTCTGGGAGAAGGAGCTGAGGAAGCTCACCGAGACCCAGACTTGCTCGCCCCTGCTGAGCCCTGTACCTGCTCCCTTCTTGGCATGGCCCATGTTCTCAGTGACTGGTTCCGAGGTGCCTGATGGGTTTACAACCGGGTGTGTGGGAATACTGACTCTTCATGGATCCTCAGACAGGAGGGTGGAGGAGTATGTAGGTAATGAGAGCAAAATGCCTTTTAGACTCTGCTTTGCAAAGCCCTGCCTTGGAGGGCAGGATTCTGGAACTCAACCCTTCTCTCCCCTTTTGATCAAGCAGCTCAACCCTTATGCCCCTCTTTTGTTTCTGCTTCCTGGTAACATTTCTTTTGAAGAAAGTTTTCTTGTGGTTAAAAAAAAAACTTTTAAAGAAAACCCACAAATCTAGTGCAACTGCCTCATTTTTCAGATAAGGAGGCCCAGAGAGTCAACTCTTTCACCTTTCCAGATTTCAGTTTTGATTTGCGAATTGACTATTTTTCTTAAATTGGAGCATACTTTTTATCCAAGTTCTGAACTGGAACCAAAAGAATCACCATGAAACACATTTCCTTTGAAAACTGAATTCAGGTCAGTGACATTGGCGACGGCCAGGCCAGCAGCAGGGGACGAGGAGGCCCATGTGTGAAGCTGCTCCTTTCCCTCCAAGTCAAGTGAGTGCAGCCGGACCAGAAGCTGGTGCTTGCAGATGTGCAAAGCAACCCGGGAGCTCCTGATTTCTGGCATTTTACATGGGTCCAGGGTTCACATGTAGCGGGGAAGATGTGCCTCTGCCAGGCATCTGCTGGCCGCTGAGCAGTCCCCTTCAGAGTCAGAGACTGTGGATCAGGAAAGAGCAGGGAGAGCGAGGTAAGGACACACGGGTTGGCTTTGCTTCTGGCACCCACCTTCTCAGCTGGTGGGTGGCCTGTCTCCCTGTCTTAGCTTAGGCTGCCATAGCAAAATCCCACAGACCGGAGTGGCTTAAACAACAGTTCTGGAGGCTGGAAGTCCAAGATCAAGGCGTCATCAGGGTTGGTTTCTCCTGAGGCCTCTCTCGTTGGCTTGCAGATGGTCATGCTAGAATTAGGGCTTCAGTGTATGACTCTGGGGAGGACATGATTCAGTCTATAAAACTCCCTTAACTCTCTGAAGTGAAGCTGTTTTTGTCGGAGGCTTATCCTCTCCCACATCTCTTCCTGTTACCTGAATCAGGCCTGGCACAGTTCTCAGGATCTCTTTCAACAGCCCCTGGCATGGGCTGGGAATAGATGTATTCTGCTCTTTCAGGTCTGAAATCCTCAAAACCCAGACGAGTGCTGGGAAAAGTACCCTTGTCTAATATGACACGAATGGTTTAGGTTAACTTGGCCCAAACTCTTAATTCTACAGCCTCCCTACAGTTTCCTACCTTTTTGTCACCAGCTTCTCTCTGACTCCTTGCTAAGTTCCTCAGGCCTGCTGGCCTCAGACCAGCTACAGAAGTCCATCCTTTTACAGTCTCCACACACTGACACCCAGACACAAGCAGCATTTTCCCTGGTCACTTAACTTCCGGATGGTTTCTGGTGGAGACAGAACAGATCGTATCTGCGTGCAACAACCTTCTGCGACCTCCTCCTGACCCTCGGCCCCTCATCTTCCCCAGAGCTGGGGCTCCCCTGTTTACTTGGCTTCTGGGAAGTGTGGCCCAGCTCTCGTGTGCAGCTGATGCTGTGCTGCCCTGACCAGCTCCCCTTCAGGACTGAGGAGACCATCTTCTATCTGCATGGGATGTTGCCCCCAGAAGCTCTCACAGCTGAGCCCTTCCCCAGGAACTGCCCCAGACTGAAGGGAGCTGCCTCACCCAGCAGGGCATCCTACACCCAGTGACTTCTCCATGGGAGGTGGGGTACAAAGCACAGCCCTTACGCCTCCCTTTGGGGCAATGTGAAAGGCCACCCCAGTTCCAGTTTCCCATGGAACTGGCTGATGACTGTGCTGCCACTTCCCCGTCTGCTCAATGTCCTGCTGCCTCTCTACCCTCACAAGTGCTGACCCTGAGAAGCTTCCCTGGTAAACTTCTTGCATGCCAATCTCCCTCTGTGAGACCATCTCTGGAAATCCTGGGTCTGGCTGCCCCCAGGGGCAGCCCCATCATGGTAATCTGCATTTCCCCAGCCTCCCCCAGAGTCCTAGTAAGTCAAATTCTCTCCATCTTTTGTCATCATCCCCTTTTTATTGACAGAGAAATGAAGGCTTGGAAGGGAGGAGGCATAACAGGACCAACCTCACCTTGCACTGGTGGCAGAGCCAGCTGGAAGGGCACCGCTGCTGGGTTATGTGCCACTCCCTGTGGGTTTGGTTATCTAGTTGACTTACCATGTGGCGCTGTGGGTGCCGGATGGTAAAACTAAGCTGGATAGTCTTGGCTAACAGAGAAGAAAAATCTCTCCCTATCTATGCATCCCATCTCTTTGTGCTTCCTCATAGGTGGGTCAGCTTCGTCAACACTCCTTTTTATAACATCATTCTCTCCCACCCAGAATGCTCAATCTCCTTATCCAGTTGGGTTAGGGTTCTTTTGCTTTCCAGGAACTGAAACCCATTCAGGATCATGAGGTCAGATGATCTCTGGAAAATCCAATAACTCTGAGTACCTGAGTTTAGGAAGGGTTGGATCTCAGGTTGCTTCAGGGATCACTTCTATCTCGTCTCCCTTTTGAGAGGTGGTAATTTATGGTGGCTACAAGCAAGCACTTGTAAAACTAAAAAAAAAAATAAATAGGGAGCCAGCCTATTTACTTTACATCATGGCTTTCCCGAGAGTCATTTTGGGCACACTATGTTTATGCCTCGGTTTCTTATCTGTAAAATGAGGATAATCATAGCATCCATGTCATAAGATTGCTATGAGAAATAAATAAGGTAATTTAATGTAAAGGACTTAGTGCAGCACTTGGCATACAGAAAGTGCTAGAAGTGATCGTTCTTCCTCATTCCTGGCTTCTCCACTTTCTTCCCTGTATCTGTTGTCCTCTCTTTCCCAGCTACTTCCTGTGGTTCCCCATGACTTATGCATACACATGACCTGATAACAGCCGCTTTATTCTCATCAACTTGATTTTCATCTCAAGGATCCATTCCTGAAGGGCATCTCCTCTCTGTGCCTCTTGGTTTGGGCTTCCTATGAGAATGGATCTGATTGTTCCATATTCATCTTTTTGAGGCCAGTCAGTCAGGTGACATGTCATTGGAAACTTAGGTTGGCCCTCCTCAAATCAGGTGCTCATCTTGGTCCAATCATCCAAGGCCAGGAGATTGGAATAACCGTTGGAATAACCAATTCCCTTTCCACTCAGCAGGCACGTGGGTAGGGGTAGACTGTGAGAAGGGAGAGCAGGTAGAGCAGAAGCCCCTGAGTATGCCTACTGCAGCATCCTGCCAAACAACCTCAATCCTGGCTTTCCCTTCGCCATGTTGGTTTCTTTCACTGCACATGTTGAAGGAACAATCTTTCTAGATGGCTTTGCTCCCTCTCTACCTCCTTTACCCCTTGCATCTGACTGCTCGTTCTACACACTCACCTGGGTGTATTTGCTAGAAATCCCCTATTTATGTCCCGGAAACAAAATTCACAACTGTCTGGTCCTTTTTTTTCCTGACCCCCCGCATCACTGAGGCTCCTCTGTGAAATCTCTCCTTGTGGGTTCCATGCTGCTGGCCATCCTTCCGCTCCTCCTTCCTCACTCTCCAGCTACTTCAACAGACACTTGCGTGTCTAATCTTCTGACATAGATTGTGAGCTTCTAGAAGACAGAAACAATATTCCACAGAGTGATTTAACAGTACTATGTAAGTGACCAATGGCAGGGAGAGGCTTAAAAATATTGCACTGGAGGTGTCATGGCATCCATGTTTCTATACAACGAGGGCTCCTTTTTAAGCTATAACTTCAATCTAAACATGACTAACTCTTTCCATGAAAAAAGGTACAAAGCCCTTACTCCCTTTGGTGCTGTGAATGTTTATCTATCTCCAAAGAGAAAGCACAACAACCATCAGAATATGTAGGTGGCAGAAACAGGAAGCTGTAAATACCACAATACCAGATTTTTAAAAAAAGCTTCATGGAGGAAATCAAAGCAGTTTATAGGAAATGATTGGCACTTAGTGTTTCATGGCTGTGTTTCATGCAAAGGCTGAGACATACCACCAGGAATCTGCGGCAAGAGGCAGCAGATGACAGCACAGGAAGCCCAATGGTGACCTAGATCAGACCAGAGCTATGCCTTCAACTAGACAGGTTAAGAGTGATTGCCAGCCACTTTTCTCATGAAGGAGAGACAGAAGCAATTCTTGAAGTTCTTTGTTGTTAAGCACAGAGAATAAAATTTCTCTGGTTCTTACCGCAAAGAATGTTGGCTTAGTCTCAACAAGTACTGGCAGTTGGTTTCACAGATTCCTTGAGGAGTTGCTATAAATCTGGACTGAATGGGCCCAGCCTTCCTATTAGATGCCTGGTATCCTGAGTGGGCAAAAAAAGGTGAACAGTCCCTCAATATAGAATTTAGTCTTACTGAGGTTTCTTCATATCTGTATATGGTAAGTGTGATAGGCACTTGGTAAGCATATGCTCAATGGAGGAGATTCATTCCTCCTGGAACAGATTAGGCTTGATGTCAATTCCTGAAATAAAGGGGCTCCTACTAGGACTAAAGCTAGTTAATGAATTTGATTACTTTGTCAGGAACATGAACTATTCATTACAGGGCATGATTTAAAAACTTAGAGGTCAGTTCCCTCTTTATCAGCATGGGCTGATTCTGAGCCATCCTTAATACAAAACTCAGCCTCTAAACTAGCTATAACAATAAAAGCAATTATACCACACCCGTCATAACTTTTTTGCAATTTCTCTAAAGATTTTTGGAGGCAGAAGGGGAGTTTATGTTGCCCAGTACATGGCATAAATGGCTTTTCAAGAAAAAAATTTCTTTTAGGTACGTCTCTTCTTCCCAGATCTCTTCCTGCTCCTCCTAAGGAAAATGGGGTGGGTTTGAGGGCAGAGCACCTGCCCTTTTCCACTTTCTACTGGCTTGGGAGACCTGCTGCCACCCCACTTCCACCATGATCTGGCTTCTGCTTACTTTCTATGCTTACTGTCTACCCCTCTTCTTCCTTATGTTACATTCAAGACTTATTAAATCCCTTACAGTTCCCAGAAAATCATGCTGTTCTCCACCCCTCCTTACCCCTCAGCCCCACTCCTGATCTCTGCACTTCTTTTCCTCTTTCTTGAATGTCTTTTGCCCATGCTGGCCATGCCTGAACTCTTCATCTTTCATAAGTCACTTAACTCGATTTATTTAAGCCTCCCAGTGTTCCAAAGCCCTTTGTAATGCATACCTGGCTTGTGGCTCCTGTCAGTGTCTTGCAATGACTGTTTCCATGTCTTTCTCATCCACTGGAACATGAGCTCTTTTTTTCACTTTATCTCAGAGTTAAGATGATCTATAAATGCTTGAATGACTGAACAAACAAATGCGACCCCTTAGAAACCTAGGCATTACCTGGAAGCATGGAAATTTACCCAAATTGCTTTATGGATGTTTTTGTCGTTCCCCTGGTTTAGTCTTTAGGCTTATAAAGCCTCCAGAGCTCTGGGTTCAGATTAAAAATCTGCCATGAGCCAGTTTCCCTCAGGGCTGGGGTCCTCAAGGGAAAATGCCTCAGGGTGGGTAACTATAGGATCCCTGGGAAACATTTGTCCTTGTGCCTTGAAAAGGCCTTAGCACATGAGTCAGGATACCTTAAGATTTCACTTGTACAGTGTTTGCAAAGCACCTTCATATGTACGTTCGTGTGAACTTTGTGATAACACTGTGGGGTAGGCAGGGTAATATCAGGGCCTAAACAGATGCAAAAACTCAGGTTCGGAGAAGGTGAGGCACTTGCCCAAGCTCACACAGCTAACAACAGAGCTGAAAATAGAACACAGGTTAGCTCCTGCCCCACAATACCATGACCTTATGAATGAGCTGCCAAGAACCACCCTCCTTGGGCACTTGTCAAGAAAGCTGGGAGGCTGGGAATGGGTAGAGTACACGTGCGTGTGCAGTCAGGAGGCCTGACCCAGGCTTGGGAAGTTCTGCAATGGCTTCGGTGTGCCCTGTGGTTATCCCCTTGCATATTGGGTAGGTGACTCTCCCGAGCAGGTGACAGAGCCTGGCAGTGATCCTGCCTCGGATCCAGATAAACATATTTGGATAGAAACTTTGAGCTTGTAGACAGATCAAGATTACTCACATAACCTAATATAAAGCACAGCTTCCATGTTAGTTACCAGATTTTCAAGAATTCGTTCCTTCTATTCTTCTTTCCTTTACCATTTAATTAGAATTGATCATATGCAGCTGAAGAGGAAAACCTGGGTTCTTCTTTGAAGAGTTCTTTTTGATGGTTTGGTTCCATCACTGCCTATGCTCATTGGAGAAGCTTATTAGGACCTTCCAGTATTCTGTCACTCAGGCCAAGACTGCCAAAGTTGAATACACACACCCTGGCCACCATACAGGGCAATCCACTGGGAATAGGGAGGAAAATATAAACCTATCAGTTCATCTCAGTTTCCTAGTATCTATTTTGTGTGTTTTATAACACATATGCTATATTAATTAAGTAGCACACATAAAGTACATATACACATATGTATATGCACATAGTATGTCCTCAATTTTATTTTTACTTTACTGATAGGAATTCTTGATGAAAAGGGTGGAGACCATTGCCTTAGAGAAACGAAAGCTATGCTCTGAGACAGGAACCACACAGCTCTTTCACTGTGTTCTCTGCTCAGAAAGCTGCGGGCTCTTCATGATGGCCATTGTCATGGCTTGATTCTTTTGGCCAACATGGTTGCCTTAGAAGGCACAAGGCACACACTTCCCCTACCACCCCTGCCCTTCACCCTCTTCAGGATCCCCTGGACATTTGGAAAGAGCCAGGAAACCAAGAGAAACAGGGGAGAAAACGGTCTCTTCTTGCCTTTGCTGACTCTTGCCTAGACAGACAGCTTGTCCAGAAGCAGCCCAGTGCATCTCTTCCTTCCAATTCTTGCATGCTTTTTTCTCCCAGCTCTGGTGAATGTTTGCTTCCCATTTTGCCAAATAAACCAGAACAGTGAGAATCAGCCTGAAATCACAAGCTCCTGAACTCCATGCTCATTTAGAAATTCAAAGGAATCCACCGATTTTAAATAATCCTGATTTGATTGGAAAAGGGAGACAGAGTCTGTAAAAGGTCACAGGAGATTTTTCCTCAGGTTATCTCGCTGACCACCAAAGCTATTTAAGATTAACTTGGCAGGGAAAGCTATGTTCTAGGGGGACCTGGTCACAGTTCAGGGACCAAAGCCTCAGGCCACCAGTCCTTCTGGCTGTGTTCCTCATACACAGTGTTCTGCAGTGGGAGCTGGAAGCACAGGAAACCCCACAGAGGCTCTGCTAAAACCCTCACAGAGGCTCAGCTAAACCTACACCCTCTACCGGTGCTGAACACATTCTGCCCCCATCTTTTAGCAAGATATGCCCAAGTCTTCAGTCTGGAAAAGTCTAGGTACAGAATTTAGACATGAACTTCCAATTAAGAAATAAATCATCATCCTTAATAGCACTTAAAAATACTACCACTTAGAATATTAGTGCTTTCTTCTCCCCTTTTAAAAGCATTCTTCCGTGTATTATCTCTTTTCATTTTTACGGTAGTCTTTTGAGTACAGCTAATCTTAAGATAGTTATGAACACCCCCTTACATCTACTCTCTTACTCCCAAATCTTCTGGGAACTTCCTGACTCTTGATTGGTTCAAAATCTTACTCCTTCCAAGAGTATCCATGTTTAAATTAAAGAAGAGAACTACATGGTTAAATGTGAACAGCAGGACCCTCTTAAGTGACCACTGCACGGAAGGCTGGTTCTGTAAGATACATGAGGGCTGCATCACTCCCATAAACTGAGTGAGGCTCAGCCTCTAATATAAACAGTAATAATAGTAACAATAACCTAACTTACATAGCACTTACCATAGAGGACACCCTTCTAAGTGTTTCATCTGTATTCATTTAGGTAATCCTCACATAATTTTATGAGGTAGGTTCTATTATCATCCCAATTTTTTAGGTTAGTAAAACTAAGGCAGGGGAATTTGCCTAAAGTCACAGAGCTCCTGAAATGACCGGATCCACACCCTAGGAGTCTGGCTCCAGGATCTTTTTAGTGATTTGTACCAAATCATAGATCACAGAGCCAGTCAGTGCCAAGATCTAAGCCCCCAAATTTCAGTCTCTCAGGTTAAAAATATACTTTTCCCTGTACTGAACTCTGCATTCCCTGATTGGACTGATTTTAGGTTGTTTATACTTTTCGAGTCCTGAGCTATTTATTTATAGAGCTGGTTCCAGCTTCGCTCAGGCTGAAGGTTAGAAGTTCTTGAATTATACAGATTGTGACTCTGCCCTGATCCATTTTTGTGTGTGGCGTCATGGACAGTGGAATTCATCTAGGAAACACTCTCAGTAGCAGATCCAGAAACCTTGGGCTCTAAGGGGAGAAACAGAAAAGGCTGCCACAATGCTGTTCCCTTTCAGCAGAACTTTCCTAGACAAGTAAACCCCTCTCCTACCTGTAAAGGTGTCCCAGGAAGGCCAGGCGTTGTGGCTCATGCCTGCAATCCCAGCACTTTGAGAGGCCAAGACGGGTGGATCATTTGAGGTCTGGAGTTCGAGACCAGCCTGGTCAATGTGGTGAAATCCTGTCTCTACTAAAAATAAAAAATTAGCTCGGGGTGGTGGCACGTGTCTGTAATCCCAGCAACTTAGGAGGCTGAGGCAGGAGAATCGCTTGAGCCTGGGAGGCAGAGGTTGTGGTGAGTTGATATTCCGCCACTGCACTCCAGTCTGGGTGACAGAGTGTGACCCCGTCTCAAGATAAAAAAAAAAGTGTCCCAGGAAGATACAGTCGATACAGTCACTCTAGACAGATCTCCTCCTTATGTCTGACAACACCTTTCCCCTTGGCTAACCTAAAACTTTCATACTGCAGTTTAATAATAAATGTTCCCTGAGTGCCTGGCATGTGCCAGGCATGAAGAGCTTTATCAAATCTACATTATCTCATTCAATCCTTAACCAATCCCACGAGGGAAGTACTGTTATCACCCACTCTTTTGTCAAAAGCTAAGTATAGATGGGTTAAGTAACTTGCCCAAAATCAACAACTAGTTAGTGGCACAGTCTAGATTTGAATGTATCTAGATTGGGACCCTTCAGGGCACTGTCTGTAACTGTTCCAATGGGCTGCCCCCAGTTGAGGGTTCATTTTCTGTGTACAGGGCCCTGTGCTGGAGGAAGGGGCTATTGGCTGGCCTCAGGATCGTAGGATTGAGTGTCTGTTATTGCACTGCCTCTGTTTGTTTTTTTAAAAATAGATAATTAACTTTAAAAAGCCCTCAAGTTCACTGTTTACTGAGTGTAGGAGGTAACTAAGGGCGGCTGGGGATACTCTGAAGAGCATGTACATAATCACAGGCTGGAGTGGATGATGAAAGGCCACCATGGTCTCCCCTGCTGTGTGGCAGAGATCCCGGTAGCCAGATGGCCCTGTTTTGGGCGCTGACCGCCTGTGGTCCTGATTTCGTTTGCTTTCATAATCCTCAGGGCTCACCTGGTACCTCTGGCATCCTGAGTTCTCCACTGCAGCTTCCTGCATCCTGCGGGAGGCGTGTAGGAAACCAAAGGCCCATACCTCACCTGCACTTACCTGTGCGCTCTGCTTGGCGGGCCTTGCTTCCTACCATGTTAGCAAAACATCCTAGGATTTTAAATGTTCCTGACCTTTAATCACCAAAGTAGGAACATTATTGCTTTCCCATTTGTGTAGAAGAAGTAGGGAATAATGTTGGCAGTAAGTGTAAGTGTACTGGAGAACATTTCTTCATGACTACTAACATGAATTTACATATATATATTTACATTGACCTCAAGACTGAGAAGGAAATTGCTTAACAAATGTAATATGAAGAATTATGGTGGGTCTGAATTGTTATTTTAATTGTTGAGGAAGGATGTGCTTTTTGCAATGCTGTGCTGAAATGAGATATATGTATTGTGTGCTTTTCAGACTTACCCCTCTCCAATTGCCCATTCTTAACACTGCAGCCAGAATAAATATTTCTAAAACACAAACCTGATCCTATCAACCCCTCCTTAAAAACCTACAATAATTCCCCGTTACTGCCATGTTAAGGGCAAAATATTGAGAAGGCTTGCCTTGGCCTCCACGACTCTGCAGCCATTCTTCTCTCCTGCTTCTTCTGACCTTCAAGCCTCTCCATGTGCCATTCTCTCTGCCTCAAACACACTGTCCTTCACCCTCTCTGAGGCCACACATTCTTCCTTTGCCTATTTTCTATTCATCTTTCTCTGATCCTTGTTCAACCCCCATCCCTATTAAATGAAGTCAGCAGCCCTGCCATGTGCTCCCCTATCCCTTATCATCCTTTCTTTTACTTACATGTTTGGCCATCTCCTTCGTTAGCTCTGTAAGGGCGGAGAATGGGCTTGTCTTATTCGTCATTGTATCCCCATGGCTACACACAGACTGTGCACGCACACAGTGGCACTCAGTAAGAATGTATTGAATGAATAAATATATCCATGATACCACCAAGCTCTATGGAACTGCTTCTGTCAGAACTTATAAGGGGATTGCACAAACACTGACACCTGAACTAGGCTGCTGTAGAAAGCTGTTAAAATATATACATAACATGCTCCCCTTAGCCCAGTTCCTCATTTCAGCCTAATGGAGGCAGCTACACTATCATCTGGAAGTCTTCCATTACCTGAAGCTCCTTGTATTACCCAAAGAGAGCTATCAGTTTTCTTGCAAACTCTGAGCCATGAGTATTTAGGTATCTCTACTAAACTACTAGTTGAGCATCCTCAAAACATGATCATCCTGGGTCTTAGGATCGAAAGCGTCAAAGGTGTTCAAAGTAAATCTGACATTAATGTATTTACTCCTTTATCCACGGACTGAGAAGCACTCATTTGGCATGGATTTTGGCTGCTTCTAGGAATCAGTTCCTGTTGACTATTGCATGCAAATATGCCCATATTTCACACAGACACAAGCCTAACTGATTCCATCAAGGCAGTGGTTTTCAAATCTCATTTTGCCCTCCCTCCCCTATCCCACCTCCACCTCTCACCCTGGGAGTAATGTCTGGAGTTATTTTTGATTGTCACAATTTAGGAGGAGGCTCTACTGGCATCTAGTGAGTAGAGGCCATGGATGCTGCCAAATATCCAATAATGCACAGGCCAGCCTCCAGAACAAAAAATGACCTGGTCCAAAACATCAACAGTACCTAAGCTGGGAAGCCTAGGTTGCCCAAGTCAATAGCCCAAGGATGAGGCAACACTCTGTAGCCACCTTTGCTCACAAAAGCTAGACCCTATTCATCTGTGTGGTGCTTTCTAAGACACATGGAAACAAAGACAAGAATAAGTTAAAAAGCAGTAAGAGGCTGGGCTCTTCCCCTGCCTAATGTTAGAATGAAAGATGTGTAGCTTCTCTCTCAAAAAGAATAATTCAGTTGGAGAGTTTTCTTAGGTAGATCCCTGTCGTGGATCAATTAATCTCCTAGGAAATCTCATAATACAAAACATTTGGCATGGAACTGAACAGATTCTTGGGTGTGGAAAGGAATTTTGGTAAAATCAAAACCATATTTGTTTTTCATATTGAAAATGTTCAAGTCATTTTCTTTTCCTATTAGTATAACCATTTGGACAAAAATATCCATTTGAAATGCAGGTGAAATGTAAACTGCTACACTTCTACATAGACAATCCAGTGTATTTATACTTAATCCATAAAGGCATGATGTTACAAAACACATTTGTATATTATGAAGCCATCTGGCATCAAATTTTCCAATTTATAGACAACTTTGTATTTACATAACAAATTATTAAATCAACCATTTTTCCGGTTTATAAAAGGTCACTGAGGTACACACACAGTGTGTATAAATGCAGATAAGGCTGGTAATACATATTTACAGTAGATACAAATTAATCTTTCATATTTGAAGATAATGCTTTTTATATATTTTTTCTATATCAGACTCCCCACTGTTAGCAGGATTTCCCGTGCTTGAGTTGTTTATTGCTTTTTGGCTCACTGATTTAATATTCACTTCTGGGTTGTTTACACATATGAATTACTAATGTTCTTATCTCTTTGGCTAATGCAAATGTGATAGAGTGAATGAAAGAAAAAGATAAACTAATTCAATATTACAGTTCTGGCTGGTTGATAATTTTTGTTCATGTCCCCCAAATGAATCAATGCACAACTCATTTGATATACTACATTGAAAAGTCTTGAGTCTTGCATTACACCATTCGGGCATAAATGGGCAAAGTAAACAAGATATCCGATTTTCAGCAAGGCCTAGTATTTTGGCTTTCTTTTCAGAAAGAGCAATGCCACCAACATCTTAAGCATCTTAGATTTTAAAATCTTAATGCATATATGCTTGTGACTTGCAAGGGAACACTGCAAACTGCATGGAAGATTACCAAAGTTAACAACAATGTGCTATCATGGTCTAAAATGAAAAATGAGTCACCATGTAGGATATAAGAATCTTCCTAAAACTTACAGAAAGTGAAATAACTAACTGCCCTTTTCTCTTCCTGCAGTTCTGCAGTGTTACGTTCAAATAAGAAGGCTGTGTTTACTTAAAAAACAGACATAGCAAAAACTCGAAGTCAGGGTCCAAATAAAAGACTAAAAGTGGCCCATGATATCACAAGGGATGAATGTTCTTAAAGCATTTTCATTCATAATGGCACTAAAAAGTACAAGCCAAAAATGTTCCTTTAAATAAATAAAAACCCTGGTTTGCTTTTAATGCTACAAACAAGACAAATCACACAAAAGCTGCTCAGTTAATTTTCACTCGTTTGAAATAATTTTTAAAACCTTCTTAGAGGTTTAGTTTATTCTCCTTGTGCTTCCTAGGACTGTTAAGGGATACAAAATAAAATTAGATTTCCTTTTCCAGCAGGAACTATTATGTTCTTCAAAGAAGAAAAAATTTTTCATCTGTTTCCATTCTTGGATTTGTTTCTTAAAAAGTTTATTTTAGGGAATAAAAATTTTGGTAACATAGAAGGCCTAGCCTTCACTTAAAAAAATGAATTGGCTTCAATACAAAGACAAAGAAATGGCTCTATGGGCAAAATTGAAATGCGAGTGACCAATTTTTTAATTGTAAAGTAGGTGCAACATTTAAAAAAATGTTACAGCACTGTATGACCTGTAATGCTAACAATATTTACATTAACTGCTTACACAAAACCATATAACTCTAAGAGAGATGAAAAAAGCCCATGTGGACTGAAACTACTACACCTAGCACCCATATCAAAGCCATAGCAACCAGTGAAATCATGGGCACAAACATACTTTACATGGTCTACTTATGTAAAGTATACGATGGGAGGGAAGCACAAACTGAATTAGCTCAAAATACCAAAAAGAAGGCTTGGTCAACACCAACTCAGCCTGAAGACAGAAAAGCAAAGGCTAAAAAATCTACATAACAACACATACACACATACAGACACACCCAGCATACAAACACACATGTCTGTCTGTCTGTGAATAAACAAAAATGTGTAGGAAAAAACAGTAGAAAAACAGGTTGGTGCAAAAAAAATGGACATTAATGGTTTAAACATACTAGCCACATCAACTTTTAACTATAAACATGTGTCAACTAAACTACACAAAAGATTACGTCATGTGACTGCATGGAGGAACTGGGCAGGCAATCCCACCATTACAAGAGAAACAAAATGAACCTACCCCCGGAACGAAGGGTTCCTACTTTGAGGTCATGAAGCCCAGGGTAGCCAGTTGCATTCCATCAGGCTTGGGGGTAGGTTGAAAGTAGGAACAGAGGGACAGAGAGACACAGGAGACCTAGGGGAATAACTAAGAGCTGTTGCTATCAAAAGTGAGCCCAGGTGGCATGCTCTGTGCTGTGGCCCCAAGAAACCAACTTAAGGAATGACCTTGGTCTCCATTTTCCTGAGTTACTGGAACTCTGCTACATGACAGGACTGAGGAGTTTGGGTGGTGGGTGGGAGAGGAGCACTAGGAGAGGTGGTGGGCAGTTTGAGGTGCTGAGCCTGCTATTGGAGAACCTCCTAGCAGCCTGAGTGGCAGAGTGTTGCGTGAGCCCCAGGCTAGAGGACAAGGCAGTGCTCTCTAGGGGTTTAAGGGTTTGGGGCAGGGACTGGTGGTTCCAAGAATAAAGGGATAATAGATCCCTTCTTTTGACAATCCATCAACTGAAGTCAGGCTGGAAGCCTAAACTTTGCTTAACTGCCTGGAAGATAGGGTAATACCACCACCACAAAAATTGTGAGAAGAAGACGGAAAATTATGTTGTGCTACATTTCTTATTAATTACCTTGTACTTTACAATGGCTCACAGTTTTAGGTTTGTATACTTGTAATGTAGTATTTTCTCTCTACATTTGTTTCACATTTTTTCTTACTTAATATAATATAAATAATTTGGTTAATAGATTTAACCTGCACATTTTCGCCACATTAATATATATAAGAATCTGTTAATGGTATAAATAATTCTTTAAATAAAATAAATCTGATATGTTACACAATACTGATAAAAAAATTACCATTGCTAATAATTTCGTAAGCCACCTTAACTTCTGGGTTAAGTAATACTGATGAATGGATATGAAACTTGCTTTGATGATTCATATTTATTTTTGCCACTACAAAAAAATGAATTATAATCAACCTTACCTCTGATAATGGTTGCAAAGTGGGGTTTTTGCCTCCATGTACGGAAATAGAAAGTTTTACCTTGTCAGATATCATTTGCAAAAAAACCCTCAATTCTAAGCACCAGCGGTGGTGCAGTCAGTATAAGCTATCTACTTCAACAGGTGGCTATCAAATGTTAACTACAGAAATGGCTGAGTAAAATATTCCATCTAAGATTTTTTTTATAAAACCTATTCTATTTTAAAACTTAGGTAAAAAAAATATGCAACAAATGGTTGCAGTTTCTGAATTCTTAATTTAGACCTGTGAGCCCTCATCCCTTTAGAAATCTGCAAGGTTGCAATTTCCTAGACACCCAAAATTGAGTCCAGTGCTTCCAGGCAAGGTTCATTCCAAACAGACAATATAAATGGACACTCAGTGGTGTGCAGTGTATGTCATAATTCAGATATTACATCATCATGCCTTTTCTCTGCTGTTAAATACAAAAACAGCATCTTTTACATTATCATAGAAAAGCATTTAGGTTGTATTTTTATTTATCACTTTACACTGGTAGTCTCTGGTAGGTGTACTCCATAGAAACCAAAGAATTTTGTACACTATTTCTTTGTACAATAAAAGATAAAGTGTGCATTAGGTACGCTTGTACATGACAATATTGTACAATATTTACATTTCTGATATCACCATGAAATTCTGTATTTTCTATATACAACATTGAAAATTCTTCAGAAACATTTGGACTATTTCTTATAATCACAATTTAGTATTATAGAAAAAGAGTTTCTCAGTAATCTCTTGACCATTTATCACTCTCATCACACAGAGATTTTGATTGGCTTTTCCAGCATTCATTATCCTTCCTGATCAAAAAAATTTTGTATCACTGTTTCTTTTAGCACCCTGTGGTGGTGGTAGCTATCTGCCATAGTCTAAATATTGATATAACTGTGGCTATATCAATACCTATATACAGATACATCTGTGCATGTTCCTTTAATAAACACTGCACATTAGTGGAGTAGTCTCTGTTATCTGGAGATCTTCCTCCTCTTGGGTTTGGGGGGTCTCATTTGTCTGTCACCCTGTGGGATTTGGTGTACCTGGAAATAAAAAGGTAGAAAAAAAAAACAACAAGAGGATGAAATCACAAACACCATACAATTTCTGACAAAGAAACAGGGTAGGGAATAGACTCTGGCTTTCACTTTCAATTACTGATATCCTGAGGCACTTCAAATGTTTACCAAGACCCCAGATGTCAGTGTGCCCACAGTCACTACAGAGAATGCAGAATGCTAGAAACTGATAAGCAGTGCAACACTCTGGGAGTGCCAAAAGACAGTGGAAAACAAAGGATGAACTGGACAAAATCAAGTAAGGGAAATGCAATGTGCGGTTGTTACCCCCATTGTTCATTTAAAACAAAAATAAAGCCTTCCCTGTCAGAGACCTTAAATCACCAATTTCACTACAGCCTGGAAGAGTGAATAATTACACACCAAACATGCCCCTTTTTTTTTCTCACTTTGTTACCCTACTTATTTTACAATGACTAGGAAGGGTCACAAATTATAAGAACATGCACACATAGCTCAGCCCAAGGATGTTTGTTCATGAGAAGAATCAAAATGGAAAAGAGAATACCACTATCATCTGTTGGCAGATCTGAAATTGTGTAGTCTGGGAGGAGCAGTTAATACAACTCACCTTTCTTTATGTACTAATGCAGGAACTAGCAACATTTAGTGTTGTTCATCAGATTGAGCAGTGGCTGAGCAGCATTAGATAGCAGGTATAATTTGGAGGAGGGAGTGATCAAATTGTCTTGTAGCTATTGGTGGAAAGGAGCAAGGTCCAAGACCCAGGAGAGGAGGGATGAACCCAAGGCAATGGTGTAGCAAATGCTTAATCAGCATTTGGACACAAGTCCATTGTAGCATTTTGCCAGTTTCTGTGGTGTAAAACTTTTACCCTGGCCAACCTTATGTCACAGGACTTAGAGTTAGGAAGAGATGAGTACAATCGCCTCTCCAGATCCACTACAAGTTGGCTCAATTACATGCTTAAAAATAATGTTTAGACAGCAGCAAAGGGCAATGCTATCCAGACTCAAATGCAGAATGCTTTTAAAAAATAGTATTTAAAAATTTTGAATAATGTTTATGGGTTTTTCAATCTGCCTATTCCTCCTAATCTTCTCCATACACATTTTTTAAAACCACTAGTCTGTAGTAAAGAGCCAAAACTTTTTATAACTGAGGAAAGAAACTTTTTATAACTGAGACTGCAAACTAGTAATCTGTGGACAAAATGTGGCCTGAAATTGTATTTTGTTTAGTCATATGGGCACTTTAATATTTTTAAAAACAGTTGTCAACACATAAAAATGAGAAAATTTACCTCTAGACTTCTAGTTTTATATGAAAAATGGAAAGATCTAGCAACATGAACACAATTTCCCAGATGTCTAAGATCTGCTGGAGCATGGAAGGAATGCCTTCTGGAGAGAGCACATGCCTCCCAGGTTGCCCTGATCCTTATTACTCTCAACTACCTGATTTCCACCAGGACCAAATGTCCTGAGGCAGAGTCTGGAGAGACCATGGCCAAACTCATTTTCTCTTTTTCCTGGGCAGGCACATTCTATGTTCTATTTCCTATTTTACTTGAGTTAAGAAGGCCATGTGATTAGGTCAGGTCAGTGGAAAGTCAACAGAATGAGCTTCCAGGTCTGGCTCATAAAACCTATGCTGGCAGTATTCTTAGCACGCTCTTTTCTTTTAACTTCAAGGCAAAATGCAAAGGATATAATGGAGCACTCTGAGGTCCTAAGAGAGGTGGTCACTAGATACAGAAAGAATCTGTGCCCTGCTGTGGAGCAACCCCTTTCTCAACCAGCACCAGACTGAAGTGGGTAATGGCTTATACTGTGCTGAGCCTCTGGATTGGTAGCCTACCCTAACCCATGGATCTTCACTGGCATTTCTCCTCCATTCCAACTGCTGTCATACCTGGCCCACTTTACTTACTGGTATTATTTGCTTGGCCCTAGAAAACATTTGAGTTTATAATCCCCAATCTAGATCTTTCCTATAATTTTATCAGGAAATTTAATGTCTCAGGGCTTCAATTCACCCATCTGCGAAATGATGGGTTGGTTGGATTACAAAATCTCTAAAACCTATACTAATCCCACCATTCAATTGTCATTGGATGGTTTGTTGGGATTCAGATAACCTTGTAACATAAGGTCAAATAAAAGAAATTATTTTTCAGGCTAAATAGCTTTAGACAATTCACGTTTTTAACAGATTACCAAAATTATATTTTAAATATTTACATCAGTCAATGTGTGAACTGGAGGATAACGATTAAACTGCTCACACTCAATGCTATTATATGCACAGTTCAATAAAAATGGGATATGAGAGGTCTATATACTCTTGATCTTGACCCCACTGTCTTTTTGGTTCAATGGACAGAACAAAATTTGCATTACTACATATATAGGCAACAGTAATGACCATGGCCATTCACAGAGTCGAGTGCAGAGAGCCGTGGTTTGAACTTCAATATTCTGCTGCTCATATTTTAAAAGAATGTTATGTGGCAAAACAAAAGTTACTTATCTCAGGAAGAAAGACATAGTTAATGCGGTAGGTTTCTTTTTCTTAAATGACTTTGAATCTTTTCTGATATTTGTCTTCTTTTTCTAGGCTAGTAATTTAGTATTGCTATGTGAGTTGTTTGACAATATTCAAGAGACCTTACCAAAAAGTGTAACACAATTTATTTTCAAAGAAACACAGTATAATGGAAAAATAAATTAACTTACAGTCCCAGACATTTTGTCCAGTTCACTCATGGCCTCATGAATAGCAGCTTCTAAATGGTTATTTAGCTTTCCACTTCTGGAATTAATGAAAACAACACACCAGATTAAAAAATTAAAGAAACAAAACTCAATTTAATTTCCTAATCAGAAAACAAAAGTACCAATTCCACGAGAGAAAGCCAATTTATACTCGCATTTGGAAAATTCAGATGACAAAACATCACTCTGGGATTCTTACCACTGAATACTAATGATTAAAGTCACAGAACTACTGAAAAAAAGTTGAACAGATTGTGGGGCGGGGAGATGGACTTTTTCCTCTTCCACATGCTTCTTCCACAATCTGGTGATTTGGGAAGAAAGTTGGGCCACGGGTTCCCCTCTCCCAGAGACGCCCCTTATGCTCCCTGGCTCCAGCCGGCCCTGCATTGCTTCTTGTTTCTTTCTCAGGCAGCCTGACTGTGTGATCAGAGGAAGGGCGGAGGGGCTGAACTGCAGGCTCTGGCCACTAGGGAGCTCCCTCTGCCCTCTCTGGAGCGTCCTGGCTCTGGAGTTGAGCAAGTGAAGGCTGAAATCCCGGTGCGTGTTCCGGGGCAGGAAACAGCTTAACTCTGACGCACCTGAGGCTCCGACCCTGCCCCCCCCCCCAGGGCCAAAAGCCAAAATGAGGTAACTATTTGAACAGGTAAGGCCTCAGGGTGCCTATCACTTCTCTGACCTTTTCTCTCCACTTAGCATTCCATTACACATGTTTGGCCCGAATAACACACACGGTGCATCTGCCATTTTTGAAGCTTAGATCTATGAAGCTGTTGAACTAAAATCAGGTAAATGAATGCCACCCACCTCTGTGGTTATGTACACTTTGCCCATCCTGACTGTTAACTTGTTTTTCCTCCTTTATGCAATAAATACTCATTTTTTCCAAGTACTAAGGTGATTCTTTTCATTTATCCTGTCATGACAATTACTAGAAAAGCTGCTGGAGGTAACGTTTTCATAACAGGCGGTTAGCATGGGTTTCCATGAGTTAAGTCCCATCTCAGCATCTACCATGGAGACTGGAAATTCGCAGTCGTGGGAGAGTTTGGCTTACTGTTGTATTTAGTTTGGTTAGCACAGTGTTTTGAAACATTTTTGAACTTTAGTTCAGTTTACCATAGCTTTCACTAGGTTTTATCCTCACACACCAGGACTGGACAATGCAAACATTGAGTTTCTGTCTACACTTTGAGAACTCCGAATTTTCCACCCCGAGTTCTATAGTGCTAGACATACCATAGATGCTATATGTATTTGCTAAATAAAAATATTTGTCAAAGGTGGCCCAGATGGTCCTATGTTTCAAAAAAATATATGTACTTAGGTCAGTTTAACTGAAGGGAAAAATTAGTGTATTGGTTTTAACCAAATTATAAGGGTAATATGGCATCAACCCCTACCTTTTGCTGCCCTGTAAGCTAGTCTTTAGCTTTTATATTTTTGTCATTTATTTTTAGAAATTTAAAAATGCAGAGGAGTACATAGGATAAAAGAAACTTAACATATTCCCCTCCTGGAAGGAAATGTTAATAAATTACATACTTCCTTTAAGTCTTTTATATTAAAAAAATAAAGCTGGAGTTGCCATTTGTTATCTATCGTGGTCCCATTTTCCCTCACCTTCCCCCCTCAACTTTTAGTCTGCTTTTATACTTTAATCTAGTATTGTTTTATGTGTGTTTTTTTAAAAACACACACACAAAAGGTGTCATGATATACATACTTGTCTTTTTTCTCCTGATAACTGTTTTAAATACCATCTACTTTGTATAACCTATTCATTCCTTCTAACTGGTATATAAGAAGTGTTTTTATTATGTATGTACTGTCTTCCTTTTACCTACCCGTTCCAGTTTCAAGGGGCCCTGGTCATCTTATGGAGTCAGTCTCAGTTGTTTTCCTAATGAGGTGTCTGCCAAGCAAGCTCCTGGGAGCACTCTGCAAGGCCACCTAGGGTTTGCTGAGGCTGGGCTGAGGCCCCTTGTGCAGGCTGCTTGGCAAGGGTTCTGACAGTATTATCATTGCCACGTTGCCTGACAATATCACATTGTGTGTAATGTGTTAAATAAATTTACCCTTACTATTTCTTTTGTATGAACATAAATTTGACGTATTAACATAAGTTTTAAAAGACATTTATTTATTATCAATTTTGATTAAAATATCTTAGGAGTTTAAAATTGACTATATAAAGTTCTAAATATTTGAAATGAAATTACAATGTTTTAATGAAAAACCTCCAGAGAACCTTGGTTCTCTCACATTTAATCTTACTTAGTAAAAGAAATACCTGTTATTTATTAAAAAATGTCTATGTGCCAAGTATTGTATTTTTTTTTTTTTTTTTTTTTTTGAGACGGAGTCTCGCTCAGTCGCCCAGGCTGGAGTGCAGTGGCGCGATTTCGGCTCACTGCAAGCTCCGCCTCCCGGGTTCACGCCATTCTCCTGCCTCAGCCCCCGCCCCCGAGTAGCTGGGACTACAGGCGCCCGCCACCGCGCCCGGCTAATTTTTTGTATTTTTAGTAGAGACGGGGTTTCACCGTGTTAGCCAGCATGGTCTCGATCTCCTGACCTCGTGATCCGCCCGCCTCGGCCTCCCAAAGTGCTGGGATTACAGGCGTGAGCTACTGCGCCCGGCCCAAGTATTGTATTAAAACTCTATATACATTATCTCATTTAATCCTTACGATAATTTGATGGAATAGGTATTATGACAACTGTTTGTATGTGATACTTCATGACTTTTTAAGGAGAATTGGTGAAATTCTAATTTTGTAATGAAGAAAATGGATATTTGACTATAGTTTTCAAAAGTAATAAAGAGTCATAGGTAAAAAATTTTTACCTAACCATGAAAAATTGCAATAACAATTACCATCCAAGCACAAAAACGATTCAGCATTACTTGTTGAAAAAAACAATTTCATGAGTTTTGTCATCTCATTCTTCAAGATATTTAACATATTTGTAAACACCTTGCATTAATTCAAGCTAAATTAGTATAATGTTTCACCTTTAACACAACTTAGTAGTTAATAGAGGGAGAAATGACTACTTTTGGAAGAGAAAATAAATACATAGATGTGGGGCATGAAATTATTTGTATATATCATGAGATTTGAGAGGTAAAGAGAGACTCTCCCAGATGTCAAATCTGCAGACCAGCTACTGGTCAGGTCAGGGAAGAATGAACTTAAAAGAGGAAGAAAAAGCTCTATGAATTCAAGAAATGAACAATTAGTCAAAATTCAGTCTTTCAGTCCAGAGGGCCTCCCTGTGGAGTTTCTTCTACTATTTTCTATTCCCTGCTGACATTTAATAATAAACATTTTTACTAATGGACACTCTAAAACCTACTTGATTAAGTAATAGATGTTCATATAATCACATTTCTAATTATTAATGGAGATAATTGCCACTTCTCAACTTCATTGCCTACACTGTTACAGATTATCTTTATCTTTAGTAATTTTTTAAACCTCTATGAGTAGTACAAGAAATAGAAGGGAAATGAGAAATTGCAAGTTGTTCTACACTGTCAGTTCAGAGTTTAAGTGACTCACTTCATATAGTACGTAACAAATTTGGGTGAGACCTAAAAGTCAAGAACCCTGAACTCTGAAACTGAATCCATGGGGAATGTATGCAGATCTCAGGAAATTTAACATGGTAAGTTTCATTCCTTGGTTTTAAAGTGAAAGTGTGATTTACTTAATCACTTTATTGTTTTCCAGCTTCACAAAAAATCAGGTTTCCCAAGAAATGTATACGTACATATAGACAGAAGATTTGCTCCTCGCTTAAATGAAAACTATAACATACGTAAAAGCTGTGGAATTTGTCTGTAATAAAGCTATTTCTGCTTTTAAGTACAAAATTGCCCTAAGTAATGTATTAAATAAACATGTTACTATTAGGATATAATTAGAACATACGTTTAAAGATATTTATTTGTTGTACAGTTTGATTGAGGATATTGAGGATTAAAATGACTACATAAAATCCCAAACATCTAATATGGTGGTAGAATGTTTCAACCGGCAAAAATAACAGATAATTTTCTTTCTTTCACCTGTATCTTTATAAGAAAAATAGCTATTGCCATGTGCCAAGTACTGTGCTGAGGCTCTCTCTATATTATCTATGTTATAACAATCCTAAAATAGGATTATGCCCATTTTAGAAATGAAGAATTTAGGCTCAGGGAGATTACGAACACACAGCTATGAAGTGGTAGAAACAGGACTTGAGTCCAGGTGAAAAACCAACCTCTTAATTATCTTGCTCCAAATGACACCTTCCTTTTTCAGCCTTTTCCTCTTTTCTTCTTCCCCTCAGTCTACAAAAGTAGTCAAATCTTTGTCATTTAAAAAATTCTTTCTTTGTTATTTTTCAGGAATTTTTCACATTATGGGTAGAAAGAAGAGTAAATAATCTACATCTCCTCTCCCTATTTCCTTATTCTTATTTAATAGCCATTTTGTGTGTATATCCATCACTCTACTGGAAACTGTTCTCACTTAAGTTTACCAATGACCTTCAAATTGCCCAATCTGATGGAGATTTTTCAGTTCTTGTCTTACTGCACCTCTGTTGATCATTTTATCAGTCTTTGACTTCTGAGACTCTGTCTACTTTCCTTGATTCTCCTCCTCCTCACTGGCCATTCTTCCCATCTTCTTCATTCTATTGTATGTTCAATCCTTAGCCTACTATTCTTCAAATTGGTCAAAGTATCTTTGTGTGACTGCAGTCATTTGTATACTGTCAAATACCACTTCTCCCCAGTTTCAGACATGTATGTCCAGCCTATCCTACAGGCACCCCAAACTGTACTCAACAGCTTCCCCCTGTAACCTCCACTTCAGTCAGTGTTTCTACAACCTATCGTCTCCCAAGCTGAAAACCTGAGAGCTGTCCTTGATTTTGTTCCCTTTCCTTTATATTCTGATCAATCACCCCATTTTCTGTCTATTTTACCTCCTAAGTCTTTCTTGACCACATTCCTTCTTTTCCATCCTCATCCCCAACTCCACCAGCTCCTGGTTTGGGTCCTCGTTCTCCCTTGTATTCTGCCATGGCTCCTGAACAATCTCTTCATCTTCAATATTGTTGCCTTAAAATTTGTCCTCGTACACGGCCTTACCTAAGGTGAAAAATCCGACCACCTGCCCCCTTTAGGCACTTCCAAAACAATAAAACATCCTATTGGCCCTTACTAGGCCCTTCATGATCTGGTTCCTGCTTATACCTCTTATATCTTCCCATCCGATACTTTACAGTCCCCCAAATCCAACTGCTGCTCTCATCTAAACACTATCCCATCCCATCTTGGTCTTTGTTTCCTTTGTGTGGCTGATGCCTATGTAGTGTTTAAGGCTTGGCCCACATATCTTCTCCTCCAGGAACCCTTCCTTTACCTGCCTTTTCCCTGTGACCCCAAAATATAGTATATATATTGCTGTTGTTGCAATTTTGACATTTGAATTATTTGTTTCTGCATCTGTCTCTTTCACTAAACAGTGAGCTTCAGGGATTGTAGCACTGTTCCTGGCACAGATTTTTTTTGCTAAATTTGTCTTCTTAAATTGGGAATAAATGCATAAATTAAAAAATGATTTGGTTCAACATATAATTTATCAGTTGTGGGACTTTCAACTAATTATTTAAACTATTTGAGTCTGAGTGTCCGCATCTGCAAATGGCTCAGTAATTTTGAACCATCTCGTGACTGGGAGAATAAAATGATGAATTTGCAATTACATGTGCAAAATGTAAAGCATTCTACTGGGCATCGAAAAGGAAAGTCTGTCTGCTTAGACAATAGTATGGGAAATAAAGTTCTTTTTATAAATGTTAGTTTTGTATTTTCTACTTTTACTTCTCCAAGCTGTACTTTAAGTTTATGGTTATCATGAGGAGAATTCCTTTAGATAGCTCTCACATTAATTTACTACAAATAGGAAATTGGCTTTGAAGAAACATTTTTAAAATTGTAGTTTGTTATTCATTACCTTTCAGAAATTGCTTAATAGCAAATACATGGGGAAAATCCAGCTCATTTCAAGGCAGTGTATTTGAATATTTGGAGGAGTTATTTTATTTCTGTTATTAACTTTATTTTGTACATAATCCAAGTAACTGGCATGTTTCACTGTAGGAAACATTTTCAGGGCTCCTTTACACCAAAGAAATGGGTACTGTTGAATAGTTTACAGAAACTGGTCCACGGCAAATTTGTGATGTAGGTAATTTGCAATTTTCCTCCTTTCATCCAGACCTTGTATTAATTTTAGCGGCCTTATCTTGTTGCTAAGCTCTGCTTAGCAAGTGTGCTTCAGTAAGAGTAGAAGGGACCTTGATCCCTGTTTTCCTTATCAGGTCTAGAGGGATGTTATCCGGCAATTAACTTGGCCTTTCACACAGCCAGTACCAATTTGCTACCTTTTAAAGGAGTCCGGGACATAGAGACATAGGAGTTTGCCCCTTGCAGCTGTCATCTTTTCAGATACATTTTATTGAGGTGAAGAGTCTTCCTAAGATTTGTTGACTTCTAAAATTATGCCTCTGGCCAGAATTATGGGAAACACCATAAAGTGAAAGAGAATGCTTTCTAATAGATATTACTGATATCATTATATAAGCCTTCTATGCAAGATACACTACGAATCATTCTGATCTCCACTTTGTAAGTCTTGATGTACAAACAGAAGTTAAAATGGTATTTTTAGAAAGACGATAATATATAAACACATTAAGCCTATGTGTCAATATTTGGGGGGAAATGTGAGGATCATTTTGCAAATGAATAAAAATTAATTAATATATAATTTTTGGTTGCTTGATAATGTGGAAATTAGTATAGCAACTGAACAGGCGTATCAATTACATATTTTTAAATAGCTATGTACATATAGAGAAGCACATTTGTAGTTCTCTACCTTAATATGAAATAATAGTTATGATACATAAACATACATTGTATCACAGTAAAAACTATGTTTCTTATATTATCTGCTTGTCCATACTACATTTATTCAGAAAATAAAGATTTAGAAAAACTTGAATAATACTGGCCTGAAATTCAATTTCTTGTTGTAATTCCAAAGAAAACTTACTTTTAAGTCCACACCCCGATGCAACAAAAAAAATCTTTATTTAGCATCACTTTGACTAGTAATCTGCCAAAATTATTTACATGTGTACAACGAGGGGTATTTACTCCCTAAAGTATTTGAATTGCAAATGGATTGATTCACTACATTTCCAGAGCCTATTTAATTGCTATATGTTGAGAATATTAATTATATTTTATTTTCCACTAAATGAGAGGAATGAAGATGCAGGGAATGAAGAAAGAACAGATGAAGAGGCAAATATTACACATAGTGTAAACATAAAATGTTAAGAGGATATTTTCTGTAATCACTAATTTGGCTTGTCTATAATGGTCCTCTTTGGTGGTAACAAACTTCACTTAGGCAGGCCACAGCATGGACAGAATGAGTGAGATTTCATTGTCCCTTTGATGGAAAAACAGCAAATTATATCCTTGAAAAACAAAGTAAAATTTTTGAAAAGTGCTTACTTTCTGTTCCTTTTCCGGACACGGCTGTAGGCTTCCAAACCTTCTGTTAGTGTCTTCAACTTCTCGGGCTCCACCTGAGTGAAGGTATGAAGACCAAACCACATTACCCAGACCTGTAATTGTTAAACACGGTTTTTACTTTCCTGCCGTACAAGCAGGTGCTGCACTGGCGGGGAGGGGAGCCTTAACCTTCACTGCCTTGTCAAATCTTCTGTCCTCACTCAATCATTAGAGGTTGATTCTGTGGCTCCAGGCTGCAACATCAGTGGAAGTGAAAAGCTGTTTGGCTTTAAAATTGTCAACATTTTGAAAATAATATTTTGGGAATAAAACCTGGAATTTAAACAACCTTCAATTCACAAAATCATAAAAATCAGAGATCCTGGTTCACTTTCTTAGCAACTGCAAATCTGTAGTATCAGACTACTGTGATATAAGTATTAGGGAAAGACAAGAGAGGTAGTTAGTGAAGTGGGTGGGCCTTGGGCCAACAGATCAAAGTTTGAATCCTGCTTTTCACTTCCTAGTAGGAGTAAAACACATTTTCTGAGCCTCAGTCTCCTCTGTAAAATGAGGACAATAATACCTACCTTCCTGCTAGAACTGCTGTGAAAATTAAAATGTGACAAGTCTTGTTGAACACTTATCCTAGCATACAGCAACGATCATGACCTAGTACACATTTGGCTCTGTAGAGGCCATAAAACGTGAGACGAGGGTGTTGCTATGCCTTGTGGGTGTGTCCTTTGTCTTGTCTTGCTTTATCACTGCCAGTCTGTGTGTGGTCAGCTATGTCAACAGAGGTCAGCCACCAAGTGTGGTGGGGGGATATGTATGTGTGGAGGGTGCAACCTTTGCTGCACACTCCTGAGAATCTCTATCATGGTTCTTGAAGCCACCTCCCCACAATAAAAGCAATAATTAGGAAAACTTGTATGTGACTTGGGAATAAAAACACTTTTAGAAAAACATGGCTATTTTTATTCTGTAAACACACACACACACAATCTAAGTAAAAATGGTGTTGTTTGCTATGTAAGCATAGTTTCAAGGCACGTAACTCAGCTATTCGATTGGGGCAAAAGCCAGCCACTTTACTCCCATTTCTCCTCCAATCCCTGTTACTCCCCTCCAATCCACTGTTACATAAAAATACAGAGTTAAACAAAATGCCTCATGGGTAAGGAAATAAACACTAATAAGCAAGGAAATGATTATTAACTTTTGTCTTTGTGTCCCCAAGATTGACTCACGAATGTCCTTTAGAAATAACTTCTCTATGACCCCTTCAAATCTAGAACACAGTTATGATTAACAAGAAATTTTCATTATTAAGTCTGAAAACAAGCATTTCTAATATTCAATGAGAAAAACAGTCAAATAATGGAAATGTTTTCCTTTTCATGGTTTTGGATTTTGCCCAAACAAATGTCTTATACACACAAGTTCATACATACCCAACTCACTGTGTGCCAGCACAAGAGACATCTTTGTTCCAATGACACTTCACATAAAGAAAAGTGTCCTATTGGGTTACTGGGATAACTGGAAAAGCTAAAGTGAGCTAAATGTATCCATGTGTTGTTTAAAAAAAAAAGATGCCTGGATGCACTTTCATATTTCATGTTAGAAATGAGCCTCCATCTTGTATTCATTCACATGAAGGGGATATGAAAGATGCTTTGCATATTTCATTTTTGTAATCAATAAATGATTCCACTTATATTTAAATAAGCTTCTTGGCAGCAGGAAAGGAGCTGTGCTATATAACATAAACTTCTATTAGACTTAAACTGGTGTAGCGAGGGATCTCAGAAGGGGTTGATCAGATCACAGAGTCAGAGTCACAATGAAACAAAGCAAGACAAAGCAATTAAAACTTATCCCATTGGTCTTAATTTAAAAAACAAAGTTAGGTCAAACTATTTTTTTAAGTCTTCAATTTTTATTTTTAATTAATTATGGACTAAGGGACAGTAAAAACATTTCTTGTGCATTTATTATGTAAAAGGCACTGTTTTATCATTTAATATGATACTACTGCAAACTAGTATTACTTTTATATTATTACAGATGGGACTCGGTGCATTTAAATAACGTGGCCAGAATTGAAACTCAGGTCTGACTGCAAAGTGCTCAACTTCTCTCCACCATACCAACTCCAATGTACATTGAAATATAGTCATTTTATATATATATATAGCATTTATATATATAAAATTACACACACATATATAAAATACACACACACACAGGCACACTCAAAAATTTAGGTCAAACTATTTAAAATTATATTTCTACAAAATTTAGATGACAACTTGCCCAAATTTATATTCAATTTTTTATGCTTGAATAATTTTCCAGGGATATTTTTTCTGAACTAATACTCTACCATGGTTTCTTCATTTAAATCTGCCTCTAAGCCTCTAACATACTCTTATAATGAACTATATTATTTATAAAGGATTAAATGACCTCGAAAAAGAAAGCAAAGATAGTCTTTCTGAAACTAAATATAAGTAAGATATATACCACTGTGCATTTCTGCTATAACAAGATCATACATATTCAGAAGAAAGTTTAGTTTGTTTCAGGATTTTAGCACTTTACTGTGTTGTGAAACATATATGAAGAGTGTGTGTTTTTTTCTGGGGAAATATTCATACAATTGAAAAATATTCAAGAAACTTTAAAGATATCCCCCCAAAATGGTATCAGAGAACAACAAAATAAATTCAATTTCTAGTTAAATAGAAATCATGTTTAATGAACACTCCCTTGTAAATTACTTAGCTAACTTGTAAATTTTAAAAAGTACCAGGAAATCAAATACATAAATGTAACATTAAAAAGGTTAAACACACACAAATATTTTTATAAAACTTACACTAAAGGAGCAAGTAATTTAAGATAATACTTTTATCTATAATTATAATCTTGTATTCTTGTACGATCACAAGCCAGGAGTTTCATAAATTATTTAACTCTATCTTAGTGAGAATTTAGGAGAGGGCTTTATCATTTATCTTTACTCATCATCTACCCACACAGTTTCATGCTGATAGCAATGATGCTAATAGTACTGGCCATCATGGTGTAACTCTTTACTCATGTCATTTAAGAATCATAAAGCTACCTGGAATTTATATGTATTCATAGTTCACTTATTCATGTATAAATATACACATATGTTAAATGTTAATTTTTTTTAATAGGGTCTTGCTCTGTTGGCCAGGCTGGAATGCAGTGGCGTGACCTTGGCTCGTTGCAGCCTCGACCTCCTGGGCTTCAAGTAATCTTCCCACCTCAGTCTCCTTAGTAGCTGGGACCACAGCTGTGTGCCACAATGCCCAGCTAATTTTTTTATTTTTATTTTTTGTAGAAACAGGGTTCTCATTATGTTGCCCAAGCTGATCTCAAACTCCTGGGCTCAAGCGATCTGCTTGCCTTAGCCTCCAAAAGTGCTAGGATTAAAGGCATGAGCCACCGTGCCCTACGAATACTTTTTGACTATTAAAAACTCTTCTTTCATTCAAATTGTTTGGATATAATAATTCTTCAACATAAATAGTTTTATAGTTTGTTCAGTGCGGATAGAAACATATTCATAAAGCCAGACACTACTGTGTGGTAGATGATTAAGAGTTTTTCTGAACAAGGCTGAATCTCTGGTTGCTTATTTGCTTATTTTGTTCAGAAGGCCCATATTACACATTTGGTAATTTAATTAAGTTTTTGATTTGGTGTCTGTCAGCACAGTGGGACCTCATGTATCTCAGAAGAAACTTAAAGTCTGACAAAAGAAGACATAACCTTTCAGAGAGCCAAACCAACCTCAAAAGAGAGGTATGATACATATTTGAAGAACCTGGATCTGGCTGGGGATGGTGGCTCACGACTGTAATCCCAGCACTTTGGGAGGCCGAGGCGGGCGGATCATGAGGTCAGGAGTTCCAGACCAGCCTGGCCAACATGGTAAAACTCTGTCTCTACTAAAAATACAAAAAACAGCTGGGCATGGTGGCAGGCATCTGTAATCCCAGCTACTCAGGAGGCTGAGGCAGGAGAATTGTTTGAACCTGGGAGGCTGGAGGTTGCAGTGAGCCGAGATCGCACCATTGTACTCCAGCCTGGGCAACAGGGCGAGACTCCGTCTCAAAAACAAAACAAAACAAAAACCAAACAAACAAAACGAAGAACCTGCATCAATGATCCTAGATCACTTTTAAATAAAGTCGATTAACCGGAGATGATGTTAAAATTTTCTGCAGGCTTTAATCTTGATAACACCTCTCTTTGTGAATTCTTTGGTGCTCCTTATTGCTGAAGCACAGCTGTTGTGCAAACGTCAAAGAATAATGGAGCTCTAGCCACATCATCGATCTTATAACAGAGTTGACCTCAAGCTCCCCTTTTCAGTCTTTACTTCCCCATTCCATTTCTACAAAGTCCTGTTGTTGGGGAATGGCATAATGTAAGGAGTGCTACATTTAGAGTAGAAGACCAGGGTTGGGACCTGGCTTAACTACCTGTGATTTGTATTCTTTGGGATGCCACTTCTCTGAGCTTCAGTTCTCCCATCTGTAAAATGGGGATAATTCTGCACATCTTTGTGGCTCATTGAAAGGGTCTAAAATGACCACGAACATGAAGGTGCTTTATGAACACCAAAGCAGTCAAAGTGCCACTGGTGGTATGTAAAATTATTTAGGTAAAACAGGGACAAACCTTTAAATATTCTTTTTTAGTGTTTCTTTTTTTAGAGACAAGGTCTCCACTCTGTCACCCAGGCTGGAGTGCAGTGGTGTGATCATAGCTCATTGTAACCTTGAATTCCAGAACTCAAGTGATCCTCCCACCTCAGTCTTCCAAGTAGCTAGAATTATAGGGGTGCACCACCATGCCTGGCATGCTCATTGCAGCCTTGACCTCCTGGGCTCAAGTGATCATCCTACCTTAGCCTCCCAAGTAGCTGGGACCACAGGTGCATAGCATCATGCCCGCTAATTTTTAACAATTTTTTGTAGAGATAGGGTTTCATTATGTTGCCCAGGCTAGTCTTGAACTCCTGGCCTCAAGTGATCCTCTGACCCCAGACTCCCAAAGCACTGGGATTATAGGTGTGAGCCACTGTGCCCGGCCTCCTTTGCATATTTTTAATAGTTATATTATTCATATAAGTTTACATTAGAAAAATACAAGTAACATTATGATTTTAAATATACAATATCCTAGGATAAAACTAAAGTTGTTTAAATTTAAAAAGTGGCTTGAATAGTGCCTAGTACATATGTGCCTAATAAATATTTATTGAATGAATCAATTAAGTGATAAATTTAAAGAAAAAATTTAAGTAAATAATAATATATGTAATATGCAGCTTTAGCTGAAGTCTGGGAAATATAGCTCTGAAGTAGAAAGCAAATATGAGGCATTTATTAGGTTCATTATCAAACATTTATTAAATAGTAAATATTAAAAATAATATATATGTTTTTAAAATAACATCTTCAAACTGAAAAATTTTCTGCTAACTTAAGTGCAATATTTCAATATTTTTTAAAGACTGGGAATTAATATTAAATGATAAATAATTTAGAGTAAAAAGTTGATTCACCTGTGACAGAAAGGATGAACCTAATTGTTTTCCAACAATAGTACAATAGTTCTCATGGCAGAGTACTAATCATTCCTTTAAATGAATCCCAATTTTTTCAAATGAACTAACCAAATTCTCTTTATCACAATTTAGTGGTATTATCTGAGGCCTTTTTTGGTGCTTCCTTTCTTCTTCACTTTGGATAGCAGTGTTTTTAAGCACTGGGGAACTACATTACAGGACAGGGGTAAATCCATTCTAAATGTGAAAACAATTTGCATATCAATCCACAACACATAGATAGAATTAAATGTTTCAGATAAACTTGTAATTTCTAAGGAAACTGCTTAAAAGTTCATGTAACAGAAGCAAGTAGTTGCCTCAGACCTGAGATTCTATTTCCTGCTTCCTATCTGAAATTGTATGGACAGGCTCATGTAGGCTGTGTTGGGCTCAGTTACCTATGCGAATGAAGATAGGCCTCCTAGTCCTCTTTAATCTGGCTCAGGAAAAAAGTTCACAATATTTCACAATTCACTACTGTAAAGTTTACAGTTGTTGTACTCAACTTAGTCTTTTTCTTTATATTCACATTTTTGGTCTTTGCTAGTTCTTCATTTTTATTATCTTTCAAATTCTGATCAGGAATTGACTTTGTTGGCCTGGATTTTATCTTTCTTATTACTTTTGAAAAACTATTTTGCTCCCTTTCAAGGAGTTTCTGGTGCTGACAGGGCATTGATTGCCTCTGTCACACCACCAACCAAAATGCAACCCAAGTATTGAGGATGCTATGGTACAGAGAAAAGGATTCATTTCCAATAGCGGTTAAGAAAATATAAAAGGCAAAGTGAGTACACCAAGAACATTCTCAACAGAGAATTATAGTACCAAAGAATACAAACAGCTAACACTGATAAACACAGAAAGAACATTCTTCAAAGTAAAATGTATGAACATCACAGGAGGACGCACCTCCCAAAGTTAGTTCCCGGGGCTCAACTTCTTAAGTTACACACCCCCAGAATGCGAGGTAAGTTGTCTCTGGTTATGCTCCATGCTGTCAAAACACGTGTGTGTGTGATGCTGAACTGACATACAGAAAAATGTATTGCCCCCCAAGAGATTTGGTTATGAGTTTTAATAAAGATGAGTTTTGTTGGTTTTGAACGACTATTCAGAGAGCTGTTTTTATCTCTACTTGCCAGAAATAACTGTATGGAAAAAAGTCAAAGAGCAGTTTTGAAGAGGGAAGACCCTACCCACTTATGCTTTGAAAATAATGTCTTCATTTAACCAGGTAGTGTAGAACCGAGATGTAGACCTTTTTTTGGTAATCAGGTGTCTCTGTATCTGTCCAACAACAGTCATTTCTTTGAAAAGAAACCTTTTGGTGCCAGTCTAGTAATAAATTATTTCTTAAATTTGGCTTGGGTCAGAATATACATCAAATGTAAGAGCAATGATATATGAAGACCAGTGGGAGGATGTTCAAAAAGTAAAAATGATCTATGTAGAAAAAAATAAAAATTTTAGTTTTTGATTATTACTGCTTGAGAGGCAACCCTTTTAAGCTAGTTAACATAAAATTAAAGATGACAGATGACAATTATAAAATATATTTTAGAAAACGAGCATTTCCTTTAAATTTAAATAGTTATTGAAATAGGTACATAAAGATAACCATTTCCTCCATTGTTGCATAGGCTTAAAAATGTTTGCATATTAAGGCATAGAGGTGTAATGTCAGAGGTAGCCATTTTCTTCCCAAGAATTCCCTAACATTATGCCAAGATCTGGAAGTGAATCTGTCCGGTTCTGGCTATGTACTGGAGCACAGCACTGAGGTCTTATTCCTGCGCACTGAGCCACGAACAGTAAAGGGTTCATGGTTCAGAGAGAAACTTGCACCAGTTATTTAGAACAAGTATAACCATCTCCCAGAATGTACTTCAATTTTTTTTATTTTTTTTTTAATTTTTTTTATTTGAGACGGAGCCTCGCTCTGTCGCCCAGGCTGGAGTGCAGTGGTGTGATCTCGGCTGACTGCAAGCTCCACCTCCCGGGTTCACGGCATTCCCCCGCCTCAGCCTCCGCAGTAGCTGGGACTGCAGGCACCCGCCACCACCCCGGCTAATTTTTTTGTATTTTTTAGTAGAGACGGGGTTTCATCGTGTCAGCCAGGATGGTCTGGATCTCCTGACCTCGTGATCTGCCCGCCTCGGCCTCCCAAAGTGCTGGGATTACAGGCGTGAGCCACCGCGCCCGGCCCAGAATGTACTTCATTACAAATTGTTAACCAAGGGGAAAAAACACGTTAGGAAGGAGATAGCACTTCCTGAGTGGTAGAATACAAGGCACATAATGTCCTCTAATGCTGTCACATAGCTTCAATCTTAGGAAAGTAATACATACAGGCAATTCATCCCAACTTTTCACAGGCTGTTAAAAATCTCCACTAATTAATATTGTTTTACGGTGAAAGACAGTTATGTGAGAAGGTAGAGGAAGAAAGTCTGAGTTGATTTTTTTTTAGAAACTTTGAGGAAAGAGGAACTTTCAAGCTCACTCAATAAACTGAGTGCTTTAAAATGCTTTCAAGTAGAACTCCTGCTTGAAATTAACAGCTAACACCAACTTATAATCAGATATGCCAACTTGTACATGTGCTGTAAACATAGTTATGAACTATTTCATTCATTGAATGTAATCCTTATAATCCTTTACTCTCAACCTGGTTAATAAATCCTTTATACATGGACAATGCAGAGGTAAACGATAACTAAGGTCAAATTACCACAATTCCATAATGGTGGAACCTAAATTAATAAGACTGTCTAACATAAAGGGCAGAGAATAGGAGGTTAATGTTTACTGAACCTCTTTGATGTGCTAGATAATAATCTACAGTATTTCACTGAATTCTTACGGCATCTCTTTGAATAGAAATTAATATTCTCACTTGAAAGAGGTGAGTAGCCTGCAGCTTCTAGGAGATTAATATACCTACTATGACCACTTAGGTAACTGGCAGAGCTAAGATTAGGCTCACATCAGAGTGCCCCAAACCCATGCCTCTTTCTGCTACACCCTGCTTTTTCTCTAGTTCTCTGCAGACTGTGTTTATATAGTATTCGATGTCTAGAAACCATACCTTTTAGGAAATCATGTCAGAAACTACAGAACATGTCTAATGCATATCAATAATCTGCTACATTTACTATCCCACCAAAGACCGAAAAGGCCTTTCTAAGATCATAAGCTGACCAAGTCAGTTACTATTATGACCAACAGTGTCTGCTAAAATATTAATGTATTGACAATGGGGAGGTCTCAGCCCTTGGCAATTATCAGTGCTCTGATCACACAGCATTGACTTCCTTAGACCAGAGACCATTCACGCAACCTAAAAATAGGAGAGGCACCCAGCTTGTTTTGAAATAGTAATCTTCTATCCTGTCAATTAATTATCTTTATTTTCTATTTTGCCTGCTTCCATAAAGAATTTGAGTGGCTTGCTGAGAACAAAGCCTGTAACTGAAAATAATAAATGATATGTTGTAGGGTGAGTCAGGGGTAATAAATCTATTCTAAAACTTAAGTTAACATAGATTTTTATCTGGTGTGATCTGACAGAATCTTGGATTCTTTGGTGGACATAGAAATAGTATGAAAGCTGAGAAGCTAAGAAAGTTTAAAGTGATAATGTAGGAAAATTGTTTGGCAATTTTTTTCTTCCTAGACACTACAAAGATAAACACTATGGAAAATGATCCCACATTCCACATTAGCAAGGCGGAATGAGAAAGGTTTTACTATAATAAACAGATTTGGACCTAGTCTCTGCCTTTCTGCTTTAGACTTTATAAAAATGTCAGGCATTGCCATAGTGTACAGAAGGTAACCTAAGGCAATGCTTACCTTTCTAGAAGCTGAAGTCCAGTTATTAGTTTACAAGGCTTTATCCAACATTCTTAGGCATTAAGGAGTTCTACATAAATAAAATTACATCAAAATTGGTTCACCTGAATGAGTACAAATTTTAAAAAGTGTTCTACTAGATATCTCTCTGAAATACATCCTGTTTTGTCTTATACAGATATTGAACATAGTTTTACTTTTTCTTCCTGTACTAGGGCCATTAATATATCAGACACTTGGCTTGAAGTCAGACAGACCTCTGTTTGAATTTTTACCTTTTCTGGTGTTGTAAAATGAGAACTTTGACTCACGGAGCATCACTAAATAAGGTATTGGGAAGTCTTGTTTTGTGTTGTATAGAGGAATAAAGAATGTTTATGAAGTAGTACTTAGTTTACTTATGCGCAAAAGTGTGGTAGGTCCTGAAAGGACCAGAGGTTTTTAAAAATGCTGAGTCCTTAGAGCTTCTAAGGCTGTTATACCTTGCTTTTTAAATGATAGATAAATGTTTCATGTATTATCATTAATATTTGATTGCATGTTTTAGTTTTTCACCTCTAAATGTGTGCTTTAAATTTTCTGAATTACTAAAAATACTTTTAGTGTATAGTATATCTTGATATAAAGGTTTTTACTTGAGAATCCAAAATGACAAGGTCAGCCAGTGAGAGGAGGAATATATGAATTTACAGCAACAGTTTTATGTTTCCTATTACAATTCATCTATTGCCAAAATTAAGGAAGAAGAATCTGGATTTTAAAAATATTATTTTATAGTGGAATGAATACTACATACTACTTTGCTTAAGTGAAGAAAAATATTTTTCTCTTCGTTTTTTTTTTTAAAGTACATCTCCCCTAACATCAGTGAATACCTCAGTCTCAGGAGTTTTCGAGCAGAGATTAATCAGAAGATCTAGACCATTGTTTAATGTGAAATGTGTTAAAAGTACATGCCTTTATTCTCCTAAAGGCATAAAAAGATATTTAGACAAGACATTTAGCACAGGGAGAATGCCTCCAGGGAAGGGAGGCCATATCTTTTTTTTTAGTTAAGCTTTTGGTAAAATGGCACATAAAAAAGACTTAGTTCGTTTGCACAGACATTGTAAAACAGTTCAGTGTCTACATCTTGTATTTGTAGCAGTTCCATTTATATCATAAAAGCCCACTTTTTCTGTTTCTAATTATTTCTTGAATAAACTGTCAAAAATATTTGGGTTTTTCAACCTAAAGAATGTTTGTCTGATCTCAGAGAGTGTAGAGAATAAAATATTTTGTGAATAGGGGTATGGAATTCATTTTCTTATCAAATGTACAAACATTATGCCCAGAGTGTATCCTGACAAGTATATATTAGGCATTATGAGCAAGGTTTTAGGACCTCCTAGTCATTTGGAGAAAGACAATCCTTTTATTGTGCTGGCAAAAATGCTTTTGGTTTCCTGTCATTAAACCTAAGTGCCAGTGAAAGTTGGAGCACAGTTGAAATTGCTTTATACAATATACTCTTCACGAGAATAATATATACCTGTAAGAGTAATTTTTATTACCTAAGAAGATGAAAAATTATATGTTTTTCATCATATGGGGGAATGTGCATAATTATCTCCTGGTCAGATATAAATTTTTCTATCTACTTTAAACACTCTGCATATTTCTTGCCTAGTGAGCCAATTCCACCATTTTTGTAAGGGCCGAAAAAAAAAAAAAAAAAGCCCAGAAGACCCCTACTAATTTCTTTTAAATTGAACGGTAGTTTCATGGAGAAGCTTTCATTTAATTTATGTGATCTAATTGTGTTAAGTAGAACCAGACTATGAGGTTAAACATTTCCATATGTTTTAAAGGCCCAGAACTTTTCCTGAAAGGAGACATCATTCTGAACTCAGACTTTACCTGCTGCTTCCAGAAACGGCTGCAACTCCACCCAGACTGTACCCCCTTCCCAGCTGTGTGTGCCACATGTAAGCACATGGAAGAGATGCCGTCCCCTGGCGCAACGGTTGCCTGGGGGGGCCTTACCCCCGCCACACTCCTGGACCTCCAAAGGCTACCAGATTTTTTTCCCCAGTCATTGACACTTGCCTTCCTCCTCTGTGTATGAAATGAAGAACTAGGTAACTGTAGAGAGGGAAGGCAGAGTTGACCAAATTCTGGAAATCTGGTTCCTGGCTTACAGCCACCCTGAGCCCTAGTGTGATCTATAAATGCTTTACAACTCACCCCTTGTTGATACGACATTTTGTTGACTATAACCATCCCCTCTTCATTTTATGCTCCAGAAGCTTGTGAGACCTCAATGAGTCATGAAGAATCCTAATTTCAAATCCAAAGAATCCAAAGTGATGATAACAAAAAGCAATAATTGATATCTGAACAAAGGTTAGTATTTGACAATGGATAAAGATTGGTATACCTTCCCTTCCTCGGGGCTTTGTTGACATGAATTGTGAACGTCGTCTTCTCTTACTAATTTTCCAGGCCAGGAAGTCAGTCCTTTGATTTGGCCCCAGACCAAGTCGCCAACATTGAACGTCCTTGGTCTATAATGTATCAATTCATTTGAAGAGGGGGAGTCTGGATTCCTTAGGTCATCTTCACTACTAATGCTTTTAGCATCTGAAGGGCTAGGCACACACCCATTAATGCTTTTGGCATTAAAGTCTCCATTGTAATGGATGTAGTCTTTGACCAGAGAATTTTCCAAACTATTTGAGGAACTTGGAGACTGCTCCTCTAGGACCAGGTCTTGCTTTGCAGTGCTTAGCAGCTCTCCAAATCCCCGACTCTGTCGAGGTCTATTCCCATTAATGTGTGCACATCTTTCCACAGTGTTCTCTAGTCTCTCCTTAAAACTCATCATAGTTCTTTTGTAGTTATTATACCTGAAATTTTCCTCTAGAATTTTATCCCCTGGACAGTTTCTTTGTGGTAACAGTATTGGGTGCTGTTCCCCAGGCAGAAATGGCAGTGTAGAGACATTGTTGGACCGTTCATGACAAGGACTACTGTGGATATGGCCTGGATGATCTAAAAATTCCTCGTACTTCCACCTGTTTCGCTCCCCTCTGGGGCTTTGCTCCCCGTCCCACTGTTTTTTGGATGTGTGGCAACTTGCTGACTTGAAATATTCAAACCCATCTCCTTCGTTCACATTTTTCCCATGGTCTAGATTCTTGGGCAGCCGAGCCCCTCTTGAATTCCTCAGCCTACCATCATGATCAACACCTCCCATGTTCCGTCCATGAATGACCGCACTGACAGCACTGGAGAGATTTAATGGGTCACCAATTGAGGCAGTGAAGGCACTCATGGCACTCAGAGCTGGAATGGGGCTGATCTGAGTTGTACTGTTGACTGCAGTGGTGATGACAACCTGCATTCCTTTGCTGGCTGCATCGACAACTGCTTTGTAAATGGCATCTACGGAAGCATCACCTGGGCCACCCACAACGAGGCCATCCTTCACCTGTTGACCAAGAGATGGGTCAATCCTCGGTTGCAACTCACAAGGTGTATCTTGAAAAGGTGCAAGTGTAGTGTTTGGATTCTCAGGAAGTGCTGTGAGCCCAGGCTGAGTGCTTATTCTTTTGTTTAGGAGAGCTGCATCTTCCTGCATTCTCACCTTGAAGAAATAGACAGGAAGCAGTGAGAGAAAGGGAAATAATTTTAAAGGCCTCAAAGAGAAAGACTATAATTTTAAAATTTACCAAAAGACAAACAAATATAACAAGGAAGGAAATATAAAGAACAAGACTCAAAAAATGAAATAAAAAGTCGCTTTGTATAGGAAAGCTTATGTCTTGATTATATTTGCATGCTGTTTCTTTGGTTAAAATCATTCAACAGATTTTAAAAAATCATCATTGTGAAACATTCTCTAGAAAAATTAAACTTGAGGTGGCTGGACAGAAAACGTACTCAGGTTGGGATGACTCCATTTATTTAGTGTCATTATAGGTCTTTGCAATTTAGGATTCAAAAAGAGTCAAGTCACAGATAATCAAATTAGCAAAGGAGAAAGATTTTGAAAATGATTTCTAACTCACTGATGTTTCCACTTAACTAAGTGAAATACAATATAAAATTTTAAAAAAAATATAAACTCCTTTCTTAATAATAACATGACACTAGTTTTCAGATGGGGTAGTAATACCTGCTCCTCAACCTTTTCAGGCTACATCCCCATGCTGTCAATAGTGACATGGCTGTCGGCAGAAGTGATTCTCAATTGGAAAGTGGTGGAGGGAGAGCATACTTACCAGGGGAGCATATCAGAATTCCAGTATAGGAAGGATGAGGGCAGTTTGAAAAAGTGCCCAAGGTAATTCTAATTTTACCACCCACCCCCTGCCCCCGCACCACCTAAGAATTACTGCTGTAGACCTTTGATACTTTGGACTTTCAGATTTTTTTTTTCCACAATGATCTCTCTCTTTCTTTACATCCTTCCCTGCTAATCCAGAACTTGGGATCTGTTGACACATCAGCCTCTCTCTTGCTATTATCACCCTGTCTACATCTACCAGGCAAAATCCCAATCTTGGATCAATTCAACTGCCTGCCTTATCTACATCTACAGTGAGGATGCTGAGTATTTGTCTATAGGAATTTGTAGCTTCCAACCTCAGTTGAGGGCTTATTGCTGCCCATCAATCCTAGATCTTCTAGTTAGTTATCAATCATTTCCACAACTATTCAAATCTTCACCAACTTCTTCACCATCTCCCAGACTATTCTTAGTAGATGATCTTACGTAATAGAGAAAATAAAGCCCATCAGGCAAGAATTCTCACAATTTCTTGTACTCTGATACTCCCTGCCCCCTGGCAGCAGACTTCTCTGCAACTATACCTGTCCTAAATTCTGTTCTGCTTCCCATATGAGGGGTCCCTTCTGCTCTCTGAGGGTGTGCCCTCCACTTATGTTCTGAATCCCAAGCCCCTTCCTCAAGGATCCTGTCTTATTTATTATACCTTCCCTCCTTTATGTTCAATCTCTTCCACTTTTCTGGGTCTTTCCTATAGCACATGATTATGTTCATGGCTTACATATTTTAAAGTTTGCATTCATCCTACCCCCGACCCCCTGCTGGGGCACTGCCCTATTTCTCTTATGTTCTTCAAAGTTAAGTTTTTTTCAGAAATAAATTTGTTGTGTGTATTTGAAGTTAACACCATGATGTTATGGAATACGTATACAGATGGTAAAGTGGTTACTATAGTGAAACAAATTAGCCTATCATCTCATATAGTTGTGTGTGTGTGTGTGTGTGTGTGTGTGTGTGTGTCAAGAAAGCTAAAATCTTCTTCTTTAATCTATACTCTTTAATTCCTAACCTCCCATTCTGTTCCTCCATTTTGCCATCTGGCTCCTGCTCTCACCACTCCAGCAAAACTGCATTCCACTAAGTCACTGATGATGTCCTAATTGCTAAATCTAATGGATTCTCTTCAGGCTTTATCTTACCTTTTTTCTCAGTGACACGGTTGAGCACTTCCTCTTCCCTTCTAAATTATTTTACTATGGAAGATATATATATTATGATAAAGATACAAGTTTTCTTCATCATTACTTCTCACCCAAACTCAGTTTCTTACCCTAAACTCCAGTCCTATTTCCTTTCTTAGAACGAACCAGCACTGGAGTGCATCATTCTTACCTCCCTTCCTTGCTCCCCTCCTTCTTTCTTTCAACCTAAATGGGATGGTACTAGATTCTGGATCCCACACCCCCTCCTCAGGAATCCTGCCTTATTTATTATCCCTTGAACATAAAGATGTTCCACTTTTCTGGGTCTTTCCTTTAGCGTATGATTATATTTACAGCTTCCAGATTTAAAAGTACTGTTCTGCAATACTATAGCACTGGAGTCTTGCAGTCTTACAGATCTTTCCATATCAGATTATGTAAGTCTACCTAATTTTCTAAACCACCAGGTAGATGGATATACTGTACCATAATATACTTAACTATTTCCCTACTGATGGAGTGGTTCATAATTTTTGACACCACAAATTATATTGCACTGAACATGCGCTTGTTTGTTCACATTTGAAGATTTCTCTAAAATGAGATATTAATACATAGAAGCTGAGCTTCTGGTTAAAAGATATTTAAAAAATCTGATATGCTATCAAATTACCCTCCAAAAGGACTGTATCAGCATATAATCAGATCAACAGTAATCTGAGAGAATCTATTTCCCTGCACCCTTGTCAGAAATGGATATCATCAATCTGATGGACACATTAGTGTGATAATTTATGTAACTCTGATTGTTATTTTCATATGTTTTTGATACTTTATCTTTCAATTTCTGTGAATTGTCTGTTCATATCTATTGCTAATTCTTTTCTAATCAATTGTCCTTTCTCTTCCTGATTTGTAGGAGCTCTCTTTACGTTGTAGGTGTTAATTATTTAGTATGTATTAGGAAAATATTTTCTGCCAGGTTGTCATTTGTCTTTAGCTTTGTTTAGAATATGCTTGATCATACAGAGATTTTAAATTTTTATGTATTCAAATTTGTTACTTTTCCTTTTGACTGCCTTGGTTTTCTGTCATGCTGAAAGAGCCTTTTCTACCCCAAGATTATTTTTAAAAAGCCCATATTTTCTTCCTATGTGGATTTAGTGTTACTCTTTCCACCTACCTCCTTAACCTAGCAGGAATTTATTCACTTCGTGGAACTAAAGAAATACCATGTGGCTGAGGCCAGGGGAAGAGTGGTGAGAGCTGAGGCTGGAGAGGGCGGACAGGTGGGCATGCAAAGGAGGTGAGTCTCAGTCATGAGAACAATGATAAATGACAAAATGGCTTATGAGGGTCACACGATCAGTTTTTACTAACAGCTCCAAAAGAACTGCTGAGATACTTCAGACAAAATTAAAACAAGAAAACCTTCACACAAAAGACTGGAATGTTTAACAATACTCATGATTGAGAAATAACAGTAAATAGAGGTGAAAGGGCACATAACCTACTTTTTTCACCCTTTCCCCCAAATTAAGTGTTTAAACAAACCCAGACATTGTTTTCTTCTAAAATGACATAGGGGAGGAGAGTACCTGAAAGTTCTGAAACAGACAAGCCATGGGGTTATTGTTAGCTGGGCAAGGAATTGTGGACTGTCCTTGGAACGCCTGGAGATTCTGGTACCCCTGGAGAAGTTGCTGCTGTTGCTGATTTGGAGGAAACATCTGATTGTTGTTTAACAGCGACTGTAGATGAGTCAGTTGATGGTTATTCAAAGTATTGTTTATTGATGACATATCACCTACAGTTTGAAAAACATAAAATATAAATAAATGTGATTCTTCGGAGATTCTATGCCTCTCTTTGTATCTGAGAATTCCTGAAATAGAAACTAAGTGCTATGCTTACTTGGGTAATGCTTTTCTTTTTTACTTCTCAAAGTCTTACTAAGTGGTAAGGAAAGAGTAGCTTTATTATTTAGTTTTATCTTGTATAATTAGTTTTTTAATTTTATATCATGGAAAGACTACTTAGTCTTTGCTCTATTCATTAGGCAGTCCTTATATATTGAGCTGCAGTGTCATATGATTCCTTGATCTATTTTTAGATTTTAGATCTATTTTAGAGCACCTAAAATTAAAGGTTGGAATTAGTCCTATAATGTTTTAGCAATTGTAAGTATCTGACCAGATAATTAAAATAAGTGAGCCTGATCAGGCCTTGTTTACAAAATTTAGTTCTCAAGCCATAATCATCAATAGATACCACATCAAATCATTGATTTGGTTTAGAAACGTGCATTTTGTTTTGCAGTAGAAGGTTGGTCACCTAAAATTAAAATGGAAAAGAAAGCTAACAACACAAAAGAATTCATTGTCGTAATCATTCAAAATAAATATATAATCAGTAGGATTAATAACTAAATTTATATTCAAAATTCAAAATTATTTTGAAATTACTCTGACATTTTCTTGAGGAGAAGGTCATAGAAATTGTCTTGTAACTTGAAACATGTAAATCTGTAATGCTTTGTAGGTTATTTAACTACAAATATTTCAATGCCAAGTAGAACTAATTATACTATATTATAAAGGCATTCATAAAATCAAAAAAACACAAATAATAAACAAATTATTTTTTACACCTTGAAGATGCCATTGACATCATCATGTACATTTCCCTGTTTCTAGACTTTATGGACACCATCCCTACACTGTATATTATAGTTACCTATATTCATCAGTTAAATATACCTGGCATTATTTTTGAACTATTTTGTGATAGGATAATACAGATGAAAAACTTTGTTTTTAAGCCACAAAAGTCAAAAACATAATACTGACTGAGGAAATCTAGTAGCAGCTAGAGGGGCTGTTCCCTTGAACTTGGGCAAACTTTAGCTTTGCGTGTTTTTACATCTTGTTTCTTGTTTTGCTAGACAAGCATTTAGTTTTGTTTACTTAGGGTTCACCTGGAAAACACTTTCTCAATCTGTTTCCATCCACAGTGCAGCTGCTCATACTAACCCTGTGATGCCACACCAACTAAAATTCAAATAAAAGTGATTTTTAAGATGCACCTGTGCTTTATTATTTGAAAAATGAGACTCTACTTGGCTTAAGAGGTGATGGGTAGGTTAGGTTTAGGTGGCATCAGAATTAGAAGAGAAAGCAGATTAAAATGATATTTAGTATTGCTAGAATAGGGGAAAGAGGAAAAAGTCACTCATGTTTGTATAACTATGGTTGTGTGTGAGTGTTGTTATATTTAGTTCCTTAAGCAAGCTGTGACATAACAAAAACATTTTTAAAAATAGTGTGACAAAATGGAGTTTTTAAAAAGGAGAAAATAGAATTAGAAAAACGTTTCTTTTGTAAAAAATCTGTGAAAAAAATTTAACTTACCAAGTAGACCTGTCCCCAGTAGAGGGTTAAGTAGCTGTGGCACCACAGAGTTACTGTTGAGTTTAGCTGGACCAGGTGTATTCCCAGCATTATTAGATATATTCAGCAATGTTTCTGCCATTGACACCACTGCTGTCCCACCAAGTGTTGAGACAGTCAGTGCTGCCACTGCTGATGATGTAGTGGTTGTGGTAGTGGTTGCCTGGGAGGAGGTTGCTATGGAAACCTCTGGATGATTAGCGGTGTTGGCCGATGCCGAGTTCAGGACACCTCCCAACAGCTGGGGATTCAAGGTCATTAATCCTGAGGCCCCATTGACAGCTGGGAGGAGCAGGGGGTTAAAAGTAGTGTCACTGCCTGCAAAGCTTGGTAAAGGGTTCCCCAGTGGGCTGGTTAAAAGTGTCTCAGCTCGGCTGTTGTCTGACTGATTGCTTGGCAAATGGTCTGGTGGGGCTGTCATCTGTGTTAATGAGGGTAAAGGGGTATTTTGCTGTTGCAAAAGATCTGAGATGGTCAGATTGAAAGATGGCAGGGGAAGCATGGCAGCTGCTTGGGCTTGGTTCTGAAGCAAGGCTGCTAAGAGCTGAAAGTGAACAGGCTGCAATACCTGCCCATCCATGTCACTGGAGAGAAAAGCTAAAGCAGCGTTTACATTTGGGTTGAGAAAACCTAAAGGGTGGAGGTTGATCTCAGACTTGCCTTCTCCTGCTGAAGGCTGGAGGATATTTAATAGATTCTGGTTTAGGAGATGCTGTTGATTCACTGGCAAAGAGATAGGTAGAGAACTGAGGAGGCTGGGGTTCAAGGGGTGTGGAAGATGGTTGTTTGAAGTGCTGTTGGATGGAAAATGAAGTGCGTGCTCCTGGCCAACAAAAGGAAAATCACTCCCAATGGGTAGCTGACTCTGCAGTGGGTTTCCAGCTGCGGTGGTGACTATGACGCCATCTTGAAGAACAGACGTTGTCTTTGTGATGGCAGGGTGGTTGGTGCCTGCTATGGCTATGGAGGATGATGGTCCTGAACCGCCTAAAATGAAAAAAAAAAAAAAACCCAGTTATTAATCATGAATGTTATGTGAGACTAGGCATAAAAATGCATTAACATAAGTTTAAATTTATTTGTTCCATGGCACCTTCATTGATTGTAACTAGATTAATTGTAATCAGATCACTTGACATCTGTTAATGGGACTTAAGTTTAGAATGTATGCTTTTGAAAATAAATATATTGAAGACGTTTTATTGAGAAATAGCTGGTGAGTTGTGGTGGCAGGAGAGGTGGGGGGTTTAAAAAAAGAAATAGCTGTTGCTGACTATCAAATAGCTTGTTTTTCACAGGCAGACAAGTGAAAGGGGAAGATGGGAGAATCCATGTTCTTCATTCAATTGGGTAGATAAAAGTGGTAGTTTTATTTAAAAAGTTTTTTTCATTAAAAAAGTTATTTGTCTTTATTTATAAAACTACTACTTCCTTTTAGTGAAAAGAAACCCACAGAGGTAGAATGCACATAAAATTATAAGGCAGAAAATAAAAAGTACCTGTGAAGATAAACTATTAATATTTTAGTTTATAGCTTTCTGGGCTTTTTCTACCTGCATGTCTGTACATATGCAGGCATGCATATATATATATGCATATATATATTACATATATTTTTAAAAAATAGAATCATGCTATGATGTTATTTTGTAGTTTTTTTATCAATATATTGTGATTATCATTCCATGTTAGCTTATATATAGCTACAGAACCATTTTATTAGTATCATGTATGATATACTGTACTTTAATCAATCCACAGTCATGAGTTTTTTTATTATTTCCAATCTTTTACTATTTTAAGCAATGCTATGACAAATACTCTTATTAACACTTCTTTGCCAGTTCACCTAATTATTTTCTAAGGATAAATTCTTAAAAGTGAAATTCCAGGGACAAAAGGGTTTACATATTTTAGAAGCTTTGAATACATAATGTCAAACTACCCTCCTGTGAAGTTGATCAATACACACTTAATTTACATTCCTATAAGCAGTGGAAGACAGTGCTCATTTCTCTCACCAATACTCTATTTATCATTATTTTTGACAATGAATAAAAACAATAGTTAAGAATCTTTACCATTCTGATTGCGTAAAGATACTTTGCACTTATGATTTTTTAAATTAGACCAGTCTTAAATAGCATTCTTATTCTTAAAAGCCTTACACTAGAGATGAAAATTCTGGGAATTTAATATCTGAAAAGATAAAATTTCACTTATTTATAACTGTTTTTGTGATGTTCAACCCCAGCTGCACAACAGAATTATCTGGACAAATTAAAAAAACAAAAACAAACCAATACCTGGGCCCTAACCCAGACCCGCTGAAAACTCATCTCTCGGGGTACAGCCTGCGCAGTAGTATTCTTTGAAATCACCCCTGGTGATCCAGATGCACAAGGGGTGAGGTAGATAGGGTGAAAACCACATCTATTGAAAAGGAACCTATAATCACTTTTTTGTAAATGGTCTTTCCCTGTTGTAAATGCATTGTTTTATGTAATACATGCATTTGACAAATATTTTATTATTTTAAGAATACACATTTAGTTTTATTTAAAAATACTAAACACATATATGGAATAATGAACAACACCAGTGTCACCAAAAATCTAAAATAACTCAAACATTTTGGGCTATGCTATGCCATGCTATCCTAAAAAACTTTACATTTTATCATGTTACCATTGAGGCTTCATCCAAATACACAGAAATGTTTCCATAGTTGTAACAGTAATATGAATATAATTTTATATTCTTCTTGTTTTCACCTAATAGAATAACACAAGGATTTTTCCTTTCTGATAAATAGACTTTGTATTTATATTTTAACTGTGTAGTGTATGTATTTACTATATTTATTGAACCACTGTGATAAAGTCTGGTATTCATATTTTGATTTCTCATCATTATAGATAATACAGGGATAAATATCTTTCTACATGTGATATTTGCTACCTTTGAATTTTTTCCTTAGAAAAAATTTCGTAATTGGCATGATTATTTTGAGAATCAAAAAAAGGGAAGCAAAAGTTCTGAAATATGTAAAAGTCTATAAAAATAAAAGGAGTCATCATTATTATTGACATTAGTAGTCATAGTAGTGGTGCTGTGGTAATAGTAGTAAGTACAAATCTGCACATCCAACACACTTTACAGAATATCCCTATAGCAAGGATTTGTCATTTTTCCTGGCTGTCATGGTCTGCCTTTATTTTTTTAAGAGTTTTCAGTGTTTTAAAGAATGAGATCTTAAAAACCCCTCTTTGAAAATACATAAATATTTATGAAATAATGACCACATTCACCAAGAGTAGGGTAAGAAAACATACCAAATGCTGAAGTAGGCATATAGTATACAATTCTTTAAATACGAATTCAGATTTGTTACAAAATAATCAAAACCTTAAACATTTAATTGCTTCTTAAATCTTGCTGCTATTTCCATAGATACTATGGATTATTTCCATTGGACACCATCTTTTTAATTTTTTTTAAACTTTTATTAAACCTTTACAAATATTTTTAAGAGTTTAAATAAAAAGTCTTATTTACTGGTAATCACTACTTGTGGCACTATCTGTGGCAAGTTTTCCTCTCTGCTAAATAATAATGACATATTTAGAGGTAGAGATCACAATTTCTCTAACCAAAGGCAGAACACATTTTCAAAATGCTCTAGAGTGTACATGGCAAGGCTTTGTAGATGAAGGCTTTCCTTAGAGATTATTATAATTTTTAATCTTTATTTTGCAACAGACAAGTATCCACATTTATGATTCAAGGAAGTAGTCATTTTGGGATAACATAAAAGCTCTAAATATCTAAATATTATTGAAGAATTAGAAGAAGCGAAGTGTAGATACTCTGGGTGTATTTTTGTCTTACCATCAAGAAAGTGGTGAATAACACAAGCTTCTTAAATATAGTACAAAGATGAAGGTATAGTTTTTAAAATTTTTCTTTAATTTTCAACAAATCTATTCAACAAACAGGTGTACTCTGCTGGACAACAGAATAGAACTAACTACAAAAATAAAATTAAAAAAAAACCCCTTGTTCTTTCCTGAAGGAACTAAGAGTTTAGGTAAAGAAAGAAACACAGAAATCTCTCTGTCTTTTTCTTCTCTCAAATATATATTTATTCAGAGTTTATTATGAACTAGAAAAATGTAAAGCTCTTTTCTTATATTGCTAGTATAACTATAAGGCAATATGCTAAGAGGTATAACAGGTGTATAATAAGGAGACCACTATAAAACTGAACATGTCAGGGAAAACTAGTCAAGTGGTATAACATTTGGTCTGGAATTTGAGAGATGAAAAGGAAATAAAAAGGGCCTCTATGCAGAAGCAAGATGATTTAAAAAAAAAAAAAACAAAGACATAATAAAGTAGATGGAAGGTAATGAAGAGTCCTGTGCTTCCCCAAAACAAAGAAATATGACTGAAAACATTGTGAGGTTTCCCTATGCTTCCAGCTCCTCCTACCCATGGTCGAACCTGCTGCCTTAGATAAGCAGTGAAGACATTTGAAATCATCTTTCTAAACCATCAAAGACAAAAATCATTTCTTAGTTATCACTGTATTTCCAAGACCTAACCCAGTCTCTGACACATGATCGGCATTCAAAAAATGTTTGTTAGTATTAAAAAGATTGTAAAATCATAAAACTTGCACTCAATGTTTAGAAGTAGGTAGTTTGATGCTATGTGTTGGTGTGTTTGTGGACAAAGGGAAAGAATACCACCCGTTTGTGGAGAAAGTGAAAATGAACTCTCCAGTGTATTAGTCCAATGCCAGGAGATTAGGGACATTGGAAAGGAGATGGGTGCAAGATGACAAATTACCTAAGAAGGCTTCCAGATATTTCAAGAAGTTGAAATCACCCCACAGAGGGAGAAGTCTATCCCAAATTACTCTGAGTTCTTAAAGTTACTCATTCATGCTTACAGTCATTCAAAGAGGACCCTGAATTTGTATGAAATTTTATAGATGGAGGAAAATTTGGAAATTGCTTATTTCTGAACCACTTAATCTTGAATCTCTGGTGAACGTATTTCATAGTTCTGCACAAAAACCCTATGGTCTGTTAAACCATGGGGAAAAATGTTTCGTTAAAGCTGTTTTTTGTTTTGTTTTTGTAGCCAAGATATTTTGTGCTTAATCGAATAAAAAGGACAGTCGCTGAGATTTTTAAAAAGCAAATTATTCATTACATGTTTACCAGTTAAATAACCAAAAGGCAGCTGGGATCCTGGAACAAGTTAGTAAGTCGGAGAAGTCCTTTACTGGGAAAAAATGATTATTTCACACTGGCCAGCAGCACCATGAACTGGCATACTTTCTTTTTCTCATTGTCTCTGTTGCTTTTCAGGAGTAGGAGAGAAGACTGGAAGGCCACCCAAACAAACTTTGGTGCAAGATCTCATGCTTAGACAGCCAGAGATTAAGACAGTCTAGTCCAATGAGGAAATGACAGTGGTAGCTTGCCCAGTAGGGCAGGTTTCTTTTCTTTTCTTTTCTTTTTGAGATGGAGTCTCACTCTGTTGCCCAGGCTGGAGTGCAGTGATGTAATCTTGGCTCACTGCAACCTCCGCCTCCCGGGTTCAAGTGATTCTCCTGCCTCAGCCTCCTGTGGCACGCCCGGCTAACTTTTGTATTTTTAGTAGAGACAGGGTTTCACTGTATTGTCCACGCTGGTCTCGAACTCCTGACCTTGTGATCCGCCTGCCTCAGCCTCCCAAAGTGCTGGGATTTCAGGCGTGAACCACTGTGCCTGCCCCAGACAAATTTCTGTACGTAAACAGTATTCTGCACACACTTATAATTCATGATGTATGTATACGCATATGTGTGTGTACATGGAAATAGCACGAGTAAATTTTAAAGGATATTTTCCTAATATTAATTTAATCCTTGACATGTTTTATCTGTCTCATTTTTAAAACTACTTTTCAAAACAAAGTTAATGTCTACCTCTTTTGATTCGTTTCTCTTCTTCCTGGTCATTGTTTGTATTGTGCTAAACTCTTATATGGCTGTCTCTTAAATATTAATAATATTGTTATACATGTCTTTGGATATGTACAAGATAGGATATAAAGCTCATATCAAAGAGACCAATGAAGTATTTTAAAAACCTCCTTATACCAGTTTGTTTAGCTCTAATTTTGAACAAATACTACTTTATGCTAAGAAACCTTTTCTAAATTAATATGCCCAAACACTGATTTTTATCTATAAAATTCAAGAACCTAAGAAATAAGTCATACAGAATGTGTATGCCTTCACCATCTGACCTTTATCATTTGCTTTGGTAAGTGTACTTGCATTGCAAACAGGGACAATGGTGATCCTTAATAAAAATGAATGCTTGTAGAGATAAGAGAAAATATCATGGCTTAGTAAGTCTAATAAATATAATTCACTTTTCAATCCCATTGAAATAGTAAATTTTCTCCTCTATATTTAGAGGACCGATTTTTAATGATAACAATAATAAATTGAAAGATAACTTTTATGAGAATACTAGATTTTTCTATGAGACTTTATTTTCTCAAGTTTTAGTAAGAGGGAATGGTAATGTGTATTTACAAAAACATATAAAATCTCTATCTTTGTGCTCTGGATTCTGATGTAAATTGTTAACATTCTTTTAGCAGCAATAGAAACAAAATCTTAGGGACTAGAGGCTACTTTGTTCTATTCAAGGGAGGGAGGAAGGGGCCCTAAACCAAAGGACTTAGGAGAAGGTAGAGAAGATGGGAAAGGGAGCTGTGGCAGTATCTGAGGAAATGCTCTCCACACTCAACAGGGCCAAGAGGATGGGGAGGAGAAAAGAGCAGTAGAAGGGATGCAGCTTGAATCTTGGAATATGATGTCTGTGTAGTTATGACTATCAAGGGGATCAGTCCTTTCAGTCTCGTGGTGGTGATGGAGTCAGAAAAAGAGTTTGCTTTTTTTCTTTCCCCCACCCCCTGTAATCATGTTTTGTTTCCTTTCTTAACACATATAGTTACTCTGAAAACTGTTGGAATTAACTTTAAAATTCTTGGGATTTTTCAGTTTACTCAATAATAGGTTTTTTTTTTTTAAAATTCCTCTTTTATCACATTTTTCTAAATATTTGTGAGAGAACAAATGTAGAGAAAAGAGTATAAGTCTCTTGCTGGTAGAATTTCTGTTCTCTGAATATGCACTACAGTACCTAATAGTTAAAACACTTCATCAATATTCCAATTGGACGTCTTATCTCATTTTGTTTAATGAGCAGAGCAGGCTGAGTTTCTAGATTATGAATATGCTTAGCTTTGTATTCTTCTACTGTACCCTGTTTTATCTGCAGTGCTAAAACAGTGCCTAGCACATCCTAGGTGCTCAATAAATATTTGCTGAATTAATTACCTCATGGATATTCTGAAACATTATTGAGATCTATTAGTGGGCTGCAACATCAATTTAGTATGCCCCAACTAGTATATTTTTGATAAATGAAATAGAAAAGGAAATGTAAAGAACATTGCACAGCTAGGGTAGTATTTTGTGGAAGCACTTTCTGTTAGCTTATATACGTGAGTGCTAGGTCATGATCTGTTTTGTGAGTGATTAAAATCATTTCAGTGAGTCATGGCTGTTATTAAAAAATACCAAATAGAATAAGATAAAATAGAATGGGATAAAAAATCAGAAGTTATTACAAGTAATAAGTATTTGTTTCATGAAACTTTTTGTTACACATTATAAATGTATGTCTAATGGACTGTAATGCAAGTTAATTTCCTATTGTGGGAAGAATTTTAAAAAGTTGAGAAATATTGCTTTAGGATCAGGCCCCTGAGTTGCTCAACTCTGTAGGAGATGGTCTATGGAGCTGTGCTCTAGGGAGCATATTTATCAGGCTACAGTGAGAAAGGGGTCCCTGTGGAGTTATGCAGCACAGGAGCCCTGCTCTAGTATATCTGTGATGAATACTCTCTCTTATACCTGTGCCCATGGGTCTTGGATAGATACTCCGGACTTCCCTGGACTAGCTCCAACCCCAGGAATACCTCAGCAACTCCTTCAGACTTCTGTTGTCTAGCTCCTCTTTTAATCTGTAAAAAGGTGAGCTGTTACTTTGAATTTGCAAGTAGTATAAGGCTTATAAATAATTTTTACTTTACTCTTGGCTTGGCTGGCATTAATGTTGTTTGATAGAAGTTCCTAGAAGGTAAGAATTTTATTTATGATTTGAAGTATTTAGTACTACATGCATGAAAAAATGAAATCCATTTTGATGACATCATAGGAATATTTTTTAGCATTATTTTTATGACTCAAACATTGTAGGATTAACATTACTCCATAGAATCTGGGTACGTTTTGCACCTGTGTAAATGTTTTTTGGACCACTTGATTTTAGTAAATAGTAGCTTGGGCATCTTCTAGAGAACTGAAGGATTTCTAGTGGCTTTATAAGTGAGCTCAATGAGTTGTAATGGAATAAAATTCTCCCAATTTGCACACTGGGACAATTTATTTCTTGAAAGGTACAAAATAGATCACTGAATCAGCAAACATATCACCACTCTGAGTTCTGTTATCACCTTTGATTACATAGACTCAATGTCTACAGCTGAACATATTTTAACTCCTTTTTTTTTAATACAAGGAAACGTTAAACTGGAATAAGTAAACAAAATAAGTGGTGAAACCTTGATATTAGGAGACCTTCTTAAACAACAAGACGTTGACTATATTAAGATTATGTTACAGCAAAGAATAAATGGCTCATTTTGCAAAAATTTACTAAAATAATAGACATAGATTTTTAATCACAAAATCCAGAATTTAGTATAGTTCTGCTGTTTGGTTAAAAAACAAGTGCAGAGAACAATTTTTAAACTACAAACTTTGTGCATCAGATTGGGGGATAAAATCTAAGCATTTAAAAATTTGAGTGAAAATACTTTCACTAGCAACTCATATTTATTCAGTCACAGCCTTCAAGGAGGCTCTTCCTCTTTCTTCAGCCTACATTAATCTATATAACACTGAATTATTTCTATACAAACCTCTCATCTCCTGAGAAGGATACTTTATAGTATAATCCACCCTTGAGCATTTTTATCCCTTAATCTTTCTGCCCCTGTAGCTTCATCTAGAAAAAACAGGGATGACAACTCCCTTTATTTTCTTTACTGCTATGTTCCAAGAACAAATGAACAAACAGGACATAAAAACCAAACTCACTACTTTGTAGTCTTTTACTCAAAGTGTTCTTTTGTGGTCTCACTATTCCATTGTCTTATACCTACCATATTAATGGCTGTCCTGAGTTTCAATCAAATGTATTTTGTGCTGAAAGAAAACTTTCTTTTGCAGTTAAAAAAATATAAGTATATAAATACTCAAGAACATTTATTTATTTGTAGGCTTATTTATATTCTTGTCATGTATATCTTTAAGAGTTAAGGCAAATAAATGTTTGAATTATTTTCTCTTCTGGCACAAACCCATATTGTGTCCCCTCAGAGGATTAAGTTTTCACGTGTTTAAAAGAGCTGATTAAATGCTTTTTTTTTAATTAGGAAAAAATAAGAGAACATAAAAGTCATTTTAAAGTGAAAAAAGTTATGTTGTGTTGAATGACTTAATGACTTTAACATATTGGAAGAAGGTAGGGTTGCTAATAAGTATGTTGGCAGAATAATCTAAATCTTTTTCCTTCTTTGAAAATTGTGAACAACTGCAGGGCAAAGGAAAGGATGGGTCATTGTGTGGATACTAACAGGGCTAAGTCCTCTGCAGAGGCTTGGGTTACTGGCATGTGTTTTTGTTATCTGGTAAGCAGGTGTGCAGTAGTTAGAGGACTAAAGAGGCCCGGGCATTTTGAAGTTTGCCAGGCAAGGGCACTTGATTTTGGAGTCTTCCTTAAGTCATAATATTATAGAACATGTGCTATAGCTACTCACATGCTGAAATGCATCTCTCTTTAAAAATGGAAAGTTGCTTTAAGTGTCTACTACTGATGGATTTCCAGAACATACCTGCATTTGGCAGTTTGAGTGTTTGGACTGAGAACTGGGAACTTTGGGATTTGGCTGCCAGATCCAACAGAGATTTGCTTTACAACTTGAGGAATGTCACCAAGTATCCTACTGGTCAGTTTCTAAATCTGTTACATGGAAATATTAAACTTTACCTGTAATTTGATATTGAAAAAGCCAGTGGAAAACTGTAAACTTTAAAATGCAAAGTATTTTGAAGCTTTAGTGGAAAGGCAACTTGAAAACACAAAGTAGAATTAATAAAGCCTTGTATATTCATAAGTTTTAGAAATTCTTCAAAGTATTTAATATCTTTTATCTGATTTTGTTACTATCTTTGCCTTCAATTCCCATACTTAAGTTGTATGTTTTAAATGCACCCCATAGAATTCACACATAGGCCTAAAAATCAATATTTGGATTGTTTTGCATAGGAAGACTCTCCTTAAAAGAAGATTTAAAAATAGATTACCAATGGAACTAAGCATTTTTCAGAGGAAGTTATTTCTTATCTTGTTAATGTCTTAATGTAATATTTTTGAACTTTTACTTAGAAGAGTGGAAAAAGGCACTGGATTGAGCAAGAGGTCACCTGAGTTGTGTCTAAGCTCTGTAACCACAGAGTACAGTTGGACCATGTTACCTGTTGGTTTCTTTCATCCTCACTGTGCTACCATGCTTGGAATGACATGACTAGCATCTACATCTCTTTTAAAGGCCTACTGACATGTCACCTACTAGGAAACCCATTCTAATTTGAGTGAGGTGATAATTAATTAAAAGAAAGGTCAACAAATGTGATTCACTAATAAGGGGCAGTTTTCTTGACATTTTGGGTATTTCTTCTTCTGCACTAACATAAAAATTCTAGTCATTATTTGCTATAATATTGGCAAAAATAACTGACTTTCATCTGAAGTAAATCAATAGTTAACAAATGTGGCTGTTAACAGGCATTAATGTGGTTTAATTCATTATCTATTGAACATTTTAAAAGATTTTGAAAGGGAACACAATACTTTTGAGCACTAAATGTTTCAGATGAAGAATTTATGCAGCTGGGAGGAAAATGGATTTTAGAATCAGATGAACCTCAGTTCAGATCCTGATTCAGTTATATATGATACGGAACAGTTACTTAAGTTTTTTTAGCCTCAGCCTCCTGATCTGTAAAACTGAACAATAATACTTTATACTTTAGAAAACCGCACAGATTAGAAATAATAGGGAAATCACCTGGTACATAAAAGGTACTTGATGATAGATAGCTATAGCAACATTTTAAGAATAAAATGTGGTTTTCTTCTAATGTCTTTCTGGTATCATAGAAATACTCAGTAATACTCCTACAGGGATAGCTGTGACTATCATTTACTGTCTCATTCTGAATGCCTACCTTTAAGGCTCAATGGTTATTTGATGAATGAATAAATGTCAGTGTAAACAGATATTTAGGCTAGGCAATTACAGTGATGGTACATTCAGTTGACACAGTTCACTACATGGCAAAAAGAAACATGGCATTAGAGACTGCTTCAATATTTAGCTCATCAAAAGAGTTACGTTCATTAGTAAATCAATCCGTTTTCATAACCAGCTGCACATCAGACCTATACAAGTTAATTAGTATTTAATTTTATTAGGTTTAATACTTTAAAAATTCATACTTAGAGTTTTATTAAGCACATATTTCCTGTTAGTTTACACTAGTTGGTCATATTCATATCATTACTAGACATGTATCCTTATCCTTTTTAGCTATTTATATGCTAACACTTTTCTGACACTAATAAATTTTTAACCTATATGCTTTGACACCCCCAGCAGTAACAGTACAGGTCAGATGTGTTACAAAGATACATGAAACAAAAAAAAAAAAATGATCAAAACAGTATTAAATAAGTCTAAACTTGACCATCAGAAGAAACAAGAATATAAGTAAATGTTGGTCTTTTCCATTATAGATGAATTGAAATACATCAATGAAATACATACACTTTGCACATGAACTCAGACCTGAAATGAAGTAAACTGAGGTAGGGGGTATCAAAACTGTATAATACAATGAGACTAAAAATGTCTCATCAAAATTATTTAAGGTATGCTCAATAAATACGGTGTACTTCTAAATAGTTATGAACTTTGTGTAACTTTTCTGCTAAATACATAAAATAAAATTTTCATTTGTGTTGAGTTATCTAAAAAGAAATATGATGAGTGAGTGAAAAGTTGGAAGCCCCCTATGGAATAAGTATACTGTTAGACACATAAAAAATAAAGTTTCATGAGATTCTTTAAACTAAGAATATCAAGAAGGCACTAATAATTTCAAATATCTTCTAAACCATATATATATATATTTAACATGAGAGATCATTGAATAGTTCTTCATTAAATAGTGACATCAAAACATAACACATAACACAAGATGTGAAGGATGGCAGGTGTAAATGGCAACACTAGGAAGGAAAACGCTTTTACTATCAGCAACAAAGCCATGTGGGTTAGAATGCTTTTCCAGCATGATGGTATTATACCTGCACACTAGCTTATTATTAAAAACCTCAGCAGTTTTCTCATTTCCAGTAGCAATCTGGTTTTCATAGCACACTGTTTTCATAGTGAACAATAATGTCTTTACAACCATCTTTTATTTCCTCCTTGTCATTTCTCATAAATCATTAGTGTTGAATAATGTTTTCATAGTCAAATTTTCTGATGCCTCAACACATTTACCTCTTAGGTGCTTCTGTACAGCTTTTATAACAATTTCTGAGGACTCTATTGCACAAAACACAGGTCTTTTTCTAATATGCCTACTTTTAAATAAATTTGTTTCCTTAATTAATGGTGGATGAAGAGATACAATAGATTTGGGTTCAAAACCTTAATGTCAATGATAAAAATGGTTTAGTTCTACAAGAAAATCAAAAACCAATTTCAAGATTAAAAATTCTGGAAATCAGGTTTTCAAGCCTTTTTTTTTTATTAGAAAACTTAAATTATTAGCTTTTTTTTTTAAAAAGGGAGTAGCCAATATCCATTTTTGAGTTTTCTCAAACAAATAATAATAAAGGATAGCAAACTAGGATAAGAAAACACATTAGAAGACAGCTTTCTACTTCGTACAACTTCTAGTTAACCTTTTCCTATCCATTCACCTACTTCTGTTCAGCAGCAAGAAAAAAAATCCATTTATTTTTGCCTTTTTGGATTTTCCAAGATAAACTTCATTTACCTGAATACAAACAAAAGCTAGGGAGACGGCTTTTATATTGGCATAGACCAAGGACATATCTCACAAACCAGGAAACCCTGCCTTGTATGGCTTATTTTGCAGTTTGGAGTCCAATGGTTATAAAACCAAGTGAAAGTCGAACAATATTCAAAATGACACAGATTGACAACAAATAATGGAAACACATGAAATCCTCTTAGCTGTTAATCTTCCCAATAGACAAATCCCTAGCATTCTGTAAATAAAATTATAAATACTAAAGAAATGAAGAGAATTTCACAATGGGGAAAGGATGATTTCTTATCATAATAAATATTTTGGTACAAATTTTTAAAAAAGTAGAAAAGTTTAGTACCTTTGGGTACTTTTTTCTAATAAAACCATACCTGCTTCAGAACTTGTTTGATTATAGCTGCTAACAATGCTGTTTGGTATCACTGGAGTGGAGGACGTTGAAATTCTTGACTGAGGTGGATTGGGATGTAAGGAATTTCCTAAAGCCATGCCCGACTGACTGAGCATCCCACAGTTCCCGCTAGCCTGAATCTGATTTATTAAACCTGCAAGATGGTGGTTGGGGACTGGACTGTTACTGTGAACAAAGTTAGTGTTTGCATTGTGGCAGTGCACGGCTTCCCCTCTTAAAGGTATGTTCTGTGTCAGTGAATTCTGAAGAACACTAGAGTTCATACTGGGATCTGTAAAATGCAGCTGGTTAGCAGAGCAAGGCAAAGCAGTATTTGAGGCCCCACAACCCGGGGTACTATTGCTACTCAAGTGAGAGCTTTGACAACTCATAGACTGTAGTAACTGAGACATTGAACTGATGGGAAATGAACCCTGACCCTGCTTCCTTAGCAAGTCAGGTCCAGGTTTAGGAACTGCAGAACTATCCATTTGAGACTGTCTGAGCAAACTCAACACTGTCGTAGGTGGTTGTTTTCTTTTCCGCAATGAGTCTTTTTGCTGAGACATCAGCTTATCTCTTAGTGCTGCTCGACCACTTTGCCCTTCACCTGTTGGGAGAAGCATGTTGGCAGTAGGAGGGAACATGGTGTTTAAAGTGCTATGTCCTTCAGTGTTGCCACTGCCGGCAACAGCTCCAGAACTGCTACTGCTGCTACTGTTGTTACCAGCAAGTTTGTTTTGATTTGCTAGCTGTGCTTTGGCTGCTGCTGAGAGTAAACTACTTGCTGGAAAGGAGGCAGCATTGTGCTGGTTCAAGATCTGATTTAAAGGCATTCCCAGCAAACCAGGCTGACTCTTTACAGAACCACTTCCGGCAGATGCAGTAGGAAAAGCTGCACTGCTTGGGGTATTTAGTACATTACTTATTCCAGCAATTAATGGGTTAGGGATATCCTTGTACTGATGATGTCCATCGGACTTGGTAGAAGGGCTTGATGGCATTGATGGCCTTGGGGACCCTATTGTTGACCTTGGTGACCTGGGTGGAACCTTAATACCACTACAAGTGGCCTGGGGTCCTACAGGTGGCATCATGAAATTTCCATGATCTGATGATGTGGAAGATGAGCGTGATCTTTGGGGCGATGCCTCAATCCTTCCAATTCCAGTCCCCATCATGTGCACTGGGGATGTCACTGGAGAAGGGGACAGGGAGGTTGAAGCTGAATGCTGAACTCTTTGTACATGACTCCCATGATTCATGTGACCAGGTTTTACAGTTGGCAATGGGAGATTACTTGGCAAAGGAACAACAGCAGGAGGCATGCTTACATTCATCATAGGTACCTGAGAGTGGACATTTGAATGGAAACTGGTTGGATTAATGATAACAGGGTTCTGATTCACTGGTTTACTAGGAATAGGGTCAAGAATGCCAAGTGGATCTTTCTCAGATGTTAATGGCTTTTTCTGAAGAGCACAAGAAGGTGGAGGAGGGGGAGGTGGGCCTTGGGGTGGTTTGTGGTGGAACATTGCTCGTGGTATTTCCATATTAGTTGAAAAATTACACATTGGTTTTTTCATTACTGGACTCTTTGTAGTCAAGGTTGGGGAAAGAGGTATATTAGTCCTTCCAGCCATTGCACAGGATGACTGTACAGGAGAACCATGTAGCATTACTGAAGGTGGAGAAAGAGGAGTCCTATTCAGGTGAATAGGACTAGAATTGGGAGCTCCATGAAAACCAGGATTATTTCTTGTGAAAACATCAGGACTTCCAAGTGGGTCAGTCCTTGGAGAGATTGAACCATCTCCATATATCTGGGAACCGGATGACGCTGGGCTGGGCAGGCCTCCATGGCTGCCACGGAATGGAGATTTCTGTCCATGTTCACTGCTGCCCAATCTCTGTCGGGGGTAGACAGGGTGGAGTTCTTGTTGTTGGCTTCCAGGCAGTTCTTGTACATATAGCCTTCCCATGGCATTTGATGATCCAATCATTAACTTGAAAGGATTCTTACATTCAGGCATTACAGAATTTGTAATTCCTTCATGAGACTTATTTCTTACTGATCTTGGAGTTGCTGCCCGAGAAGGTACTACTGGAGTTGCATCTGATGTGAAAGAGAAAAAAAGAATTCTGTTAACAGTCTCAACTCTTTTGCGGTGGGAGGGAGGGAAGGAATGGAGGAAATCAGGAAGGGAGAGGGAGGATGGGCATCTGGAAGTAGGAATCTGTAAATAAAAGCTGTGATTCTATGCAATTAAAAATAGTTCTATATATTAATACTATTTTAAATTTGATTTAAAAAATGTACATTATTTTCCCTTTGTTGACCAAAGGTTCTCAGTAACTGCTCATTATGCTTATTTACTCTTTATCTGTTGAGAAAGCATGGGCATCTAAAGCAATACATAATGATATTAGTCATTCTAATCATATTTAGAATATGCAAAATCAAGACTAGCGGTCCAGATGGAAATGGTGATATTACTACTTTGTTGGATTTAGAATTTTTAAGAATGCAGTTACAACAGAAAATTGTGATCTGTGTGGCATAATATTTTCTTGCGTGATTTAAATGAATTGCCATTTTCACCACAAAATGTTCACCCTTATAAAAAATGTTTGTGGCATAATATTTTCTTGGGTGATTTAAATGAATTGCCATTTTCACCACAAAATGTTCACCCTTATAAAAAATGTTTCTGTTATCTTCCTGCAACCTTCTCAGAACAGATACAGTAATATTTCCTTATCCCAACATTTTCACTATGAGAATAAGACTTGATTTCTGTCTAATGGGATTCCAAATCTTTTATAATGGGAGTAATAAGAAGAATAAATGCAGTGATATTGCAAACTAACCCATGCTTAGTTTCACATCATGTTTCTAACACTGTAATTTCTTTGCCCTTAATTAGTCATTATTGTAAAAACAGCCACAGCCTTTTATCTCAACTTAGGTAAAAGACTGCAATTCTTTCATTAGACAATTGGGTGTGTTCAGGGTGGTATGGCCACAGACTTCAATTCTTTTATTAGGATAGATTTCTCATGTAAAATTTAGTTGAAGTGCTAAAACCTTCAGTACTGGGCTCCAATTGCATATTCTCTTTTTACATGAGTGCATTTCTCCTTCTCTGGCTTTTTGGAATCCCTTCAGTTTTTCTGGAGATCAGACAGAATACAGGCAACAAAAGCAAGCAGACTCATCATACAGAATTTTCATTCTATCACATCAGAATTCTAGGTTTCGGTTTTTTAGCCCCTTACAATATCTAACTATTTTATAAAGTTATGCCTTTTAAAATGAAAATGGCAAGTAAAATTTGTTTCATATGCCAATTCCCACCAATTGGTGGTAGCTGCTTAGAAAGCTGTGTTGGAAAGGAAGCTGAACTCTAGCTGGGCTCCATGAGAAAATGCCAATGAGTCTGTTACAGGCATAGGAGATGAGAATGGCACCATTCAAACTATACATCTGCCATACCTATTTTGAGACTTATATTAGCAAGTAGAGTTACATTCATTTGCAATAATAGGTACACTTACTTAAATGGATAATTATACATTTAAGATTATATATATTTTTCCTATCTGCAAGACACTATACAGGTCAAATCATATCATAACAATTACTGAGATATTGGTTCTCAACCTGGGGTCCAAATAAATCTACATAGAGCACATTCAATTAGTAAGAGAATGCAGTGAACATATGTTTTTCTTGGAAAATGTGGAATTTCTGATTTTATCATGGTAGAGGTTCTTTGATAGAATGATTTCTGGATATAATATACGAAAAGTTGAGATCCAATGATATGAGAGAATTGCAGCAGATAAACTCAACTGAAGCTTATTTTCTTGTTAAAAAGAGATTTTTTTTAAGTTTGTAATTAAAGGAATAAAATGAAAAACATTAATATTTTGGGCACTGTGCTTGGCATATAGTGAGAACATTAACATCGTTAGCATTATCCTATGACTGACCATGTTCTCTTTAGTGACAAAACAACTTACTTGCATTTTTTCTTGGGTATCAATGTATTTATATAATTATCTACAGCTCAGTGATTAAAAATACAGACACTGGAATTTTTATATTCAACTAACAGAATTTAGATAATAACTGTGGTTCAGAAAAAATTTCTTCCAAACTTGGGGAAAAATAGTTACCATTTTAAAAATAATTGAAATACAAAATAAACAAAAGTCAGGCTGGTGTTTTGTTATAGAGTTGGCAAGTGGAAATGCTAGGCACCCACCAAGTGCTTTCATGTATATTCAAGTAGACCTTCCAAAAGAATAAACAGAAACAGATGCTTATGTATTTAAATAATGACAGGTGAAGAACTACTAAGTCAGTCTTCTGAACTTTTAATTATTCAAATCTCAACCTTACGATAATAGTTTAAAATTAGGAAACTAAAATAAATGCTATGTCTGAAGCTAGTAAAAGTAATCAATCCCATAAAGAGTATCATTTTAAAAGGGAATGGAGGTATACCTATTACTACCTGTGCTAGTTAAATATTTACCTTTAATTTCAATAATTAAACTTGTATGTATAGGTGTGACAAATAAGCGAGATCTAGATTCTGCCAGGGTCTTTAGAAAGGCAATAAGCAGACTCTGTAGAAACTGGTAAAACTGTATGATATGTGATGTGAGAGCAAGCACAGGTAAGAATATGTCCACGGTAATATGCAAAAATGAAAACATATTTACACCTCTTCACATGAATTCTAAGTGTGAATCTTTAATTACCTGCACGACATGGAAACTGTTCTTCTTTGTATCCAAAGCAATCAATAATTTGGCCCCAATTTACCTACATCGGTCTAATCTTCAATTCAAGTCAGTTTCTACAACATCCCTTATTATGCTACACTCATTATGGAGAATGTTTTTCCTATCCCCCTTATATGTCTAAATCCTACTATTTTCTAAGGCTGGTCCAAATCTGAGTTCTGCCATAAAGCCTTCTCTGATCACTACAGGTATACTCATCATCCCTATTTTTCAGAGTTCCATGGGAAAGTATCAATAATCCCTCATAAACAAATGCTTTGGTGTTTAGCCATATTTTATTCTGAATTAATATTCAAACATTAGATTATAATATTTTAGAGAGCATTCATATTCTATCCCTTACAAAAAGAAGTTCCTCAGTCCCAAAGTATAATTCCACAGAGTACACATTAATCATAAAGGGAAAAGGGTACTTCAATAATGGGAAAATCAAATGGACATAATTCTAACTAAGCAATCAAACAATGTTATCAAAATGGGATAAACTGATGTTATGTGTCTAATGATGAGGAGCTAACATCATCTATGCAGTATTCCTAGCAAAATGTGTTTAGCCTGAACATAAATATGAGGAAAATCCAAACTGAGGAACATTGTGCAAAGTTGGCCTAGACTCTTCAAAAATTTCAATGTCATGAAAAATTGAAAAAGACTTGTTAATTGATATAAAGATATGTAACAACTAAACGACTGCATTTAGTACAATCTTTGATTGCATTGTGAATCTTTAAAAAGACTGACTTCTTTTTTTTTTAATCGAAACAGAGTTTTGCTCTATCACTCAGGTTGGAGCACAGTGGTGTGATCATGGCTCACTGCAGCCTCCAACTTCTGGGTTCAAGAGATCTCCCACCTCAGCCTTCTAAGTAGCTAAGACTAAAGGTATGAGCCACCACCATGCCTGGCTAGTTTTTTTTTTTTTTTAATTATTTTAGAGACAGGTCTTGCTGTATTGTCTAGGCTGGTCTCAAACTCCTAGCCTTAAGCGATCCTCCCACTTCAGCCTCCCAAAGTGCTGAGATTACAGGTATGAGCCACTGCACCTGGTCAAGACTGAATTTCTGTGAAACTATGAGAGACACTGTTAGGACAATTGGAGAAATCTGAATATAGATTGCATGTTAGATAATAATATCATATCAGTGTTAAATTTCCTGAATGTAAGCCTTAGATTGTGTTTATGTAGGAGTGTGCCCTTGTACTCTGAAATATTGAATTGTCACAATAACTGCAACTTCTGCAACAAAATGTTAATTGGTAAATTTAGATGAAGGATACTCCATGAACTATTCTTGCAACTTTTCTGCAGCTTTGAAATATGTAAAAAAGAAAGCCCCCATGCATGTGCGTGTGTGGTGGTGGAGATATAAGAAGTTTTCAGCAAGGTGATCTCTGTTTAGTAGGTGTTCGACAAATAACTAAAAGAATAACACTGCTTTTGGGGACTTGATACCACACATTCCAATCCACCCCCAGGAAAAAGGCTACATTTATTTCGTAAAAACCAAGGGAACTTTTGTTAGCTCAGCTTTACACACTTGCAGAGTATTTGTATGTACTAATTAGTGTTTATTCTGCCTGTTTAACTGAATGCTCTGGGTAAGAAATTTTGGGAAATAACCTCACTATATTTTTTCAGAACTAGTTTGCTATTTGTAATAAAATTACGGGACATACAGAATTTTAAAAGCATTGTGCATGCTTGAAAAGTAGAATGAGAAAATGCTAGGCAAAATGATTTCTAGCAACTCCTTCTCTAGGGAGAGGAGAATTCCTGAACCTTTCACCATATTACATACTTGTTCCTCCTCCGGGACTGGTGAGCACCAGAGAAGGATGTGGGGCTTCCATGCTTTTATGAAGTGTGGCCACTGCAATAATTTTTCTTTTATGTATGCATAGCTTTGTGACATCTTCATCTGCCTTAACATCTTCTGCGGTTCTCTGTTTCACAGCAGCTCCAGGATCAAAATTAAACACCTGGAAAAAGCACAGCCTTTGTTTAGAATATGTCTGTAAAAACATTTAATAAAAAGATCCCTTTGTTTAAAAAAAAAGTTGTGCATAGATTAAGCCATAAATCTGAATAAAACTTTTTCAAGTTTTTAAGAAAGGCAACTTTATATAACTTAGTAAGTACTTCTGCTGAACTCAAGTTTTTAGTGGCAAAGTAAATAATGAATATTATCCTAATTCTAAGACAGCCAAGATAAATATATGAAAAGGTATAATATCTGATAATGTTCTCAATTTTAGATACCTCCTGATGTTCTAACAGTGTAAAAACAGATGAAGTACATTTAAAAAAGACAAAACAAAAAGCTATGATATTTCTACATATTAACTTTTTCCTTGGCTTCATTTTATTATTATGTTAATATTATCTTGTCACTGATTTTGAAAATCTATTACTTGTTTTTTTTAAATTTATTTATTATGCTAATCCTTTTTTTGGAATGTGGTGACACACAAATGAAAAGTAAAAATTGTCTAACCTTTACTTTAAAAATTAGCATTGTAATAAACATTCACAAAATAATGACCTATTTCTATAGCAAATAATATTTTACCATTTTACATGATTTTACTTTTTACCTTGCAAATGAGTAAAACAGTTTCATATTTTGGCTATGACGGTTCAGTTTTGTGATTTTGAGAATATCTGTGGCAGATTTATCAATACCAGTGCTAACAATAACATTGCAGATTTGAGCAGTTACAGTAATGAGAGAAAATATTGCACTATTAAATGCTAAGCAATATTAGATACAGCTCTAATGAAAAGGTAGAAAGGTGGTTTTAATGAAATATTTAACATGAATATAGATTTGACACCTTTGAAAATGACTCTTAGACATGAATTATTTTCCACAATTTTTAAGCATTCCAAAACACATGCAAAATATGAGAATTAGATAAAGAATTAAAATGTATGATTGGAAAAGTAATAAAAAATAAAATTCCAAATGAGAAAAACAAATATACAAAATATCTAAAAAATAAAACACTGCTGTAGATCTATTGTGAAATGGTTACCTTGGGAAGAATAAGAGGACATTCCAAGCCACACTTGCATGTTCCATCAGTAAGCAGGTATGTTTTAACCTGCTCCAAGCAAGATAACAAAGACCCACTGGGACTGTAAAAATAGTTTAAAAAAACATCAGGAAATAATTTTGACTACACATATTATATGAAAAAAAGGCATAATTTATAGTCTTACTGTCCTTTATGGGATATTTTCCCACTAGGGAAAAGCATTTTCTTTGTCAATATTATGTTAGCTACTAAATTATAGCCTTTAACACTATTGTGTTTTCTTTTGAACCAAAATATTTCTCAGAAAAATACAGATCTTCATAGAAAATTAAATAAAAGTATTTTGAAAACCAAGAGTAGACTAAAGGTGGTAAAAATGCTATTCTTAAGAAAGGACAGAGGCAGGCAATAAAGGAACAAAGAACAAGAAAACTACATAAAAGCAATGACTCTCATTTTAAACTAGAATATCTACTTTGAAAGCTCTTTGAGGAAAAACAGAAATTTAGAAATACAGAGGTTCGAACCAGAAAGTTGGCAAGCCCACAAAAGTTGGAGTGAGCAAGTCCCTGTTTATCTTAGAATCTAGAACCAAGTTGTCCCTATGTAAAAACAGGTTTATCTCCCCCTCACCCGTGTGTTTCTTTAAAGATATAATAGATCAGTTATATCTGAAGATACACTGAAGAGTCAAACTGTACAGAGAGAGAGAGAGGAATTAAGCAGAGTTGACAAAAGAAAGGAAACTTATGAGGAAATAGGGTTTTAGGCAGCAGAAAGGTGCCTTGCAGGTCTTCAGGCTAGTAATTGTGTAGGTACTTCAGTGTTACTAAGTTTCAGATCACAAAAGTCAGTAAGATATGTGAATATTCATCATACAGATTAAGTACTAATTCAGATGACAAGAGATGTCTCTGATTTTTATTTACAATGGGTGTTATTTTATGTGAGATGGACAATCTGCATTTTAGGACTTTATATTAACATGTCAATGTTTGAACTTAAATACATATTATGATTTGAAATTATATCCTTTTCACTTAAGAATATCTTTTAGTTATGACTATTACCAAAACCTTCACTTAAGCCCTCTGACCAAGTTCATCCAGAAACAATAATCTCCATTTCATATACAAAACATTACAATACTGGACACAGATTGTTCTATCTCTACAAAAACACAAATAGTATTTTTAAAAAATCTATTAGTGAACCAGCTTTAAAATGCAATTCATATTTTATTTATGGACACTTATGAAAGTAATTTCAGCATGTAGAAAATCTAAACAAAAATCCTCAACTTTGTCAAATTACTCATTTACTTAGGCTATTTTTTTTTCAGGTGATATGCAGAGAATTCTCATTTTAGTGACGAGTTCAACCACAGCAGGGAAGGGCAACAAGATGTTTTTGGAGGTCAGGTGATTTCAATAAAACTAAGTCAGGCCGAGTGCAGTGGCTCACGCCTGTAAACCCAGCACTTTGGGAGGCCGAGGCAGGCGGATCACTTGAGGTCAGGAATTTGAGACCAGCCTGGCCAACACGGTGAAACCCCGTCTCTACTGAAAATACAAACATTAGCTGGGCATGATAGTGCGTGCTTGTAATTCTGGCTACTCGGGAGGCTGAGGCATGAGAAATGTTTGAATCCAAGAGGCGGAGTTGCAGTGAGCCAAGATGCGCCACTACACTCTAGCCTGGGCGACGGAGTGAGACTTTGTCTCAAAAACAACAAGAAAAAAAGCATAATATCTTGTTGATTTTTCATGTGAAGCATTCATGAATTTGGTGAAAAGAACTGCCCGACATTTTAACTTAGAAGAAAGTATATGGACGGAATCCTAGAGGAATTTAATTGTAAAATTAAACCTGAAGACATGAATTCCTTAATTCTATTAAAGTACTCCAGACGCTTTAAAAACATTTCCTCTCAAAAAGTCAGCTGGCTTCTTTCCTTCAGTTGTATCTCTTTAATTAATTTCTCAGAGTAATAATTAATGTAAAAATAGTTTAAAAAACTTACAGCATAGATAAAGCTTAGAAGATTGGAAGTAGGTGGAAAATTTAATGTGTAGCCTCAATGCCACCCTGAGGCAGGAGCAGATGGCGACTAACCTAAAAATTATGAGCAAACTGCACATTGAGCAGGGAGCTATAGAAGGAGCTATACATGTTCAAGTAGTAATTTAGTTATATACAAACAAATTAAATCTATGCTGGTTAATTTAATTTGAGAGTGTTTTACCTAACCTAGGAAGCTTGTTTCCAAAATAATTATCAGTATACAAATTTGAAGTTGGAGAATCCATACTAACAAGGATATCAGATGGTATAAAGTCTAGTCAGACTTGGAAAATCATGAACAAGATAAATGACAGTTTCTTAGACTTTAACTTGGTTTTTGACTCCCAGATTTAGTTTGGTTTTTGCTCGCAGAAGTTGAAAAAGCTCATCTATCTTTCCTAGGAATAAAAATGAAGTGAAAAAAAATTATCCAGATTTTAGTCTTTTGTTCTATGCTGAATATACATTTGCTCTTTATAAACTAGAACAACCATAAGTATAAACATATAACACAGATAACTTGCTATATTATATTTATAACAAAGTATTTCTGGTAGTTTGTTAACAGCACTGGCAATAGAAACTCTGAAGAAGTTATCTCATGTGTGCTTGTTCATCTCATCTACCATGGGATGAGCTTCATATTCTCTGCTTTCTTATCCCTTCACCCCAATAAATATGGATCACATCTTTAATATTATAGAAGTAAAATTTATGTAACAAAATGCTTTTAATTGATAATTAGATTTACCTCCAGAAACGCCTTACATACAACAAGCAAACAAACTCAGGACAGAATCTGAACTGATTTTCTGAGTTATTATGCCATAGAATAGTTTGTGTTTACATAACCAAAAATATCTCATTTCTATAAATACATTCTTGCTGGACTGGCAAATTCTGTTGAAGCTGGGATATAAATAGCCACACTGAAAGTAATAGCATCAATTTAATAATGGAATGTGATACCTTTTAAAAAGTTTTAAGTCTGTTTCTAAAATTTTTCATTACATCACAAAGAAAGACTTACGGTATCTTCTTTCAGACACTTACAGAAAAACTATGAAGTAGGGAACTTAGATGTCAACTATTTAATAAGTAAGACTAAAACTTCTTTTTAACAGTTCAGTCATTCCATTCAACTTGTTCTACAAGAGATGTATAGCACTGACATTCAAAACAGTAGGCATTTTATTTGTATGACTATTTACTAGTAAGATGCAGAGCCTTCTCCATGACTTTTTCACTTTTACTACTACACGCAAGGAAATAGATTAAAGACTATGCAGAAAAAAAGAAATGTATTTTTAGTTAACATGAGGCATTAAGAAGTCTAATAATTGAAACTTTCTATGGATAAAAACTCAATTTTATCAAAAAAGCCAGCTGACACACTCTGAAGGACAGAGTAATTCTGTCAAGTGACATCAGGTCAAGTGATATTTCCAGTATTTTACATTCTCCTGTGAATGTGGTAATGATGATTGCATGTTTCTTTTAGAAATCTTCATATTTTTCTTTATTCTCATTACAGAGATAAGCAGAATGACACCTTATATAAATAAGTAATGCACAAAAATTCTCTCTGGAAATCTAAGGCAATAAAAACTCTCATATGTTTCTAGCACAAAGGTCACTTTGTCACATTTATATGAGGTGCCATCAGTCACCATGCTTGGTTCTCTCCTTAGTCTTTGGAGTACAACGTTGCAGGTACCACAGGTAATAATAAGAACTTACCTGACATAAAGCACTCCATTTTGATCCACACGACGCTGCCAACCCACAGGAACTTGTATAGCTGGAAGACCTCCTTCCTTGTCCCCTCCGTCACACTCTTTGCCTCCATTCATTTTCTGTGTCTGCTAGGGACTTTCCAAAGATATCAGCAATAAGATGATATCCTTATATTACAGAGCATGATGGCCTTCAAAAGTGGGCCAGTGCAGCACAGTTTTTCCCAGACTGTACAAAACGCATTGGGAAGCTTCAGCTCAGTTTGGAACCAAGTCCTTGAAATCTGCCATTGTGAAAAAAATCAGCTTCCCATTATAATCTACATTAAATAACCAATATTTAATTCCTAAGGATGGTCTACATGGGTAAAAATGAGTGCTTCTGACTAAGGAAAATCATAATTCACCAATGCTGGTACCTGTCTGAAGTGGGGGTGGGGAGTGTAAAGTTTTTAGTTCAACATTTGTCTTGAACCTTGATGTTGTACTAAGACAATCTCTATTGTTTAGAAACTGGTCTCATTTTAACAGTGTGAGTCGGTTAATATTTCCAGGTACCCGCCTTTATAGGCCACATTCTTTAAACTTTCTCTTTATCTTCCAATCTGAATCCAAGGTGTTGCAGGTTGGTTCATCTGATGTTTTCATGACTTCAAAATTCCAATAATGTAGCCTGAAACATATGTAAATATGTGAACTTGTATATTTAATGTTGAAAACTGAGAAGCTTTACAATTTTAAAATAGAATAAACTACGAAGTGTGCCTAATCACATTGATGTCCTTTGCTATCAAAATCATACGTCAAATTCAAGTTGTTTCCTTCTTCCAACTTAGTCCACTTACTCCAATTAAACCAATCTACTTGCTCTTCGGCATATCCAACTTTCTAATTACTAGAGACAGACCCGTAATTATGGCATTACACATACACATACACTCAAACATACAAACATACACATGAGGCTTCCTTCTAACTTGACATAAAAATATATCCATCACTTCTTATGACCTGTAAACCACAGAGTTGTGTGTTAATCCAACCATATTTTAATAAGTCAATATTATATAACCCTTTGATTCAGTTTTCTTTTCTAATCATTATACAGTTTTGGTCTAGAGAAGAAAATGTTTATTTTTTTTAAAATAAAAAGTTAGAAGGAAATAAATTTATAGTACTTTTCCAAATATAAGAGGTGGTTTCCCTCCTATATTACTGAATATGAGTGGAAGTTGCTTTATAGTCAAGAATTTACAAAATTCCTTATATTATGGGGTGCTCTTTTAATTCTCATTCAGTTATGAGGTGCTATTTGAGGAGGACATACTAGCTTGAAACAGCTGTAATCAATGATAGTGTGGAATGCTTATAAAGGTTATCTTGATTGAGCTATTAAATAAAAAATCATGGCAAGTAAATTTTGAGAAGATTTAGTACCCAATCTTGTGAAGAATGCAACTTCACAGTTGTTAGTATTAGTTGTTTTTGTAAAGAAGCCTTTTTATGACCAATTTAATATACTGTATATAGTTACATTGTGGGATTCATGAAACTACACTAAAGAATGGATAAAAAACAATTATCCTAGTGTTGAATGAATGGGACTTGTGGTTTGTGATAAATATTTCAGTGGCAGCATTGTCCACAGATTCAAAAAATACTATATTTCAAACAATTTAAATGGAAGTGAAGATGATATACTCTGAAAAACTGTGTTAAATGACTTAAGATTCATATGAAAGTATTAAATTAAAATCATTTTAAAATGCGTAAGTGAAAAAGCTAATGTATTATTTTAGACAACATGCATTTCAAATATGCATGTATAACTTAATCAAGTAACAAATTAAACAGTGTAAATAGACACATAACTACTTAACTACATTCCTAAAAGTCTGTGTATTTAAGTTGGCCCAAAACCTTTTTTTGGATCTCTCATTAGGAAAGCAGGAGACCACCTTGCAGTAAAAGCCATCGTATATTCAGGTATATGCCTTATTTGCAGCCTTGGCTCTGAGACAGGTTAAAGGTGTTGTAATGAAGCATTTACTCACAACTGAAAACAAGGAACTGTGGGTATGGATGTGGCAAACACTGGCAGGCAATGGGGAAAATATCAAAAATTTACTGGGAAAAATTTCGGACTATAATGAAAAGTACCAAGTAGTAGCAGTCCCAGTGGGGTCTCAAGCTGGTAATTTGCATCACTGGCCCCAGTCCACTGTGCTATACTTCTCACAGAAATGGCCCACCTGCAGGCATAACATCTTCCACTCACTATACCTTTGACCATGACTCCTGCTGTTCATGTCTGTGTTTATTCACATTTCATTCAACAGTTAGTGAGCAGCTACTATATGTGCTAGGTACTATGCTAGGTGCTGGGAGTACAAGATGGTAAGTACTGTGGTCTGAATGTCTGTGTCCCCCCCAGAATCCGTAGGTTGAAATCCTAACCCCCAAGGTGATGGTATTAGGAGATAGAGCCTTTGGGAGATGGTTAGGTCATGGGGGCAGAGCCATCATGAATGGCATTAGGCCATAAAGAGATCTCTTCCAACATGTGAGTTTGTAGTGAAAAGACCATATGCACCAGAAAGTAGTCCCATACCAGACACTGGATCTACCAGTGCCTTAATCTTGGATCTCCCAGCCTCCAGAATTATGACAAAAAAGTTCATGTTGTTTATAAGCCATCCAGTTTACGGTGTTTTGTTATAGCAGCCTGAACTATGACAGCAAAGTACTATTTATCCAAAGCCCAGTGTAATATTCGGCACTAATGAGCTACTCAATGTGGAAGAACAAAAAGGAAAGAGGACAGGAGGGATGAGGAAGTTAAGACGGGTCAATCCCTGTTCACAAGGAGTTTGTGGCCTCATGGAATTTCTAGTGCTTGTGAAAGTGGTATGAACTTTGTGTCATCCTGGACCTCTAGTTTTGTCAAATAGCAACAGACTCTGATGACCAAACGTGTTTTTTTTACAGTCCCTTTTCATGCCTGTTTTATCACCTTGCTTTTCCAAAGAAATCTCTTCAGTGGTCTCATCATTACACTAGGCTCATTCCCATTTTCCCTACTTTTCAGCTTTCTATTTGATACCTTTTTTTTTTTTTTTCTGCCTGCTCTTAAATGTGGCTCCAACTTCCCTGAGACTGGCTGGCTCACTCCATTAAGTAATTTGTGGATCTGCCAGATAATAACATTGTAGTGATTCCTGCCAAATGCTTCCCTCACATTTCAGTAATCAAAAATACCAATATCTGATGGCTGGGTTTTGCCTAAACCAGCAGTTCTCTAACATGGTTCTGGGACAAACATCATTATTACCAGTAACACCTGGGAACTTGTCAAAAATGTAGATTCACAGGCCCAATCTCAGACTTAATGAATCAGAAACTCTAGGGACAATCTATTTCTTAGTAAATCCTCTAGGTGCTTGTTCTGATGCCTGTTCGAAGTTTGATGCCTGATCAAGACTGACACCCGAATCCGTCTGCTTTTCTTCCCAAGAAAAGGCTGGTTTTACAGCTTTACATCTTGCATGCAGCCAGCCCTCTAATTTCTTTTGTCCAGGGTTTGGGGATGGGGTATGGGAGGATCATCCCTTTTTGCTGCTACTTCAGCCTTCCAGAGGCAGCACAATTGTAAGGGTCTTAGAAAGCCCTCATAGCAAAAATTCAATGTAGTTATCATTTATCTGTTAAGTGGCATTTTTTTTCTCAACATTCATCTTGTGAATTTGGAAAATACAGAGAAGTTTGAAGATGAAAATAAAAACTGAACTGTAATCTCACTGCTGAATAATAACCACTGAAAATACAAAAACACTATAAAACTCTGATTAAAGAAATAGGCGAGGATACAAACAAATGGAAAGCTATTCCATGCTCACAGATTATAAGAATTAATATTGTTAAAATGACAATGCTACCCTAAGCAATCTACAGATTCAATGCAATCTGTATCAAACACCAATGACATTCTTCACAGAAACAAAAAAATTCCTAAATGTCTATGGAACCATTGATATGCTTTTTTTCAATCATTTGTTTTTAGAAAGTTTTAAAAGCTTACATAAAAAATGAGTTTAATAAACAACAACATCCACTACTTTAATTTTACAATGTAAACATTTTGTCATCTTTGCTTATTTTAAAAAATAAGATGAAAACATTACAGATGAAGTTAAATACTATCCCTCACCCCCACCCCATTTTCCTTTTCGGCCCAATCCCCTCCCTTCCACCCCAGAGGCAACCAGTATTATCATTCTCGTCTGTATCCTTCTGGGTTATGTTTTAATATGTTTATTTCCTATATATGTATACATAAACAATATTTTACTGTTATATGTGTTTTGAAATTTTATATAAATACTGGTATACACTACATATAATTCTGCAAATTGCTTTTCTAAAATTCAACATGTTTTGAGAGCCATCTCTATTGAGGTACATAGATGTATCTTTGTTGCAGATATAGGATTCCAATTCATGAATTTTTAACCTTGAAATTGTATTCTATCATATGATTATACAACTATTCATCTATTGGTATATCAATCATGTTAATGGATCTGCACATTTTCAACTCTACGGATATTGCCAAATTGTTCTCTGAAGCAGTTGTACTGATTCCAAATATTTTCTATGTGTAAATGTGTGTCTTTTAAATATTGAATCATTACCACTTTTTTTTCTTCCTGGGCATTTTACTATGACATTAAACACTTTCCCAAAACATGATCTTTAATTGTTGGATATAATTTTGTGATAAATGTATATATAATTTCTTTACTTATTTTCCTTTGGTGGACATAGATTTTTCTCCCAAATTTTCACAATGACAAATAAATCTGATAAAAATATTCCTGTACATAAATCTATGCCCATCTTGATAACTCATTTAAAATTATTTGCTAACATAGAATTGCATAATTCTAGGGTCCTTGATACATTTCTTAAAGTGCCAGGAGGGTAGAACTAGAAAAGCATTTCAGGCCATGTTTCTTAAACTTTTGAAACTGATGCGTGCCTTCTTTTGCTAAATATTACAATCAATTCTACTTGCCTTCATGATTCTGATAACTTCACCTTCTATACAGACTCATCCAAGATGTAGTCAGGATTTACTTTTATAATTTTATAATTATAATATTATAAAAACTAAAGCTTCTCCTGTTTTCCAAATTTAACACTTTAATATTACTATGCTTTTAGAAGTACCTATTTCACAGCATTTTGCCTCACCTCCCCAAAGACCCACACCTTGTTTATATGGCTTCATTTAAGCCCAATAAGCATAGGTCAAAAAATAAAAGATTTTGTGATATGAAGGTACCTCCATCTTACTAAGACTCAGGAGCTACAATAGATCTTATACTTAGAACTTAATTTATATTTATTTCACAAACAGTAGCAATAATAATGAGATGCAAAATTGTGTGCGTGTGTGTGTGTGTGTGTGTGCATGTGTGTATGTTTTGAGGGAGATACCTGCCACAATTCCACCAATGTTTTCAGTTTCCTGATTCCTTTAAAAATGCAAATTAGTCTCTGGAAATGGCTTTTGGTGGATTGAATTTTAGCAACTTAATTTTCTTCTTTACATTGGCTTCTTCTGACCATTCATCATTCAAATTAGACATCATCTCCTCAAAAAGACTGTAATGTAAACTCTAGGGGTACTCTCTCACACTTTGTTAATTCAATGATACTTTTAATATCTGATGATGATTATTATTGTTTATCATTTATTTGTGTGTTTATTGACTAGCTCTCCCCATTGGAATGTAAACACTCTAAGAGCAGGACCTTGTCATATTCCCAGTTCCTGGTATCATCCCTAGCATACAGTAGGTGCTTAAATACTTCCGAAAGACTGTGCATATTCTAATTCATCAGTTTAATTTTACATTCTGATTTTTTACCACGTAGGCTTATAAAATTTTAGCAACACATGTGTCTAAAACAAAAGAGGTTTTAAAAGAAGCCAATGACTATGCATGTTGATAAAACAGCAAAAGAGCCTTTTGCTCTAGATTTTTCCCTGATGATCTCACAATCTCTGAGTGATAATTTCTGTGTTCAAAAAGTGTGATAGGGCTTCTAACAAAGTTAATATGCTAACTTTAAATTTTATTTATAAAGTTAATCACAGTTTTATTTACTAAGTGGTTTATAGACACATTTTAATTGGATTAATAAAGGAACCCCTAAAATAAATAAATGTAGCAATACAAAAATTAAACTTACGTTTCAACAGGATGCTAATTAATGGAATAGACCTTTTTTTTCCTCATTTTGCTTTAATGACATTATTGTCAACCTAAGAATAAACTCACTACTTTATGAAGTGTTAAATGGGTATTTTATTTTACTTTAATTTTTTGGAGACAAGGTCTCGCTCCATTGCCCAGGCTGTAGGGCAATGGCACAATCATGGCTCACTGCAGCTTTGACTTCCTGGGCTCAAGCTATCCTCCTGCCTCAGCCTCCTGTATAGCTGGGATCACAGGTGCCCAAACCAGGCCTGGATAATTTTTTGATTTTTTTTTTTGTGGAGATGGGAGTCTCCTTTTGTTGCCCAGACTGGTCTTGAACTCCTGAGCTCAAATGATCCTCTTGCCTTGGCCTTCCAAAGTGCTAGGATTACAAGTGCGAGCCACCATGCTTGGCTTAAATGTGTATTTTTAAAGTTGTACTCAAAACAACATGAAGTATCATCATGAAAATAAGTAAATAGCTATTCTTCATAAATCTTTTTGAATAACATCAAATGTCAAATTCTTCTGAATAATTAAATGATTAATGATAAAAATAATGAATTGGTTTTTGAGTCATGTGATATTATGAGTAAATTCTATTAAAATGTTTATAATGACATCACACAATGATCTTGTGCTCAGTGGATGGGAATACTGGGAGACACAGTGGGACAGAATCCACACCCAATAATTATTGATTTATCAAGCTGGGACTATGTACATTAGGCAAAACATAGATATTTGATATATCTAAATCATGGCTTATACTTTTAATACTATGATTATAAACTTAGCTTATGGAATATTTAAAGATAATTAAGAAGTCCACTCTATTCCTATACTTGCAAAAGTGAACACCTCATATTCTCCAATTGAGAAAAGTCCTACATAAAACCTGCCCTTATGTTTATATTCCAAAACAATATATACATGTAACAACAGACATGATTGGATTAAAAATAATAGCATTCCTATTTTGGAGAGGGAAGTCTGAGTGGCTACAACATAATTATCATTTTATTGGATAATAAATGAACATATTCATAATCTTTCCATCATTATTGGCTGAATTATGCTTGTTAGAGTAACCCTAAATGACATTTCCCCTTTCTAATTATCTTTCACCCCCATGTCAATTAGTCAAACAGCTCCTTCACAGTACCTAGTCAATCCCTCATTCAACCTCCCCCCATCTGTGTCACCTTTCACCTATTTATTCAAGACATGCATTTTTATTTATGAGCGCACATCTTGCAGTTATATCTTTTTTCATATTTTTTAAACTGTGCAATACATTAGCCCCATTTTTGGTCTAGTTATTATTTTCATTGCTTATCTTCACTGTGCAGTCACTTCTTCCAAAATATACCTCTCAGATACATCCTTTGTAAGCGACCCAATAACTCTGCCAGGCTCCACTTAATCACTCAAACTACCGGTAGCACATTTACTTTTGTTTTATGTAGTTGTACAAGGATACCCTAAAAAGGCAAATCTCTCCTGCCCCTGCCACTCAGTAGAGAGAAATTCTCTAGCTTCAGATGTCCTTGAGCGTTCACTGCAGAAAAGTGTAAAAGTTCACAACCTGAGAATGAGGGATCATAATGATGTAGGAAGTTATATTTTTCATCAGCTCTCAAGGTACAGAGACAGGCTCCTGAGAGTGAGGCCAGTCCTCAGAGTCAAGGCAGCAGCCATGCTTGTCTGTGCTCATCTTGGTCAATAAGTTTATTTATACCAGGCCATATAGTGCTACAAAAATTCAGCAACTTATACACTCTAATCACATAGAAGTCTTCATTGAACTAAATGCTAAGTGTGGTAGGCTGCCACAAAATTGCAGTTCCTTCCATCAGGAGATGAATTTATCACTCCATATGCTGAATCTTGGCAGGCCTTGTGATTTGCTTTGACCAGTGAAATTTGATGCATATGATACTGTTCAAGTTTTGCACCTAAAACTCAAAAAGGCCTTATAACTTTCACTCTTGTTTCTTGGAATGCCATCATCATGTGAACAGTCTGAGCTAGCCCCATCGAGGATGAGAGACCATGTAAAGAGAGAAGTCTAGCTGTCCAGCCAGTCCAGCTGAGGCCCTAGACTTGTAAGTGAATATAGCCAGCAGCATGTGGAACAGGGATGAGCTGCTAGAGCTGGGCCCAGACGTAACTGCCAACTCACAGAATAAAAAATATTATTTCAAATAGCCAAAAACCACACTAAAAACAATTAAAAAGCCTAAAATAGGGTTTAACTTAATCATAGTATTGAGAGGCTACACAGCATTACTGGTTAACAGTAGAAGCTAGAAGCTGACTGGGTTTGAACCTTGGCTCCACCCTTTATTAGCTTGTGACCTTGCACAAGTTTTAAATTTTCTTATCAAATGGAGATTATAACCATATAGGATTGTTCTGGGAAAAAAGTAAGTTAATGTAGATGTGCCTAGCACATAGTAATTATCCAAATTGTTATTAGTCATATATATAGCTATCAAAGTCATATTACAGCAATTTTAATAGCACTGGGAAAAGGACCATGATTTTGTTAGGTGAAAAAACATACTATAAAATTATACATATAATTTTAATCTTAATTTACAAAAATGCTACTATTTATATAGACATAGGAATAGAACACCACTATATATGTTCTCTGGTAGTAGAAAAACATACTTTCTCATTGCCTTTTTGGATTTTCAAATTTTTCTATAATAAACACATATTAGCTCTGTAATCAGGGAAAATACTATCTTCAAAGAATTAAGTGTTATATCTGTAGAAGAGCTAATTAATGTTTCCCTAATCCTTAGAAGTATTAGGGAAGCTTTTTATTGGAAAGCTTCATGCCCAGTAATATGCTATTATTTCTCTTTCTGTTTTATTCAACTGGAGAAAAAGATATGGAGAGTCAGAAAGAATACCGCATTAACCTATTATGATCTAGATACTGCAAATAAAAATTAAGGCTATCTTTCAGATTGGTTCTAAAATGCCTCCGGGTGTCATGCCCACTTTTCTACTTGGAATATTGTCTCCCATCTCACCCTCTTGTTCTTCACTGAATAGTTCCCATTTATCTCAGTTTAAATGTCACTTTCTCAGAGAGTCTTCCCTCATCATCCTAATCTTTACTTAACTTTCCAAGTCTTTAAATTAGGCTCCCCTTGTAATTCTCCCATATAATATCCAGTTCTTTTGCTTCACAGAAATTATTACAAACAACTGAGCTTTCTCTTCACCCTTGACATCCTACAAGACTGCAAAAGAAAAAGCAGTTGAGACAGAGAAGTTCAGGTTAAAGCTTCACTTTGTGCCTTTGAAAATATATAAGGAGGTGGGAAGTGAAGGTCTATATGCATATGTGGAAAATACTTACTATGAAACACTTCCTTTCTTTAAAGCCAAAAAGTGAACAATTACCAGCTCTCAAATACATATCTTCAAAAAAAATTTATTTTTTATATTTTCTGCAAACCCACCTAGGAATGTACTCAAGAAATGTAGGGAATTGTTTTAAAGAATAGCAACGAGTTATACCAGAACATCTATGAACAAAACGATAAACTCACTATAATTCTGAAGGAAAAATTATTCATGATTTATTCCTGTATGTTAGCTGTTAGCACAGCTGTTATTTTTTGCTTTTCTGTAATATGGTGATTTCTCATAAGGAATACTGATTAAAAAAAACTTGGCTGCATTTACATAACAAATTTAAGAATACATCAACAAGGTTTTGGGGGTAATTTTCACATCTTATCTGTGCATTACTAGTATTTTGTCTACTCGGGATGCAGCTTAATATATGAACGTCAAATCTTTGTTGAAAAATGATGTATATCAATTTTGTTTATTCCCAAACCTGTTCGATGAGAATAAAATAATGCAAATTATGTCCATTTGGGGATTTGCAATACACCAAATGGTGTATTTATATATACACTAATATTTATATGCACTTTTACTATAAAAATATTTAGCACTCTTCAATTCATTTAGCAATGGCTGCCAAGTTCCTACTTGGATTAATCAATACCAAACAAAGGTAAAGTAATTTATACTTTATATAAAGTATATAAACAAATATAAATAAATCAATACCAAACAGAGGTAAAGTAATACCCTACTAGTCCCCTAGTAACCTTGAAAATCAGGTTACTCAAAGGAAAAATAAGACAACTCCTTACCCACTGAAGAAACCCACCCAAATATACTGTGTCTGAATATGTATCTAGGAACACTCAAGTTCAATCAATCTCTCCAGCAAATATAATTAAATGTTCAAGATAACTACAGTCTAATAAAGTATCAGGTAAGATCTTTCATGAAACAAGAGGAGGAAGATTATTTCTGTGCAGATTTTAGAAAAGGGAGCCCAAAGAGCATATAATCTCTAAGCCCCATGAAATAAGTGATCTTTTATTGTGTTTATGTAGCTCACATATCAGGAATGAAACAAGTAGTAAAACCCATGGATGTTTAATGGCGTCATATGAAAAGTATCTCAAGGAGACTCCATTCAGTACTTGACTGACTGCTCATTGGAATGATGAGGATGGCAGAGAAAATGTAGCAGCCACAGAAATCTTAGGCACAAAGTACTCAGGTTGGAGAGGGAGGGAGTTTCAATATAACCAAATGAGGCATAGAGTGTTTTAGAGGATGTACTGAAGAAAAGCAAAAACTGTAAAAGTCTCTAATTTAACAAACAGATAAGCAAAATGTAAGACCAGCCATACACAGGAGGGCTCTGGGCCAAACCCTACCTACCGAAGTGTTTGGCTTGCACATGGTTTAAGAATAATAATATAAGGAAATTAATTGACAATATTTAAATCAAAAGATTTCACATAACAATTCTATTTCCTGCTTTACCTGAGAAACTGGACAATATGGTAACACTAGGCCAACATTCCTGCCTTGCAACAATTATCTGGAATGGAGCAGTGGCTGCTCCTCCAGAAAGGACTTGGTGCTCCAATTCACTGCAATAGCTTCCTGCTTCATTCCCATCAGCCTGGCCTCTATAGGCATGTGGGTTTTCAACTTCTGGAATAGAAAGTACCTTGAGATAAGGCTGAGGGTTTCACTATAGTCCTTGACAAGAGGTATAACTTATTTTGCTAAATAACCATTTATCCTACATTTCATAGTTTCTTCAAAAGGGTAAATGATGAATTCTTAGTAGATCATTATGCATTACCAGTGTGTGTAGGAGGGCCAGTAAGCCAGCTAAAACCATAAGCACACAGGTAACTTTCCTAAGGAAATTGAGACTGTGGTGATTCTTGACTTAGAGGAGGTAAAGGGTACAGAGAACCATCAAATTTCAATCCTCTACTTTCTTTCCTTCCTTCCTTCCTCCCTCCCTCCCTCTTTTCTTTTTCTTTCTTTCTTTCTTTCTCTTTCTTTCTTTTTCTTTTCTTTCTTTCTCTTTCTTTCTTTCTTTCCTTCTTTCTTTCTTTCTCTTTCCTTTCTTTTCTTTCTTTCTTTTTCCTTCCTTCCTTCCTTCCTTCCTCTCTTTCTGTCTTTCTTTCTTTCTTTCTTTCCACCATCATTGGCAATATCACATTGTCATTATCTCAGGAACTCATTTTGGGAATCGAATAATTATGGAATCAAATTGTACAATTACTCATTTTAGGATATATAAAATGCCACTGAAATTTTTCTGGATTAAAAAGATTGTTTTCTTTTAGCAAATAAATTCATCAAGTCTTTCAAAGGTATACTTGAGATCTTATAACCTGTTTACTTTCTCCTAGTCTTCAGGGAGATATTACTATATTCTGTGTGACAAGGCTCTTCCTCAGCCTGGGTAAAATAATCCTCGAAACAGTCTAACTTATTTTGTTCTACCTCCATGGCCACCACTGGATAACCTTCTGATTATCTGATGGATTTCATAGGTGCTCTGATATAATTAAGTTACTTACTCGGATAGCAAGCTCAAGTATTTCAGTCTTACACACACACACACACACACACACATAAATAAATAAATAATCTGGTATATAAATTAATTTCTTGTAAATATAGATGGTCTGTGTTAGATCCCATGGGCTTATCACTCTTGAGAATAAGAAAAGTTTTTAACCTGGAAGAGCTACCCTGGACCACAGTTACTCCACAGGGTACTCCCACCATTGAGATCTTCCCTTCATATCCAGACTATTGTTGTGTTTGTTTGTTTTTGGATACCACCTTCCTCTAACTACATCATTACGAGAAAAACTAGGGAATTATTTCTACATATGGCTAGCCAGTTTTCCTTACACCTCATACAAAAATTAATTCAAGATGGATTAAAGACTTACATGTTAGACCTAAAACCATAAAAACCCTAGAAGAAAACCAGGCAATACCATTCAGGACATAGGCATGGGCAAGGACTTCATGTCTAAAACACCAAAAGCAATGGCAACAAAAGCCAAAATTGACAAATGGGATCTAATTAAACTAAAGAGCTTCTGCACAGCAAAAGAAACTACCATCAGAGTGAACAGGCAACCTACAGAATGGGAGAAAATTTTTGCAATCTACTCATCTGATAAAGGGCTAATATCCAGAATCTATAAATGACTCAAACAAATTTACAAGAAAAAAAGAAACAACCCCATCGTGGGCGAAGGATGTGAACAGATACTTCTCCAGAGAAGACATTTATGCAGCCAACAGACATGAAAAAATGCTCATCATCACTGGCCATCAGAGAAATGCAAATCAAAACCACAATGAGATACCATCTCACACCAGTTAGAATGGCAATCATTAAAAAGTCAGGAAACAATAGGTGCTGGAGAGGATGTGGAGAAACAGGAACACTTTTACACTGTTAGTGGGACTGTAAACTAGTTCAACCATTGTGGAAGACAGTGTGGCGATTCCCCAAGGATCTAGAACTAGAAATACCATTTGACCCAGCCATCCCATTATTGGGTATATACCCAAAGAATTATAAATCATGCTGCTACAAAGACACATGCACACGTATGTTTATTGAGGGACTATTCACAATAGCAAAGACTTGGAACCAACCCAAATGTCCAACAATGACAGACTGGATTAAGAAAATGTGGCACATATACACCATGGAATACTATGCAGCCATAAAAAAGGATGAGTTCATGTCCTTTGTAGGGACATGGATGAAGCTGGAAACCATCATTCTCAGCAAACTATCACAAGGACAAAAAAATCAAACGCCGCATGTTCTCACTCACAGGTGGGAATTGAACAATGAGAACACATGGACACAGGAAGGGGAACATCACACACCGGGGGGCCTGTGGTGGGGTGGGGGGAGGGGGGAGGGACAGCATTAGGAGATATACTTAATGTTAAATGATGAGTTAATGGGTGCAGCACACCAACATGGCACATGTATACGTATGTAACATACCTGCACGTTGTGCACATGTACCCTAAAACTTAAAGTATAATAAATAAAAAAATTAAAATAACACTTAGGAATAGAGGTAGGGATGAAGCATGAAATAGAAAGAAGCATGAGGAATACCAAGGGCATAAAAGAAGAAGTCCTCACATGTCATTAATTCCATTCTCAATCATTTAACAATGTCTAAGAACGCCTACTCACAGCTCCTCCCAAGATACCATTGTATTCTGTTGCACTAAACTTTCTTGGAAATGCCTGAACAATGTGTTTACAACTCTAAGCCTTCACATATGTTGCTCTCTGGGCATAGAAAAACTTCTCCCCATTTTCTTAAAGTAACCTTTTATTATCCTGCCTAGAGTTACCTGTTTATTCCTCTTTCATCCTATGTGTGTTACATGTATGTTACAGCACTTGCCAAACTCTGTTTTAATATACACACATCCCGTGTCTTATTTATCTTTGTGTTCCTTGTTTCCAAACAAATTGTCAGGTACATAGTATGCAAACAATGCGCTTTAAGTTTAATTATTCTTTTTCCTCTTCTTTCAAAATACTAAAAAACTTGCTTTTTTTACTCTCCTAAAATATAACCATAGATAGAAAAGTTCTTCTTAATAATATATTAAAATCACCCAGCGGTAAATACACACACACAGATGCTAACTGCAGGTTATGTATTCAATCAAAACTGAGTGGAGGCCAAATAGAATCTACTTTTCTTATTTTATTTTCAGCACAATTCCACATTCAGGGGATATCACCAGTGCCTAGAAAAGTGCCTGGCACACAGAAAATGACTTGTTGAACTAGATGTATTACAGGAACACAGAGATGAAGTAACAAATCAGAAAAACAGTGAACTAAGGATTAGAAAGTTTGGAATCTGCAATTTTCTAGTTTTATAACTTTGAGCAAGACACATTTAAACTGATCTTTAATTTCTTAATTTGTAAAAATAATAGATTAGACTAGTTTTCAAATTATTTTATCAGTAGTCTCCATTGTTGAATGAAATGTAAATGGAACTGCCATTAAATAAAACAGAAAAGATTCATTAGTAAAAATTCATAAGATCAAATTATGATACTACTTATTTAAATTCATTATTAAGAATAGGGGCCAGGTGCGGTGGCTCACTCCTGTAATCCTAGCACTTTGGGAGGCCAAGGTGGGAGGACTGCTTGAGGCCAGGAGCTTGAGACCAGCTTAGCAACATAGCAGAACCCTGTTTCTACAAAAAATTTTTACAAATTAATTGGGCATGGTGGTGCATGCCTGTAGTCCCAGCTACCTGGGAGACTGAGGCAGGAGGACTGCTTGAGCTCAGGAATTTGAGGCTGCAATAAACCATGATCATGCCACTGCACTTCAACTTGGGCAACAGGGCTAAACTGCATCTCTAAAAAAAAAAAAAAAAGAGAGAGAGAATGAACATAGGTGACAATTGCAATTTTAAATTATCCTCATCAACAATGTTATTTCTGTATTTTGTTTTGGCTTTAAAATATTGACACAATTCTGATTACCACAAATACACTATTACAAATGGTAGCAGTTTTTTAAAAAATAATTTGGCTATATTAAGATTTCTGCAATTAAAATGGTCCAGCAGCTTGAATGAGGAGTATAGAATATCTTGTTTTCAAAACCGAGGGACTATAATCATTATTCATATTTCTGGTCACAAATATAAAAAATGGACAAGAACCACCCAAAACTTAAATGAAGCAAGAAAACTTTCCTTAATATAGTATTATCACATTAACTTATCATTGCAAACTACTTTAAAGTGCTAAAGTACACATGGCAGAAAGATGTCCCTACATCTGCTTATACTTAATGTAGCATACTAGTGCCAATCATAACCCCAAGAGATACAATCCTCAACACCCTAATCCTGAATGCTGAAATCCCAGAAGATCAAAATCCTTAAAGTCCTTGAAAATCAGAATCCCAAAAACTCAAAATTTCAAATGCTGAAATCCTGAAAGTCAAATTCTGAGGAAGAGATTAGTGATTTCCACTTGTACGCGAGATAGTTGGATCATGTTAGGTGGAACTATTATTTTTTTCTTGTCTTTATTTGGAAATTAAGTGTGGTTTAAGGGGATGTGTTTGGGTGCCAGGTTGATAAGAGGTGGACTGGTCGGCTTAAGTTTAGGTGTTAACTTGACTAGGTTAAGTAATACCTAGTAAAACATTATCTTTAGTGTATCTGTGATGGTGTTTCCAGGAGTGTGAGCCTGAGTGAACTAGGTGGGAAAGATCTTCTCTCAGTGTTGGCAGGCACCATCCAATCTGCTGGGGGCCTAGAGAGAAGTAATACAAAAGGCAAATGAGAACTTGGATACACATTTCTTTTGCAGCTTTGGACATCAGAACTACAGGTTGCTGGGCTTTGGACTCCAGGACTTACACCAGTGGCATCCCAGGGTCTCCAGCTTGCAGATGGCCTGCAATGGGACTTTTCACCCATCATAATAGCATGAGCCAAGTCCCCTAATAAATCTTCTCTCATATATCTATATACATATTCTCTTGGTTATCTCTCTCTGGCCAACTCTGTCTAATATAGATTTGGTATCAAGAAGCCAAATATCCTTCCTTCTTCTTCACAATGCTATGGAAGAGATCTGTGAAACTATTCTGTTGCAAAAGGGCTAGGATCAGGTAAGTGTACAAGGCTACTTAATAATGACAGATACAAAGTTTAAAAGCTGATTATTATTGGTGTGTGAAAGCAGAAAATTGCTTAACTGAAATGTCTGAGCAGTAACCAGAATTTCAAGTGACAGCATTTACTTACAAAATGTGTAGGCCACTACGACTCTGCAAATACAAGTGCAGTGAGTGTTTTGAAGATCACAGTAGTGAAAAGGCAGATGAAAAATACAAAAAATCTCCCCTGCCAAATTATCAGTTGTGTATGACTTCTGTAGCTTCACATATAGCACCAATATGATACACTATGTATTTGATCTTTGCATCATTTCCAATACTGGATGTACAAAATATGTAAAACTTTTAGAGAGTTCTAATCCATTTTATGCATTTATTGCAAATTTGACTCCATGAAAGTACATTATCACAAGATGACTTTGTGTGAAAACATTGCGGGTGTACATAAAATGTTGTAACTTCCTCAATAAATAAAGACAGGTCCTTTTTGTATATCTGCATTTCAAAAAGATAAAAACCAAAATTCTCATGATCTCGGTTCTTTGGGCATATGTGGTGGTGACCTGTTAAGGCTTTTGATTAATCTCATCAAAAGACTTAGGTTGTCTGTCATGGTATTTCAGATGATTGCAGTCATAAAGCTAGGTGCAAACAATTACCAACCTTAGTAATAGGTGTTTATATATTTCACTTTTTGGCCTATTTCTTCATGAATATGGTTCATCTGCTCATAAATGTTTCACCTATGTGACTGTCTTTAGTATATCTGTTTCTGCTGGCAAAAATATGTATGTTATTATTTCCTATTTCATTGTGTAAAGTGGCCTGTGAAGTGTTGTGACATGTTTTTATGTTTGTCAAATAGATCCTCTTTTCAAAGTGTAAATAAAAGTCTTTAAAGAATTTTTAAAATTATTTTTTCCAGAATAACATTTCTGAGATTTTGATCTTTTGAGATAGTAACTTTAAAGATTTTAGACACTAGGGAATTCAATGTTTCAGGATTTCAATATTTGGGGTTATGGCTTCAGGATTGTGGCTTTTGGGATTATGACCCAAATCCATGGCATACATATGCTGCAGCAGTGGTCTTGCTTGTATAATTTGATTTGGGTATGTAATATTGCACCCAAGATTTAAAAAGGCCAGCTATAAACTTAAAAATAAAAACATATAAGATGGCCAAATAGGAACAGCTCCAGTCTACAGCTCCCAGCGTGAGCGATGCAGAAGACAGGTGATTTCTGCATTTCCAACTGAGGTACTGGGTTCATCTCATGGGGGAGCGCCAGACAGTGGGTGCAGGACAGTGGGTGCAGTGCACTGTGTGTGAGCCGAAGCAGGGCAATGCCTCGCCCGGGAAGTGCAAGGGGTCAGGGAATTCCCTTTCCTGGTCAAAGAAAGGGGTGACAGATGGCACCTGGAAGATCAGATCACTCCCACCCTAATACTGCACTCTTCCAACGGGCTTAACAAACGGCACACCAGGAGATTATATCCCGCACCTGGCTCGGAGGGTCCTATGCCCAAGGAACCTCACTCATTGCTAGCACAGCAGTCTGAGATCAAACTGTAAGGTAGCAGCGAGGCTGGGGGAGGGGCGCCCGCCATTGCTCAGGCTTGAGTAGGTAAACAAAGCGGCCAGGAAGCTCGAACCGGGTGGAGCCCACCACAGCTCAAGGAGGCCTGCCTGCCTCTGTAGGCTCCACCTCTGGGGGCAGGGCACAGACAAACAAAAGACAGCAATAAGCTCTGCAGTCTTAAATGTCCCTGTCTGACAGCTTTGAAGAGAGCAGTGGTTCTCCCAACACGCAGCTTGAGATCTGAGAACAGGCAGACTGCCTCCTCAAGTGAGTCCCTGACCCTCGAGTAGCCTAACTGGGAGGCACCCCCAAGTAGGGGCGTAGTGACACCTCACACGGCCGGGTACTCCTCTGAGACAAAACTTCCAGAGGAATGATCAGGCAGCAGCATTTGTGGTTCACCAATATCCGCTGTTCTGCAGCCACTGCTGCTGATACCCAAGCAAACAGGGTCTGGAGTGGACCTCCAGTAAACTGCAACAGACCTGCAGCTGAGGGTCCTGACTGTTAGAAGGAAAACTAACAAACAGAAAGGACATCCACACCAAAAACCCATCTGTACATCACCATCATCAAAGACCAAAGGTAGATAAAACCACAAAGATGGGGAAAAAACAGAGCAGAAAAACCGGAAACTCTAAAAATCAGAGCATCTCTCCTCGTCCAAAGGAACGCAGCTCCTCACCAGCAACGGAACAAAGCTGGACGGAGAACGACTTTGACAAGTTGAGAGAGGAAGGCTTCAGAAGATCAAACTACTCCGAGCTAAAGCAGGAAGTTCGAACCAATGGCAAAGAAGTTAAAAACTTTGAAAAAAAAATTAGACGAATGGATACCTAGAATAACCAATGCAGAGAAGTCCTTAAAGGACCAGATGGAGCTGAAAACCAAGGCATGAGAACTACATGAAGAATGCACAAGCCTCAGTAACCGATGCGATCAACTGGAAGAAAGGGTATCAGCGATGGAAGACGAAATGAATGAAATGAAGCGTAAAGAGAAGTTTAGAGAAAAAAGAATAAAAAGAAACGAACAAAGCCTCCAAGAAATATGGGACTATGTGAAAAGACCAAATCTACATCTAATTGGTGTACCTGAAAGTGATGGGGAGAATGGAACCAAGTTGGAAAACACTGCAGGATATAATCCAGGAGAACTTCCCCAATCTAGCAAGGCAGGCCAACATTCAAATTCAGGAAATACAGAGAACGCCACAAAGATACTCCTCGAGAAGAGCAACTCCAAGACACATAATTGTCAGATTCACCAAAGTTGAAATGAAGGAAAAAGTGGTAAGGGCAGCTTACCCACAAAGGGAAGCCCATCAGACTAACAGCTGATCTCTCAGCAGAAACTCTACAAGCCTGAAGAGAGTGGGGGCCAATATTCAACATTCTTAAAGAAAAGAATTCTCAACCCAGAATTTCATATCCAGCCAAACTAAGCTTCATAAGTGAAGGAGAAATAAAATCCTTTACAGACAAGCAAATGCTGAGAGATTTTGTCACCACCAGGCCTGCCCTAAAAGAGCTCCTGAAGGAAGCACTAAACATGGAAAGGAACAACTGGTACCAGCCACTGCAGAAACATGCCAAATTGTAAAGACCATCGATGCTAGGAAGAAACTGCATCAAATAACGAGCAAAATAACCAGCTAACATCATAATGACAGGATCAGATTCACACATAACAATACTAACCTTAAATGTAAATGGGCTAAATGCTCTAGTTAAAAGGCACAGACTGGCACATTGGATAAAGAGCCAAGACCCATCAGTGTGCTGTATTCAGGAAACCCATCTCACATGCAGAGACACACATAGGCTCAAAATAAAGGGATGGAGGAAGATCTACCAAGCAAATGGAAATCAAAAAAAGACAGGAGTTGCAATCCTAGTCTCGGATAAAACAGACTTTAAACCAACAAAGATCAAAAGAGACAAAGAAGGCCATTACATAATGGTAAACGGATCAATTCAACAAGAAGAACTAACTATCCTAAATATATACGCACCCAATACAGGAGAACCCAGATTCATAAAGCAACTCCTTACAGACCTACAAAGAGACTTAGACTCCCACACAATAATAATGGGAGACTTTAACACCCCACTGTCAACATTAGACAGATCAATGAGACAGAAAGCTAACAAGGATATCCAGGAATTGAACTCAGCTCTGCACCCAGTGGACCTAATAGACATCTACAGAACTCTCCACCCCAAATCAACAGAATATACATGCTTTCCAGCACAACACCACACCTATTCCAAAACTGACCACATACTTGGAAGTAAAACACTCCTCAGCAAATGTAAAAGAACAGAAATTATAACAAACTGTCTCTCAGACCACAGTGCAATCAAACTAGAACTCGTGATTAAGAAACTCACTCAAAACCGCTCAACTACATGGAAACTGAACAACCTGCTCCTGAATGACTACTGGGTACATAACGAAATGAAGGCAGAAATAAAGATGTTCTTTGAATCCAACGAGAACAAAGACACAACATACCAGAATCTCTGAGACACATTCAAAGCAGTGTGTAGAGGGAAATTTATAGCACTAAATGCCCACAAGAGAAAGCAGGAAAAATCTAAAATTGACACCCTAACATCACAATTAAAAGAACTACAGAAGCAAGAGCAAACACATTCAAAAGCTAGCAGAAGGCAAGAAATAACTAAGATGAGAGCAGAACTGAAGGAAATAGAGACACAAAAAACCCTTCAAAAAATCAATGAATCCAGGAGCTGGATTTTGAAAAGATCAACCAAATTGATACACCGCTAGCAAGACTAATAAAGAAGAAAAGAGAGAAGAATAAAATAGACGCAAGAAAAAATGACAAAGGGGATATCACCACTGATCCCACAGAAATACAAACTACCATCAGAGAATACTATAAACACCTCTACACAAATAAACTAGAAAATCTAGAATAAATGGATAAATTCCTCGACACATACACCCTCCCAAGACTAAACCAGGAAGAAGCTGAATCTATGAAAAGACCAATAACAGGCTCTGAAATTGAGGCAATAATTAATAGCTTACCAACTAAAAAAAGTCCAGGACCAGATAGATTCACAGCCGAATTCTACCAGAGGTACAAGGAGGAGCTGGTACCACTCCTTCTGAAACTATTCCAATCAATAGAAAAAGAGGGAATCCTCCCTACCTCATTTTATGAGGCCAGCATCATCCTGATACCAAAGCCTGGCAGAGACACAACCAAAAAAGAGAATTTTAGACCAATATCCTTGATGAACAGTGATGCAAAAATCCTCAATGAAATACTGGCAAACTGAATCCAGCAACACATCAAAAAGCTTATCCACCATGATCAAGTGGGCTTCATCCCTGGGATGCAAGGCTGGTTCAACATACGAAAATCAATAAACGTAATCCAGCATATAAACAGAACCAAAGACAAAAACCACATGATTATCTCAATAGATGCAGAAAAGGCCTTTGACAAAATTCAATACCCCTTCATGCTAAAAACTCTCAGTAAATTAGGTATTGATGGGATGTATCCCAAAATAATAAGAGCTATTTATGACAAACCCGTAGCCAACATCATACTGAATGGGCAAAAACTGGAAGCATTCCCTTTGAAAACTCGCACAAGACAGGGATGCCCTCTCTCACTACTCCTATTCAACATAGTGTTGGAAGTTCTGGCCAGGGCAATCAGGCAGGAGAAGGAAATAAAGGCCATTCAATTAGGAAAAGAGGAAGTCAAATTGTCCCTGTTTGCAGATGACATAATTGTATATCTAGAAAACCCCATCATCTCAGCCCAAAATCTCCTTAAGCTGATAAGCAACTTCAGCAAAGTCTCAGGATACAAAATCAGTGTGAAAAAATCACAAGCATTCTTATACAGCAATAATAGACAAACAGAGAGCCAAATCATGAGGGAACTCCCATTCACAATTGCTTCAAAGAGAATAAAATACCTAGGAATCCAACTTACAAGGGATGTGAAGGACCTCTTCAAGGAGAACTACAAACCACTGCTCAATGAAATAAAAGAGGATACAAACAAATGGAAGAACATTCCATGCTCATGGGTAGGAAGAATCAATATCATGAAAATGGACATTCTGCCCAAGGTAACTTATAAATTCAATGCCATCCCCATCAAGCTACTGATGACTTTCTTCACAGAATTGGAAAAAACTACTTTAAAGTTCATATGGAACCAAAAAGGAGCCCACATTGCCAAGTCAATCCTAAGCCAAAAGAACAAAGCTGGAGGCATCACGCTACCTGACTTCAAACTATACTACAAGGTTACAGTAACCAAAACAGCATGGTACTGGTACCAAAACAGAGATGTAGACCAATGGAACAGAACAGAGCCCTCAGAAATAATGCCACATATCTACAACTATCTGATCTCTGACAAACCTGACAAAAACAAGCAATGGGGAAAGGATTCCCTATTTAATAAATGGTGCTGGGAAAACTGGCTAGCCATATGGAGAAAGCTGAAACTGGATCCCTTCCTTACACCTTTTACAAAAATTAATTCAAGATGGATTAAAGACTTACATGTTAGACCTAAAACCATCAAAACCCTAGAAGAAAACCTAGGCAATACCATTCAGGACATAGGCATGGGCAAGGACTTCATGTCTAAAACACCAAAAGCAATGGCAACAAAAGCCAAAATTGACAAATGGGAGCTAATTAAACTAAAGAGCTTCTGCACAGCAAAAGAAACCACCATCAGAGTGAACAGGCAACCTACAGAATGGGAGAAAATTTTTGCAACCTACTCATCTGACAAAGGGCTTATGTCCAGAATCTACAATGAACTCAAACAAATTTACAAGAAAAAAACAAACAACCCCATCAAAAAGTGGGCGAAGGATATGAACAGACACTTCTCAAAAGAAGGCATGTATGCAGCCAAAAAACACATGAAAAAATGCTCATCATCACTGGCCATCAGAGAAATGCAAACCAAAACCACAGTGAGATACCATCTCACACCAGTTAGAATGGCAATCATTAAAAAGTCAGACAACAGGTGCTGGAGAGAATGTGGAGAAACAGGAACACTTTTACACTGTTAGTGGGACTGTAAACTAGTTCAACCATTGTGGAAGTCGGTGTGGCGATTCCTCAGGGATCTAGAACTAGAAATACCATTTGACCCAGCCATCCCATTACTGGGTATATACCCAAAGAATTATAAATCATGCTGCTACAAAGACACACGCACACGTATGTTTATTGAGGGACTATTCACAATAGGAAAGACTTGGAACCAACCCAAATGTCCAACAGTGATAGACTGGATTAAGAAAATGTGGCACATATACACCATGGAATACTACGCAGCCATAAAAAATGATGAGTTCATGTCCTTTGTAGGGACATGGATGAAGCTGGAAACCATCATTCTCAGCAAACTATTGCAAGGACAAAAAACCAAACACCGCAAGTTCTCACTCATAGGTAGGAATTGAACAATGAGAACACATGGACACAGGAAGGGGAACATCACACACCAGGGACTGTTGTGGAGTGGGGGGAGGGGCGAGGGATAGCATTAGGAGAGATACCTAATGTTAAATGACGAGTTAATGGGTGCAGCACACCAACATGGCACATGTATACATATGTAACAAACCTGCACATTGTACACATGTGTCCTAAATCTTAAAGTATAATAATAACAAAAAAAATATATATGGGCTGGGCGTGGTGGCTCATGCCTGCAATGCCAGTACTTTGGGAGGCCGAGGCAGGTGGATGATGAGGTCAGGAGATCGAGACCATCCTGGGTAATATGGTGAAATCCCATGTCTACTAAAAATACAAAAAATTAGCTGGACACAGTGGCACGCGCCTGTAGTCTCAGCTACTTGGGAGGCTGAGGCAGGAGAATCGCTTGAACCAGGGAGGCAGAGGTTGCAGCGAGCCAAGATCGTGCCACTGCACTCCAGCGTGGGTGACAGAGTGAAAATATAAAAAATAAAAATAAAAAATAAATAAAAACATATATTCATGGGAAGTTCAAATACCAACATAAAAATTAGTAGGGAAGCTTTAATCAGTAGTCCATAAAAATATAAACTAGTAGCGCAGTTTAGTTTTATTTTGTGATCCCTAATGTGTTACACTTTGGTACAACACATCTGAGTGTGCATGTTATTTTTATTACAGTCTTAAAATATTTAATGTATTTAAAATATTTAAATGTTGCAGCCAACATTTGGAAAACCTTGAAGAAGCTCCTGTGAACTGGATATTCTTTCTGGTCCTTTCAATTCCATCATTTCTACATAATCTAGAAAAGCAAGGGCCAGGCGTGGTGGCTTATGCCTGTAATCTCAGCACTTTGGGAGGCTGAGGCAGGCGGATCACCTGAGATCGGGGGTTCGAGACCAGCCTAACCAACATGGAGAAACCACATCTCTACTAAAAATACAAAATTAGCCTGGCGTGGTGGCGCATGCCTGTAGTCCCAGCTACTTGGGAGGCTGAGGCAAGAGAATCACTTGAACTCAGGAGGCGGAGGTTGCAGTGAGCCAAGATTGCACCACTGCATTCCAGCCTGGGCAACAGAGCAATACTATGTCAAAAAACAAAACAAAACAAAAAAACAACAAAAAAAAAACAAGAAAGAATTTATAAGGATGTTTTTGATTTCTTCAAATAAATCTTGTACACATTTACTGAGATTAGACACTCATGGGAGAAGAAAGAGCCTGATCAGACAGAAGTGGAGAACTTGTGTTAGGGAGTATCAAGAAATATTACATTTAAGAAAACATGTCAGTCTTCCTAGAACAGGCAGAATTCCTATACAGATAAGCTAAAAACAGCTTGGTATCATAAATCCATGAAACCCTATAAACAGAAACATTGCTGGTCTATAGGTATCTTAACTTACAAATGCAATTTCATTCCTATGTAGCTATTTTCTGATAACATCTATCAGACGTAGAATAACTTTTCACTGAATTTGCCTTTGTTTACTTGAAGAACATATTCTGATTTGAACTACAGAGGAAACTCTCTTAACTGACTTCTATATTTAAACAAATCACTGAATTAATCAAAATTGCATTTCCTTTTGGACACAGACAGAATGGAAAGAGACGGGAAGAAAGCAAGCAACCTTGAAAACATATTTGAGGATATTATCTATGAAAACTTTCCCAATCTCACTAGAGAGGCCAACATTCAAATTCAAGAAATGCAGAGAACCCCTGCAAGATATTACACAAGAAGACCATTCCTAAGACATAATCATCAGATTTTTGAAGGTTGAAATGAAAGAAAAAAATGTTACAGGCAGCTAGAGAGAAGGGGCAGGTCACCTACAAGGGAAATCTCTTCAGGCTAATAGCAGACCTTTCAACAGAAACCCTATAAGCCAGAAGAGATTGGGGCCCTATATTCAGCATTCTTAAAGAAAAAAATGTCCATCTAAGCATTTCATATCCAGGCAAACTAAGCTTCACAAGTGAAGGAGAAATAAGATCCTTTTCAGACAAGCAAATGCTAAGAGAATTCATTACTACCAGACCTGCCTTATAAGAGGTCCCTTGATATGGTAAGGAAAGACTGTTATCAGCCACTCCAAAAAAAGTACACAGATGAGTGACACTATAAAGAAACCACACAAACAAATCTGCATAACCAGCTAACAACACAATGACATTATTGATATGTACAGATTTGATCCTAACTATGAATGTAAGTGGATGAAATGCCCCAATTAAAAGGCACACAACAGCAAGCCAGATAAAGAAGCAAGACTCAAAGGTATGCTGTCTTCAAGTGATCCATCTCACATGCAATGACACCCATGGGCTCAAAGTAAAGGGATGGAGAAAAATCTACCAAGAAAATAGAAAACAGAAAAAAGCAGAGGTTGCTACTCTAATTTCAGACAAAACAGATTTTAAACCAATAATGATCAAGAAAGACAATGAAGACCACAGCAATGCTTACCATTATGTAAATGACAAAGGGTTCAATTCCACAAGAAGACCTAACAATCTAAATATATATGCACCCAACATTCATAAAACAAGCACCCAGATTCATAAAACAAGTTCTTAGAGACCTATGAAGAGGTGTAGATTCCCACACAACACCTCACTGACAGTATTAGACAGATCATCAAGGCAGAAAACTAAAAATGACATTCAGGACTTGAAATGGACTCTTGACCAAATGGACAAAACAGATATCTACAGAACTCTTTACCCCAAAACACCAGAATATACATTCTTCTCATCGCCACATGACACATACTCTAAAATGGATCACACATTTGGACGTAAAACAATCCTTCGCAAATGCAAAGAACCAAAATCAACCAACCCCACTCCTGAACCACAGCACAATAAAAACAGAAAACAACAGTAAGATAATCACTCAAAACCATACAAGTACATGGAAATTAAACAACCTGCTCCTGAATGACTTTTAGGTAAATAACGAAATAATCAAAAAGTGGGAAAACTCTCAAATTAACAACCTGACATTACAAATAAAAGTACTAGAAAAGCAAGACAAAAGTAACCCCAAAGCTAGCAAAAGACAAGAAATAACAAAAATCAGAGCTGAACTGAAGGAAATTGAGCCAAGAAAACCCACACAAAATATGAACGAATCCAGAATTTGTTTCTTTGAGAAAATTAATAGGATAGGTAGAACAGTTGCTAGACAAAGAAAAAAGAAGATCCGAATGAACGCAATTAGAAATGACAAAGGGTATGTTACTACTGACACCACAGAAATACAAAAGAACCATCAGCCACCGCTGTGACCACAAACTAGAAAATCTAGAATAAATGTATAAACTCTGGAAACATACAACCTCTCAAGACTGAACCAGGGTGAAACTGAATCCCTGAACAGACCAATAATGAGTTCTGAAATTGAATCAGTAATAAAAAGCCTACCAACCAGAAAAAACCCAGGACCAGATGGATTCACAGCTGAATTCTACCGGGTGTATAAAGAAGACCTGGTACCATTTCTACTGAAACTATTCAAAAGAAAAAAAAAAGAAAGAAAAAGAAAAAAGAAAACAAACAAACAAACAAACAACAACAACAAAAACGGGGAGGAGGGACTCCTCCCTAACTCGTTCTATGAAGCCAGCATCACCCTGATAACAAAAGCTGGCAGACACACAACAAAAAAAGAAAACTTCAGGCCAATCTCCTTGATGAACATCAATGCAAAAACCCTCAACAAAATACTAGCAAATTGAATCCAGAAGCACAACAAAAAGTTAATCCACCACGATCAAGTAAGCTCCATCCCTGGGATGCAAGGTTGGTTCCACATATGCAAGTCAATAAATGTGAGTCATCACATAAACAGAACTAAATACAAAAACTACATGATCATCTCAATAGATGCAGAAAAGGCTTTTAATAAAATTCAACTTCTCTTCATATTAAAAACTGCCAATAAACTAGGCATTGAAGGAACATACTTCAAAGTAATAAGAGCCGTCTATGACAAACCCACAGCCAATATCATACTGAATTGGCAAAAGCTGAGAGAATTCCCCTTGAAAGCCAGCACAAGACAAGGATGACCTCTCTCACCACTCCTATTCAACATAGTACTGGAAGTCCTGGCCAGGGCAATCAGTAAAGAGAAAGAAATAAAAGGCATCCAAATAGAGAGGAAGTTAAACTATCCCTGTTTGCAGATGACATGATTTTATATCTAGAAAACCCCAAAGTCTCTTCCTTCAATCTGATTAAAAATTAAGCAAAGTTTCAGAATACAAAATCGAAGAACAAAAATCAGTAGCATTCCCATACACCAACAACATCAAAGCTGAGGTCAAATCAGGAACACAATCCCACTTACAACTGCCACAAAAAGAATAAAATACCTAAGAATATAGCTAACCAGGGATGTGAAAGATCTCTACAACAAGAATTACAAAACACTGCTCAGAAAAATCAGAGACAATACAGACAACTTAAAAAAATTCCATGTTCATGGATAGGAAGACTCAGTATCATTAAAATGGCAATACTACTGAAAACAATTTACAGATTTAATGCTATTCCTATCAAACTACCAATGACATTCTTCACAGAATTAGAAAAACTATTTTAAAATTCACATGAAACCAAAACAGCACCCAAATAGCCAAAGCACTCCTAAGGAAAAAGAGCAAAGGTGAAAGCATCACGTTATCCAACTTCCAACTATACTACGAGGCTACAGTAACCAAAAGAGCATGGTACTGGTACCAAGACAGACACATAGACCAATGGAATAGAATAGAGGGCCCAGAAATAAAGCCGCACGCCTACAACCATCTGATCTCCAACAAAGTTGACAACAACAAGAAATGGGGAAAGAATTCCCCATTCAATAAATGTTGATGGGATAATTGTCTAGCCATATGCAGAAGATTGAAACTGGACCCCTACCTTATACCACACACAAAAATCAACTCAAGATGGATGAAAGACTTAATGTAAAACCTAAAACTATAAAATCACTGAAAGATAACCTAGGAACTATTCTGGATATAGGACTTGGCAGATATATAACTATTCTGGATATAGGACTTGGCAAAGATTTCATGATGAACACAGCAGAAGCCATTGCAACAAAAAAACCAAAATTGACAAATGGGATCTAATTAAACTAACGAGCTTCTGCACAGCAAAAGTAACTATCTACAGAGCAAAGAGACAATCTACAGAATGGGAGAAAGTATTTGCATCTGACAAGGGTCTAATATCCAGAATCTTATATCTAATATCCAGATTCTTATAAGAATCTATAAGAAACTTAAACAAATGAACAAGAAACAACCCCATTAAAAAGTGGGCAGAGGACATTAGAGACACTTTGCAGAAGAAGACATATATGCAGCCAACAAGCATATGAAAAAATGCTTAATATCACTAATCATCAGAGAAATGCAAATCAACATCACAAGAAGATACCATCTGACACCAATCAGAAAGGCTACTATTAAAAAGTAAAAAAAGAACAGATGCTGTGAGGTTCTGGAGAAAAGTGAGTGCTAACGGGAGTGTAAGTTGGTTCAGCCATTGTGGAAAGCAGTTTGGTGATTTCTCAAAGAGCTTAAAAAAGCATTACCACTCCACCCAGCAATTCCATTTTGGGGTATATACCCAAAGGAATATAAATCATTCTATCATAAAGACACATGCATGTGTGTGTCCACTGCAGCGCTATTCAAAACAGGACAGACATGGAATCAACCTAAATGTCCATCAATGGTACACTGGATAAAGAAAATGTGGCACATATACACCATAGAATACTATGAAGCCATAGAAAAGAATAAGATCATGCCCTTTGAAGAGACATGGACGGAGCTGCAGGCCATTATCCTAAACAAATACAGAAAAAGAAAACCAAATGCTGCATGTTCTCACTTATAAGTGCAAGCTAAACAATGAGAACATGTGGATAACAGAAGAACAACAGACACTGGGGCCTAGTTGAGAGTGGAGGTGGGGGGGAGAGAGAGGATCAGAAAAAATACCTATCAGGTAGTATGCTTATTACCTGGGTGATGAAATTGTCTGTACACCAAACCCCTGTGACATGCAGTTTACCTGTGTAACAAACCTTCACGTGTACACCAAACCTAAAATAAATGTTAAAACCCAGACAGAATGCTTACTTCTGCTCTTACTGGTTGTATGATTTCCAATATGAGTTGTGTTGTTTCCAAAGTGGTATGAGCCAATAATATTTATTGGTCTAATTTCGAAATTTAATAAAATATTTTGTAAACTGATGAAATACAAGTATAAAAAGTGAATGTTTCTACGAAAAATAAGTTGAAAGCAAAGTTTTAACACCAGCCTTTTAAAAAATAAGGTTGAATGAAATGAGAGAGAGGAGAATTATAGGGAAAGGAATCCTAAAAATCTGGAATAATTCTATACTCAGATCACCTTGCAAGTGGCTTTGAGTTCTTGTTCCTCTCCAAAGTGGGGGGGAAAAAAGGAAAGTGTTTTATGTTACATTATGTGTAAAGACAGACTGTACTCCAATCAGTAAACTCATAAAAAAAAGTATAAATTTATTCAAGGTAAAACAAAATGTTTAATTATAAGTACTTTTAGATAATTCTCTGTTTAAACAAATCTTTTCAATTAACCAACTATTGGTTCAGATTGTGTTGGGTAAGAGGCCTTTTCTTGCTGTTACAAAAGTAATACTTAATTGTTTGTGAGTGAGAATCTGAATTTCATGTTGAAATGATGAAGTTGTTTAGAGTTTAAGGTTGATTTTTCATTTTATTCTCTTATTATTTTAAAAAACATATTGATAAAGAACATAGTATGTAATATTAAGTGGAAATATCTATTAGATATAAAATCTCTGAAAATAAATATACCTAACAATAGCCTAAAAATAATTGACATTTGTAAATGATAGAATTACAATGAGAAGCTGATTAATAGACAGTAAGCAAACATTTCTCAAAAATGGATAAATAAAATAGGCAAGAAATTAATGAAGATATACAAGATCTAAACTATAATAAACCAGTGTGCTCAATCTATTGGAAACACACAAGGAATGACATAAATTTACAGGAATTATAGATACACGTTTTTAAAAAAACAACATATGAAAGTGAAAAAATTAGCACAGTATGTTGGTTAAGAGAATAATTTCTGGATCCAGACTGCTAGGATTACATCATAGTCTGCTACCTGCTGTGAGACTTAGTGACAGTTACCTCCCCATCCCTTAGTTTCCTTATCTGCCAAATGAAGATAATAGATTGTTCAGAAAATGCAATAAATGAAGATTTCCAAAGGGCTTAGTGACTGGCACTAAGTAAGCATTAAATAGTAAGCACTAAATTTATTAATTGTAAATAAATAGTTGGCCACAAGGGAAATCTCAATGATTCCAAACAACTGAATTCACACAGAATGTATGCTCTGGTCAAATTCTCATAAAAATGAAATGCCATAAGAAAACATTATTGCCAAAAACCGATACGTTTGCCAATTTTAAAAATAGTCATCAATATACAGGTAGTTTTTAAGTTCTGGGGTACATGTGCAGAATGTGCACATTTGTTACATAGGTATACATGTGCCATGGTGGTTTGCTGCACCCATCAACCCATCATCTCCATTAGGTATTTCTCTTAATGCTATCCCTCCCCTAGCCCCCCACCCCGTGACAGGCCCCGGTGTGTAATGTTCCCTTCCCTCTGACCATGTGTTTTCATTATTTAACTCCCACTTATGAGTGAGAACATGTGGTGTTTGGTTTTCTGTTCTTATGTTAGTTTGCTGAGAATGATGGTTTTCAGCTTCATCTATGTCCCTGCAAAGGACATGAACTCATCTTTTTTCATGGCTGCATAGCATTCCATGGTGTATATGTGCCAAATTTTCCTTATCCAGTCTATCATTGATGAGCATTTGGGTTGGTTCCAAGTCTTTGCTATTGTGACCAGTATCGCAATAAACATATGTGTGCATGTGTCTTTATAGTAGAATGATTTATAATCCTTTGGGTATATACCCAGTAATGGGATTGCTGGGTCAAATGGTATTTCTAGTTCTAGATCCTTGAGGAATTGCCACACTCTCTTCCACAATGGTTGAACTAATTTACACTCCACCAACAGTATAAAAGTGTTCCTATTTCTCCACCTCCTCCCCAGCATCTGTTGTTTCCTGACTTGTTAATGAACACCATTCTAACTGGTATGAGATGGTATCTCATTGTGGTTTTGATCTGCATTTCTCTAATGACCAGTGATGATGAGCTTTTTTTTTCATATGTTTTTTGGCTGCATAAATGTCTTCTTTTGAGAAGTGTCTCTTCATATTCTTCTCCCACTTTTTGATGGGATTGTCTCTTTTTCTCTTGTAAATTTGTTTAACTTCTTTGTAGATTCTGGATATTAGCCCTTTGTGAGATTGATAGATTGCAAAAATTTTCTCCCATTCTGTAGGTGGCCTGTTCACTCTGATGAGAGTTTCTTTTGCTGTGCAGAAGCTTTTTAGTTTAATTGAATCACATTTGTCAATTTTGGCTTTTGTTGCCATTGCTTTTGGTGTTTTGGTCATGAAGGCTTTGCCCATGCCTATGTCTTGAATGGTATTGCCCAGGTTTTCTTCTAGGGTTTTTATGGTTTTAGGTTTTACATTTCAGTCTTTAATCCATCTTGAGTTCATTTTTGCATAAGGTATAAAGAAGGGGTCCAGTTTCTGTTTTCCGCCTATGGCTAGCTAGTTTTCCCAACACCGTTTATTAAATAAGGAATCCTTTCACCATTGCTTGTTTTTGTCAGGTTTGTCAAAGATCAGATGGTTGTAGATGTGCGGTGTGATTTCTGAGGCCTCTGTTCTGTTCCATTGGTCTATATATCTATTTTGGTACCAGTGCCATGCTGTTTTGGTTACTGTAGCCTTGTAGTATAGTTTGAAGTCAGGTAGTGTGATGCCTCCAGCTTTGTTCTTTTTCCTTAGGATTGTCTTGGCTATACGGGCTCTTTTTTGGTTCCATATGAAATTTAAGGTAGTTTTTCTAGTTCTTTGAAGAAACTCAATGGTAGCTTGATGGGGATAACATTGAATCTATAAATTACTTTGGGCAGTATGGCCATTTTCACGATACTGATTCTTCCTATCTGTGAGCATGGAGTGTTTTTCCATTTCTTTGTGTCCTCTCTTATTTCGTTGAGCAGTGGTTTGTAGTTCTCCTTGAAGAGGTCCTTCACATCCCTTGTAAGTTGTATGCCTAGATATTTTATTCTCTTTGTAGCAATTGTGAATGGGAGTTCACTCATGATTTGGCTCTCTGTTTGTCTGATATTGGTGTATAGGAATGCTTGTGATTTTTGCACATTGATTTTGTGTCCAGAGACTTTGCTGAAGTTCCTTATCTGCTTAAGGAGATTTTGGGGAGAGATCACGGGGTTTTATAAATACACAATCATGTCATCTGCAAACACAGACAATTTGACTTCCCCTCTTCCTATTTGAATACGCTTTATTTCTTTCTCTTGTCTAATTGCCTTGGCCAACACTTCCAATACTATGTTGAATAGGAGTGGTGAGAGAGGGCATCCTTGTCTTGTGCCGGTTTTCAAAGGGAATGCTTCCAGTTTTTGCACATTCAGTAGGATATTGGCTGTGAGTTTGTCATACATAGCTCTTTTTTTTTTTGGTGGACATTTTTGTGTATTTCCTTCTTTTTTTTAATTCTTTTTTATTTTTATTATACTTTAAGTTTTAGGGTACATGTGCATAATGTGCAGGTTTGTTACATATGTATACATGTGCCATGTTGGTGTGCTGCACCCATTAACTCGTCATTTAACATTAGGTATATCTCCTAATGCTATCCCTCCCCTCTCCCCCAACCCCACAACAGGTCCTGGTGTGTGATGTTCCCCTTCCTGTGTCCATGTGTTCTCATTGTTCAGTTCCTACCTATGAGTGAGAACATGCGGTGTTTGGTTTTTTGTCCTTGCGATAGTTTGCTGAGAATGATGGTTTCCAGCTTCATCCATGTCCCTACAAAGGACATGAACTCATCCTTTTTTATGGCTGCATAGTATTCTATGGTGTATATGTGCCACATTTTCTTAATCCAGTCTGTCATTGTTGGACATTTGGGTTGGTTCCAAGTCTTTGCTATTGTGAATAGTGCCCCAATAAACATACGTGTGCATGTGTCTTTATAGCAGCATGTTTTATAATCCTTTGGGTATATACCCAGTAATGGGATGGCTGGGTCAAATGGTATTTCTAGTTCTAGATCCTGAGGAATCGCCACACTGACTTCCACAATGGTTGAACTAGTTTACAGTCCCACCAACAGTGTAAAAGTGTTCCTATTTCTCCACATCCTCTTTTTAATGATTGCCATTCTAACTGGTGTGAGATGGTATCTTATTGTGGTTTTGATTTGCATTTCTCTGATGGCCAGTGATGATGAGCATTTTTTCATGTGTTTTTTGGCTGCATAAATGTCTTCTTTTGAGAAGTGTCTGTTCATATCCTTTGCCCACTTTTTGATGAGGTTGTTTGTTTTTTTCTTGTAAATTTGTTTGAGTTCATTGTAGATTCTGGATATTAGCCCTTTATCAGATGAGTAGGTTGCAAAAATTTTCTCCCATTCTGTAGGTTGCCTGTTCACTCTGATGGTGGTTTCTTTTGCTAAACACTGCTTTAAACGTGTCCCAGAGATTCTGTTACCTTGTGTCTTTGTTCCCATTGGTTTCAAGGAACATCTTTATTTCTGCCTTAATTTCGTTATTTATCCAGTATTCATTCAGGAGCAGGTTGTTCAGTTTTCATGTAGTTGTGTGGTTTTGAGTGATTTTCTTAATCCTGAGTTCCAATTTGATTGCACTGTGGTCTGACAGACTGTTTGTTATGATTTCTGTTCTTTTGCATTTGCTGAGGAGGGTTTTACTTCCAATTATGTGGTTAATTTTAGAATAAGTGTGATGTGGTGGTGAGAAGAATGTATATTTTGTTGATTTGGGGTGGAGAGTTCTGTAGATGTCTATAAGGTTGCCTTGGTCCAGAGCTGAGTTCCAATCCTGAATATCCTTGTTAATTTTCTGTCTTGTTGGTCTGTCTAGTGTTGACAGTGGGGTGTTAAAGTCTCCCACTATTATTGTGTGGGAGTCTAAGTCTCTTTGTAGGTCCTTAAGAACTTGCTTTATGAATCTGGGTGCTCCTGTATTGGGTGCATATATATTTAGGATAATTAGCTCTTCTTGTTGCATTGATCCCTTTATCATTATAATGGCCTTCTTTGTCTCTTTTGATCTTTGTTGGTTTAAAGTCTGTTTTATCAGAGACTAGGATTATGACCTCTGCTTTTTTTTTTTTTTTTTTTTTTTTTGAGACGTAGTCTTGCTCTGTTGCCCAGGCTGGAGTGCAGTGGTGCAATCTCAGCTTACTGCAAGCTCTGCCTCCTGGGTTCACACCATTCTCCTGCCTCAGCCTCCCGAGTAGCTGGGACTACAGGCACCTGCCACCATGCCTGGCTAATTTTTTGTAGTTTTAGTAGAGATGGGGTTTCACTGTGTTAGCCAGGATGGTCTTGATCTCCTGACCTCGTGATTTGCCTGCCTTGGCCTCCCAAAGTGCTGGGATTACAGGTGTGAGCCACCACGCCCGGCCATGACCCCTGCTTTTTATTGCTTTCCATTTGCTTGGTAAATATTGCTCTATCCCTTTATTTTGAACCTATGTGTGTCCTTGAACATGAGCTGGGCCTCCTGAATGCAGCATACCCATGGGTCTTGACTCTTCATCCAATTTGCCAGTCTGTGTCTTTTAATTGGGGCACTTAGTCTGTTTACATTTAAGGGTAATATTGTTATGTCTGAATTTGATCCTGTTATTATGATGCTAGCTGGTTATTTTGCCAATTAGTTGATTCAGTTTCTTCATAGTGTCGATGGTCTTTACAATTTGGTATGTTTTTGCAGTGGCTGGTATCGGTTCTTCATTTCTATGTTTAGTGCTTCCTTCAGGAGCTCTTGTAAGGTAGGCCTGGTGGTGATGAAATCTCTTAGCATTTGCTTGTCTGTAAAGTATTTTATTTCTCCTTCACTTATGAAGCTTAGTTCGGCTGGATATGAAATTCTGGGTTGAAATTTCTTTTCTTTAAGAATGTTGAATATTGGCCTCCACTCTCTTCTGGATTGTAGGGTTTCTGCTGAGAGATCTGCTGTTAGTCTGATGGGCTTCCCTTTGTGGGTAACCTGACCCTTCTCTCTCATTGCCCTTAATATTTTTTCCATCATTTCAACCTTGGTGAATCTGACAATTATGTGTCTTGGGGTTGCTCTTCTCGAGGAGTATCTTTGCGGTGTTCTCTGTATTTCCTGAATTTGAATGTTGGCCTGTCTTGCTAGGTTGGGGAAGTTCTGGATAATATCTTAAAAAGTGTTTTCCAACTTGATTCCATTCTCCCCATCACTTTCAGGTATGCTAATCAAGCATAGATTTGGTCTTTTCACATAGTCCCATGTTTCTTGGAGGCTTTGTTTCTTTTCATTCTTTTTTATCTAATCTTGTCCTCTCACTTTATTTCATTAAATTGGTCTTCTTTCTCTGATATCCTTTCTTCCACTTGATCATTTTGGCTATTGATACTTGTGTATGCTTCACGAAGTTCTCGTGCTGTGTTTTTCAGCTCCATCAGGTCATTTATGTTCTTCTCTAAAGTGGTTATTCTAGTTAGCCATTTGTCTAACCTTTTTTCAAGGTTCTTAGCTTCCTTGAATTGGGTTAGAACACAGTCCTTTAGCTCAGAGGAGTTTGTTATTACCCACCTTCTGAAGCCAACTCTGTCAATTTGTCAAACTCATTCTTTGTCTAGTTCTGTTCCCTTGCTGGTGAGGAGTTGTGATCCTTTGGAGGAGAAGAGGCATTCCCGTTTTTGGAATTTTCAGCCTTTTTGCGCTGGTTTCTCCCTATCTTCGTGGATTTATCTACCTTTGGTCTTTGTGTTGGTGACCCTCAGATGGGGTCTCTGAATGGATTTCCTTTTTATTGATGTTGATGCTATTCCTTTCTGTTTGTTAGTTTTCCTTGTAAGAGTCAGGCCCCTTTGCTGCAGGTCTGCTGGAGTTTGCTGGAGGTCCACTCCAGACCCTGTTTGCCTGGGTATCAGCAGCAGAGGCTTCAGAACATCAAAGATTGCTGCCTGTTCCTTCCTCTGGAAGCTTCTTCCCAGAGGGGCACCTGTCAGATGCCTGCCAGAGCTCTTCTGTATGAGGTGTCTGTCAGCCCCTACTGAAAGGTATCTCCCAGTCACGATACATGGGGGTCAGGGACCCACTTGAGGAGGCAGTCTGACCCTTATCAGAGCTTGAATGCTGTGCTGGGAGATACACTGCTGTCTTCAGAGCTGTCAGGCAGGGACATTTAAGTCTGCTGAAGCAACCGCCCCTTCCCCCAGGTGCTGTGTCCCAGGGTGATGGGATTTTTATCTGTAAGCCCCTGACTGGGGCTACTGCCTTTCTTTCAGATATGCCCTGCCCAGAGAGGAGGAATCTAGAGAGGCAGTCTGGCTGCAGCAGCCTTGCTGAGCTGTGGTGGGCTCCGCCCAGTTCGAACTTCCTGGCAGCTTCGTTTACACTATGAGGGTAAAACTGCCTACTCAAGTCTCAGCAATGGTGGATGCCCCTCCCCCCACCAAGCTCGAGTGTCCCAGGTGGACCTCAGACTGCTGTGCTGGTAGCAAGAATTTCAAGCCAGTGGATTTTGGCTTGCTGGGCTCCCTAGGGGTGGGACCCACCGAGCCAGACCACTTGTCTCCCTGGCTTCAGCCCCCTTTCCAAGGGAGTGAACGTGTTCTGTCTCACTGGTGTTCCAGGCGCCACTGGGGTGTGGAAAAAAAAAAAAAACTTCTGCAGCTAGCTTAGTGTCTGCCCAAACAGCCACCCAGTTTTGTGCTTGAAATCCAGGACCCTGTTGGCGTAGGCATTGAGGGAATCTCCTGGTCTGCGGGTTGCAAAGACCATGGGAAAAGTGCAATATCTGGGCCAGAAGTCACTGTTCCTCATAGCACAGCCCCTCACGGCTTCCCTTGGCTAGGGGAGGGAAATACCCTGACCACTTGTGCTTCCCAGGTGAGGCAATGCCCCACCCTGCTTTGGCTTGCCCTCCATGGGCTGCATCCACTGTCCAACTTGTCCCAATGAGATGAATCAGGTAGCTCAGTTGGAAATGCAGAAATCACACGCCTTATGCATCAATCTTGCTGGGAGCTGCAGACCGGAGCTGCTCCTGTTCAGCCATTTTGAGATTAGACCTCTCACAGGCAATGTTAAAAGGCAATTTGAGGATAGTGATCACAAATTTGTGACAGAATTCAAAGTGTGACTTAATCCAGCAGAACATCACTTTTCATGGGTGTAGTGGCTCATGCCTGTAATCTCAGCATTTTGGGAGGCCAAGACAGGTGGATCACTTGAGCCCAGGAATTCAAGACCAGCCTTGGCAAAATGGCAAAACCCTGTCACTACCAAAAATACAAAAACATTAGCTGGGTGTGGTGGTGTGTGCCTGTGGTCACAGCTCTTTGGGAGGCTGAGGTGGGGGATTGCTTGAGTCTGGGAGGCAGGAGGTTGCAGTGAGCAGAGATAGCACCACCATACTCCCAGCCTGAGCAACAGAGTGAGACCTTGTCACAAAACAAAACAAAAAATGACTTATCAGACAAGAGGGCAATATGGGTAGAGCTGGACCTGGCTTGTTGAGTATAGTGATAGAAAAAGCGAAAACAAAACAGATCATGTGATGTTTGCAATACAGTATCAAACTGTTCTAAAAACATATACACAAATACACAGAGTTGAGGCAGAGAAGAATAATAATGTGGGAAAATGTTAATAACTGCTGAATTTGTGTTGAACTCTGAATTATTGCAACTTCTCTGTCATTGTTAAATTATTTCAAAAATAAAGTTTTTAAAATATACGAAAAATACAAAAATGAAATAGGAGATGGGTTTTGAAGTTGGGGGACAAAAGACAGAGGGGTAATAAAGTTTGGGATGTGCTGTGTTACTGAAAATATGGAAAATAGACTCTAAGCCATAATAAAGGTTTACATGAAGTTAAAGAAGGTGCAGTATGAGTATAAGGGAGGAAGGAAAGTAATTTTGGACATATAACAAGCAAGATGAGCAGTCTGGCAGGAAAGAGACAAAACGCTGGGAAGACAAGCACAGACTCATGAAAAATATAATAAAAAAGTCATTAAATGCTCATATAAAGGGGAAAAACAATTCAAAACAATTTTATATCAGGTCAGAAAAGGTTAATGTCATAATGGGATATTTCACTTTTGAATCTCTTTCTTACCTCCCCCAGGCTTACATATGGCTTAGAATAACTCAAAGTAATTGGGAAAAATAACTGAAATCCACCTTGGATGAATAGAGAAGGACTAAATTTGGGTGAGGAATGGATAGGAAGGAAGAAAAACTTCAGGGGAAGCTGATAGAAATGAGTTCCTCCAGAGATGTTTATCTGGAATTAGACTGATCTTAAATGTTTGGGAAAACAAATAACTCTTATATGGAGTATGATTAATAGAAATAAAGAGATAAAACTGTCAGTAGTTGAAGTCTATAGGATCAGTTACCTAGAAAACCCAAACTGAAAAATTATGAGAACCAATGAGAAAGGTAGGTAAAGGGTGGCTGGCTATAATACTAACATATAAAAAGCAAGCTAAATTACCTTACCAAATAGTAAAATATACTTTAAAACTATAGTATTGGTGCAGGAATAGGCAAATAGTGTAAAAAGAGATTGGCCACAAACCCACATAATATGCAAATTTAGTTATGAAACTGGTAGCATTTTAAACCACTGAAAAAAGGCTGGCTAATTCAATAAATGGTATTGGAGCAATTGAATACCCATTTGAAAAAAAGTAAGTTATTTTCATAGCTCATAAAATTCACAAAAATGCATTCCAGATGACTCAGGACTTAAAAACTAAACCAAAGTAAAATATATGTGCTTTTTAAAAAATACAGAATTTGTGTATTTGTGTCATATTTATGATGGCCTTCTAAAAGATATAAAAAGCAAATGCCTAGGTCAATGCCCAACAGAGTTTTTCCTAGGGTTTCTTCCCAAATTTGTATGGTTATCAGGTCTTAGATTTAAGTCTTTAATTCATCTTCAGATCATTTTTGCATATGGAAAGAGATAGGGATCCAGTTTCATTCTTCTACATGTGGCTATCCAATTTTCCCAGCACCATTTATTGAATTGGGTGTCCTTTCCCCAAGTCATATTACTGTACTCTTTCTAGAAAATCAATTGGTTTTAAGTACTTGGTTTTAATTCTGAGTTCTCTATTCTGTTCCATTGGTCTGTATATCTACTTTTATACCAGTACCATACTGTTTTGGTTACTATAGCCTTGTATAATAGCATAATTTGAAGTCAGGTAATGTGATGCCTCCAGATTTGTTCTTTTTGCTTAGAATTGCTTTGGCTATTCTGGCTCTTTTTTAGTCCCATATGAATTTCAGAATTTTTTTTTCTAATTCTATAAAGAATGACATTGGTATTTTGATAAGAGTTGCATTGAATCTGTAGATTGTTTGGGGCACTATCGTCATTTTCATGATATTGTTTTTTCCAATTCATGAACATGGGATATAGTTCCATTTGTGTCATCTATAATTTCTTTCAACAGTGTTTTATAGTTCTCCTTGTAGACATCTTTTACTTTCTTGGATAAGAATATGCCTAAATATTTTATTTTATTTTTTGTAGCTATTGTAAAAGGGACTGAATTCTCAATTTGATCCTCAGCTTGGTTGTTTTTGGTTTATACCAATGCTACTGATTTGTATATATTGATTTTGTAAACTGAGACATTACTAAATACATTTTTTAAATCTAGGAGTCTTTCGGAGGACTCTTTAGTGTTTTCTAGGTATCAGATCAGATCACATCATTGGCAAACAGAGATAGTTTAACTTCCTCTTTTTCAATTTGAATACTCTTTATTTCTTTTTCTTTCTTGATTTCTCTGGCAAACAATTTATGATGAAAACCCCAAAAGCAAATGCAACAAAACAAAAAATAAATAAGTGGGGCCTAGTTAAACTAAAACACTTCTGCACAGCAAAAGAAATAATCATCAGAGTAAACAGACAACCCACAGAATAGGAGAAAATATTTGCAAACTATGCATCTGATAAAGGACTAATATTCAGAATCTACAAGGAACTCAAAGCAGCAAGAAAAATAACAAATAAGGCTGGGCGTGGTGGCTCACACCTGTAATCCTAGCACTTTGGGAGGCTGAGATGGGGGTATTGCTTGAGCTCAGGAGTTCAAGACCAGCCTGGGCAACATGGTGAAACCCCGTCTTCACAGAAAATAAAGAAATTAGTTGCACGTGGTGGTGGGCGCCTGTAGTCTCAGCTACTCGTGAGGCTGAGGTGGGAGGATCGCTTGAGCCCAGGAGGTGGAGGTCACAGTGAGCCAAGATCACTCCACTGTATTCCAGAATGGGTAACAGTGTGAGGCTCTGTCTCAAAACAAACAAACAAACAAACAAAAAACACCCTCCCGCCCCAAAAAAAACCCAACCCATTAAAAAGTGGGCAAATGGCTTGAATAAACATTTCTCAAAAGAAGATATACAAATGGCAAAAAAACATAAAAAAAACCTCAACATCATTAATAATCAGGGAAATGCAAATTACAGTCACAATGAGATAACATCTTACCTCAGCCAGAATGGCCAGTATTAAAAAGTCAAAACACAATAGATGTTGGTGTAGATTTGGTGAAAAGGGAATGCTTACACACTGATAGTGGGAATGCAAATTAGTACAAACTCTGTGGAAAACAGCATGGAGATTTCTCAAAGAACTAAACATAGATTTACCATTTGATGCAGCAATCCACCACTGGGTATCTACCCAAAGTAAAATAAATCATTATATCAGCTGGGCACAGTGGCTCATGCCTGTATTCCCAGCACTATGGGAGGCCAAGGATGGAAGATCACTTGAGGTCAGGAGTTCAAGACCAGCCTGGGCAACATGGCAAAACCCCGTCTCTACTAAAAGTACAAAATGTGCATGGTGGCACATGTCTGTAGACCCAGATACTCAGGAAGCTGAGGAGAAAGGATTGCTTGAGCCTGGGAAGCAAAGGTTGCAGTGAACTGAGATCACACCACTGCACTCCAGCCTGGGTGACAGAGTGAGATCCTGTCTAAAAAACAAAAATTCATTATGTCAAGAAGATACCTGCACATGTATTTTTACAGAAGAAGAATTTACAATTTCAAAGAAATAGAGTCAAATTAAATGTTCATCAACTGATGAGTGGATAAAGAAAATATGGTGTATACTGATTTATATATATAAACACACCATGGAATACTACTCAGCCATAAAAAAGAATGAAATAATGTCTTTTGGAGAAACTTGGATGGAACTGGAGGTGATTATTCTAAGTGATGTAATTCAGAAATCAAAAACCAAATATCACATGTTCTCACTTCTAAGTGGGAGCTAAGCTATTGGTACGCAAAGGCATACAGTGTGGTATAAAGAACACTGGATACTCAGATGAGGGAGAGTGGGGGAGTGTGAGGGATGAAAAACTAGCTATTGGAGTACAACGTGTACTATTTGGGTTATGGGTACACTAAAATCCCAGACTTCACCACCATACAATTCATCCATGTAACAAAAGACAACTTGTGCCCCTAGAGCTATTGATATAAAAAAATTTAAATATATAAAAAATTAAAAAGCAAATGTCCTAATACAAAAGACTGGTTAATTCGACTACATAAATATTTACACTACCTGTGCAAACACATGCACAGATGCTGGCAACCCCACCCCCATCAGTGCCTGGCCCCAGCTGATGTGTGTGCAACCTGCTGCACTGCCATGGTTGCTGGCATATGTGAGTGAGCATGGATTCTGCAGCCACTGCTCTAATGAACTGCTTTGGCTGGCATCATCCATGGGAGCACTGTGGCCAGTGGATTGAGTACACCTTGGCCCTTCTGGTGCAGCAGGTTTCTAACCTTAAGGAGCCAGAGAACAAAGCTGGGGACCCAGTACCAGCCCCTTAAAGTTATAGCATGCAGCCCATGAGTGCTGAGCTGAGCCTTGGCCCCCTAAAATCTTCCAGAAACAAAGCCAATCAACTGAACCCACCTTAGACCACAATCAAATGCAAAAGCATTAAAGAAGATAAAAGCAAAGAAACCCTATCCAGACGACAGTAACTTCGAGGACTGAAGGAACACCAAGCCACACTGATGAGCCAGTGCAAGAACTCTGGTAACTCAAAAAAACCCAGAGCATCTTCTGACCTCCAAACGATGGCACTAGTTCCTCAAAACTGGTTTTTAACCAGGCTTGAATGGCTGAAATGACAGAAATAGAGCTCAGAATATGACTCCGAACAAAGCTCATCAAGATTCAGGAGAAGTTGAAATGCAATCCAAGGAATCTAAGGAATTAGATAAAATGATAGAAGAGCTGAAAGATGTAATGATCATTTTATGAAAGAACCAAACTTATCTGAAAGAGTTGAAAAACACACTACAAGAATTTTATAACACCAGCACAAGTATTAACATCAGAATAGAACAAGCTGATGAAAGAATCTCAGAGCTTGTGGACTGGTTCTGCAAAATAACTCAGTCAGACAAAAATAAAAAATAATAAAAAAGAATGAACAAAACCTCCAAGAAATATGGAATTGTGGAAAGAGACCAAATCTATGACTCATTAGCATCCCTGAATGAGAGAGAGAGAAAGCAAGCAACCTGGAAAACATGTTTGATAATATCAGCCATGAAAATTTCCCAAACCTCGCTAGAGAGGCCAACATTCAAATTCAGGAAATGCCAAGAACCCCTGCAAGACACTATACAAGATGAACATCCTCAACACACAATCTCAGATTCTCCAGGGTTTAAATGAAGGAAGAAATGTTAAAGGCAGCAAGAGAGAAGAGGCAGGTCACCTACAAAGGGAACCCCAACAGGCTAACAGTGGACCTTTCAGCAGAAACCCTAAAAACCAGAAGAGACTGGGGGCTTATATTCAGGATCCTTAAAAAAAAGAAATTCCAAGAAAGAATTTCATATCCAGCTAAACTAAGCTTGATAAATACACAAGTAAAAAGACCCTTTTCAGACAAGTGAATGCTAAGGGAATTCACTACCACCTCATCTACCTTACAAGAGGTCCTTAAAGGAGTGCTAAATATGGAAAGGTAAGACTGTTACTGGCCATCACAAAAACACACTCAAGTACATAGACCATTGACACTATAAAGCAACTACACAATCAAATCTGCATAATAACCAGCTAACAATATAACAGGATCCAATTCTCACACATCAATACTGACCTTGAATATAAATGGGTTAAATCCCCCAATTAAAAGGCACAGAGCAGCAAGTTGAATAAAGAAGCAAGACCCAAAAGTATGCTGTCTTCAAGAGACCCATCTCACAAGCAATGATACCCATAGGCTCAAAGTAAAGGGATGGAAAAAAATCTACCAAGATATTAGAAAATAGAAAAAAGCAGAGGTTGCTACTCTAATATCATACAAAACAGACTTTAAACCAACAGTGATCAAAAAAGACAAAGAAGAGCATTACATAGTGGTAAGGAGTTCCATTAAACAAGAAGACCAAATTATCCTAAAAATATATACACCCAATAGAGGAGCACCCAGATTCATAAAACAAGTTCTCGGAGACCTACAGAGAGATGTAGATTCCCACACTATAACAGTGGGAGACTTCAACATCCCACTAACAGTACTAGACAGATCACCAAGGAGGAAACTAAAAAAGATACCTGGTACCTGAACTGGACACTTGACAAAATGGACTTAATGGAAATCTACAGAACTCTCCACTGAAAACAACAGAATATACATTCTTCTCATATGCACACGGCACAAACTCTAAAACTGACTACACATATGGCTGTAAGAGAATTCTCAGTGACTTCAAAAAAACTGAAATCATATCAACATACTCTTGGACCACAGTGCAATAAAAATCGAAATCAATACTAAGAAAATCACTCACAATCATAAAATTTCATGGAAATTAACCGGCTTCTGGATGACTTTTGGGTAGATAATGAAATTAAGGCCAAAATCCAGAAACTCTTTGAAATTAATGAGAACAAACATGCAACATACCAGAATCTCTGAGGCACAGCTAAAGCAGTGTAAAAAGAAATGTTTACAGCACTAAATGCCTACATCAAAAAGTGAGACAGATCTCAAATTAACAACATAATATCACACTTAGAAGAACTAGAAAAACAACAGCAAACCAACTCCAATGCCAGCAGAAGACAAATAACCAAAATCAAATGAAATAAATTAAGAGGCAAAAAACCATACCAAAGATCAACAAATCCAAAGGTGGCTTTTTTTAAAGAAAATAAGTAAGATTGATATACCGCTAGCTAGACTAATAAAGAAAAAAAAGAAAAAAGATTCAAATAAACACAATCAGAAATGACACAGAGGACATTACCACCAACTCAACAGAAATTCAAAAACTCTCAGATACTACTATGAATATCTCTATGCACATAACTAGAAACTAGAAGAAACTGATAAATTCCTTGAAACAAAGAACCTCCCAAGACTGAATGAGGAAGAAACTGAATCCCTGAACAGACCAATAATGAGTTCTGAAATTGAATCATTAATAAAAATCCTACCAACCAGAAAAAACCCAGGACCAGATGGATTAACAGCTGAATTCTACCAGGTGTATAAAGAAGACCTGGTACGATTTCTAATGAAATTACTCCAAAAAAAAAAAAAAATGCAGGGAAGGAGGGACTCTTCCCTAATTCATTCTATGAAGCCAGCATTATCCTAATACCAAAAGCTGGCAGACACAACAAAAAAAGAAAACTTCAGGCCAGTCTTCTTGATTAACTTCAATGCAAAAATCCTCAACAAAATCCTAGCAAACTGAATTAGGAAGCACAACAAAAAGATAATCCACCATGATAAATTAAGTTTTATCCCTAGGATGTAAGATTACTTCAACATATGCAGATTTATAAATGTGATTTATCATATGAACAGAACTAAAAATAAAATTGACATGATCATCTTAATAGACGCAGAATAGGCTTCTGACAAAATTTAACATCCTTTATGTTAAAAACCCTCAATGAACTAGGCATTGAAGGGACATACCATACCTCAAAATAATAAGAACCATCTATGACAAATGCACAGCTAACATCACACTTAATGAGCAAAATCTGGAAACCTTATCCTTGAAAACCAGAATAAGACATGGATGTCTATTCTCACCACTCCTATTGATCACAGTACTGGAAGTCCTGGCCAGAGCAATCAGGCAAGAGAAAGAAATAAAAGTAATTGAAATAGAAAGAGAGGAAGCCAAACTATCTGTTTGCAGACGATATGATTTTATATCCAGAAAACTCCATAGTCTCTGCCCAAGACCTCCTAGATCTCATTTAAAAAAAAAAAACTTTAGCAAAGTTTCAGGACACAAAATCAATGTACAAAAATCAGTAGCATTCCTATATACCAACATCCAAGCTAAGGCCAAATCAGGAACACAATCCCATTCACATTTGCCACAAAAAGAATAAAATACCTAGGAATACATCTAACTAGGGAGGTTAAAGATCTCTACAAGGAGAACTACAAAACACTGCTCAAAGAGATCAGAGACGACACAACAAATGGAAGAAAATTCCATGCCCATGGAGAGGAAGAATCAATATCATTAAGATGGCCATACTACTAGAAACAGTTTACAGATTCAATGCTATTCCTACAAAACTACCAATGACAGTTTTCATGGAATTAGAAAAGACTATTTTAAAATTCATATGAAACCAAAGAAGCACCCAAATAGTCAAAGCAATCCTAAATAAAAGGAACAAAGGTGGAAACATCACATTATCCAACTCTCTCTCACTCTCTCTGTCTCTCTGTCTCTGTCTCTGTCTCTCTCTCCCTTTCTCTCTCTCTCTCTATATATATATATATACTCTCTCTCTCTCTCCACACACACACACACACACACACACACACACACACACACACACACAAGTATACTACAAGGCTACAGTAACCAAAACAGTATGGTACTGGTACCAAGACAGACACACAGACCAGTGGAATAGAATAGAGAGCCCAGAAATAAAGCTGCACACCTACAACCATTTGATCTTCAACAAAGTCAAGACAAACAAGCAATGGGGAGAGGATTCCCCATTCAATAAATGTTGATGGGATAACTGGCTAGCCATATGCAGAAGATTGAGATTGAGCCCCTTCTTTATACCATATAGAAAAACAAACTTAAGATAGATGAAAGACTTAAATGTAAAACTTAAAACTATAAAAACCCTGGAAGATAACCAATAACCTTGAAAATATCATTCTAGACATAGGCCCTGGGAAATATTTCATGATGAAGATGCCAAAAGTAACTGTAACAAAAGCAAAAAGTGAGAAATGCGACAATATTAAAATAAAGAGCTTCTGCATAGTAAGAGAAACTATCAAGAGTAAACAGACAACCTACAGAATGCAAGAAAATATTTGCAAACTATTCATCTGAAAAAGTTCTAATATCCAGAATTTATAAGGAACTTAAATGAACAAGAAACAAACACCCCATTAAAAAGTGGGCAAAGGACATTAAGAGACATTTTGCAAAAGAAGACTTCCAAGCAACCAAGCATTAAAAAATGCTTAACATCACTAATCATCAGAGAAATGCAAATCAAAACCACAAGGAGATACCATCTGATATCAGTCAGAATGGCAATTACTACAAAGAAAAAAAAAAAAAAGAACAGATGCTGGTAAGTTCCTGGAGAAAAGTGAATGCTTATACACTGCTGGTGGCAGTGCAAACTGGTTCAGCCATTGTGGAAAGCAGTTTGGTGACTTCTCAAAGAACATAAAACAGAATTGCCACTCAACCCAGCGATCCCATTTTTGGGTACATATCCAAAGGAATATAAATCATTCTATGATAAAGACACATGCACGCATATGCCCATTGCAGAATTATGGGCATGGAATCAACCTAAATACCCATCAATAGTAGACTGGATTAAGAAAATGTGGTATACATACACGATGGAATACTATGACACCATAAGAAAGAACAAGAGCATGTCATTGCAGCAACATGGGTAGAGCTCAAGGCCATTATCTTAAGCAAACTAGTGCAGGAACAGAAAATCAAATATTGCATGTTTTTACTTATAAGTGAGAGCTAAACATTGAGTACACAGGCACACAAAGAAAGGAACAACAGACACCGGGACCCACTTGAGCATGGAGGGTGGGAGGAAGGTGAAGGTCAAAAAACTACCTATTGGTTACTATGCTTATTACCTGGCTGATGAAATAATCTGTACACCAACTCCCTGTAACATGCAATTTACCTATATAACAAACCTGCACATGTACCCCTGAATCTAAAATAAAAGTTAAAAAAATTAAAACTTTTCTTCTGCAAAAGAATCATAAAAAAACCTTAAAATTCAACTGATAGCCTGGGGAAAATATTTGCAACATATTCAAGAGTCAAAATATTAATATCCTGGCCAGGTGCAGTGGCTCATGCCTGTAACCCCAGCACTGCCTGTAACACCAGCACTTTCGGAGGACGAGGCAGGTGAATCACTTGGAGTTCAGGAGTTCAAGACCAGCTTGGGCAAAGTGGAAAAATTCTGTCACTACAAAAAATACCAAAGTTAGCTAGGTGTGGCGGTGCACGCCTGTAGTCCTAGCCACTCAGTGGGACTGAGGCAGGAGGATTGCTTAAGCTAGAGTGGTCAAGGCTGTGGTGAGCTGAGATCACGCCACTGCACTCCAGCGTGGGTGAGAGTGAGACCCTTTATCTCTCTCAAAAAAATAATATCCAGAATGTATAAAGAACACCAATAAGAAAACCAATAAGAAAAAGATAGAGAGCCGCAAAGTAAAACGGACAGTACATATGGACAGACTGAGAAGAGAAAATGCAAAAGACCAGTAAGCATAATAAATGATGCTCAATCTTAGAAGTAATCATAAAATGCAAAATACAATAATAAAGAAGTATTGCTTTTTACTTATAAAATTTGTAAACATTTAAAAATGATTGCTAATATCAAGTTTTATCAAAGATGTGGAAAAGTAGTGTTATAAACCACTGGTAAAAGGACAAACTGTTATATTCTTCTGGGAAGGTAATGTATCATTATCTACAAGAATTTTAAATGTGCATATCCTTTGGAAGAACAATTGTTCTTCACCAGGTCTGAAGAAATGATCAAACGTGCACAAGTTACATAAAATGATATTCTTGGTAGCATTGAACATTAGAGTAAAAAATACAAAAAACCCTAAATTCCTAGTAGTTGGGGAATGAATAAATAATCTATAAAACATTCATACTATAGAGAGAATACAACACTTAAAAAAGCTAGTTCTATAGTGATATGGAAAGACTCCCCATACATACTGTCAAGTGAAGAAAAGTGAGTCAAAGAACATGTTGAGTGTAAAACTATCGACATTTAAATATCACACATATAGTATTTGAGTATCTATAGATGGTGAAATTGGGTTCCTTTAACACAAAATATCTTGAGATTTCAACCTTTTCTTCCCTGGTTGGCGTTAGTAAAACTATTCTTTGTATCTTCATTTTTAGACACTAAAATTAAATGTTAGTGCATAAAACATGTAGTGAGCGTCTACTTATATATATGTCTAGGTGTTCAAAAGAGAAATAATACATGGTATGTTCCCTCAAAATCTGTGGAATAACTTTTAGAAACCACTTCAGAGCTAACTTAAGTAGCATGAAGCAATCACAGTACTTAGAACAAAATAAATCCTTCCTCCCTCCCTCCCTTCTTCCCTCCCTCCATCTCTTTTTCTTTCTCTCTCTCTCTCTCCCTTTCTTTCTTTCTTTTTTTTTTTGTTTTGAGACAGGGCCTTGCTCTGTCATCAGGCTAGAGTGCAGTGGCATGATCGTGTCTTACCGCATCCTCTACCTCCTGGGCTCCAGCAATCCTCCCACCTCAGCCTCCCAAGTAGCTAGGGCTACAGGCACATGCCACAATGCCTGGCTAATTTTTGTTTATTTTTTTGTAGAGACAGGGTCTCACTATGTTGTCCAGATTGGTCTCAAATTTCTGGGCTCAAGTGATCCACCCATCTCAACCTCCCAAAGTGCTAGGATTATAGGCATGAGTCACCACACCCGGCCAAAATTATGTTTATTTTAGACAATATACACAAGTTGAATACAATCATCCCTTAGTATCTATGGGGTACTGGTTTCAGAACCTCTCACGAATAACAAAATCCATGGCTGCTCAAGTCCCTGATATAAAATTACATAGTATTTGCCTATAACCTATGTCCATGCTCTCATATCACTTAAATCATCTCTAGATTATTTATAATATCTAATACGATGTAAATGCTATGTGACTGGTTGCTATACTGCATTGTTTACGGAATAACGACAAGAAAAAAAAAGCCTGTACATACATGTTCGGTACATAGGTAATTTTCTTTTCCAAATATTTTTGATCCATGGTTAGTTAAATCCATGGATGTAGAATCCTCAGATACAGAGAGCCAGTTATATTTCTGTTCAATCACAAATTTTAACACATAAATAGGGGTGTATGAAGCCCAATTACCCAAATTACATACTATTTTTTATTTTCATTAACATGGATGTTAATGTTTTACAGCAAAAAAGGGTAGAACATTAAATAGAAGCCTTTATACAAGCATTTGTCTTTGTTTCTTTATATTTATTATGTAAATGTCCTTAGAATTCTATAGATTATAATCCAAGATTTTTATTTGATGACACAAAATGCTTAAAATTATTTTTGCACCCATGCAGAATGAAAACATGACAGCAACCTTGATGCTAACATTGAGGAAATCAATGTGCTGTGTTTGAGTTTCAAAAATACTCAGCAAGGCAGAAACTCTTCGGAATCTGGAACAACTTGGAGGTTAAAACACTGAAGTTGGCTTAGGAAGCTTCAGGAACATTAAAAGATGAAATGATGCAAGCAATTTTATCTCTGGGCAAACCAATCTAATGTTAATGAAAAAATTTCCATGGCAACCTGATAGAGAAGCAAAGGTGCAGAGTAAAATATAAAGATTTCTTTATTTTGAACTGAAGGTACCATTTGAAGATTTTATTCTTTATTGCAGCTTTTTCTTTTTTAACATCAATTGGGATGTTTTAAAATTTTTATTTTTATAATTCTCAAGATGGATACTGATGAGTCTGACTAACCAATCAGCTAATAAACTAGCCTCTAATGATCTACACAGTCAGTCTCTGAAATAGGTTATGTAATGTGTGGGAGCATATATTAATTCTAGCTCATGGTTAAGCAGTATTACCAGCTATTGATTGGTTGTTTTTGTCAGGAAAATATACAAAATGGAATCAGAAAACGGATGTTGACATATAAGTCATCTATTAAACACAGTGGGCAACCTTGAAAAGTAACTATGAATTTTTACACTAAAAACTAGAGGGACAAATGAAAGGAATTTAACAAATGTATAAGAAAATAGTCCTGAAACCCTCAAATAAACTTTAAATTTAGATCGTCCGTTCATTTCTCACTCATAATAAACAATTAAATCTATAGATGTGTTTGCAGTGATAACTCTAGTGTTTCAGGCATGAACACTTCAACAACATAATATTATTTTTGAAAAAGAAATCCAGGATATTGTAATATGAGTGCTATAATTTAACAGTATTAAGTGACTGATGCTGAATGACAAAAGTGATAAAATCCCATGCTAATTCATATTTTCAACCATGGTTTTACATCAGGCATTGCCAAACATCTACTACGATACAAATTATGTTTTTTGAAGAAATTTCTGGCAGCCTCAATCTACTTCAAGGATACATACATACATACATACAGACAGAGAGACAGACAGACAGACACACACACACACACACACACACACACACACTCAGAAAGCCACTGGGAAATTCCATATTATCAAGTCTTCATTAGTCTTACAAAATACAAGTGGAAATTTGTCATAAACAACTAAAAATGAAATTATATTTAGTAAAAATGCATGTTATAAGACAATAACATTTATGTTCATCTTTTTCATCTTGTTCAACAATAGAGTCATAAGAGTTATTGGGTCATACTGAATCAGTAATATTTAGATAATGAGGATTTTCAACACCTAAATGTCCTTTTTCCGTTACTGGACTTTATGTATCAGACATAATGCTAGGCACTGGGGATTCTGTATCTGGACCCTGCTCTCCTGGAGTTTACATTGTAATGGTGCATACAGATCAAAAACCAATAACCAACTTCATATGTAAAATAATTGCAGGTCATGTTATGAAAGAAATAAGGGTTCAAGAGAGCATATGGGCAGGAAAGACCAGCTTTAGATAAATGGGAAGTCTCTTCTGAGAGGGTGGCATTTCAGCAAGACCTAAAGGATGAGCAAGAAGCTGACCGTTGGAAGAGAATCAGGGGAAGAGTATTCCAGGCAACAGAAACAGGATGTGAAAAACTACAGAGCTGGACAAAAGCTGGGTAGGTATGTTTTAGAAGCTGAAGGAAGAATTCACTGTAATGAAGTGTAACTTGAGTGTAATGAGGAAAGTGGGACTGGCATGAGATGAGGCTGGAAAAATAGGCGGGGAGGGAATCATGTATGGATTTATTAGCCATCATCATGTTTTGCTTTTTATTTTGATTGCAATGAGAAGCCATCGTAAAAGTATAAGCAACAGGAGTGACAAAACCTTATTTGTACTTTAGGAAGGTATCTCTTATTGCTGTGTTGAGAATTGACTGGAAGAAGCAATCTGCTGGAAGTCTTTGTGATAAAAGCTGACAATCTGATGAAATTTTGGATGCCTTGTTCATAGCTGTCCCTTCAAGCTGCTTCTCTGTAGTTAACTCTGACCAATAACAGGAATAATTGGAATAATGGGTCATGTTTTCTTGGAGATTGTAACAGCCTAAGAAATGTACAATGGGAGTGTTACAGTTATTGGAAACTGTAGACATTGGAAAACTATATTTCAAAGTATTCAAAGCCAGAAAAAAGTACATGGCCAGAAATTATGTTGTTTGTTGTTCTTACTGAGACAGGGTTTCACTCTGTTGCCCAGGCTGGAGTGACACAATCTTGGTTTACTGCAACCTCTGCCTCATGGCTCAAGTGACTGTCCCACCTCAGCCTCTGGAGTAGATGGGGTTACTGGAATGCACCACCACTCCTGGCTAATTTTTATTATTTATTTATTTATTTATTTATTTAAATCAACTTAGTATATAACCAGCACATGAAACAAAACTACCCCTGGCTATATTTTCTATAGAGATTGGGTTTCACCATGCTGGCCAGGCTGGTCTCGAACTCCTGGGCTCAAGCAATCCACCTCCCTCAGTATCCCAAAGTGCTGAGATTACAGGCAGGAGCCACTATGCCCAGCTACCAGCAACTGTTATGTGGAAGACAAAGAAGGTCTTGAAGTTATTAATTTACTTTTTTTTTTTTAAAAGGACTCTCTGAACATACAAGCCTAAAGAGATGGCTGTACAGGCTCAAATGCTTGTACAGGGAATTTTCTAAGTGCCTCAGGTATAATGAAGCCATATTTCAAGAGTAAAAGGCAAGGTACATAATCTAAGATTCAGTCCTTTAGCAATTATGTGCTTTGATTTCTGAATACTTTCCTGACCTCACTTTGTAGCACTCCTTTCTTCCTGGATGACCCTCCAGTCATCCTGTTCTTCTTTCTGTTCCTTGAACATGTCGAACTTATTCTTGACTTTTGGCTTCTGCAGTTGCTGTTCCATTTTCCTGACATGCTCTTCCAGCTCTTCTGATAATTGCTGTTGCTCATCACTTCATAATTCATGGGGCATAGGGTGGAATACTCAGAAGTATCTTACTTAGTTGTGGGAAGTAAGCAGACTTATTCTCAACACTCGTGTACTACTCGTTACTATTTTAGTTCAAATATCACTTTGAAAAGCTTGTTATTTTCTACACAGCACATATTCTGAACTAAAATAATTTTATTTATGTGTTTATTTCCTTTCTCCCATCACTAGAATTTAAGCAAGAGATCAAAGATTTTTTCCATCCTTTTCATGACATTATTTCCAGTGCTTAGCACAGCATCAAAAACATTATACACACTCAAAAACATATTTATTGACTAGAAAGAAGGAATAAAGGTAGAAAGAAAAGGGAGAGGAAATGAAAAGCTATGTGACAAAAATGTCAAAAAGTTTATCAAGTCCAGAACAAATTAAAAGCCTAAAGATATAAAAATAAATCTTTAAAGTTATGTTCAGAACAACAAGAATAGTGTGCAAAAGACTTTTACTTGGATGAACAATGCAATAATAACATAAAAATAAAATTACATTTCAAATTTCAACCTTATATCAAAGTGATAAAATAAATTAGATAAAAAATAAGTAATAGACTGTAAAATAATAAGTAATGACTCTGGCTTCAAGTCAACGTGAAAAAATAAGGGTCAGATTTGCCCTCCTGCCTGAAACAACCAAAAATAAAACAGGGAAAATATATGAAACAATGGTTTTTAAGACAATGGACAGCAGGCAATGAAGGTGCAATCCCTCAGGAACAGTAAACAAATGAAGTGATCTCTAGAACGTCCCTAGCTTATTGTCTTGAGAGAGTTTCCAGGCTGCATGCAAAGAGGTTAAACCTAGCTGGAACTCAGCAGAAATCCTAAGTAGAGGAAACATATCTGAAGAGTCAAGGGAGACCAATGCAGTATGAGTTTACAGAATAGAATGCTGGAGAAGAGAGAAACACACTGGGAGAGAAATGCAGGGATCTATAGAAGTTTCCTTTTGAGTATTCAGCATGTGAGGGGATAACTGAGGCTGATAAAATAGTTGCTGGAAAGAAAGATAGTCACACAGGGCTCAGAACTAAAATAATTCATAACTTGTAGGTATAGGGTAGAATATTCGTAAGTGTTCTGCTCAGCAGTGGAGAATAAGAGGACTTAGACTGATACTGTTCTAGTAACACTTAATGAGTCTTAAAGGCAAAACCTAAAAAGATCAAATGTTTTTTTCCAAGTAATTTAACTGCATCCCAGAACATAGCTGAAGAATATTTAAAGGCATAAACAAATACCCAGGACGCAACAAGAAAAAAAAAAACCCACAATGCTAGCACCCAATAAAAATGATCAGGCATGCACAGAAGCAGGAAAATATAACACATAATGAGAAGAAAAATTAATCAATTTTGGATGAACCTCCAGGCAATTATGTTGAATGAAAAAGCCAATACCCAAAGTTTATATACTCTATAATTTCATTTATATAACATTTTTGAAATGACAAACTTTTAGAAATGGGGAACAAATTAGTTGTTGCAAGGGTTAGGAATGGGGGTGAGGGTGGGGACGAGAGAGGTGGGTAACATAAGTGATCCTTTTGGCCATGGCACAAATCTGTACCTTGCCTGTGAAGGTAGATACATGAATCTGCACATGGGACGGAATTGTATTGAACCAAATACACACACATACAGATATGAGTGCAGGTAGAATTGGGAAAATCTGAACGAGATCAGTGCATTGTATCGATATATTCTGGTTGTGATTTTTTACTACAATTTTACCAGATGTTGCCATTGAAGGAAATTTGACAAAAGGCACATAGGATTTCTCTATATTATTTCTTAAAATTGCAAGCAAATCTATAATTAAATCAATTAAATTTTTAGTTAGAAATCAATGGAAACATCAGAACTGACACAGATTTTTAGAATTAGCAAGAAGAACATTAATACAGTTATTATGGCTGGGCTTGATGGTTCACTCCTATAATCCCAGAACTTTGGGAGACCAAGGAGGGTGGATCACATGAGGTCAGGAACTTGAGACCAGCCTGGCCAACATGGTGAAACCCCATCTCTACTAAAAGTACAAAAATTAGCTGAGTGTGGTGGTGCGTGCCTATAATCTCAGCTATTTGGGTGGCTGAGGCACAAGAATTGCTTGAACCTGGGGGGTGGAGGTTGCAGTGAGCTGAGATCGTGCCACTGCACTCCAGCCTGGGTGACAGAGTGAGACCCTGTCTCAAAAAAAAAAAAAAAAAAAAAGAAGAACATTAATATAGTTATTATAATTGTATTCCATATGTTTAAAAAGATAAAGAGTTATAAAAGCTATTTTTAAAAAGAGCCAAATTGAACTTCTAGAGATAAAAACTGTGTCTGAGATAAAAATACACTAGATGAGATTAATAGCAGATTAGACATTGCAGAAGAAAAGATTAGTGAACTTGAAGATATAACAATAGAAACTATCCAAAATGAAACAGAGTGAGAAATGAAACTGAAAATAAAATGAATAGAATTGTCAGTGGCCTGATAACTCTACTACCTGATTCTATTCCAGCACCCAGACTTAAGAGAAAAAAAACCCAACTATCTGATAACTTCTGTTAACACTAATCAAAAGAAAGCCAGAATAGCCATTTGTGATAATCAAAACAAAAAACACCCAAATGTCCATCAACAAGTCAATAGATAAACTAGTTGTAGTATATCCATATAGCGGAACATAACTCAGAAAAAAAGAACTATTTATTTATGTAATGGCAAGAATAAATTTCAAAATAATTATCCTGAGTGAAAGATGCCAATTGACAAAAGAGTATACACTGCATTATTCCATTTATATACAATTCCAGAAAATGTAAACTAATCTATAGTGACAGAAAGCAGTACACTCTTTGGGGACAGCATGGAAGATGGGGAGAAGTAGGAGGGAGGAATTAGAAGGAAATACAAGAAAACTTTTGGTGGTTGTATTTTCATTATCTTGATTGCAGTGTTTTACGTGTGTTAAAACATAAAAACATACTCTTTAAATATGTGCTGTTTTATTGTCAATTATATCTCAAGAGGCTGTTAAAAATAAAAGAAGAAACAGCTCTTCTTTATTGAAGAATTTCACTTAATAAAAGTAGAAGGAATGAAGGAAATAAAAAAACTCTGTTATAATGACCACTCTAGTAATAATTATAGCAGGCATGATACATCAATGAATGCTAAAAAATAGTAAGTGAAAGTTTAGGAAGAAAGAGGATATTTGTATAGTCTCAAAGTATCTCTTTCCACATAGTTATTAATTACAAAGGGGGAAAATAGCAGCTTTACAGTGCAGAAGCCTGATGTAAACCTCTAAACCAAGCAATAAGGTTAGTCTCATCAATAATAAGACGTAATGAACATCATGTGACCCTACTATAAAGCACTGAGAACAGGATATCACTTCCAAGTATTTGTCCTCAAAATGCATAATCTTAATCTACTAAGGCGAAAATATTAGAAGAACTCAAATTGAGGGGCAATCTACAAAATGCCTGAATAGTACTGAAAGTGTCAAGGTCATGAAAGATAAGGAGAGACTGAAGAATTCTAACAGATTGGAGGAGATGACGGAGACATGAAAACTAAATGTAATATGGGATCCTGGATTGGATCCTGAAAAAGATAAAGTGCATTAATGGAATAACTGGTGAAATGAAAAGAAAGCCTTTAGCTTACAGTACTGTACCAATGTTAATGTCTTAGTTTAGATAATTAGATTATGGTTAGGCAGGATGTTAACATTAGAGGGTTTAAAGGGTATATAGAAATGTTCTGCACAATTTTGCAACTCTTCCTGAACTCTAAAATAATTTCAAAATATATTTTTTTAAAAACCAGAATAAATCATAAGCTCAGATAGATGAAGAAATAGTAGCAGATCTTTCACCTGCTTTAAATTAGGGCAATCATTTTGACCCACATGATTTCCTGAAAGAACTGAATACAAGGAACTGGAGATGAAATGATTGGATTGATGATGGTAATCTTTGAAGAACTATAAAGATAGAAGTCATGCTGGAAGACTAGAGAATAAAACTGTTTCTATTTTTTTTTTGAAAAGGAAAAGAATGTGGAGACCTCAAATTATAAACCAGCCAGGCTTTAAGCCATGCTGCTGAACTCTGCAAGATTTCTTGAAGGAATTAATGAGCAGATAGTTTTACACGTTTAGAAAGGAAGGCAGTGAAAGCAAGCTTGGCTTCATCAAGAACAAGACATGTCAGACTAATCTTAATCATTTTCTGAAAGTATTACTTGGTTGGCAGATATGAAAAATGCTCTAGACATAGTTAATTTGATTTTAAGAAGGTATTTGGCAAAGTCATTAAAAATCTCCTTATGGACCAGATGGCAAAACAAGAGCTAGATGATATCTCAAAAGTCAGATATATTTATTATTGACTAAACAACCATCCACAGATTTATGACTCAATTTCCTTTTAGATAGTTCTCTATTGGTAGATCAAAAGGCTTTCTCTGCAGTTCTATTCAAATAAACATTATTTTCCATTAACTAGGATGAAGACAATATCAACAAGAATGAATGCAGAACAGAATTAGAATCCAAATATCCATAAAAGGGTAAAAAATCACCTTAAATATAAGATCAAATGGAAGAGATATAATTTATAGTATACGACATAGAAAAGACATTTGGCTAACTGCAAGTTTGATAAGTCTACTAATAAATATAGTTAGTAATAGGGCTAATAGGATCACACTTGTCAGAAAGTGATATTCAGAGCTTATGTTACAAAGGGGAACTCTTCTGATTTACTGAAAGCTTTTCCATATTTCTTTCATCAAGTTTCTTTAATTCCTATACAAAAAAAGAATAAATCAATCTTCATCCTGGATGGAGATTCCAAATACCTTTGAAACAAGAATCTTTCTTGAAAAATCATCCTGCCCAGGTGGAATGGGAGCTAGGATCTCATTATAACCAGTTTCTGATTATGTCGGTGAATAAGGGTTTCAGCCCAGGGCCAGGATGGCAATAGAGTTAGAGTTGGAGAAAATAACTGGGAGAAAACAAATACTTAATAAACACCGGTAATAGAGATTTAACATTCCTGCTGTATCTTAGGTGCTAACCCTGCTTTAACCAGAACCAGCTTCACTTTAATTTATTTTGTATATTAGGATTCTTTCTGGGGAATACCATATTACTGAAAAAAAAATAAGAATTTAAAAAAAGTAAAAAAGAAAAAGTTAAAAAAGGATTCTATCAACATTCCATTAGATAAAAGCATTCTATGTTTATAAATAAAACAAAACTGAAAGAATTCAATGATCTTTTAAAATATAAGGATCACCAATATCCCTGATGAACATCGATGCAAAAATCTTCAATAAAATACTGGCAAACCGAATCCAGCAACACATCAAAAAGCTTATCCACCATGATCAACTGGGCTTCATCCCTAGGATGCAAGGCTGATTCAACATATGAAAATCAATAAACGTAATCCAGCATATAAACAGAACCAAAGACAAAAACCACATGATTATCTCAATAGATGCAGAAAAGGCCTTTGACAAAATTCAACACCCCTTCATGCTAAAAACTCTCAATAAATTAGGTATTGATGGGACGTATCTCAAAATAATAAGAGCTATCTATGACAAACCCACAGCCAATATCATACTGAATGGGCAAAAACTGGAAGCATTCCCTTTGAAAACTGGCACAAGACAGGGATGCCCTCTCTCACCACTCCTATTCAACATAGTGTTGGAAGTTCTGGCCAGGGCAATCAGGCAGGAGAAGGAAATAAAGGGTATTCAGTTAGGAAAAGAGGAAGTCAAATTGTCCCTGTTTGCAGATGACATGATTGTATATCTAGAAAACCCCATTGTCTCACCCCAAAATCTCCTTAAGCTGATAGGCATCTTCAGCAAAGTCTCAGGATACAAAATCAGTGTGAAAAAATCACAAGCATTCTTATACACCAATAACAGACAAACAGAGAGCCAAATCATGAGTGAACTCCCATTCATAATTGCTTCAAAGAGAATAAAATACCTAGGAATCCAACTTACAAGGGATGTGAAGGACCTCTTCAAGGAGAACTACAAACCACTGCTCAATGAAATAAAAGAGGATACAAACAAATGGAAGAACATTCCATGCTCATGGATAGGAAGAATCAATATCACGAAAATGGCCATACTGCTCAAGGTAATCTATAGATTCAATGCCATCCCCATCAAGCTACCAATGACTTTCTTCACAGAATTGGAAAAAACTACTTTAAAGTTCTTAAGGAACCAAAAGAGAGCCCACATTGCCAAGTCAATCCTAAGCCAAAAGAACAAAGCTGGAGGCATCACGCTACCTGACTTCAAACTATACTACAAGGTTACAGTAACCAAAACAGCATGGTACTGGTACCAAAACAGAGATATAGACCAATGGAACACAACAGAGCCCTCAGAAATAATGCCACATATCTACAACTATCTGATCTTTGACAAACCTGACAAAAACAAGCAATGGGGAAAGGATTCCCTATTTAATAAATGGTGCTGGGAAAACTGGCTAGCCATATGGAGAAAGCTGAAACTGGATCCCTTCCTTACACCTTATACAAAAATTAATTCAAGATGGATTAAAGGCTTACATGTTAGACCTAAAACCATAAAATCCCTAGAAGAAAACCTAGGCAATACCATTCAGGACATAGGCATGGGCAAGGACTTCATGTCTAAAACACCAAAAGCAATGGCAACAAAAGTCAAAATTGACAAATGGGATCTAATTAAACTAAAGAGCTTATGCACAGCAAAAGAAACTACCATCAGAGTGAACAGGCAACCTACAGAATGGGAGAAAATTTTTGCAATCTACTCATCTGACAAAGGGCTAATATCCAGAATCTACAATGAACTCAAACAAATTTACAAGAAAAAAACAAATAACGCCATCAAAAAGTGGGCAAAGGATATGAACAGACACTACTCAAAAGAAAACATTTATGCAGACAAAAGACACATGAAACAATGCTCATCATCACTGGCCATCAGAGAAATGCAAATCAAAACCACAATACGATACCATCTCACACCAGTTAGAATGGCAATCATTAAAAGGTCAGGAAACAACAGGTGCTGGAGAAGATGTGGAGAAATAGGAACATTTTTACACTGTTGGTGGGACTGTAAACTAGTTCAACCATTGTGGAAGTCAGTGTGGCAATTCCTCAGGGATCTAGAACTAGAAATACCATTTGACCCAGCCATCCCATTTCTGGGTATATACCCAAAGGATTATAAAACATGCTGCTATAAAGACACATGCACACGTATGTTTATTGGGGCACTATTCACAATAGCAAAGACTTGGAACCAACCCAAATGTCCAACAATGATAGACTGGATTAAGAAAATGTGGTACATATACACCATGGAATACTACGCAGCCATAAAAAATGATGAGTTCATGTCCTTTGTAGGGACATGGATGAAGCTGGAAACCATCATTCTCTGCAAACTATCACAAGCAAAAAAACCAAACACTGCATGTTCTCACTCATAGGTGGGAATTGAACAATGAGAACACATGGACACAGGAAGGGGACCATCACACACTGGGGCCTGCTGTGGGGTGGGGGGAGGGGGGAGGGATAGCATTAGGAGAAAAACCTAATGTTACATGAGGAGGTAATGGGTGCAGCACACCAACAGGGCACATGTATACATATGTAAAAAACCTGCACTTTGTGCACATGTACCCTGACACTTAAAGTATAATAAAAAAATAAAATAAAATAAATAAAATATAAGGATCAAGCTGGGCGTGGTGGCTCATGCCTGTAATCCCAGCACTTTGGGAGGCTGAGGCAGGCGGATCACGAGGTCTAGGTGAAACCCCGTCTCTAGTAAAAAATAAAAAAATTAGCCGGGCATGGTGGCGGGTGCCTGTAGTCCCAGCTACTTGGGAGGCTGAGGCAGGAGAATGGCGTGAACCCAGGAGGCGGAGCTTGCAGTGAGCCGAGATCCTGCCACTGCTCTCTAGCCTGGGCGAGACAGCGAGACTCCATCTCAAAAAAAAAAAAAAAAAAAAAAAGGATCCGAAGACAGAAACATTTGGGTCACAAGATGCACATTCATGTATTAGCTAGAGAATAATAAAGCCAAATATAATCAAGTTGACCATATAATCAGTTTGCCGGGGGTTGACAATTTTTAATACACAGTTTACCTTAATCAGCCCTTTTCTATCTCACACTTAAATTCATAGAGATGTATTAAGGGCCTCTAGGATTTTAAGAGTGAAAAGAGAGAAAAGGTATATTACTTGAGTAATATTTGGGATCTGAAATCAGCAAGTCTTAGTAATTATATGGCTGTGTGGGGCGTCAAGACAATGTAAGGAGTTTAGGAAAGGCATGGTAAATAAGTTATAACTCATATGTTATATGAGTCAGGGTCCTGGCAGAAAACAAGACAGTACGCTCAAAAGTGTAATTTGCAGAAAAATTTATCTACAAGGACATGGGCAAGGTTTAGGGGAACTGACACAGGTAATATTGGAGAACCATTATCATATCTAAGTCAGAAAAGGGCACTTCCTGGGTGTTGGCAAGAGTTGTGCCCTTCAGTAAATGGATGTAGCTAACCTGTGGCAACCTTGTAAGAATACCCCAGTCTCACTCACTTTCCACCTTCTGATCTTTTCCAAATGCCTTTCACTGGGCCAAACCCAACTGGAAGCCAGAAGGCAGGAAAGCTCTTTGACGTAGTCATAAAGGTGACTGCACAAAGAGCAAGGTGGAGAATAAGTCTAGGTTGGAAATGTGAATTTTGGAATCAGCAGCTTGTCTGTGATACTCAGATCTACAAAGGTGGAGAGTACACAGAATAAAAAGAGTGGTAGGTAAGCATGGAATCTACAAAAGGAAAAAAAGAAAGAATATCCAGAGGTTATGAGCAGCACTGTGGAAGTGTAGATTCATGGAAATCAAGGGAGTGGAACATTTGTGGAAGAAAGCTGCCATGAATGTTAGATATTGAAAACAGGGCAGTGGAATTTTGTTTGTAGCCACCTCTGTGCATGGTCACCATGCTGCCATTGCTCTCTAACACCAGCTCTGGCTCTAGCTCACTAAGCTCTAGCTGAAGGAGGAGGGGTAAGTAAGGAGGTCTCCATACCATGGCTCCGACACAGTTGACTGCCTCTGTATCCACTGGATGTGACAACTAGAAGATCACTGGTTCCCTTAGTGAGAGCAGTTCCAGGAATGTAATAGAAGAGGAAGCTCAGTTTTAATGGGATAAAAAGTTAATGAGAGATGACAATGTGAACACAGCAAATATTATACTTTTGAGAACAATGGATGAGGGGAAAAGAAGAATGAGTTGAACACAGCTAGAAAAAAACAACATCAAAAGAGAGTATTTTTTAGAGTGACAAGACAAATAACATTAAGGTGTAAAGTGAAAAAAACCAGTGGAGTAAAACTGAATGTATAAGAACTGGAGGGCTATTAGAGATTGCTGGAGGCTGTTCACACCATGAGGGGGAAATACCCTGCCCACAGCCCTTGCCCATGAGAGTGTGGCTTATATGGTGTGATTCCTCACCCCTCAGTATAGGTGACTAACATTAAGCATACACGTTGGTTAATGACCTGTTATCTATTATGAAAAGATGAGTTGGGGCCAGGCGCGGTGGCTCACACCTCTAATTCCTGCACTTTGGGAGGCCGAGGAGGGTGGATCACCTGAGGTCGGGAGTTTGAGATCAGCCTGGCCAACATGGTAAAACCCTGTCTCTACTAAAAATACAAAAATTAGCCAGGTGTGGTGGTGCACGCCTGTGATCCCAGCTACTCGGGAGGCTGAAGCAGGAGAATTGCTTGAGCCTGGGAGACAGAGGTTGCAGTGAGCCAAGATTGCGCCACTGCACTCCAGCCTGGGCAACAGAGTGAGACTCTGTTAAAAAAAAAAAAAAAAAAAAAAAAAAGATGAGTTGGGCCAATGGATTCTCTTTATTAGGAGTATAAACTAAGAAATATGGAAATAATTGGCTGAATAGCGGTAGAAACTCAGATGAAAGGGTAGTGGTGTAAAAAGAAAGGATGGTGCAGCAGTAATGAGCCATGTTAAAGCTGAAGTTAGATGAAACAAAAACCATAAGTGGCTAAAGGAAACATCTGTGAAGTAGAACACGAGGAAACTAGCTTTTAGAGAAAACAGAACAGGCCAAAGATGAATAGAGAGAAGCAGAGGCTGCATGAGAAACTGTATCCCTTAAGGGGAGACAGCGAACTGCCTTGGTATCTCCTAGCTTTCCAGGTATGGTCCGCTGCTATCCTTGTACTAACTCACCTTTTCTCTTAGCATGAATTGGTTTTCTGTTCAACATCCTGAGCTCCACTGAGACAAAGACTAAAAACAAAGCCATGGAGGAGATAGGAAAGGAAAAGTAAACGTGGAAATGGCTGGCCTCAAACAGGAATGAAAAACCTAAACTTCATTGATCTTAGGAAGAAAGTAAGAAAAGGTGTTGATATAGGAGTTAGAAGAAAGTTCATAACTCTAATATATTTATCATGAAACAAAATGGGTTAAAATTAAATGAGTTAAACATCTAACTAAAGAAGTTAAAAGAGAGGCACAGAGCAAGCACAAAGAAACAAGGAAGGAAATAATAAATATAAAGACAGAATGAAATTGAGAACAGCACTAACAAAACAATAACAAGAAAAAATAGCAAATCAAAAGCCGATTACCTGAAAATATTAATAACATAAGCACACTTTTGTTGAGACTATAAAAAGACAAAAGACAGAATGTTCAAATAAGGTATGGAATGAACAATAAAAATGAAAAAAAAAAAAACCAAAGTACAGAATGAAAAAAAGGGAATTAACTGTAGACACCACAGAGATTAAGAAACATAAGAATGGTTATTATGAACAATTATATACTAAAATATTTGAAAATAGAAATGAAATATATGAATTCCTAGAAAAATATAGGATATCAAAATTGTTATAATATAGAACTTGAATAAGAAATAAAGAAATTAAAGTGATAGTCAAAGACCACCCATCTCAGGAAACCCCAGAGTAAAATAACTAGTAGATTCTACCAAATTTTCAAGGTATAGTGAATTCTTATTTTAAGTTGTTCCAGAAAACATAGACAGAGCAAAAACTACTCAAGTTATTATTTATGAGGCTATTATAATCTTGATTCCAACATAAGGTTAAAATAATACCACAAAAGAAAAAACAATATAGCCACACAGTGAATTTAGGATGTCAGAAAACAACAGGACCCCACATATTTATGGGTGCAGAAATGCATTTGCTATTTGTATATCTTAAATCAGAACATTTGTAACATAAAGCAGTAAAAAGCACAAGTAACACTAGACAGCAATAAGGTAACATTGCCTAAATGTCTACCCTAGTTATAAGCATGACCTTTTCTTTTCAATTCAAAATTTCAATATATCCTCAGTGACTCTCAATAAGTCCTATTGCCCTCAACATGCCAACTTCCCCTCCAATGCCACTGTATTGTGTCACTGCTACTAATCCTTCAGGTGAATTACAGTTGAATGTGAACACCAAGAATATCTGTTCTATCTGCAGTTCATCTGAAAGGAGGCTGTGCTTTCTGTATCTATCAAAGTTGGTAAAATAGAAGCTCAAATTCAAAACCAGGATAAAGTCAGAAGAGACCAGGGTAATGGACAAGGACAAGAGATGTTGGCTGCTGACCCTCAAATTTGGTATCGCTGGTTAACTTGAGTTAGGATAATTTAGATAATTTAGAAGCACTGGTTTATAGTGTTGGTGCATAGGGATCAATTTTTTTTGTTCTTTTTTATTTTGGGGGTACACAATCTGTTTCTTAGTATGGTTTCAACATCAACTCCCTGCTAACCTGTGAAGATTACATCTGAGAGAGATGTCCTTGGAAAAGGAGACGTCAATCATAGACTGTGTCACTTTACTGTCTTGTTATTTTAACTACTCTGGGTAATATACTGTTTACTTTCCTTAATTTCAGACTTTTGACTGTTGGAGGTGATTTATTTCTTCATTGTAGGCAGTTGAAGAGGAGATTCTGAAACCTATGGAAAACAGATTGGGTGGGCATAAATTTAAAAGATTACATGGAAATACCTTCCCATAGGATTGCCAAACTTCTCAATTCTCTAAAACATGCTGGTAGTTTCTTGTTTTCCTTTATTTAGATACTCTCACAGGAGTGAGAACTGAATAATTTTAGAAGGCCTTTATCTTTAGCTCCCTTGGCCTCTCTATAATAAACAATATCAAAAGTCCTATGGCCTATAATATTTCCAGGACTAACTAAATCCCGGAAATGCAGAAAAGAAATATACTGTAACCCCTAGCAGAGGATTACAGGCTATATTTAAGAGGCTGAAGGGCAGTGAGTTTTTAAAAATGTTTCCAATTGGCAATGACATTAAATAAAGAAATGAAAATAAATCTTTCATTGTAACCATTATCCCCTAAGTTAACAATGGACTAAATATTTATTTAAATAAATAAAGAGAAAATAATTCCTAAGCTCACTATATTAAGAAAGAATGGGTCTGATTTTACGAATGCTCTCTATACCCCAGGCCTGATGAAGGCAAACACAGGCCAGTAACAGGCTGTAAAGGACGAAGAGAAGTTCCTCAAGTAAACTGGAGTAGGGAAGGCCTTTTAGCACAGAGCCAGAGCTGAGGCTGGCTCTCATTGGTTTAAATTGCTGTTTGATTTAAATAAAGGCATAAAATAACTGTCAGACAGATAAAATATTCTCGAGAAGTAATTTGGAAAATTAAACACACCAAAAAAGCCAGGGAACAAAGCTTGTACAGTATTCAGGGTATGGTGTACATAAGTGGCTCTCAAACTGTAACCTAAGAATCATCAGCATTGTGCGTGAAAATTGACAACTCCAGGCCAAACTGAAGATATCAGATTGAGAAGACTAGGGTAGCATTTTGGCATCTGTATTTTTAACAAGCAACTCCAGGTAATTTTTATAGAAGTGAAAGTCTAGACACAACAAATTGAAAAACACTGATCTATAATATCATAAAGAAATAGAGTATTTGGCAGTTCCCCAGTTTATTTTTGCTAATAAAAGCCAGTCAAAAACCATAACAAAGATTTGAAATTTGGATTCATGCTATGTCTCTGTCTACATTGTTTATTATGGAATAACTACTGCAGTAATGAAACGTGATATCATGTCTTCCAAAAACCATAGTCTAATATGAACTTTGTCTGTATTATTAGAAAAATAGACATTTGTAATAAATAGTATCACTGTTATATTCAGAAAAAAAACCAATGAACTAATTTCTACTTTGTGAGAAAAAAGAAAAACAAAAATTTACATAATGTGCTATACTAGACTTGGAGGCAAGCTACAACAAAAAAATTATTAAGTTTTCCAATAATGCAATACAAGAAGAAAGAACAGGAAAAAATACTGCACATATATAAGGGTCAAGGGAAATATCCTTTTGTAGAAATACATGTTGTATATCTTTATTCCTTGATGAACAGATGCAAAACCTAAGCCAACATTAACTTATCTGTTTTCAGAATGATGATTTGTAAATATTTGCTTTTATCTGATAACTTCATCAATATATCTATTAGCTTTCAGGGAATTAGGCTTTGACAAAATACAGAATAATTGAAATAAATGTGCCTATTGTAAAAACATCTGGAAGCTTCCATTAATTTTTATTTATATGCTTTCTAAAATCAGGACGATGACCATATTAGACAGGAATGTTGTCTAATAAACAAGAAACCCATTCCTTGTTTTAGGTGATCCCAAAGTATATTACTTGTGAAATATATGATGTCAAAAGAAAAACATTATAAAGTCAAACATTACATTCAGGCAGGAAAAAGATTTAAGTAACATAAATTACATCAAATCATCCTGTATTTGCTAAAATCCCTAGTATGCAGTGCAGAGAAATATTAAGTCATTGAGTCATTTAGTCTGAGTGAAGCAATAAAATGTCAAAAATATAGCTGCAAATTAAACCTGTAAATTTTTTTGTTTGTGCTAAAATATATACTCATATGATAAAACTATATTTAGCTGTATGTTTTCCCTAGTAAATACTGTTCTTTAACACTGTTTTCTAAAACATCTAAAAATAATCAGCATTTTTGTAAGCCCTTAATGGAAGAAACAAATAACCCTGAAATATGACTTGATTAAATAAAATATTCAGAAACCTCAGGACATTTTCTTCTCTTGTCTCATCTATTACTAGGTTTATTAAAGAGTCTTGGGAGTTTCCATTCATTGGCTTGAAATGTAGACTTCAGACTTTGCAGAGTGATTTGTGAATATGCCTGTTAAAGGCTGTAATCATTCCTATCCTATATAGACCTTTTAAATTGAATTCCTTAGAGAAATATGAAAAGAAATTCCAAAAGGGATTAATATTATTAAGAACTTCTGAACACCAAAAAGGATGTACATAGGATGTATATTTTATTTAAAATTTTTAATTAACAATTATTACTATAGGCTGGGCACAGTGGCTCACGCCTGACTTCCCAGCACTTTTGGAGGCCAAGGTGGGAGGTTCGCCTGAGCCCAGGAGTTCGAGACCAGGGCAACATGGTGAAACTCCATCTCTACAAAAATTTAGCTGGGTGTGGTGCATGCCTGTAATCCCAGCTACTTGGGAGGATGAGGTGGGAGGATCACTTGAGCCCAGGAGGTCAAGGTTACCGTGAGCTGAGATCATGCCATTGTACTCCAGCCTGGGCGACAGAGTGAGACCCCATCTCAAAAAGTATATATATATATATATAATTATTATAGACTGAAAATTCAAATGTTGATGCCCTAACCCCTAAAGTGACTGCATACAGAAACATGGCCTTTAAGGAGGTAATTAAGATTAAATAGGTCATAATGTAATAATCAAAACATCATGGTACTGGTACAAAAATAGACACACAGATCAATGGAACAGGATAGAGAAACCAAGAGTAAAGCCACACACCTACATCCAACAGATATTAGACAAAGACAACAAAAATATGCAACAGGGAAAGGACTCCCTATTCAATAAATGGTGCTGAGAAAACTGGCTAGCCATATGCTGAAGAATGAAACTGGACTCCTACCACTCACTATATTAAAAAATTAACTCAAGATGTATTAAAGACTTAAATGTAAGACCTGAAACTAGAAATTCTAGAAGAAAACCTAGGAAAAACTTTTCTGGACATTGTCTTAGACAAAGAATTTTTAATTAAGACCAAAGGCAAATGCAAAAAAAAAAAAAAAACAAACAGACAAACAGGACTTAAACTAAAGAGCTCGGCATAGTAAAAGAAAAAATCAACAAAGAGACAACCTACAGAATGGGAGAAAATATTTGCAAACTATGCATCCCACAAAGGTCTAATATCCAGCATCTATAAGGAATTTAAACAAATCAACAAGAAAAAAGTGAATAACTCCATTAAAAAGTGGCCCAAGGACATGAACAGACACTTCTCAAAAGAAGACATACAAACATCCAACAAACATGTGAAAAATACTCAACATCACAAATCATCAGGGAGATACAAATCAAAACCACAATGAGATCCCATCTCACACCAGTCAGAATAGCTATTACTAAAAAGTCAACAAATAACAGACGTTGGTGAGGATGTGGAGGAAAGGGAATGCTTATACACTGTTGGTGGGAATGCAAATTAGTTCAATCCCTACAGAAAATGATGTGGAGATTTCTCAAAGAACTAAAAATAGAACTACCATTCCATCCAGCAATCTCACTACTGTGTGTATATCCAAAGGAAAATAAATCATTTCATCAAAAAACACCTGCACTATTATGTTCATTGCAATACTATTCACAATAGCAAAAGTCACAAAATCAAGCTAAGTGCCCATCAATGGTGGGTTGGGTTGGATACAGAAAATGTTATATATATATATCTATTTTTTTATATATATTTTTTCCTATTTATATCACATTACACACACACACACACACACACACACACACACACACACACACCACGGAATACTATGGAGCCATAAAAAGAACGAAATTATGTCCTTTGCAGCAACATGGATGGAGCAGGAGGCCATTATCCTACGTGAAGTAACTCAGAAACAGAAAATTAAATATTGCATGTTCACACTTAAAAGTGGGAGCTAAACAATGGGACATAAAGATGGAAATAATAGACATTAGGGACTCCAAAAGAGGGGTAAGGAGGGGGAGGTGAGAGTTGAAAAACTACCTATTGGGTACTATGTTCACTATTTGGGTAATGGATTCACTAGAAGGCCAAACCCCAGCATTACATAATATACTCATGGAACAAATCTGTACATGTATCCCCTGAAACTATAATAATTTTGAATAATTATAATAATTTTGAAAAATGAGGTCATAATGGTGTGGCTCCAATCCAATGGTAGGACTGGTGTCCTTATAAAAAAGGGAAGTGACAGCAGAGATGTGCATGCACAGAGAAAAGGTCATGTGAGAAGACAGCAAGAAGGCAGCTGTCTGCAAGCCAAGGAGCAAGGCCTCAGTAGAAACTAAACCTGCCAGCACCTTGATCCTGGACTTCCAACCTCCAGATCTGTGAGAATATAAAATATTTGTTGTTTAAGCAACACAGTCTGTGGTACTTTCTTAGGCAGCCCTAGAAAATGAATATAATTGATTCATTCATGAATGAATCATGAATTCATTCATGAATGAATGTGTATAAAATACGTATACACATATATGGGAGCTATGAAGCATAATAACACATGCTTACAAACCCATACTAATCTCAAACTCCCTGCCTCAGAAGTAATTACTATCCTAATTATTTTTCCAGGAAAACATTGTATTCTTTTAAATAAAATGGTTCAAAAGTAACATTTGTAATAGTTTATATCCACAGTGATTTCATATATAAGTCACCAAAGACTTCTCTAAATTATCTGTACATAGGAACCAACAATTCTCCCCTAACTAATTTACAAAATCCAACTTCGAACATATTTTTCAATTGCATTCTCCTAAATTTTATATTCGTCATTCCTTTGCGTGGAAAAAAACTTTTACCACATATTTAGGTATCACAAGACAATATATTTTGTTCCTTTGGTCAAGCTGTCTTCTTCTCCACCAATAACACACTTTCTTAAATCCTACAGCTTTACAACAAATCTCATTTTCTGACAGAGCCAATTCCATCTTATTTTCCTCGTCTCTTGGCTATTCCATGCTCTTTGCTTTTTCATATAAAGTTTAGATTCCTCAAAAACCCTGTTAGGATTTTTAACTGGAATCAAATTAATTTATGAATCAATTTGGAGAGAACTGACATCTTGATTATATTGGATCTAATATATTCGTATAGACTCCATTTAGATGTTTAATGTTGTTCAATAAAGTTTATAGTTTTTTCACAGAGATCACACACATTTTTGTTATTTTCATTTCTGTGTACTTTATATCTTTGTTGCTATAGTAAATATTATCTTTTCTAACTTTTTTGTATTAGAAATGCAACTTATTTTTGTAAACTGATTTTATAGTCAAATAAATAGTAGTTAAATTCTCCTACTATTTTTACTAATTCTCCTATTTCTAATTATTTATTACATCTAATAATTTAATTTTCATTTGTCACGTCCTTCAGACAAATGAAGGCAGTTTTATTTCTTTCTTTTTAATGCTTATACTTTGTATTTCTTTTCTGTTCTTGCTGTGGGAACTCTGACCTCCACTAAAATGTTCAATCGTATTGCTCTGATTTTAAAGTAAATGCTTCTAGTACTTCATTGGGAAGAATGATACTTGCTGTATGTTCTTCATAGATAATCTTCATTATGTTAAGGACTTCCTTTCTATTTTGCAAAGAGGTTTTTTTTTCTTTCATTCCTCTCATGAATGAGTCAGCTGAATTAAAAAAATCTATTGAGATGATCATTTTTTTCTCTATTAATCTGTTAATATGCTAAATAATTTTCCTCCCTAATGTCAAACCATACTTGTATTCTTTGGATGCCTTCCTTGTCACGATGTATTTTGTTTTTTATATATACATTATTATATTCAGTTGGCTAATGTTTTGTTTAGGATTTTGTATTAAAGTTAATGAGTGAGAATGCATTGTACTTTTACTTTCTCTTGCTGTCTTTGCCTATTAAGGGTTTGATATAGATGTACATTGCTGAGTTTAGAGATATTCCATCTTTTTCCATTCTCTGGAGGAATGCATAAGTTTGAAATGACCTTCATTTGAAAGGCCAGGGGCAGTTATAGCCATGTAGGCCTAGAGCTTTTTATTTTTTATTTAGAAGTTTTTAATTAAATATTTGATTCTTTAATATTTACAGGACCATTTCAGCTTTCAATATTTTCTTGAGTCACTTCTGGTATGGTATAATTCTTAGGAGTGGGTACAGTTCATCTTAGATTTCACAGTTTATTGGCATATAAAAACATATGCCATATGTTTATTGGCATAAAGTATCTTCTTATCTTTTAAATGTCTACTCACAGAGATGTGTGCTTCCCTTTTTTACTCCTATCACTTATCTCTGTTTTTTCTTCTTAATTTTTAACTAATTAAACTTCCACAGGTTTGTCAATTTTATGGGTCTTTCAAAATAAGTAATTTCAGGTTTTGTGGATCCCATTGGCTGAATGTATGTTTTCATTTCATTAATTTCTGCTCTTTATTATCTCATTCTTACTTTTTTTTAAAGCTTTTGTTCATTTTATAACTCAATAAATTGAAAATCTATGTCATTTAATGTGTAGCCTTTCTTTTTCTAATGTAAGCGATTAAGACTATATATATATACATTTTACATGTTTAGTTTTTGTCCAGTTAAAAGTATTTCTTCTTTGGTTAATGAGTTATTCAAAGATTTAAAACATTTCTAAATGTGTAATAATTTTTAAATTTATCTTTTTGATATGGACTTTTATTTGTCAGAGAATGTGGTCTATGAGACAACAATTCTTTGAAATTTGCTGAGACTGTGGTAAAATTATGGCAGTTTTTGTAAATGATTAATCACTTGAAAAGAATGTATATTCTCTAATTGTTGGGTACAGAGTTCAGTACAGACAAATGTTTATTGAGATTTATTATAATACTGAATTTGTCATTTTCTTCCTTTAATTTAATTGAATTTTATATATATTAAGTGGATAAAAAGGCTTATATTTTTCTAGTGAGTAGTACCTTTCATTATTATGCAGTGACCTTCCTTATCTCTAGTCATATTTGTTGCATTAAAATTGATGCCCAGTTTTGTTTTGGCTGGTGTTTGCCTGGCATAACATTTTGCTATCCATTCAGCTTCAATGTTTTCACATTTTTATGTTGCAGAGTACATTAGCAATTGCTAGTGTTCTTAGACTTGTTCCCAGTATCTTACTTTTTGCTTTCTGTTTGTGCCACTTCTTCTATGCTTAAAATCCCTCTTATTGTCTTAAAAATAGACTTACAAAATTTATATTTATTTGTTTGAAACTGTATTTATTTCATTTCCTCCCTCTATTGGATTGTAATCCTTTATTGGATTATAATCCCTTAGTGGGTTACCTTGGAAATTTTACTAGGTATACTGATGGTCCCTGTTATACCCCATCCCCTGGCTTTCATGCAATTTTTGTCTAACATTTTATTTTTGTCCTTTTTATCAATCTCTGAAACTAGATAAGATAATAATACTTATTAGTATTAATAGCAGCAGTAATGGTGTTTTATATAGATTTTATTGGATTTACTCACATTTGCCAATTTTTTCACTCAATGTTCCTTCTGGCCTCTCAGATTCTCCTTTTGAAATTATTTTTCCTTTTCCTGTCATTTTACTGAATTTTTTCTAATCATTATCTTTCAGAGGTTTCTTTAGTTTATGTCTTTTGATAGTACACTCTCTGTTTTTGATTATCTTTTTTTTTCATCCTTGGCTTGAAGGAAAGTTTTGATGGGCATTCAATCTTAAGTTGACAAGTATTTTCTCTCAGCACTTTGAAAATGTTATTCCATTGATTTCTAACTTCCATTATTGCTGTTGAGAAGTCTGTGGTAAATTTCCTTGTTTCTTTTCAGGTTATCTGTGTTTTTTCCGCCTTAAGCTGCTTTTAGCATCTTTTTTTTTGTATTTGATGACCTGTGTTTTACCATACTATCTCAAGGTATGGATTTCTTTTTATTTCTCATTTGTTATATATTGTTTTCACTATCTGTAGACCCTTGTTCTTTACTGTTTTTGGAAAATCATTAGCCATGAGCTGTTTAAATATTATCTTTCTTTTATTTGCTCTATCTTGTCTTTGTGTCTTTTACTAGTCTCAGAATTTCACATTTTAGTCTACAAAACTCTACCTTTCACATATTTCATGTAGTTTTCTTTCTATGCTATGTTCTGTGTCATTTAAAAAATCTCTCTCAATCCACTAATTGTCTCTTCACCTGTATCTAAATATAAAAATAGAAAGATTCAAGCCACAAGACATTTGTTACTTTCCAAACTGGTCAATGGAAAGCCAATAACTATACATTTGTGATTACCTAATCACATATTTGTAAATATGCATTTTTCCTACATATATTATTAAATTATATTGAAGCTATACCAAATTCTCAGTGAATTTTAATTAGAATATGGGTACTAAATAAACACATTAAGACAAAGCTAGCCAAATGAATATTTAAAAAAAAATTGATTACAATTGACTTATTTTAAGACATAAGAAGATAAACATTTTGTATCTTTTTTAATAATAGAAAAGCTGAGTATTTCTGGTGAGAAAAAAGTTCTCTCGAACACAGCTGATGAGGTATTTATGATGTAGTATAAAAACTAAAACTACTCTGACAAAAAAACGGAATTATTTATTCTACTTAAAAGCGAGAGGAAAAAATTTAATCATGTCCTCATACTTGCAGAGCTATAACTTATTAGGCAGTAAAAGAAATGCTTAAAATAAGGAAATGAAATATTACTTTTCAGTTTTGGAAAGGCAGGCTCCTAAACTCTTAAAACAGGTTAGCAATTTTGGAGGTTAATGTGAAAAAGCAGCAATATGACTCAGGCCAACTTTGAAATTTATTGGGAAACGAAATGTCATTAAACTGATTTTTTGTAGTATTTTATCTTTGCTTGGAATAGTTAAAGATTAACATATAAAACCATTTTACTCACATACAGTATCATTTTTAAGGAGTGAAAATACGTATAAATTAATGAATTCTGTAGAATGCATTAAAAGAAAAAGGCAATTCATATGGCTTATCTACAGTTTCCTGCATATACTCTGAATTACAAAAGGAAATACAGGAAGGTTACTGGTTTACAGCCTCAATCCCAAATCTTAGCTACATAATAGCTAATTTCTATAAAGGGGGAACACTTTTTCATGTAAAATTAATGCAAAGACAAAATGGATACTTTTATTTCATTTGCTCCCATGATAACCTTAAGAAATATGTACTCACCCAACTAACCAAATTTCTGAAGTACAAAGTTCAAATTCAAAGTATGAACTAACTATCCCTCTCTTGTTTACCTTCTTGTAGGTTTCTATTGTCGAGGATACCCTCGAAGAAGGAAGGGGATGCAGAATACTTAGACTGTCTGTCCATAAGGGGCAGAGGACAAACAAGAAGTATTGGAGGAAGCAGAGTGAATTACTGAAGGCCTCCACAGTAGAGACAACTTTCAGCCTCCTCTTTAGATTTATATAATTTATTACATTTTGATGAAAACAATTTAGAGGAAGCAGTGAGAGAGACATAATCACAACATCAGTGGTCAAACTGTAAGAAACGCAGAGAAAGTGCAATAGTTATACAAGGCATCTATTTGTTTGCTTAGTTGCCCACGAAGCAAAGACATAGCAGTCCCTTACTGGTTCTCAACCAGCAATAATTTACTACCTGTGATGGTTAATACTGAGTGTCAACTTGATTGGATTGAAGGATGCAAAGTATTCATTCTGGGTGTGTCTATGAGGGTGTTGCCAAAGGAGATTAACATTTGAGTCAGTGGGCTGGGAAAGGCAGACCCACCCTTAACCTGGGTAGACACCATCTAATCAGTTGCCATCCTGGCCAGGATATAAAGCAGGCAGAAAAATGTGAAAAGGCTAGACTGGCTTAGCATCCCAGCCTACATCCTTTTCCCATGCTGGATGCCTTTGAACATCCGACTCCAGGTTCTTCAGCTTTGGGACTTGGACTGGCTTCCTTGCTCCTCAGCTTGCAGATGGCCTATTGTGGGATCTTGTGATTGTGTGAGTTAATACTACTTAATAAACTCCCCTTTATATATATAGGGACAGAACTAATAGGATAAATAGGATATATATATATATCTGTATACATATCCTATATATATATCCTCTCTCTATATATATCCTTTAAATTCTACATTACACTTAGAAAGCATTCAATAAGTACTTGCTAACTCTCTATTTATATACTCAAATATATCATATATTATATATATATATCCTATTAGTTCTGCCCCTCTAGAGAACCCTGACCAATACAGTACCCTAATCTAGTATCTGTTAATGTATGAAGACAATTTTTTTCTTCATAAATACTAAGTACATTTTATTGAAATATAATATGAATATTTTTGGCCGGGCACAGTGGCTCACGCCTGTAATCTCAGCACTATGGGAGGCAGAGGTGGGCGGATCACAAGGTCAGGAGATCGAGACCACCCTGGCTAACACAGTGAAACCCCGTCTCTACTAAAAATACAAAAAATTAGCCGGGCGTGGTGGTGGGCACCTGTAGTTCCAGCTACTCGGGAGGCTGAGGCAGGAGAATGGCGTGAACCTGGGAGGCGGAGCTTGCAGTGAGCAGAGATTGCGCCGCTGCACTACAGCCTGGGCGACAGAGCGAGACTCTGTCTCAAAAAAAAAAAATATATATATATAATATGAATATTTTTAAAGTGTACAAATCATACATGTAGAGCTTAACAAATTTTTACAAAGTGACCACACCCATATAATCAGCATCAGGTCAAATAGGACAGAGAACTAGTACCTTGGAGACTTCCCTTAGGACCCCTCAAGGGAAGACAACCTTGATTATCATTCTGAGTATGTGTATGTATGCTATTGGCATCTAGTAGGCAGAGGTCAGGAATGCTGCTAAACATCCTACAATGCACAGGAAAGCCCCAATAACAAAGAATTATTCACTTTAAAATGTCAATAGTGCTAAGGATAAAAAATTCTGTACTACAACCCCAGATGTGCTTCTCTCTTTCACTCAAGTATGGATGATGATAGTCAGAGCAGCTAACATTTGGTGGGAGTGATTTACTGAGAACATAATCTGGATGATTACTGAAGGCAAAAATAGGCGTAAATTTCCCAAAGAAATATCTGACCCCTAGAAATTTAAAATAATGCAATGAAGATTTAAGATGAAAATTAATCTAGTTCATTGGTATTGGTGGACATCTATCACCTGTGACAGCCCCCAAATTTTGAACACTTTCCTTATATTTTGGTAATTTTCTATGAAATGGCTTCAATCTTCTTAAGGCAGAAATCAGAAAACTAGCATTTCCAGACTGCTAACAGCAAGGCAAGTACCCCATATCCCAGCAATGGAATCCACAGAACATGATTTGAAATTGGAAGCAAACGAACTGGGGATGCAAATCTTCCTGAGGGATTTGATTTGTTGGAAGACTCATCAGGTTCCTTGGGGATGAGAGTGGTGTTCATATTTGTGCATAGTAAGTGCTGCACACAGTGGATCAAGCTCCTGGAATGTGCTTGCACAACATTAGTGATTAGACAACTCCAAAGCCAGCTCTCTTGTCTTGCTGATGTTTCTTAGCAAAGTCATCGATACCTTTAACATGTTCTTTTTGCTGTTATACTGGTCAGTGAGGATTATGTGGTTTGCAATAAAGAATACTGACTGGTAGAAAAGTGTAAAATGTAAAAAATATTTCTTTCCTAAATTATTTTGTATAAAGTTACTAAAGATTCAGCAGTTAGGAGGCCTAAGATATGCTATCAAATCATAATGTTTTGAATCTGGTACTTACTGTATTTTCATTGATGACTTGTATTATACTTTGGAGAAGATGCTAAACTATGAGAAGTCTGAGACTGTAGCATTCAGGATCGATATTTAACATAATATTTATACATACCAGGTATTAAACAATGTTAGCTAAGAACTTAAATGAATTCAAAATAATATCACTAAGTTGGATAAGCAATCAAGTATTTTAAATAGTATTGTTTTCTAACATTAAGAAGAAAGCATACATAGGAGAAAAAATTATTTAAAATATAAGTATAGTCATACGCATGTGTGGGAGAAAGGAAGCTAGACATGACAATTCAATAGGATAGTATAATTTGTACTATGATTATTTTGTATCTATTGTACCAATTTGCACATCTGCCTGAGAGATCATCTTCTGTAATATCCCAGAATCCTGAGAGGAGGTACTTTGTCTTTTGTACCCTCACCTCAGGGTGAAGGAGCATATGGGTCACCTTCAGGCCCACCTACTGTGGAGAAAAACTTAAAACAGAAGGTCAACAGGCGCTAGGCCTTAATTTTCTTTAATATCACTTTAAATTCTACATTACACTTAGAAAGCATTCAATAAGTACTTGCTACCTAACTATAATTTATGGCAGTAATAAAAAATAACAACTGGATATCTCAGTAAGACTTGTAACAAGAAAAATAGAAGCAGGTCGCATATTGTTTAATGTTGCTCAAGGGTCTTTTACATTGTAAGAGACAATATGGTAATTGAGGACTGTTAAATATCTACATATACATTCAGAATTGTTCCACCATCTGACTTTGAAGTAAAAAAATACATGGGCATATGCATGTTCGTGTGTGTGTGTGTGTATATGCATAAACATATTTAGTTTGGAATAAGTAAATGGGCCTTGTGTGCAACGTACAAAGTTAAGCAACTTTCTGGGTTTGGCAAATTGGCATCTAGTAAGTCACTACAACCCAATCAAACATTTTGGTATATAGGATGAGTATCCCTTATCCGAAATGCTTGGAACCAGAAGAATTTTGGAATATTTGCATTATACTTATCAGTTCAGCAGCCCTAATCTGAAAATCTGAAATCCAAAATGCTCCAATGAGCATTTCCTTTGAGCCTTATGTTGGGCTAAGTTTCTGATTTTGGGGCATTTTGGATTTTTTGGGTTATGGATGCCCAGCCTGTATTATGTTACTACTGACATCAGGTAAGCCTGTATTCATCACTGAAAGAAACACACTAAATAAGGACAGAGGACAGGGGAAAGCCACAAAGTCAATTAAAGTATTATGAATAATTCTGATCAACAAACATTTTTAAAAGAATTGTAGTCACCTGATCACTGAGAGTAGCTTATTTGGTTTGTGCTTTCATTAACAATCTTCTAATAAATGTTAATCATCTCAAGAGTCTCTAAAACAGGTAATTGCATATAGAGAGTTTGTTATTTTTAAATTTAGATTAAATTAATCAATATGTATGCCACATATGTCCTATTACTTTGAAATTTTGAAAATCTTAAAGGCTCTAGAATAGTATGCTCTAGAAAGCCTTATGGTTTATCTATCATTGGATGGATAATGCATATAATACATGATAAGTGAAAGCTAAACTTTCACTTTGTAAAACTTGTTCTTCCAATAACGAATATAGAAGAACATGTTTGTATTTTTCCCTATAATTAATCCAAATCAGCAAGGCTCATTACTGTGTTAGGTCATTATCTGGTTATTCAATATGCACTTCTCACTGTAATGCAATGCTACCAATGAACAAGAGTATTATATCCAGAACTGATGGAAATCTACCAAAATCATGAGTGGAAATAAAATTTAAATAAATAAAATCTTATCAAAGATATCCTTTCCCTCTGTTCTCTGAAAGCTTTGAATATTGAAACCTATTCAAAAACAGGCCTTCTTGCTTTCCTGTGGTAAAAGAAAACTGACTTTCAATTTTTCATTAAAATTTATTTATTCACCAAAGTTAAAATTCAATATTGTAGCCATATCAAAACATAATTCTTTAAAAAATGGTAAAGACTATCTACAGCTAAACTATGTGTTTATTATAGCATATAACCAAAAGAAAAGATGTAGGTCTTTATTAAACTACAGAGAGCTAATTAGAATAATTGCTCAAAGGCTAAATTACTATTACTCAGTGGCCTTGCTAGCAGAGTTGATGGAAAATCAGAGGAAAAATTATAGAGAGTAACAATGACTGTCCAACATTCCAGGTTCAAGTAGAAGTTACTTTCCACTAGGTCTTTTTTTCATGATATTTAGCTATCAAACACTTCGAGTTTCTTGAGCCCACTATACTCTCTTCCACTTACTTCACTTACACTTACATTCTCTTTGCTAACCTTTCTCAAGCTCTTGTCTTTCATCTCAATTCTATATTCACACTTTTTCTTATATTTGGTAATCTCCCTCTTTGTCCAAGGCCATTTCTCCAAATTCACCACTACTATTTTTCTCAAACAACATATCATAATGCTTTTCCCACCAGTGAGGGCTCACGGTGTAACCATGAGGTTACTGTCCTTTACATAAGGATGAACCTCATGATCTAACAATCATTAGTAGGCCACAAATTTGACTTGTGTTTCTAGTAGTAAAGCATGGATTTTCATTAATAAACCCATATTCTTTTCATTGTGTCGCTCTGAAAAGGTCGATTGTGTGGCTTGAATTGTTGTATACCAATTAACAATAAAGAGCCCAACAATCAGAAGACATAAGACAAATATTTTCTTAGGAAAAAATCTTCATTATTATTATTTTAGATCTCTAATGTAGATGATAAGATTGTATTTGTTGTTAACACTTAGCATATCCTAGTCATTCAGTGTATTGGTAATGTTATTTAGACTGCTGTTTATCTTTAAATAACGTGATTTGGATCCAAAATTCATGTATATTTTTCTATTCATAACTTTGGTAATCAAAATCACTGACTTTCATAACTACCCCATATGGGTTAGCAGCTCTTACTACATACTTCCATAGAGTGTTTTACTTACTTTTATCATGTTTATTATATTAGCTTATCATGGTCCAGTTTGCTTGTTTTAAACAAGTTGAGAATAGGGACTCTATCTTCTATGTCTATAGCTTTAGCTCAACCACAGTACTTGGTACATATGTATATGATATAAGCTAAATGAATATAAGCCAAAGCAGGGTTTTCAATAGTGTATTCAATCACCAATATCAAGGGTGACTTTAATATGTTGATGTTTTCATAGGAAGGTCACTACATGTGTAAGAGAATCACAACACTGATGGAGGGAAAAAGTCATTTTTTAATTCCTGATGGAGCTATTACTTTGAAATCCTGTAAGTTAGGAATTCAGAACCAAAAATGGCTCTCACGTTAAGTATAAGAAGATGATGAAGACCGCCTGATGTAATAAACAGGCCTTGACTTGAAATTGTGTGCCCTCCTTTTCCACTCTAAGTTATTAATTTCTTACTAAAAGATCACACAGTTCAGGGATGCTTTAGCAAAATCTAGAAAATCTTGGACGTTCTGGAATTAACGTAGTATTTATAGCCTAGTTTCCTAGAGTGTTCTTTTTCTCCATCTGTTGGTTGTTGATACAGTGTAACTTTATATTCAGATTACAGAAACACAGCAAGAAAGAGTTTCTCTTTTTTTAATATGTTACAATAAGAATTCTGGCTTCATATCCTGGTGTGAGACAGTTATTCTCTTGCTAAAAAACATCTAATTGAGGGGAAAAAAGAAGTAGGTCAACATTGATGTGGAATTCTTTCTGTTGTAAATAAGAGCTCCAAGATTTAATTCTATAAAATCATTTACATGATGACACATGACCATTTTCTCATAGAAATTATATGGTCATTAAAAGGGCAAGAGTATTAACATGTTTTATTCAGTACATTTTAAATGTTGACTTTAAAATTCTTGATGGAATTAAAAAAAAACTAAGGAACAGCAGAAAATAGAAATAATTTGTTGAAATGCTTATACATATATCTTTCCTTAGAAAGCTACTAAATGTTCCATGAGAAGACAATCCTTTCTCTCTTAACGCTTATAATGTTGAGAATAATAATATTCCTTCTTAAACAGAAACACCAAAACTATATTAAAATCCTGCTTCAAATATACTCATATATTTGCAAATATTTGGTTCCTAGTTATCCCTCATCTATATTCTTGCTTTGGTTTGGACTCTTAGATTAAAAAAATTAAAGCAGGTACTATCTGAATCTGTAACAGTCTTTTTCTCCTAATTTCCTATTAAATGGTAAATATCTTTTAAAAAATTAGGCTATCAGCCAGCATGGTGACTCATGCCTGTAATCCCAGTAATCTGGGAGGTTGAGGCAGCCCGATCTCTTGGGCTCAGGAGTTCGAGACCAGCCTGGGCAACACAGTGAAACCCTGTCTCTACCAAAAATACACACACTTAGCCAAGTGTAGTGGTGCACATCCATGGTCCCAGATACTTGGGAGGCTGAGGCAGCAGGATTACTTGAGCCCAGTGGGCAGAGGTTGCAGTGAGCCAAGATCACATCACTGCACTCCAGTGTGAGTGAGAATCCGTCTCAAAATAAGTAAATAATAAATAAATAAATAACTAGGCTATCGTGCAATTTTGTCATCTGCATTTTACTTTGAATTTACTAACTCTCATTGTCAAAAAACCACCAAACAGTAATATTTAACTTCTGAATAGAAAGGTATAATACTACATTTCTGGGAATACAGACCAGATAGCTCATCAGTACAATGAAGGCAGAATTTATATTAAAGTAAGAAAATATAATGTAAATATATTGTGCCAGGTTTTTAAAAACTATGATGCATGCAAAATATTTAAAATTGAGGATATTTTGATAATTGTCCCATTTTAAAAATACAAACATTATGGTAATTTATGATACAAAGCAAGTATCAACAACTAGGCAATTTCTTGTACAAAGTCTTTTTTAACAAAACATGTTTCTCAATTTAATATGCTATCTATCACCTTTATAAAGTGATGATAATAATTTAGTATAAAATATAGAGGAAGAAAAATGTTCCTGGATGAAGCTTTTGTTACACTTCAATTAGCCAGGTAAAGTAGGGAATAAAGAATGAGTAAATGTATGGTAGGTGGGGTGGGGATTGGAAGAGACTGGATATAGTAGTTTTATGTGTTTTGAAATAGCTATTTATTATGCATCCCCTAAATGCATCACTTAAAATATTAATATCCTGAATTCAAATGGTACATTTAACATAAAGAATTTACCATGGCTCACAAATATAACATAAACTATCTTTTCTTGAGGGAGGCAGATTAGTCACTGTAATTTTGCTTCATAATTTTATTGATTTGAACACAGGAGTATACCAAAAGCTACTGAAATAAAAACAATCACGACAAAAAGTATTACAACAAAAAGAAAAAGTATTACACCTTTTTATTTCAGTATATATTCAAACACACAGAAAAGCTGCAAGAATAGGCTGAGGGACTCTTGTAACTCTTTATCCAGATTCCTCAACAATTTTCATAACAATTTTCATTTTTCTCTATTTAATTTGTCATCTTAGCATCTCTCTGCTTAATTTGTACTTCTGGAATCTTTGAGAGTAAACTGGAGCAATGTTCCAATTTACCTCTAAATACTTCATTTCCTTAGAACATGGATATTCTCTTGCATAATTACAACTATCAAATTAAAAAAGTAATGTATCTAATCTACATACTCTATTCAATTTTTATAATTGTCCCAATAATGCCCTTTGTGGGATTTTATAGATTGAAAAAAAAACCCTAGGCCAAGAACCAGTCAATTATCACATGACATTTAGTTGTTAAGTGTCTTCAGTTTCCTACTTTTTTTTTTTTTTTAAGTTTTTTGAAAAATGGAACCACTACTTAGTCTTTCTTTTTCATGACTTTGGCACTTTTGAAGAATGTAGGCCAGTCATTTTGTTAAAAATTTTTACATGTTGAATTTGTCTGATGTTTCCTCATAATTCAATTGAGGTCACGCATTTTAGTGGGAATATTACAGAGGCGATGCTGTGTCCTTCTCCATGCATCATTTCAGGAGACACATGAAATGAAAGTTTATTACAATATTGGTGGGGGTAACTATGATCACTTTGTTAATGTGATATCCATTGGTTTCTCCACTGTCAAATTAGTAGGTTTCCTTTATAATTAAATTTTGAATATTTTGAAACTAACATAAAATTTTACTCGCTAATTTTAGCATCTAATAGAAGGGATAATAGAGTTAGAAAATTATTTTATAACTCTATTATCCCCTCCATTAGTTGGCATTCTGATGTAAGAAAGAATTTTCTGTTCTCCTTCATTTATGTATTCATTTATATTGGTCTGGATTGATAAGATTCTCATTTTATATAGTGTCTTATAATTCATTATTATCATTATTTATTTTAATGCTCAAATTGCCCCATATTTGGCTGCTGGGACTACGTTAACACAAGACCGCCTTAGTACTGCTTCAGTTGGAGTCCCTTTACCAAGAATTAGTAAGAGCAGAAGGTAACTACTGTGAAACACATTTTGATGCTCTTTTTAAATATTTTTTGTTTTTATTTATTTTTAAAATTTTTTTATTTTTTTTAATACTTTAAGTTGGGATACATGTGCAGAATATGCAGGTTTGTTACATAGGTATACACATGCCATGGTGGTTTGCTGCACCCATCAACCCATCATCTGCATTAGGTATTTCTCCTAATGCTATCCCTTCCATAACCCCCCAACCCCTGACATGACCCAGTGTGTGATGTTGCCCTCCCTGTGCCCATGTGTTCCCATTGTACTGCTCCCACTTATGAGTGAGAACATGTGGTGTTTGGTTTTCTGTTTCTGTGTTAGTTTGCTGAGAATGATGGCTTCCAGCTTCATCCATGACCCTGCAGAGGACATGAACTCATACTTTTTTATGGCTGCATAGTATTCCATGGTGTATATGTGCCACATTTTCTTAATCCAGTCTATCACTGATAAGCTTCTGGGTTGGTTCCAAGTCTTTGCTATTGTGAATAATGCTGCAATAAACGTACATGAGCATGTCTTTATAGTAGAATGATTTATAATCCTTTGGGTATATACCCAGTAATGGGATTGCTGGGTCAAATGGTATTTCTGGTTATAGATCCTTGAGGAATCGCCACACTGTCTTCCACAATGATTGAATTAATTTACACTCCCACCAATAGTGTAAAAGTGTACTATTTCTCCCCATCCTCTCCAGAATCTGTTGTTTCCTGACTTTTTAATGATTGCCATTCTAACTGGTGTGAAATGGTATCTCATTGTGGTTTTAATTTGCATTTCTCTAATGACCAGTGATAAAAAGCTTTTGTTCATATGTTTGTTGGCTGCATAAATGTCTTCTTTTGAGAAGTGTCTGTTCATATACTTCTCCCACTTTTTGATGGGGTTGTTTGTTTTTTTCTTGTAAATTTGCTTAAGTTCCTTGTACATTCTGGATATTAGCCCTTTGTCAGACAGATAGATTGCAAAAATTTTCTCCCATTCTGTAGGTTGCCTGTTTACTCTGATGATAGTTACTTTTGCTGTGCAGAAGCTCTTTAGTTTAATCAGATCCCATTTGTCAATTTTGGCTTTTGTTGCCATTGCTTTTGGTGTTTTGGTCATGAAGTCTTTGCCCATGTCTATGTCCTGAATGGTATTGCCCAGGTTTTCTTCTAGGATTTTTATGGTTTTAGGTCTTACGTTTAAGTCTTTAATCCATCTTGAGTTCATTTTTGTATAAGGTGTAAGGAAGGGGTCCAGTTTCTGTTTTTTGCATATGGCTAGCCGGTTTTCCCAATGCCATTTATAAAATAGGGAATCTTTCCCCATTGCTTGTTTTTGTCAGGTTTGTCAAAGATCAGATGGTTGTAGATGTGTGGTGTTATTTCTGAGGCTTCCGTTCTGTTCCATTGGTCTTTATATCTGTTTTGGTACCAGTACCGTGCTGTTTTCATCACTGTAGCCTTGTAGTATAATTTGAAGTCAGGTAGTGTGAATCCTCCAGCTTTGTTCTTTTTGCTTAGAACTGTCTTGGCTATATGGGCTCTTCTTTGGTCCCATATGAAATTTAAAGTAGTTTTTTCTAATTCTGTGAGGAAAGTCAATGGTAGCTTGATGGGGATAACATTGAATCTATAAATTACTTTGCATACTATGGCATTTTCACAATACTGATTCTTCCTATCCATGAGCATGGAATGTTTTTCCATTTGTTTCTGTCCTCTCATTTCCTTCAGCAGTGGTCTGTAGTTCTCCTTGAAGAGGCCCTTCACATCCCTTGTAAGTTGTATTCCTAGGTATTTTATTCTCTTTCTAACAATTGTAAATGGGAGTTCACTCATGATTTGGCTCTCCGTTTATTATTGGTGTATAGGAATGCTTGTGATTTTTGCACACTGATTTTGTATCCTGAGACTTTGCTGAAGTTGCTTATCAGCTTAAGGAGATTTTGGGCTGAGACAATGGGGTTTTCTAAATATACAATCATGGCATCTGCAAACAGGGACAAGTTGACTTTGTCTTTTCTTATCTGAATACCCTTTATTTCTTTCTCTTGCCCTGGCCAGAACTTCCAACACTATGTTGAATAGGAATGGTGACAGAGGGCATCCTTGTCTTGTGCTGGTTTTCAAAGGGAATGCTTCCGGCTTTTGCTCATTCAGTATGATATTGGCTGTGGGTTTGTCATAAATAGCTTTCACTATTTTGAGATACATTCCATCAATACCTAGTTTATTGATAGTTTTTAGCATGAAGCAGTGTTGAATTTTATTGAAGGCCTTTTTTGCATCTATTGAGATAATCATGTGGTTTTTGTCATTTGTTCTATTTATGTGATGGATTACATTTATTGATCTGCATATATTGAACCAGGCTTGCATCCCAGGTTTGAAGTCAACTTGATCATGGTGGATGAGCTTTCTGATGTACTGCTGGATTCTGTCTGCTAGCATTTTATTGAGGATTTTTACATTGATATTCATCAAGAATATTGGCCTGAGATTTAGTATTTCTGTTGTGTCTCTGCTAGCTTTTGATATCAGGATGATGCTGGCCTCATAAAATGAGTTACGGAGGAGTCCCTCTTTTTCTTTTGTTTGGAATAGTTTCAGAAGGAATGGTACCAGCTCTACTTCCAGTAGAATTCAGCTGGGCATCCGTCTGGTCTGGGGCTTTTTTTCTGGTAGAGTATTAATTACTGTCTCAACTTCAGAACTTGTTATTGGTCTATTCAGCAATTCGACTTCTTCCTAGCTTAGTCATGGGAGGGTGCATGTGTCTAGGAATTTATCCATTTCCTCTATATTTTCTAGTTTATTTGCATAGAGGGGTTTATAGTACTATCTGATGGCAGTTTGTATTTTGGTGGGATCAGTGGTGATATACCCTTTATCATTTTTTATTGTGTCTATTTGATTCTTCTCTTTTTTCTTTTTTATTGGTCTGGCTAGTGGTCTCTATATTTTGTTAATCTTTTAAAAAAATCAGCTCCTCAATTCCTTAATTTTTTGAAGGGTTTATCTCCTTCAGTTCTGCTCTGATCTTGTTTATTTCTTGTCTTCTGCTAGCTTTTGAATTTGTTTGCTCTTGCTTCTCTAGTCCTTTTAATTGTGATGTTAGGGTGTCGGTTTTAGATCTTTCCTGCCTTCTCCTGTGGGCATTTGGTGCTATAAATTTTCCTCTAAGACTGCTTTGGCTGTGTCCCAGAGATTCTAGTATGTTGTGTCTTTGTTCTCATTGATTTCAAAGAACTTATTTATTTCTGTGTTAATTTTGTTATTAATCCAGTAGTTATTCAGGAACAGGTTGTTCAGTTTTCATGTATTTGTGTGATTTTGAGTGAGTTTCGTAATCCTGAGTTCTAATTTGATTGCACTGTGGTCTGAGAGACTTGTTTGTTAAGATTTCTGCTCTTTTGCATTTGCTGAGGAGTGGTTTACTTTCAATTATGTGGTCAATTTTAGAATAAGTGCTATGTGGTGCTGAGAAGAATGTATATTCTGTTGATTTGGGGTGGAGAGTTCTGTAGATGTCTATTAGGTCTGCTTGGTCCAGATCTGAGTTCACGTCCTGAATATCCTTGTTAATTTTCTGTCTTGTTGACCTAATATTGACAATTGGGTGTTAAAGTCTCTCACTATTATTGTGTGGCAGTTTAAGTCTCTTTGTGGGTCTCTAAGAACTTGCTTTATGAATCTGGGTGCTCCCCTATTGGATGCATATATATTTAGGATAGTTAGCTTTTCTTGTTGCATTGATCCCTTTACCATTACGTAAAGCCCTTCTTTGTCTTTTTTGATCTTTATTGGTTTAAACTCTCTTTGACCAGAGACTAGGATTGCAACCCCTGCTTTTTATTGCTTTCCATTTGCTTGGTAAATATTCCTCCATCCCTTTATTTTGAGCCTATGTGTGTCTTTGCACGTGAGATGGGTCTCCTGAATACAGCACACTAATGGGTCTTGACACTTTATCCGATTTGCCAGCCTGTGTCTAATTGGGGCATTTAACCCATTTACATTAAAGGTTAATACTGTTATGTGTGAATCATTATGATGCTAGCTGGTTATTTTGCCCATTTGTTGATGCAGTTTATTCATAATGTCAATGGTCTTTACAATTTGGTATGTTTTTGCAGTGGCTGGTAACAGTTTTTCTTTTCCATATTTAGGGCTTCCTTCAGGAGCTCTTGTAAGGTAGGCCTGGTGGTGACAAAATCTCTCAGCATTTGCTTGTCTGTAAAGGATTTTATTTATCCTTCGCTTATGAAGCTTAGTTTGGCTGGATATGAAATTCTGGGTTGAAAATTCTTTTCTTTAACAATTTTGAATATTGGCCCTCACTCTCTTCTAGCTTGTGGGGTTTCTACCGAGATATCCGCTGTTAGCCTGATGGGATTCCCTTTGTGGGTAACCTGATCTTTCTCTCTGCTGCCCTTAATATTTTTTCCTTCATTTCAACCTTGGCAAATCTGTCGATTATGTGTCTTGGGTTGCTCTTCTTGAGGAGTATCTTTGTGGCGTTCTCTGTATTTCCTGAATTTGAATGTTGGCCTGTCTTGCTAGGTTGGGGAAGTTCTCCTGAATAATATCCTGAAGAGTGTTTTCCAACTTAGTTCCATTCTCCCCGTCACTTTCAGGTACACCAATCAAACATAGGTTTGGTCTTTTCACATAGTCCCATATTTCTTGGAGGGTTTGTTTGTTCCTTTTCATTCTTTTTCCTCTAATCTAGTCTTCACACTTTATTTCATTAAGTTGATCTTCAATCTCTGATATCCTTTTTTCCGCTTGATTGACTCAGCTATTGATACTTGTGTATGTTTCATGAAGTTCTCATGCTGTGTTTTTCAGTTCCATCAGGTATGGAGGTCCACTCCAGACCCTGTTTGCCTAGGTATCACCAGGAGAGGCTACAGAACAGGTCTTTTCTTAACTGGTTATTCTAGTTAGCAATTTGTCTAACCTTTTTTCAAGGTTCTTAGCGGCTGGGTGTGGTGGCTCACGTCTGTAATCCCAGCAGTTTGGGAGGCTGAGGCAGGCGGATCACGAGGTCAGGAGATCGAGACCATCCTGGCTAACATGGTGAAACCCCGTCTCTACTAAAAATACAAAAAAATTAGCTGGGTGTGGTGGCGGGCGCCTGTAGGCCCAGCTCCTCGGGAGGTTGAGGCAGGAGAATGGTGTGAACCCGGGAGGCGGAGCTGGCAGTGAGCCGAGATTGTGCCACTGCACTCCAGCCTGGGCGACAGAGTGAGACTCTGTCTCAAAAAAACAACAAAAAAAGGTTCTTAGCTTCCTTTCATTGGGTTAGAACATGCTCCTTTAGCTTGGAGGAGTTTGTTATTACCCACTTTCTGAAGCCTACTTCTGTCAATTCGTTAAACTCATTCTCTGTCCAGTTTTGTTCCCTTGCTGGCAAGGAGTTGTGATCATTTGGAGGAGAAGAGGCATTCTGGGTTTTGGAATTTTCGGCCTTTTTGCACTGGTTTTTCCTCATCTTCATTGATTTATCTACCTTTGGTCTTTGTGTTGGTGACCTTCAGATGGGGTCTCTGAATGGATTTCCTTTTTATTGATGTTGATGCTATTCCTTTCTGTTTGTTAGTTTTCCTTGTAAGAGTCAGGCCCCTTTGCTGCAGGTCTGCTGGAGTTTGCTGGAGGTCCACTCCAGACCCTGTTTGCCTGGGTATCACCAGCAGAGGCTGAAGAACAGCAAAGACTGCTGCCTATTCCTTCCTCTGGAATCTTTGTCCCAGATTAGCACCAGCTAGATGCCAGCTGGAGTTCTCCTGTATGAGGTTTCTGTCGACCCCTGCTGGGAAGTGTCTCCCAGTCAGGAGACACAGGGGTCAGGGACCCACTTGAAGAGGTAGTTTGTCCGTTAGCGGAGCTCGAGCATTGTGCTGGGAGATCCGCTGCTCTCTTCAGAGCCAGTAGGCAGGAAAGTTTAAGTTGGCTGAAGCTGGGCACACAGCTGCCCCTTTCCCCTGGTGCTCTGCCCCAGGGAGATGGGAGTTTTATGTATAAATCCCTGACTGGGGCTGCTGCCTTTCTTTTAGATGCCCTGCAAAGAGAGGAGGGATCTAGAGAGGCAGTCTGGCTACAGCAGCTTTGCTGAGCTGCAGTGATCTCTGCCCAGTTCAAACTTCCTGATGGCTTTGTTTACACCGTGAGGGGAAAACCGCCTACTCAAGCCTCAGTAATGGTGGATGGCCCTCCCCCCACCAAGCTCCACCATCTCAGGTTCACTTCAGGCTGCTGTGCTGGCCGTGAGAATTTCAAGCCAGTGGATCTTAGCTTGCTGCGCTCTGTGGGGCTGGGATCCGCTGAGCTAGACGACTTGGCTCCCTGGCTTCAGCCCCCTTTCCAGGGGAGTGAATGGTTCTGTCTTGCTGGCATTCCAGGCGCCACTGGGGTATGAAAAAAACTCCGGCAGCTAGCTCATTGTCTGCCCAAATGGCCACCTAGTTTTGTGCTTGAAACCCAGGGCCCTGGTGGTGTAGGCACCTGAGGGAATCTCCTGATCTGCGGTTGCAAAGACCATGGGAAAAGCATAGTATCTGGGCCGGAGTGCACCCTTCGGCATGGCACAGTCTCTCCTGTCTTCCCTTGGCTAGGGGAGGGAGTTCCCCAACCCCTTGTGCTTCCCGGGTGGGGAGGGCTGCACCCACTGTCTAACTAGTTCCAATGAGATGAGCTGGGTACCTCAGTTAGAAATACAGAAATTACCTGCCTTCTGCGTTGATCTCGCTGGGAGCTGCAGACCGGAGCTGGTCTTATTCGGCTATCTTGGCAGCCACCACCATTTTGATGCTCTTATTAACATCTAGTGATTATTGTCCAAACTATGGGATTGGCAACGTGTCTTTAAAAATAACTATTGTTAAGTTCCTATTTCTCTGACTATATAGATAATGTGAGCCCTTCTTGTTTCATAGCCTAGATCCTGGGCAATGTTGCAAAAGGCTACATTAGTTAATATTGGACAAATTGTTAAGCCAGTCATTCAACATATATCCTACCTTTTAAAAATGGCTCTGCAACAGATTTCTGTTTGGAAATACTAATAAAACAGGGGGGTCAGTGTCCCAACTGATGTTCAGAAGACTAGGTACTGAAAAGAAATCTGTAAATCCAACACTTTTTGTTTTGTTTGTGTTTTTGAGACAGAGTCTCGCTCTGTCATCCAGGCTGGAGTGCAGTTGTGCGATCTTGGTTCACTGCAACTTTCACCCGCCGGGTTCAAGAGATTCTCCTCCCTCAGCCTCCCCAGCAGCTAGGATTACAGGCACGTGCCACCTCACCCCGCTAATTTTTGTATTTTCAGTAGAGATTGGGTTTCACAGTGTTGGCCAGGCTGGCTGGTTTCGAACCCCTGACCTTGTGATCTGGCTGCCTCAGCCTCTCAAAGTGTTGGCATTACAGGCTTGAGCCACCACGCCTGGCCCCAACCCAGCACTTTTTTTCTTATTTTTCTTCTCAATAAAAACATGGAAGGAGAGGAGGGGAGGGGAGGGAAGATTTCTATAGTTGGCAGATTATGATAATTCTAAATACAAGGTAAATAATGGTGGGAAAACTCATAATAAAACTTACCTAGTCTGAGCTAAAATTTTAAAATGAACATTGATTATATGTGCATTTTAACTGAAATATAAAAACATTACTTTTTATTTGTTTTTGAATATTTTTCAACAATTTTAATGCCAGCTTAGAAAAATGATCATATAGACTATCACAAAAATACCAGCAATATTAAACAGTGTGCACTCTGTAATTCCAGCATGTGGTACCAGAATGTTTCTAAGGTTTCACAGTAAATATCAGCAATGCAGCACACTCTACCTAGATTTTCAATATCTAGGTCACATGGACTACTTTGAATACTGTGAATAGGGGAAAAAAGCAGGAAGATTTCTGTGTAGCCACCAGAAAATCATAACATGCAAAATATATTTTAAAAAACCCTAGGATATCATGGTTTCAAAAATAATTCCTACATAAAATAGAAGACAGTACCCTAAAAAGGAACTACTCATCTATTCTGTAAACCAAATAAAACCTTTGGAGAGTATTATTTACTTAATAAAATGTCTTTTGTTTTTCCTGTTCTCTGAGATGTGTGTATGTGCACACTGAATGGTCAGGAGCAGGTAAAAAGAACATATACTAAAAATAAATGTGTTGTTAATCCAAAAAACATATACACTTTAGGGAAAAATCCAGCAGTAGTTAGAGGTAATCAGAAACCATAGCTTCCACTTATAATAAAGGCAATAATGATATTTGAAATTATAATCCTTTTTATTTATATGAAAGAGACACGAAGGGTTTATAATACATTTTGATTATGAAAAATGCACACTGCATTTGCAATTTCTTTCAGCCATAATAATATACAGTTACAGATATTTGAAACCTGAAATGATCTTTACTATAATTTTATTATTTTCCTTGAAATCTACTGAATTTATTCAGCTATGGATTTAAAATTTCTCCTTGCCCTTTTTCCAAGTTTTTATGTGAAGGACAGGAAGTAAATATGTCTCTCAGCAAAATGAGAGTCCTTAATAATCTATAATAAAACTGCTACCACATATAAGTTTTATATATGTATACTTCTTTTAAAGGGAAATAGAAATGAAAACAACTTTTTCAGCGAATTTTTCTTAATCTATTTGAAAAGCAATACATAAAGAGCAGTCACATATGTCAGCACAACAATTAAGATGGGTAACATTGAAAAACCACATTTAAATGACTAGGATTCATAGAGATCGTGCTTTGATACAGAGTTTATTCCTATTATCAAAAAGATCTATAGAACTGGCTATAAACAATGTATTTTTTTAATGGCACTAAAGCTTACAAGGATCTTTCAATCAAGTACACAAAGGAGCTGCTTAAGACTGCAAAGCCTTTCTTAAGACTTAGGAAGGCAAGAAAAATGCTTTTTACATATGACACTCCATTATTTGGCAATAGTGCCCTTTTAAAGCACCAAAATTTTCATACAGTAGGAGGATTTTGATATTAGAGAATTTACTATAGTTATGGAGATATTCTAGAAGTGGTTTAAAAATGGGTATATAGTACAAAGAAAGAGCAAAAATGAACACGATATGTTTTATCTCATTTTATTCATCATTACCACGAAATGAAATAGCATTTTGATCCTTATTGCTGTTAACTGAAAATAAAACACTACAATTTTTTTTTTTTTTTTTTTTTTTTGGAGACAGAGCCTTACTCTGTCATCAAGGCTGAAGTGCAGTGGTGTGATAACGCCTCACTGCAACCTCCTCCTCCCAAGTTCAAGTGATTCTCATGCCTCTGCCTCCCGAATAGCTGGGACTACAGGCGCAGGGGGTGCCACCAAGCCTGGCTAATTTTCGTATTTTTAGTAGAGACGGGGTTTCACCTTGTTGCCCAGGCTGGTCTTGAACTCCTGACCTCAGGTGATCCACATGCCTCAGCCTCCCAAAGTGCTGGGATTACAGGCTTGAGCCACCACACCCAGTCAAAAGACTATAAATTTCTAGAAGTCCAAGGCTGGTATAAAGCTAACTTACTGCTACTCTATGCAAAATAACATTGAAATCAAGTGATAGAAAGCACTGGTAGAGTAGGTAGAGATTATTAGATTATTTCTGAAAAGAGTCACTTCAATTTTGCCCTGGAGAATAGATTATATTTTGTCTTTTAATTTTTTTAAGACAGGGTCTCACTCTTGTCACCCAGGCTAGAGTGCAGTGGCATGCCGCTCACTGCAGCCTTCATCCACCATCCCCAACCCCCACCTCAAGCAATCCGCTCACCTCAGCCTCCCAAGTAGCTGAGACCACAAGCGTGTACCACCACATCCAGCTATTTTTTTTTTTTTTTGTATTTTTAGTGGGGGTTTCACCTGTTGCCCAGGCTGGTCTGGAACTTCACAGCTCAAGTGATCCACTTGCCTCGGTCTCCCAAAGTGCTGTGTGAGCACTTATAGGCGTGAGCCACTGCACCCAGCCTATTTTGCTTTATAATAGGAGAAAGTATTGTATTTAACTTGTTCCTAGGTGTTGCATTCCTTTAAATGTTAATCCACTTATTTCTTTATATGTAAGAATATACTAATTATATCCCTCCTATATTATTTTAATAAGTAGCCCTATTACCTATATCTTGGGCTGTGTTATAAGCATCACATAATTACATGCAGAGTAACCTCATCTGCTAGTTTATGGTGCTATAACTCAAACTTTATCAGGAGTGATCTTTGTAAAATGGCATTTCCTCTGGCCATTTTTTTGCCTACAAACTTTCAATGACTTCTAGTTAAAGATAGCAGGTAGACCACGCATGTTTTTACTTCTTTTAAGACCCAGTAAAATGACAATACAGAAATAAAAAATAAGTAACACCACAATAGGTGGAGGATGGGCCATTAACAGATGTGAGATTTCAATATATTAAGGTGAGCAGGAAAACAGATTAGAACTGCTGAAGTGGGCACAGGAAACCTCAGCCTAGAGTAGACAGGACCCATTGATCTGTAGATCCACAGGGAGGTTCAGGGGCTCTGAGATGCCTGGTAAGAGGACAGCAGGGAGAAATAGGGCTGAAAATGGGGAGATTTACTGAATATTTGTATAATGAACAATGACGCACAGAGACCACAGAGAATATGAAAGACTTTTAGAAAATAAAAACATAATTTTATATTTCAACCCTCTCATGAATTCTTGTTTTGAGTTCAGAGCTTTCCCTGTAGGTAGATTAAAAATGAAACAAAGTATCATGCAAAAGAAGAGACTTCAAATGGTCAGCCCATGTGGACCATCATAGAATAATAAAAGTTATAAAAGGAAAGAACAAGAAAAAAAAGGTGGGTTGGGGGAGAATTATAAGAAAATAATGCAAGATAATTTTCTAGATATGAAGGACACAACTCCTCAGAAGAGAGTACCCACTTAAAATTGAAGTACAACATGAATTTTAAAAGGCCTACACCTAGACATATCACGAATTGCAAAATACCAAGAAAAAAAAAAGAGTAAATCCTAAAAGCCAGAAGAAAAAAGCAGATGACCTATAAAGGACAAAAATGAATGTTTGAAGAGAGTGGAGCATCACCTTCCAAGTTCGAGGGAAGATTTGTAATCTAGAGTCCCAGATAAACTAGAATTAAGATGGCAAGCAATTAAAATGGATAGTAATTGGCTTCTCCTCACCACAGTCTTTAAAGGTGTGCCTTTTCTATAACTTTTAACTTGATGAATTGTTAAGACTATTATAAAAAACAGTTAGTAAAAGTGGTACAAAATGTCAGTTTTAAACAGTGTCTCATGTAGAGCAGGTGGCCAAAAATAGCACCTTTTAAATGTGTTTTCTCCTTTTCTAATGTGGATGCATACACTCACTACGTCTCTCCCTTCCCCCAGACCTGTAAGGCTCTGCCCCTAGGCTTGCATCTTCTAATGTTAGAACCTGGATAACTTGTGAGAATAAAATAAGAAAAAATTCAAACATAAAAATTTTAAAAATTGATTATCCATATACTTGCTCTTAGGAGTTGCTAAGGGATATGCTTCATCACAGCAGAATAAAAAAAAAAAAAAGAAAAGAAAAGAGAAAAAATGTGGGTTGACATAGCACCATCCAGAAGATCAGGAAAGGGGAGTCTCAGGATGACAGTTGTGCAGCCAGAGGATGTCAAGACTCTGGAAGAGCAGTTCCCAAGGAAAAGGGGGAAGAAAAGGAAAGAGATACACCAGAATGTTTTATATAATGGAGAGTTGGAAAGAACTGGGAATATGATAAAGAAATATGATACAAGAAAAAAAAGGGAATTAGAAATTCTAAGAAAACAGAAAAATTGCTTAAGAAAATATAACCAAAGAAGACTACTTGGCACTGTAATTAATCACTAATTAAATTAATACTTATTTAGTGTCAGCTGGTTATATAGCATTGTATTAGCTACTAGGAATACAGTAATGATGGGGAAAGTAATGAATTAAAAAATGAATTAAATTAGTTAGAACAGATTCTCTGTGTTCTTGAAGCTTACAGTCCAGTGGAGGAGAGTGACAGTAGTTTTAAAAATTAAGAAAAATAAAATATATAATTTGTATTAACAACGTGAGCTATGAAGAAAAAAAATAAGGAAACCAGAGCAAAAATTCCAGGCATGGGAAGTTGCTATTTAAAATAAGTATGGCAAGGGAGGCCCTACTGATCAGCTGCCATTATCGTCAAGAATTTAAGAAAAAGAGGGATTAAATGGTCATCTCAGTGAATTTATGTTGCAGGTAGAGGGAACACCAAATGCAAAAGCCCTTTTCACACAATAATGTACATGGTTAATTATGGTTGTAAAATAATAATAACAGACAAGCAAAGAGCAAAATCATGAGTGAACTCTAATTCACAATTGCTGCAAAGAGAATAAAATACTTAGGAATACAACTTACAAGGGATGTTAAGGACCTCTTCAAGTAGAACTACAAACCACTGCTCAAGGAAGTGAGAGAGGACACAAACAAATGGAAAAACATTCCATACTCATAGATAGGAAGAATCAATATTGTGAAAATGGCCATACTGCCCAAAGTACTTTATAGATTCAGTGCTATTGCAAAGTACTTTATAGATTCAATGCTATCCAAATGCTATTCCCACCAAGCTACCATTGACTTTCTTCACAGAATTAGAAAAAACTACTTTAAATTTCATATGAAACGTAAAAAGAGCCTGTATAGCCAAGACAATCCTTAGCAAAAACAACAAAGCTGGAGGCATCACACTACTGGACTTCAAACTATATTACAATTACAAGGCTACAGTAACGAAAACAGCATGGTACTGGTACCAAAACAGATATATAGACCAATGGAACAGAACAGAGACCTCAGAAATAATATCACACATCTACAACCATCTGATCTTTGACAAAACTGGCAAAAACAAGCAATGGGGAAAGGATCCCCTATTTAATAATGCTGTTGGGAAAACTGGCTAGCCATATGCAGAAAACAGAAACTGGACCCCTTCCTTACACCTTATACAAAAATGAACTCAAGATGAATTAAAGACTTAAATGTAAAACCTAAAACTATAAAAACCCTAGAAGAAAACCTGGGCAATACCATTCAGGACATAGGCAGGAACAAAGACTTCATGACTAAAACACCAAAAGCAATGGCAAAAAAAAAAAAAGCCAAAATCGACAAATGGGATCTAATTAAACTAAAGAGCTTCTGCATAGCAAAAGAAACTATCATCAGAATGAACAGACAACCTATAGAATGGGAGAAAATTTTTGCAATCTACCCATCTGACAAAGATCTAATATCCAGCATCTACAAGGAACTTAAACAAATTTACAAGAAAAAAACCAAACAACTCCATCAAAAAGTGGGCAAAGGATATGAATAGACACTTCTCAAAAGAAGACATTTATGCGGCCAACAAACATATGAAAAAATGCGTGTCATCATTGGTCATTAGAGAAATGCAAATCAAAACCACAATGATATACCATCTCACACCAGTTAGAATGGCAATTATTAAAAAGTACATCAAAAAGTGAGCAAAGAATATGAACAGACACTTCTCAAAAGAAGACATTTATGCAGCCAACAAACATGAAAAAAAGCTCACAGAGAAATGCAAATCAAAACCACAATGAGATACCATCTTACACGAGTTAGAATGGCAATTATTAAAAAGTCAGGAAACAACAGATGCTGGTGAGGCTGTGGAGAAATAGGAATGCTTTACATGTTGGTGGGAGTGTAAATTAGTTCAACCACTGTGGAAGACAGTGTGGTGATTCCTCAAGGATCTAGAATTGGAAATGCTATTTGACCCAGCAATCCCGTTACCAGGTATATACCCAAAGGATTATAAATCATTCTACTATAAAGACACATGTACATGTATGTTTATTGCAGCACTATTCGCAATAGCAAAAACCTGGAACCAACCCAAATGTCCATCAGTGATAGACTGGATAAAGAAAATGTGGCAAATGTACACCCTGGAATACTATGCAGCCATAAAAAATGATGAGTTCATGTCCTTTGCAGGGACATGGATGAAGCTGGAAGCCATCATTCTCAGCAAAATAACACAAGAACAGAAGACCAAACACCACATGTTCTCACTCATAAGTGTGAGCTGAACAATAACACATGGACACAGGGAGGGAACATCACACACTGGGGCCTGTTGGTGGGGGGTGGAGGGCAAGGGGAGGGAGAGCATTAGGACAAATACGTAATGCATGCAGGGCTTAAAACCTAGATGACAGGTTGATAGGTGCAGCAAACCACCATGGCACATGTATACCTATGTAGCATACCTGCATGTTCTGCACATGTATTCCAGAACTAAAAGTAAAATAAAAAAAAATTTTTAAAGATGTAACTGGCATTAATTTTAGAAATGCAAAAATGAAAGACCTGATAATGAAATCAGGAAGAAGAAGAGTTGAAGGAGAAGGTGGGTGTACTAATATCCTCATCTGATGAGGGCAATCACAAAGAAGTACCTATAGTGAATGGGACAAAAAAAGAAACGTATTATAGTTACAACAGAGAAACTAAAAATAGAGATAAAACTAAATGGAGGATGGGCATGGTGGCTCACACCTGTAATCCCAGAATTCTGGGAGGCTGAGGTGGGCAGATCACTTGAGGTTAGGAGTTTGAGACCAGCCTGGGCAACATGGTGAAACCCTGGCTCTACAAAAAATACAAAAATTAGCTGTACCTGCTGGCACACACCTGTAGTCTAAGGTACTTGGGAGGCTGAGGTGGGAGGATCACTTGAGCTTGGGAGGCGGAAGTTGCAATGAGCCACAATTATGCTACTATACTCCAACCTGGGTGATAGAGTGAGACCATGTCTCAAAACAACAACAACAAACTAAATGCTGAATGATAGAGACAGGAAAGGTGGAGGTAGGGTTGGGTGAGTGAGTATATAATGCCTCCTTTATATGTTTGTGTGCATGTTGTTAATATATGATGTCTAAAAAATGATTAACAAAAATTTTCAGGTGGAAGCAAATTACTTTTTCCTGAAAAAATAGAGATACATATCAAAGGAAAAATGGAAAGAGAAGCGAGGCTTACATGGGAAAATTTGGGCCAAAGGACCATTTATTTTAACCATGCGCATGTTTTAATCTGATTTAAACACACACATCTGCTCACATATACACCCTTCAGAGGTTTTCCATCACTCTTAGGATAAAGGTCAGAATCCCAAATATGGCCTCTATAAAAATTTAATTATACTAAATACTTGTGACACAAAAGTGTTTTTTTAATCTCTCATGTTAAAAGCAGAGCCTTTAACATACACAAAAACCCTCAGTGTCCTTTTTTACTAAAGTAATATTTTATTGGAAACTATAGCTCTTCTCTCCATCACTATATAAATTTTATTTCTCTATCCTCAGGAGGTAATGTACTAAATTGTGAATACTATCATGGAATTTCCCAAGTCTTTTGAGTAAAATTTTACATATGCTTTCTCCAGAAACACGACAGTTTTTATTTTTCAAAAAATCCTTGGGTAGATAGAATATAAAATTTTACATGTTATTATATGTGATCAATATCTGATTAGTATTTATGTTATCATTTCAAAAGAAGGCAATACCTTATTAGGGTCTTCTGCGGGGTTTGATAATGCAAATATTCCCAAACTTCCAAAAACCTGAAATCTGGAACACTTTTGGTTCCAAGCATTCCATAAGAGGTATACTCAGCCTGCACTACTAAGCAATAAAAAGGAACAAACTACTGATACACTCAGTAACCTGCATGAATCTCCAGAAAATCACGCTGAGTGAAAACAGTCAATCCCCAAAGTTTATATACCATGTGATTCTACTCATATGATACACTCAGTAACCTGCATGAATCTCCAGAAAATCATGCTGAGTGAAAACAGTCAATCCCCAAAGTTTATATACCATGTGATTCTATTCATAAAATATTTTTTCAAATGACATTATAGGAATGGAGAATAGATTAATGAGTTGTGAGGAGTTAAGAAACAGGTGGTGAGGGAAGGGAAATGGGTGTGGTATAAAAGAGCAACATGAGGGACCCTTGTGGTGATGGAAATGTTCTTTATCTTGGCTGTATCAATGTCAGTAACTTGGTTGTTATATTGTTCTATAATTTGACAGATACTACCATTGGGGGAAATTGGGTAAAGGGTACACCATATGTCTGTATTATTTTCTGCAACTGCATGTGAATATATAATTATTTCAAGATAAAAAGTTTAATTTGGAAAAAAAGCTGGTACATATTATAAAAATATGAATTGTTCTCCATTGGTGGCAAGGAGGTGGGGTGATGGTAATTCAGGCCTTCAAGCAAAGGAGGAGAGATACATGGAGAGGGAGATGGCTTTATCAAGCTACTTTTATATCAAAGCTACTTTGTCCAGAGCCTCCTCTGCTTTGTAAGGCAAGAAAACTGAGAACTAGTCAAGCAAAGATACACAAATCTTTTTAAGGCCCCACTCATTAGGGTTTGACTCCAAAAGTTACCCAAGCTCCTATCATTTCTGCGGATACCAAACCTGCCAGTATCTAATGACAACCTCAAAAGGAAGCCAGACAGGGTACAAAGGACAGATAGGATCTCTACACTAAACACATAGGTTGCAGAACCAAGAGTCAGAGATTATACTTTTAGACTTCAATGCCAGGATCATCTGTTATCTGACATGAAGGACATGAAGGGTAGAGGGAAGCAGCAATAAACGCCCCAATTCTTACATAGCAGAACCTTGGGAGGCACTCTTCACTTAGAAGGAAAACACACATTGGCAGCAAGTGTGGGATTAGGGTCGAGGTGCTTTTACTTGAAAGGGTTTCAGACATCAGGAATATTTATCTTTTGTCTATTCTTACAACCTTATTCCTTAAGAACTTACCAGATTGATGACTCATCAGTTCTACTCAGAGAGAAATAAAAATATATAAATACACTAATATTTGTACACAAGTGTGTGCAGCAGCATTACTTATAGTAGCCAAAAAGTGGAAACAACCCAAATGTCCATCAGCTGATGAATGGATAAATAAAATGTGGTATGTACATACAATGGAATATTATTTAGCAATAAAAAGAGATGATGTACTGATTCCTGTACAGTATGGATGAACCTTAAAATTATTATATTAGGTAAATCAAGCCAGTCACAAAAGGCCACATATCTTATGATCGCATTTATCTGAAATGTCTAGAGCAGGCAAATCCACAGAGGCAGTAGATTAGTGGTTGCCTGGGACTGGGGGATTTGTGGAAAAAATGAATACTAATGTTTATAGGATTTCTTTCTGGAGTGATGAAAATGCTCTGAAATTAACTGTGATGATGGGTGCACAACCCCAAATTGTAAAAAATATTAAATTGTATATTTGAAATGAAAAAAAGTCCTTGGATTAAATAGAATACAAAATTTTATGTGTTATTATATGTGATGAATATCTGATTAGTTTTTAAGGTATTAAAAACTAAAAGCAATACCTTGAGGTCTTCTGTTAAGGTTTGATAGTGAATGTAATAGCTCATCACAGGAAATTGGAAAATACTGCATAATAACTAATGGCAGAAAGAGTTCACAATATTGTCAGTTGTGGTTCTTATTCAATGAGGAAAGAAACAAAAACAAAGTCAGCCTCAACTAGAAAAAGAATAGCATTGCATATAAAAAGAGATAAAAGAGACTTAAATATGATAATCAGTAAGAAATTGTGTCTCACTATCAACTGAAGCAGACAGTTACTGGAAGAACAGGGAAAGGACTGCAATGCTCAATCCTAGAAACAAAGCAAAAATGGGAAGTTTTAGCAGGATAGATGCTAAGAAATAATATATTTTACATCCCACGTAAGAAAAACTGAAAAGTCTCATTAATGAAATTTGTAGCCTGATTTGACTCTAGCTTATCCCCTGGTTTTCAGAGACCATTGCATTCTAAACTTATTTTTGTACTTATAAAAATTATTTTGATTTTTCAAGTGAAAGCTGGCTTATAAAAACTGTATTACAAAATTCTGAGTTTACTGACCTATTGCCCACTATCACTGCATTTCCCATCCCCTCTAATGACTAGATATCCAGTTGCATGAATTATGTAATGTAATCCTCAGGCATTTGTGTTATCAGAATATCTTTTTATAAATGAGTAAAGAAGGCCAGCACTCAGAACACACTGACTGTTGCTGTAGGTTTTAATGCTTAGTGCAGCTGCTATGTAATGGTGCACACGAGTTAAACAAAAAATGAAGTCATGAGGGCAGAGGAACGGATGTTCAAAAATGAATTTGCAAGTTTAGTTCTAAATAGCAATCACAATTTTAGCTTGAGGCTTTTCTGGGGGATAGTGAATAACGATTAGGTGAGATTATAGGCCCCAAGCAAGGCCTGAGGACATTGGTGCTCCTAGCCAGTCATTTATCCTCAAAAAATTGTCCTTAGGTTGTGGGGGCATTGTTTGAAATACCAGGAAGAATCAAACCTGTGTCTGTCACTTTATCCCAAGGGTCTTCTCAGGATTCTGAAGCTCCAGTGTTAAGATAAATGTTTACCTAAACAAAAGCCTTGGTAGGCTTTTACTGTTACCTTATGTTATTTTTACTGTTCTGGGTTTATATTTTTATTTACCTGCAGAAGGAATTACATGTGAACATTGTAACCCCAAAATCACTACTGAAATTGTGTTCTACTATGTTAGGTGTGTATTAAAGGGAAGTAAGATAAGATTTAAGAGAACAAATTTTCTCTCTCATTTTTATTAGATTTTCATGGCAAATTTGTATTTCAGAGAATTCTGACTTATTGTATATTGCCAAAAATATTCTTTTAGACACATCTAAACATGCAAAATTATGAACTGGTTAGTGTGGCTATTTTGAAAGCCCTGAAGTCTTGAATTCATGGCTAATTATGTATTTTTATTTACCAGAACCTCAGTTTCCTGCTGTCATATTAATGCTGTTTTCTTCTCCGTCATTAACACGTTGTGACTTAAGTTGTGAGAATGACACCCACTTTTTAAAAACATATTTACATAATAAATAGTAAACGGGGGAATTTAACAAACCAAAACATTTACTTATCTCACTCAATTTATAGAGTAATGATGATGATGATAGCAATAAAAATATCAGTGCAGTAGTAACGATCTGATGATATGAAGGAGAATAGGCTTTAAATAGGGCTTACTGTATACCAACGCTATTCTGACTCATATATTAATTCATAACTCCATCATTATCCATTATCCCCATTTTACAAATGAGAAACTGAGTCAATTAGAGACTCAATGAGATTAAATAGCATTGGTAAATCTAGGATCAGAAAATTGGACTAAAATGTACCCCACTTACAGAAACCTAGAATTTAGCATAGTGCTTTTTAACTACTGAGACTTTTTTTTACCCTTTCAAATCTATTCTTCTATTTTCCTTGATAAAACATAAAATCTCATGATTTCTATTTCATTTTTAGAATAAATTAAATATAATAACAAAATAAATCAAAGCAATAATATAGGGCTTGGATGTTTTTTAAGCTACCCCTCCGTCCTCCTGTTTCTAGTTAAGCCTGACTAGTTTGAAATGATATTAGCTCTGTTAATTCAGCAAATAATTACTGAAGCCCTACTATTTGTCAAACATTATTCCAGGGGCTGTTATGTACATTGAAAGCAAACCAGTTCTGAACTGTGAGCAAGATAGGAAAACTGGACAACTTTCTGGTGACTTCTAAAGTCTCCCCAAAACGTAAAACCCAAGTTCGAATGCACGAACAAAAAACCCACAACAGAGCCATATGGATATTGCTCACAATGTTGGAATGTCTATACCAGCAACCCCTTCTGTTAACACAAATAAAAACAATTGAATCTACTTACACTGAAATTCTTATTAGAATTATTTCTCACTGTCATGTTAGCTATTACTTAGTATGTTTAGATTTGCAAGACTACTCTCAAAAAATTTCTTAATTATTCCAAGACACCAAGCCTATAATTTATGTAGCAGCAATTTATTCTGTATGACTTCACTGAATGGCCACTGTGGAACAAAATTAGCCAGGGCATATAAACCTTTATTTGAAAATACTGAACATGAGAAGGCTTCAAAGGTGTATTCTAATTTAAAGTGAGTTGAAATGTATAGGAGGATCAACCAAAGTCTGACTAGGTTGAGGAAGAGTTAACCAGGGATAGTTTTTGCAAGAGGGAGGAATTGTCTTTGCTGATTTGTTGCCACTGTTTGGGCAATCTAGATTTTATCAAGAGGGAAGGAGAGGAACAGGTACGGGCTAAAGTTGTGTGCAAAAAGGTATGGGGAGGAACAACCACCGGATACAAGGGCATGAGAGAGTCACAGTGAAAGATGATCGGTCCTTCAGGGTCTCATATCACTCCATACAAGGCATTGTGCTTTGTGCTGGGGATATAGTGTTAAACAAGGTAGACTCAGTTCCTGATTTCATTAAATACAGAATTATACAATTACTTACTTTATTTCCATAGTACAAGGTGATGGGCTTGCATATATCAGGGGATTTCACATAATCTGGAAGAATCAGACAAAGCTTCCCTGAAGAAGGGGCATTTTCATTGAAACTTGAGGGATGAGTACGATTCTACTAGTAAAAGTGGCATTGGGGGGTAGGGTAGGCAAGAGCTGCATTATCATTTTTATGGGCCCTAGGTACTTCTGCCATCATGGGCCCCTTCCAACATAAAAAATAAAACTAAAAATCATATTTTGCAACTTACATGGTAAAAAGATAAATATGTTAGTTAATACTGTATACTGAAATGTTTTCTTTTACCTAGAAGTCCTTTGTTTTCTTATTTTAAAATAAATTTAAACATTTTTGTGGACCCCTTAAAATTTTGTGAACCCTAGGCACTGTGCTTACTGTGCCTTTTGGATAAGTTGGCACTGGAGGTGGGGAAGTTTGGGGCAAGAACATTTTGGATAGAGAGAATAGCATATAGAGAAGTTTCTAAGGGCTTACTTGCTCAGGGAATTAAAAGGCTAGAGCAGGGAGTGCAGGAGAGGATGGCATGAGGGAGGCTGGTGAGGCATGCCATATTAAAATAATTAAATTCTTATAGAGACCATTTTAAAATAGTAAATTAAATAACAATAATCTTAGCCAATGCTGATTTGCTTTTTTAAAGACAAGATCTCACTCTATTGCCTAGACTGGAGTGCAACGGTGCAGTCATGGCTCACTATAGCCTCAAAACTCCTCGGCTCAAGCCATTTGCCCACTTCAGCCTCTGAATAGCTAGAATTATAGGCACCCATCACCATGCCCAGTTAATTTTTCTTTTCAGAGGCAGGGTCTATGTTGCCCAGGCTTAATGCCGATGTTTGATATAACATAAGTATATTGTAGTGGAAGTCAGTGATTTCAGCCAAACTATGGCAGATGTAAAACATGGGTTAGGCCAAATTCCATCTAAAGTTAGTATATACACTGAAATAGTAACAGAGAAAATCATATAATGCCTGGGATTTGCTTCAGAATAATACAGGAGGTATAAATGAAACAAGATTGTCCATGAATTCTCAATTAATGAAGACAGATTTGAGGTACATGGGGGTTCATTTTATTACCCTGTCAACTCCTCTGTTTCTGACTTTCTATAATAAATAGTTTTTTTAAAAAAATAAAGCCAAGGTACAAAGAAACATCAAAACCCAAAAGCCATGAAAAAGATGATAGATTTAAGCTCATAAAAATGATAACTTTATATAACAAAAATAAAGCACACAAAATATTAAAAATAAAAAAGAAGACATAATTGTGATATATATGATTTACAGATTTAATATTATTAATATGATTATGATTCTTATCAGTCTAGAAAAAATTCAAAGACCCCTCCACAAGAAAAATTTGTCATGGCTCATGAATGGGACATTCATAAAAGAACTTAAAATTCAAATAAAAATATAAAAAGATACTCATGTTCAGTAGTAATCACACAAATGAAAATTAAAATGTCATATACTTTTCTTGTATCAGGTTTTATAAAAAACAAAGTTAATGTCAAATGTTGACAAAACTATAGAGAAAGTGACATTCTCATTCTTTCAAACACTGTTGGTAGAAATGTAAATTGGTATAATCTTTCAATTTATTCACTATTTGATCTACCGATTCCATTTTTAAGAATATATCATAATCTAGCATTTTCAAAAGTGTGTAGTGGGATGTTGACAGATGTTATTTGTGTTTGTGTAAGTCCAAACTTAATTTTAAATGTAAATTTATAAAATGTCATTTAAAAAATTTCCCTTTTTAAAGTTTTTCCATTTCTTCTTCCTCTTCCTCTTCTTCTTCTTCTTCTTTTTAAATAGAGTTTATTTTTCAGAGCAGTTTTAGTTTCATAGCAAAATGGAGTGGAAAGTACAGAGACTCCCATATACCCCTTGCCTCCTGTGATGGTTAATACTGAGTATCAACTTGATTGGATTGAAGAATACAAAGTATTAATCCTGGGTGTGTCTATGTGGGTGCTGCCAAAAGAGATTAACATTTGAGTCAGTGGGCTGGGGAAGGCACATCCACCCTTAATCTGGATGTGCAAAATCTAATCAGCTTCCGGCAAATGTAAAGCAGGCAGAAAAATGTGAAAAGGAGAAACAGGCCTAGCCTCCCAGCCTACATCTTTCTCCTGTGCTGGATGCTTCCTGCCCTCGAACATTGGACTCCAAGTTCTTCAGTTTTGGGACTCAAACTGGCTCTCCTTGCTCCTCAGTTTGCAGACAGCCTACTGTGGGACCTTGTGATCCTGTAAGTTAATGCTTAATAAACTTCCATATATATATATATATATATATATAAAATATATATACACTCACATTTATATATGTATATACATATGTATATACGTATATATATGTATAGACGTATATACATATATACGTATATATGTGTGTATATATATACAAAACACTGCTAGGAATCACAGATGACAGAAACAAATATATGTGTGTGTGTGTGTATATATACACACATATATATACACACACATATATATACACACACATATGTACATATACACACACATATATATACACACACATATATATACACACACACACATATACACACACATACACATATATATATCACACACACACACACATATATATCACACACACACACACACACACACACACACATATATATATATATCCTATTAGTTCTATCCCTCTAAGAGAACCCTCACTAATACAACTCCAAACTGCCTCCCTCATTATCAACATCTTGAAGACATACGTTATCTTAAGAATGCATTCCATGGTTAAATAAGTTTGATTTCTACAACCTTGGTATACGGTAATACTATACACTAGGACATATATCTCTAAGATGGTGAATAAGTCTTTCCTTATGTTATATGTCATGGAACCCTTCTATCAGAGAAAATGTTTAGGTGCTAAGGTTCTATAACACTTACTTTTAGAGATTCTCTTTAAAAATCATCAGATATGAATACGTATCACTTAAGTCATGTTTCCATATATTTAATAAAAGGAAGGTGGTTACATGATTCATGTTATAACCTTTAATTGGAATTTAAGGTGGATGATATTTACTGGCATAAAAATTGCTGCAATAGGATGATATGATTCTATACCTTGAAAACACTAAAGACTCCACCAAAAGGCTCCTGGAAGTGATGAATGACTTCAGCAAAGTTTCAGTATACAAAAATCAGTAGCATTTCTGTACACCAATAATGTTCAAGCTGAAAGCCAAATGAAGAACATAATCCCATTTACAATAGTCACACACACATTCACAAACCTGGGAATACATCTAACTAAGGAGGTGAAAGATGTCTGTCTACAAGGAGAACTACAAAACACTGCTAGGAATCAGACGACACAAACAAATGAAAAAACGTTATATGCTCATGGATTGGAAGAATCAATATTTTTTAAAGGGCCATACTGCCCAAAGCAATCTACAGATTAAATGCTATTGCTATCAAACTACCAATGTCATTTTTCACAGAATTGGAAAAAAACTATTCTAAAATTCATATGGAACCAAAAAAGAGCCTGAAGAGCCAATGTGAATCTGAAGCAAAAAGAACAAAGCTGAAGCATCACGTTACCCAACTTCAAACTATACTATAATGCTTCTGTAACCAAAAGAGCATGGTACTGGTATAAAAACAGATGCATAGACCAATGGAACAGAATAAAGAACCCAGAAATAAAGCCACACACCTACAGCCATCTAATCTTTGACAAAGTTGACAAAATTAAGCAATGGGGAAAGGACTCCCTATTCAATAAATGGTGATGGAATAGCTTGGTAGCCACATGCAGAAGAATGAAATTGGACCACTACCTTTCACTACATACAAAAATTAACTAAAAATGGATTAAAGATTTCAATGTAAGAATTCAAACTATAAGAATGGTAGAAGAAAACCCAGTAAACACTGTTCTGGACATGGGCCTTAGGAAAGAATTTATGACTAAGTTCTCAAAAGCAATTGCAACAAAAACAAAAATTGGCAATTGGGACCTAATTAAACTAAATAGCTTCTGCACGGTGAAAGAAATTATCAACAGAATAAATAGACAATCCACAGAAATTATCAACAGAGTAAATAGACAATCCACAGAATGGGTGAAAATATTTGCAAACTATGCAACCAACAATTGTCTTATATCCAGAATCTATAAGGAACTTAAACAATTGAACAAGCAAAAAACTAACAGCCCCATTAAAAATTGGGCAAAAGACATGAACAGACACTTTTCAAAAGAAGATATACAAGAGGCCAATAAACATAAGAAAAAGTGCTCATTATCACTAATCATCAGAGAAATGCAAATCAAAACCATAATTAGATACCTTCTCATACCATCTCAGAATGGCTATTATTAAAAAGTCAAAAAAACAACAGATGTTGGTGAGGCTGTGGAGAAAAGGGAACGCTTATATACTGTTGGTGGGAATGTAAATTAGTTCAGCCACTGTGGAAAGCAGTTTGGAGATTTCTTAAAGAACTTAAAATAGAATTACCATTCAACCCAGTAATCACATTACTTGGTACATATCCAAAAGCAAACGAATTGTTCTACCAAAAAGACACATGCATTCACAATATTAGACACTATTCTTAATAGTAAAGTCACAGAATCTACGTAGGTGCCCATCAATGGTGGATTGGATAAAGAAAATGTGGTACATATACACCATGGAATATCATGCAGCCATAAAAAAGGAATGAACTCATGTTCTCTGCAGCAACATGATGTAGCTGGATGCCATTATCCTAAGATAATTAACACAGGAACAGAAAACCAAATATCGCATGTTCTCACATATAAGTGGGAGCTAAACATCAGGTATTCATGGCCATAAAGATAGCAACAACAGACAACAGGGACTACTAGAGGGGAAAGGCTGGAAGGGGGAGCAAGGGTTGAAAAACTGACTGCTAGGCACTATGCTCAGTACCTGCGTGAGGAGATCATTTATACCACAAACTTCAGCATCACGCAGTATACCCAGTTGGCAAATCTGCACATGTACCCCCTGAATCTAAAATAAAAGTTGAGGAGAAAAAAAAATACATTTTAAAAAAAAAGGCCGAAATAAACCACTAAGTAAAAGAAGCAGGGAAGGGAAAGACCATTTAAGCCCTACGGTGTCTAGTCATAATTGTTGTAACTATATAAATCCACATATTATACATAATATACACATATAAAAATAAATTCAGGGAGATATAACAAAATATGAAGAATAGTTACCTGAAGGTGGTAGGATAACTATATTTTTCTGTATTACCTTTTTTAAAAAAATAATAGTAAACATGTATTCATTTTCCAATAGAAATAATTTTTAGAGGCAATGTGTTTAAGCATCCTAACTTTGGAGAAATACAGCATTTTAATCTATAGATGTCAGACACTTTCCATATTTAATAAAAACTAAGTCTGCAGACAAAAACTACAATTGTATGAAGAATCTATGAAGAGAAACCATGATGCCTACCTTCTGGAGAGAAGTGATGAAAACATAACAAGCGTTGTGTGTGACTCAGCAGCGTAATGGAGGCAGTTGATTTCCAGATGCTCTATGTCTTTACGAGTCCCTATAAGGGAGTACCTCTTCTCTCTGGAACAGAAATAACATGAGTCCACACATTTATTTAAAGGCTTGTTTTCAAAATCATTAATAGTATTGTTGGCATTTTTTCACTTCCAAACATCAATGAGTCTTTGCCAAAGAACTAGAGAGAATCAAGGTATTAGTATCTTCATCCTTCAGAAATACTATGATTAACTACCAGAAATAATTAAAGCAAATGTTATATACTTTATTTTCATATGTTTAATAATACAATCAGAAGAAACATATTTAATAAATTAAAAATTATTGATAAAAATAGTAGTATAATTTTGTATATCTACTATCTACCAGACACAACGCTAGATCCTTTATATCTCATTTAATCCTCTTAACATCTTTTTATTTGATATTTATTCAACAATATTTATTGCTCTGTGCCAGGTACTGCGGGAAGCACTGGAGATATAATGGTGATCACTATAATGATACAAGGTAGTCATTAACATTCCCGCTTTAAAATGAGGTAATTGTGGCTTTGGGATTTAATATTAAATAGTCTAACTTCAAACCTACTCTTTCTATTATAGCCCAATTAAAAGAAGTTTGCCAGTCTTATCACCATCACCATTAAAAACAAAAATAAACTCCAAACCTTTAAAGTTAAAATGGAAAATACCAAAAAATCCCCAACAACTCATCTAAATGTAGTATAAAATATATACAAAATATCTCTATATAGCCTTTATAATTGGCAATATCACCTAATTTAATCCTCACTCAATCTCATGATATAGGTGTTAGTATTACCATTTTGTAGATGAGAACACTGTCTTAGAAACGTTCAGCTTAAATCTGGGTCTGCCTAATTCTAATGCTTAAAAATCTCTAAAGGAGAACAAGAACAAAAAAACTTACATTAAAATGGAGAAAGCAACAAAGAAGTAAGAAAAACAACTCATTTAAGCAGCCTGATGTATGCACACACATGCAAAACACACACAGTATCACACACCTATATGGATTGTGGTATTGCCATTCAATAAACACCCATCATTATTTGGTAAAAGAGTATTGGGGTGGGAGGAGGATGACAGGGGAAAGCAACTATCTAGGAGGAGAAGCTGAATGAAAATCATCCTCAAATACAGATTGTAGCTATACAGGCCACTTACTTTCAAGTGCGGTCTCACAGAAAAATAGCAGGAAATATTACCACTCACTTGCTTAGACCTTAGGAAAGTTACTTATCTTCTCTGGGCCACAGCTTCCTATCTATAAATGAGGATAATAGCAGTATCTAACTAATAGGGGTGTTATAAGGATTAACATTCACAAAGCACTTAAAGTATCAGTTTCAACAATAAATGCTATATATATGTGTGTGTTTGTGTGTATGCATGGTTTAAAATAAATATCTGAGTGGGGTTAATTATATTAATAGAGCCCCTTCAAGGAGCATATTACTGGCAGTTATATTTTGTCTGCTAACATCTCAAGTAATCCTCACTTCAACCCTATGAGGTAGATATTATTACCACCTGGCTTTTAGCTTCAAAAGGCAGAAACTTGATTTTATCAACTCCCCCAATCATTAGAAACTCATCAACTTAAAAGGGAAATTTTTTTGTTGTTCCAAAATGATAGCCAGTGAATTGGATAAAACACTACGTATCGATATTAAGTCTATCTTGAGTACCAAACCACTAAGAAATTACTTCATTACTATAAAATTAAAACATGGAGAATTAAAAACTCAAATTAGACCTCCCATCAAGCCATAGTAGTCTACTGTGTTAAAAATTTCCTTTTACATGATATCATACCTTGAGAAGGCATACCATCACCAATGTAATATTTTTGCAAAGAATATTTAACCTAAATTTAACAATGAAAAATTTCAGAAGTATCCAAACTAAAGTGACATCTTGCAAACAACTGGCCCAGGGTAATCAAAAATGTCAATGAGATTAGAGTCCAAAGGCTAGAATTTGATGGGGATAGGCAAGTAATTTGTTTACCTTCTGGCATGAAGGTATTGGGAAGCCTCATAGAGATTTGAAATTTCACTTGAGAACCCTGGCTTGTCCTAAGGACTAAAGTTTGTTAGTTTGTGAAAGATTTTAAAGAGTTTTTAGGCAGAATGGAAGGAGTTGCTGAGAATAAACAGCCAGGAAATAAGGGATTCTGAAGGGAGAGAGGGACTCAAATCAGTGTTGAGATGTTGGTGAGTAGAAGAACTGATACAGAGAAAAAAGGGAAGGAGAAAACAATCTGAACCCTGGAAATTATACAGCCTCTGGGAATTACACAGCAGGTATAGTTATGCACAAGACAATCTGCTGATGTGGGGAGGAAATATCAGTACTTAACTGTTTTCTATAAAAATAAAAAAGCTTTAGTAATATTTATATAGATTAACACTAGTATCTTTAAAATATATTTTTATTGAGGATAGACAATAAATTTATTTATTTATTTATTTTTTGTATAGTGTATGTGACCAAAATGTTTGGTGATCATTGTTTGTAGGAACAAAAGAAAGACTTTTAGGTGTTGGCAGGTACTAGGACATTTGTCCCTGCTCTTAGGGGTGAGGGAGGCAGTACAGTGCTTGGATGGCCTTCTGCTCAGGGGCCAGTGTTGACTGCGTGTTGTGCTGTTGTTAATCTGGAGGCATGATGTGTTCTGAAGCTCATGTGAAAATAAGAGATGAGTTCATTGAGATTCATCAAACTCTGCTCCATTTTCTTGCTTATTTATACAGAAATAAATGATACTTTGAGAAGAAATGTGGAAAACATAGTCAGAGATGATGAAAATTCCTAGGTGAGAAACTTAAAGGACTTGAGGGCAAAGTGAGGCCACTCACTATGGAGACTTGAGGGCCACTCACTTTGGCCCATGTGAGTGAAAGAAAGCTGGGAAAGGGGAAGGACCAGCCTACCATATCCTTTTTGTGAAAAAAAAAAAAAACAAAACAAAACAACAAAAAAAAAAAAACAAGATTTTTTTTAGATCATATATAGAGATGGTAGTGAGGAATGTGTTTCATCCAGAGGAAGACATGGCAGAAAAGGGGATGGAAGCACCTCTGCCTTCAGAATGCTATGTATGTCCGGTGCCAAGAATGAGCCTGAGATGATAACACAGTCAACACAGAGACCTGATAGGCACGAGGCATCTGTCCTCCTTCACACTGTGGTGTCTATATCCAACCTGTGATCTGTCTCCTGTCCCCATCATCCCCAACTTTAGCTTCTCTCCACGTTGTCACGAGTGCCTGCTCAAAAGTCCTCACTGGGTCCTGCCTGTGGAATCCAGCCCATTGGCAAGGTTTGGTCAGCCCAAATTTGAATGTCTTTAGGCAGAACTCATACAATTCAGTTTGCCACAGGTCTATCATTTCACATCATATGTTTGTGTTTGTTTTCTGCCTGTCCCTTAAAGCTTTTGAATTCTCAAACACAGGATGAAGTCCAGATTCATTGGTCCAGCATACAAAGGCCTGCTCCCGTGTATTTCGCCTGACTCATGTCTCATGGTAATATCCCCAGAGGTGACTCAGATCTCTAATCTGTGTGCTTTGCAAAAACATAAAAAGTAATACATATATTTTGCTCATATGATGATCTCTGCTTTCCCTTTTTTGTCTGCTTATCTTTCAAGTTAGCTGAAATGTCATTTCCCCACTGACATGTCTTTCCTGAACCTTTGAGAGAGGACAGGTATCTTCCTCTTTTGTGCTCCTTCTGCACTTTATATGGTCTTTATTGTAGTATTTATAACATTTTACTGATTATTATGTATAAATACCTAGAACCTGACACCATGCCTGCCATTTCATAGGTGGCCAATAAATGTTTTTGAATGAGTTAAAAAAATGTCAACAACATGACAGAAACATAAGGCTGGGAATTTTTTTTTTAGATTAAAGGAGATTAAGCAGTTATAACAACTAAACACAATGCATGAACCTTGACTGGACCTTAGATCAGGAGGAAAAAGACATCTATAATTAATGGACAACTGGGAAATTTTAAATATTGATTTAAAGAATCTCTATCAAAAACACATTTAAAACTATTTCAGGTATTTTATTCCTTTAGAAAAATTATTCACTCATGCATTTATAATAATATTAAACACCTATTCAGTGTAATAACCCTGCAGGTAAAAATTCTTGTAAGTAAAATGTAGACTTGGCTTGGCCAAGAGGGTCAGGTGAAGGGTAGCGAGGACCCCTCTATCTCAGTCTGGCAAGTTAGCAAAATAACTAAACTATCATCTGTTACATTTCAGGACTCAGACCATCTGCCTACTGAAGTATTTCCCTTCTAATTGAAGGGAAAAATTCAGACTGCTGGAGCAGGTTGGCTGCTTTATGCAGCCTTCAGTAAAGTCCTACAAGAAAGAGTGGAAGGTCAGGAAGCAGTGAAGGAAAAAAAGATATCTTTGCCAATAAAGCTACTTTTTATCTGTGGCTGAGAATAGGAGATCTGGACATTAGCAAGAGTGAAGAAGCCAAATTACAAATGCTTTATAATTATCTTGTATCTATTTTTTGAATAGGTTATTCACATGACATAGAATTTTAAAGACATAAAAAGGGAGTAAAAAATCTCTCTCTCAGTCTTGTCCCCCAGCCATCTGTTTCTTCACTCTCCAGAGGCAATCCCCATTACCACTTTCATATGTCCTTCCAGAGATGTTCAATGCATTGCCATACTACACATACATTTCCACAAATGAAGCAGGTTATGCATACTGTTCTATACCTTGCTTTCTTCATGTAACATGTTTTGTCAACTGATCATATCAGTGTATATAAAGCTGCCTTATTATTTTAAGAGCATCATTGTATAAAGCTTACATGATAAAAACCATAGAGTAAACAAGAATGCAAGAGGATATAACCATTTTCTTTTATATAAAGAATATGGCCATATTCTTTATGTAAAAACATACCACTAAAAACCTAGAGTACCACTAAAAACATAGAGTACACAAGAATGCAAGAGAATATAATAGATGTTTTCTCATGCAAATAAATAAGGTACAGCCTACTAGGCAGGAAAGAGTTTGGAGGGGCTGTGATTAAGATATCTGAGCCTTGGGTACCAAAGACAAAGGCTAAGAAAGGTAGATGGGAAGATTTGTCTGAAGACATTTTTGAATCCTAAACATTCCATTGTATTGTGGCAGAGCATGTGAAAAGTTATTGAAGCTTCCATCATGAGAGGGGTGCAAAAGTGGCTAAGACTAAACTGGAAGACATAAAGGAGACTGGGGTTTGAAGGGTAAGGAATACATGGTTCTCACAATTGGAAATTACAGCAAGGACCATGGCAGTGGATCCAATATATGAATTCCAGAGGCCAAGCAAGCGGAACGGACATAAGTAGATGCTGGCACATGGTACCAAAAGGCCAAGGGCCAAGCAGTTACTCAACAGAGGCCAGCAAGCACAGAAAAGAATATGCAAACCCATACATGTTGATGATGCCTCAGGATATGTCAGTCTCCCTCAGGAACTTGAGGAAGAGTGAAAGGGAAGAAGAGGCCAGGTATGGTGGCTCACGTCTGTAATCCCAGCACTTTGGGAGGCTGAGGTGGGAGAACTGCTTGAGTCCAGGAGTTCCACACAAGCCTAGGTGACATGGCAAAACCTCATCTCTACCAAAAATACAAAAATTAGCCACGTGTGGTGGTGCATGCCTGTAGTCCCAGCTACGAGGGAGGCTGACATGGGAGGATGGTTTGAGCTCAGGAGGTGGAGGTTGCAGTGAGCCAGAATTGAGCCTTGTACTCCTGTCTGGGCAACAGAGCCAGATCCTGTCTCAAAAGAAAGGAAGGAAAAGAAGAGTAGAAGGGATACAAATAGGAGATAGGGGTAGAATCTTAGTTTAAAGCTGAAATTAATTTTAATTCAGAAATGACCAAGTAACTTCAAATTTATCTGTGGAAATGTTATTGGTGGGGGTACCAGGAAAAGACACTGAGATCAATCAATTTTTTGATACAGGCAAACAATGTTTTACAGATTTAAGATCAATAACTACAAAACTTAAACTTACATAGCCAGCTCTTAGGGGTGTTAGAAGGATTCAATGACATAGGTGTGAGAAAATAGAATGGTGGATTTTCTGATAGTAACCTTTCTTTGGCTTTTCTCCAAGTTTTGGGACCTTTATTGCAGTCCCATATGTAGAAACCACACATGCCATCTTATCTTACACAGACTCAGTTCCAAAGAGCATTAACTTTGAAATAAATGAATCTTGAATTTGAATTCGACTTTTGTCATACACTAGCTGTATGAATTTGGGGGAAATAACTTCTTTGAATCTTTGAGTCTTCATAAAATATAGAAGTCAAAAATCATTTCATACATGTATTATATAAGACAATAAAATATACAAAGCAAATTGTCTGGCTCATGGTTGGTGGACCTATCTTCTTTCTCTAAAGTGTATTTATTTATTATTATTTTATTATTATTATTCTTTTTTAAGACAGGGTCTCACTCTGTCACCTAGCCTGGAGAGCAGTGGTGCAATCATGGCTCACTGCAACTTTGACCTCTGGGCTCAAGTGATCCTCCCACTTCAGGCTCCTGAGTAGCCATGACCACAGGTGAGAGCCACCATACCCAGCTAATTTTGTTTATCTTTGGTAAAGAAGAGGGCTTGCTATGTTGCCCAAGCTGGTCTCAAACTCCTGGGTTCAAGCCATCCTCCTGCCTCCGCCTCCTAAAGTGCTAGGATTACAGGTGTGAGCCCCATGCTCAGCCTTTCTTTAAAGTTTAAACTATGTTGCCTGGCTTTTAAAATTAATTAATTAACGTTTTGAGACAGGGTCTCGCTCTGTCGCCTAGGCTGGAATGTAGTGGTGGGAACTCGGCTCACTGCAATCTCTGCCTCCCAGGCTCAAGCCACCCTCTCACCTAAGCCTCCTGAGTAGCTGGGACTACAGGCATGTGCCACCATGCCTGGATAATTTTTGTAGAGATGGGGGTCTCATTTTGTTGCCCAGGCTTGTCTTGAACTCCTGAGCTCAAGTGATCTGCCTGCCTTGGCCTATCAAAGTGCTAGGATTACAGGTATGAGCTACTGCACGTGGTCAGTTGCCTAGCTTTTGACTTGGAATATTTGATCATCTTATCATATGTCCTAACTAAAAGAGATTAAGCTCTATATATATTAAGTAATATATGACTCCTATTTATTGTTCCTGGGTTTACTGAATAATAAACACCCTTACATGCAGTGAAGCAAGCATAATATAAGCATTTAAATATATAAGCATTTAAATATAAAATATACGATACATAAACAGAAATCTCCTCAAGTCTTACCCTGAGACTGAGTACAAGGGTTGGATATATAATTTCCCACTTTCTCCACATAGATATTGTCATTTTAAAAGATATTTGCCTCAAATCCAACAAATGTTAAGAAGAAGAAACTTCACAACAGATAATAAAAATCAACAGTATCTATTATTCATAAAGATGGTAGATTGAACATATGCACTTAACTCTATCCCTTTCCAAAACCAAACTAAAATATAATTTTATGTTAAGTATTCTATTAAAAAGCAAAAACAAGGCTGGGCACAATGGCTAATGTCTGTAATCCCAGTGCTTTGGCAAGTCAAGGCAAGGGGATCACTTGAGACCAGGAGCTTGAGGTCAGCCTGGGCAACATAGCAAGACCTTGCCTCTATAAAATATTAAAAAAAGTAGTCAGGCTTAGTGGCACACACATGTAGTCTCAACTACTTGGGGGACTAAGGCAGGAGGATCACTTGAGCCCAAGAGTTCCAGGTTGTAATGAGCTATGTTAGCACCACTGCACTCCAGCCCAGTGACAGAATGAGACCTCGTCTCTTAAAAAAAAACCAAAACAAATAAGAAAAAGGAGAATGAGAGATGAGTGACAGTAACCGCAGTTTGGAAGCTAGAAAGCAGGACTATTGCTAACTGACTTAGCAGACTCAAGCAAGCTGGTTTCTAAACCAGCAGTTGGTAATGATAAGCTAGGGAGCAATTTTGTACTACAGTTTCCAAAAGACTTAGAAATTGGTGACAGCCAGTGCTTATGGAAGTGAGATAAAGATGAGACTATGAACAAACTTGGTTAGAAATTTATTTAAGAATTAGATACTTTCTTTAGAGGAATAAAAGAATAGGTGGCAAAAGTAAATAAATAAATAAACAAACGAAGAAGAAACTAAAAAGAATTAGATACTTTCTAATTAACTGCCACCATTCACAACTGGCCAAGTACTTTTCCCTCTCTCATTCTAGCAGAAGACTAAAAGTTTGCTCTTTGGCGTGAGTAAAATAGAAGGTTCTTGAACTGGGAATTTTTTTGTTTTTGAGATGGGGTCTTGCTCTGTTGTCCAGGCCGGGGTGCAGTGGTGTAATCTCAGCTCACTGCAACCTCCGCCTCCTGGGCTCAAGTGATCCTCCCACCTCAGCCTCCCAGGTAGCTGGGACCAAAGGCATGAGCCACCTTACCTGGCTAATTTTTTTTTTTTTTTTTTTTCAGTAGAGACGGGGTTTCACCATGTTGGCTGGGCTGATCTTGAACCCTTGACCTCAAGTGATCCAACTGCCTCAGCCTCCCAAACTACTGGGATTATAGGTGTGAGCCACCATGCCCAGCCTTGAACTTGGGAATTTTGAAGGGTACTCTACTGAAAAGAGGAAAACTGAATGAAATTTTATTTGCTGAATATTGAGACTCTAAGTCCCCTTTTACTTGGTTTACACAATGCTAGCAGCCCATCTTATAGCCTCTAGGTAGGAAAGTGGAAGAAGATTCTTCTTTGGTGAATCTAACAGGCCCAAAAGGAAGATATTCAATAAAACAATATTAGGCTCCTGGATAAAACAGCAGTCAGATCTAGAAAATTCATAGTCATTAAGCCCCAATTACATGTTATCGAGGTATCCACTGTTTTGCTTCCTTAACTATAAGGTGACAGCCAAGGACCACTAGACTTCTGAGGAAAGCCCTTGACAGGAAAGATGGAGGGTAAAACAAACAGAAAATAAGACTCTTTAGGGACATAAAATTTCAAAAAATGTTTCTAACATATAAGAGAAGAACTACATCCATGAAAGAAGAATAGATGGTCTAAACAAAAACAAAAGAACATTCAGGGAACAAGAAAGTACTGCTGAGAGACAAAATAATGATAGAAATGAAGAACTCAATAGAAAGGTCAGATCTCCCTGCAAGTAAAGACACTAAGAAAACAAACATAGGAAACAAAGGACATGAATATTAGAAAATTAGTCTGGGAGGTTCAACATCCAAATAACAGAAGGAGAGAACCAAGAAAATAAAAAGAAAAAAAATTCAAAAAAATAATTCATAAAAATTTTCCTGCACTAAAGAAGATGAATTTTCAGATTAACAGGGCTCACTGAGTACCTGGCTGAATGAATGAAAATAGGTCTCCAAAAGGGCATATCCTAATAAAATTTCAGATCTCTGATAGAAATAGAAAATCTTAATAGCTTCTAGAAACAAAAAATAGATAAAACAGAAATCAGACTATCTTTCAACTTTTCAACACTGGAGGGTAAAAGACAATGGAGGGAAGCCATAAAAATTCAGAAAGAAAATGAATTACAAACCGGAATCCTATACTCAGCCACAGTATCAATCAAATGTCAGTAAACAATAGAGACATCTTCAGACAGGCAAGACCAACTCAAGAAGGAAAAGACATGAAAACTGGGAGATCCATCTCAAAAGAGGGGCAGAAAGAAGCCTCAAGTTGATAGTGAAAAGGGATCTGTACTATGTGGGACACAGTTTTCAGCCAAATCAGAAATAAGTACATAGGGAATCAAGCAAATGACAAGACAGTTATTAATTTTAGGAAAAGCAGAGTTAGATACAGGATATGGTTCAGCTATGAACTGAGTTTATATCATTATAATAACATGCACAATTGAATATTAAACTTAACAAAATCATTATATAACTTTGTAGAAATGATGGTGTGCTTGTGGCAGTAGGGTAGGAGATAATAAAGAGATCTAAGTCTATAGCTTGCATAGTAAGGATTTAGTAGATTATCTGTGAAAAAATCAAGAAGCAGAAATACAATCATGTGATTTAGAGATATTCTGTTTTATAATTACCAAAAGACACAGTTAAAAAAGAATTTGCAAATTTCTTCTTTCTTATTTTGGTACTTGGAATACAGTGTGAGATTTTTTATTTCTAGATTTTGTTGTATCTTCTATTACATAAATGCATTGTTTGACAATTATAAAATGCAAGTGTTTTTTGAGTGATTTTAAGAATTTGGCTTAAAAATTGATTGCTACAATGTATTATTTTTACTAAGAAGTAACTTGACCCAAAACACATGTATGTTTGCTTAGGGTATTTTTTTTCAATGTCTGAAAGTCAAAGGCATTCCTGTCACAACTGTAAACAAACTTATCCTAAATGTGTTAAAAAATATTCTTGGGTACTCTATTTGTATATCTTTCATGACTTGAAAATCTGAAGGTTAATCCAAATTCACGTTTTAGCATATTTAAGAAAAAAAACTACTTTTAATATCAGCCTTTTAAATTTCATGAAGATTTTGGTGAGGAATAATAGTATATACTTTAAGTATTGACAAAACTTTGAAAGTTCCTTTCTATAAAATGGGAAACACTCAATATCTAAATCCACGTCAGGCATGAGAAATCAGTATTTAACATTGGATGTTTTGTGTTTTGTATTTATAGTGTTCAAAATGCAAGTATAACATTTAATCTTTGTCCACATGGCTTTACAAAAGTAAATCTTAAATGACCAAAAAAAAAAAAAATTGAAAATGATTGCATCTGGGGATTGGAAACTGATGGAAGGAGGCTTAGAGCAGGGGACTGCTGTTGTAAGTCTTGTACGACTACTTAATTTTTAAAATAATTTGATGTGTAACTTTGATAGATTAAAAAAAGCATAAAATTAACTTTAATAATCTGTGGAAATTAAGTAGGCATTTATAAATTCTTAAGTGTGCTTGCTGCATATGAATTGCTGTCTCATATAACTTTATAGGAGAAATTTCTAGAAAACAGGTATTGTACCAGACAAGTATCTGCCATGGAAGCCAGCATATGGCAGATATGTAGACATCACTACTTTATTTGGTAACCATGACAAAAACAGGCACTATTGTGGGTAGGAGCATAGATTCTAGACTAGATTCAAATCCTGACTCTATTTCTTTCTAGTTATATAATCTTGGATAAGATATTAAACCTCTTTTTGCTTAAGCTCCCTTATCTGCAAAATCTTCATTTCATAGGAATGTGGTAATTTTTAAATGATACATGAACAGTAATTACCAAAATGCCTGAGACATAGTAAGTAGCTAATACTTGTTAGCTATTTTGATTTAGTATTCCAAAATTCCTAACTTTGGATCGTAAGGATAATGTCCACTGCACCTCTTCCTACTCCTCCACACTGATCTTGGGACATTTTATTTCACACAAATGTCTTGTTCAACTACCCCACACAGATCAAACTCACTTATCACCCTAAAGACCATCATGCCTGATTAACTACAAAACACAGACTAGAAATAGATGTCATACCTGAAACCACGTCTCTTTTCTTTTCCATCCCTTTTTTCCTTTAAGGAATCTATAGCAGGATTTGTAATGAGAAGACTTACGTTTGAGTAGGTCATTTAGCCTGAGTATCCATTTTCTCATCTGTAGAATGGAGATGATTGCATCTGCTGGAGTGGATGTTTGTTATTTGACTTCTCACCATTCTTTCCTGCCACTTCTGGTAGCCGTATATGGATTTTCCTTTGGAAATCTTACCCCACCTCTAGAGATGTGTCTAGCTGCCAGAGTCAATCAGCATATCCTTCTCTCTGTCTACAGTGATGGGTCCAGAGATTGGCATTTAGCCAAATCCGGGCCAATGATGCTCAAAACTGTCAGGGCTACCAAGACTGGAGTTAACAATGCCGCTAATCCAGAGAGAGAGAGAGCTGGGAGTCTCATATCAACCTATCTGAACATTTCATCCTATGACCCACCATACCCTTTTTTGGCCTAAGGTAGAGTGTGTGTGTGTGTGTGTGCGTGTGCGTGTGCGTGTGTGTGTGTGTGTTTATGGCAGGAGGGCTTTAGGCAGTGTGCGTGTGTGGTGGAGGGAGTGTTCTTACCTACAACCAAGGAAGTCTTAACTCTTGCCTACCATATAGGTATTATCTTCAATGTTTCTGGGATTAACTGATATGATAAATATAAAAATATTTGGTAAACTCAAAGCAGCATGCAAATGGTAACTGTTATTATTAACATAGTTTTTTATAAAACAAGCTTAATGTCTACACAAAGCAAGTTATGCCTTTTAACAGTTATAAACAATTTTTATAAAAACCAAAGTACCCTGTTAAAAGTCTTGACACGTTGGATATTATTTGTGAATATATATTTTGTATAAAATATAAGAATGTGCAATTGTTGCTCAAATCATTCCAGGTTATGCCTCTGACAGCAGCTCATTTGCCTTTCTTACACATCAAACATAAAAGGTTAAGCTAGTACCCCTCAAATCTCTATTTTTGCCCTGTGATATTTATGCTCCATAAACCTATTTGAAGCCTTATGAAAATATGTATTCTCTACTAATTACTTATAAGTGAATTTTACCGGGCTTAATTAGTACAGTATGGAGAAGTACAATTGTTTTATTATTTATAAATAAAACATTAAGGGGAAATTGAAGAAAGGTACCTAGTCCATATTTTTAAAAAGATGATTTCATAAACTTATAAAATAAAATACTTTGAAGTCAGAATAAAAATTGGAAGTAAATGGATATTCCAAATAAGCTTACAGCCTTTAAAAAAGCATTTGTTTTCTTAAATATATCTATCTATTTATGTCTATAGGATTAATTTGACTGGCACTTTTTTTCTTTCTGGCTAAAGGAGAAGTAAACTTCAGCTCAACTACTGTTTCATTTCTCAGAAACTGAGTAAGTGCAGTTGAAATAAATGTTGTTTTATAGTATTTGCTCCATCTGATATATCCTTGGTTTTATCTCCAGGTTAGGATCCTTTAGGTAAAGGGTCAGATAATCAGCTAATGAGGATGATTTTTGTCTCACCCTCTATTATCATTACCTAATGACAGTGAATGTAATAATGCAAAAATCATCATGAGCATGAATGTATACATTTTCTCAATTAAAAATATTCAATTAAGAATTTAAAAATTGAGCTATAATGACTTCTTTAAAAGACAGAAAACAATGAAATAAGAATGATGTTCTTGAATTAAAGATAACTTTAATTAAAGATGCCCTGTTGTTTCTGATCTAAAAAGATATATATAACTTTTGCATCTACTTCATCAGGTTTTTATATATAAAAGTTATATATATAACTTTTGACCCACTAAACTTAGTTTTAGATGACATTTAGTTGGACTAAGAATTCTGATGAAACTAACATGTGTGTTCAAAATAGTGTGGAACAAAAGCAATTCCGTAAATATTTTGTGCAAAGGCAATGCACATGGAGTAAGTCTACAGTTTCCAAACTGCTACTGAGAAAGTCAAATAATAATCAAGGTATGTAAGTCTTGTGTGTTGTCTCCTTCCCTACAATTACATTTTAAAGTAGGAAAAAATAGGAGTCTGAATATGAAGATAGATTAAACTGCAGATTAAGATCAAATTTCATAAAAATGAGCAACTCTTAGAAACTAATGAAATTTAACAAACATTTATTGAATGTATTCTAGGTAACTAAAGTAGTACTAGGTACAGTAGGAAATAGAAAAATGAAAAATACACAGGTCAGGTCCTCAAGGCACTTACAAGCTGTTGAATAGTAAGTTATGTACAACAAGAATGACAACATTCTACTTTAGACTTGAACGTTATAAATGAAGCTAAAAGCTTAGTTGTATAAGCCAATTTACATTCAAATACTTTAGTCCATATTTTCTCAGGTCAATCCAATTACCATCAGTACTGTATATCTTTATGAATACATATCACTTTACACTGTAGAAATTTGCTTATGTATCTGCCTCCTCGGCTAGCCTACGAGCTTCTCCAGAGCGAGGAAGAACTAGAGGTCATATTATGGAGTCTAGTGTAGAGTATATGCACAACAATTGTATGGATCAATAAAGCAGATTGTTAGATGTGCTATCAGTGAAATAAATGCAAAGTGAGAATGAGAAAACCAAACAAGGAATAGTTTAATTCCCATTGGAGAGCTTGGAGAAAGGTTCAAAGAGAGTATGGCATTTTAAAAAAATTGAGGCCGGGGTGGCAGCTCATATCTGTAATCCCAGCACTCTAGGAGGCTGAGGCAGGAGGGTTGCTTTAGGTCAGGAGTTCAAGACCAGCCTGGGTAACATAGTGAGACTTCGTCTCTTAAAAAAAGAGTTGGGATTTTAATATATAGAAATAGAGGAAAGAGAGAGTAGGCAAATGGAATGGGAAAGGTTTGCAAAAGCACAAAGGTAAAAAAGTACTGGGGATGCTTTAAAAATATTTATAATCCAGTATTTTCAGAATTCCAGGCTTTTGTGATTGATTGATAGATGTATTAGTGGTATCTTGAGGGTTAGTCTAGATGTTACTCCTAGGCAAGTTAGTAGGGATCTGAGTGGGTCTGCTTTCCCACACCTGTACACCTAGGGGACAAAAACAGGTACCACAAAAATGGCCCTTGGGAACCTATCTGCATGACAGGACACAATTCAAATGTCTATAACAAGCTTGTTCAACGCATGGCCTGCAGGCTGCATGAGGCCCAGGATGGCTTTGAATGCAGCCCAACACAAATTTGTAAACTTTCTTAAAACTTTATGATTTTTAGGCAATTTTTTTTTTAGTTCATCAGCTATCATTAGTGTTAGTGTATTTTATGTGTGGCCCATGACAATTCTTCTTCCAATGTGATCCAGGGAAGCCAAAGAGATTGGACACTCTTGGTCTATAATAATTTGGAATAATGTAACTGTTTACTAAGTTATATTTCATTGAACAATATACATCTACAGAAATGCAATACATGCTTGCATAACATAGTTCAATCCAGTATATTTTACCAAATTAATTTGACCACAGAATTCCTTTGTTATGAAATTCCTATTGGCATTTAGGTTTGAAAAATTTTTTTTTAGTTTCCCTTCATTTAAAATGTAAGGTATCAAATAGAGACAAAAAATAAAAAGGAACAATGAAATGAAAAGTTGCTTCTCTGAAAAGACAAACAAAATTGATAAACCAATAGCTAGACTAAAAAAGAGGAGAGAAGATCCAAAGAAACACAATCAGAAATGAAAAGGGAGACAGTACAACTGATACCACAGAAATACAAAAGATTATCAAACTATTATGAACAACTATATGCTCAAAAACTAGAAAACCTAGAGGGATAGAAACATACAACCTCCTGAGGTTGAACCAGGAAGAAATAGAGCCCTTGAACAGATTAATAATGAACAGCAAGATTAAGTCAGTAAATAAAAAAATGTCCCAACAGGGCTGGGTGTGGTGGCTCATGCCTATAGTCCCAGCACTTTGGGAGGCCAAGGCAGGTGGAATGCTTAAGCCCAGGAGTTTGAGACCACCCTGGGCAATATAGTGAAACCCTGTCTCTACAAAAAATACAAAAATTAGCTGGGCATGGTGGCACATGCACCTGTAGTCCCAGCTACTTGGGAGGGTGAAATGGGAGGATCACCTGAGCCTGAGAGGTTGACGCTGCAGTGAACCATAACTCAGGCTGTCACTCCAGCCTAAATGTCAGAGTGAGATTCTGTCAAACAACCAAACCAAAACAGAAGGCAAAAACAACAACAACAACAAAAAGAAACCCAAACTCCCAATAAAACAAAAGTGCAAGAGCAGATGAAAATCAAGGAAGAGGTAATTCTATCTAACTCATTCTATGAGGTCTGTATGGCACCGAAACTAACAAGGACACAACAACAACAAAACTACAGACCAATATTCCTGATGAAGATACATGCAAAAATCTTCCACAAAAAACTAGCAAATAGAATCCCAACAAGACATCAAAAACATAACATACCACGATTAGGTAGGATTTATGTGAAGATGATTCAACATACACAAATCAATAAATGTGATACATCACAAAATGAACTAAGAACAAGAATCATATGATCATCTTAATAGGTGCACAAAAGGCATTCAATAAAATTCAGCATCCCTTCATGATAAAAATCCTCAACAAACTAGGCATAGAAGAAACACACTTCCAAATAATAAAGGCCATATATGACAGTCCCACAGCCAACATCATACTTGGTGGGGAAAATTTGAAAGTATTGCCTCTAAGAACTGAAACAAGATAAGGATGCCCACATTCACCATTCTTATTCCACATAGTACTGGAAGTCCTTGCCACAGCAATCAGGCAAGATAAAAAAATAAAAGGTATCTGAATTGGAAAACAGAAATTCAAATTATCCCTGTTCACTGATAATATGATCTTATATCTAGCAAATTCTAAAGACTCCACCAAAAACCTCTTAGATTTGATCAATGAATCCAGTAAAGTTTCAGGATACAAAATTACCATACAGATATCAGTAGCATTTCTATATGCCAATAATGATATAGTAAAGGACCAAATGAAGAAGGCACTCCCATTTACAATAGCTACAAAAAACCACTCAAAAACCTAGAAATATATTTAACCAAGGTGAGATATCCCTATAAACAGAACTACAAAACACTGATGAAAAAATCATTGAGGACACAAACAAATGGAAAAACATCCTACGCTCATGGATTGGAAGAATCAGTATTGTTAAAATAACCAGACTGCCCAAAGCAATCTACAGATTAATCACAATCCCTATCAAATTAGCAGCACCATTTTTCACAGAATTAGAAAACACAATCCTAAAATTAATATGGGACTAAAAAATAAGACCCCAAATAGCCAAATCAATTGTAAGCAAAAAGAATGAAGCTGGAGACGTCACACGACCTGACTCCAGTTTACACTACAAGGCTATAGTAACCAAAATAGCATGGTACTGGTATAAAAATAGATACAAAGATCAATGGATCAGAATAGAGAACCCAGAAATAAAGCCATACACATATAACCAACTGATCTCCAACAAAGTCAACAAAAATATACACTGAAAGGCTGGGTGCGGTGGCTCATGCCTGTAATCCCAGCACTTTGGGAGGCCGAGACTAGCAGATCACTTGAGGCCAGGAGTGCCACACCACCCTGGCCAACACAGTGAAACCCTGTCTCTGCTACAAATAAAAGAATTAGTGGGGCGTGATGGCGCTTGTCTGTAATCCCAGCTACTAGGGTGGCTGAGGCACGAGAACACTTGAACGCAGGAGGCAGAGGTTGCAGTGAGCTGAAATTGCACCACTGCACTTCAGCCTGGGAAAGAGCGAGATTCTGTCTCAAGAAAAAAACCAAAATACACTGGAGAAAGTACATCCTATTCAACAAGGGGTACTGGGAAAACTGGATAACCATATGCATAAGAATTTTTGTATATCACCATATACAAAAATTAACTCAAGGTGGATTAAATACCTAAATGTAAGTTTGGGAACTAAAATCCTAGAAGAAAACCGAGGAAATCTCTTCTGAACATTGACCTAGACAAAGAATTTATAAGTAAGTTCTCAAAGACAAATGCCAGAAAAACAAAAATAGACAAATAGGACTAAATTAAACTAAAAAGATTCTGCACATCAAAAGAAACAATTAACAGAGAAAACAGACAATCTATAGAATGGGAAAAAATTCTGTATACTCTGCATCCAAATAAAGGGCTAATATCCAGAATCTACAAGGAACTCAAACAACTCAACAAGAAAAAATAATTTAAAAAAACCCATTAAAAAGTAGGCAAAGCAAATGAGCAGACATTATTCAAAAGCAGACATACAAGTGGCTAATAAACTCATGAAAAAATGCTCAACATCACTAATCATCAGAGAAATAAAAATTAAAACCACAATGAGATGCCATCTTACACCAGTCAGAAGGGCTATTACTAAAAAGTGAAAAAACAACAGATGTTGCAGAAGATGGGGATAATAGAAAATATATATACACCATTGGTAGGAATGTAAATTAGTACAACCTTTATGGAAGTCAGTATGGAAAGTTCTTCAAGAGCTAAGAATAGAACTACAATTCGACCCAGCAATTCCACCACTGAGTATATACCCAACGGGAAAGAAATCATTATATCAAAAAGATACCTGCACTCATGTTCATTGCAGCACTATTCACAAACCAAAGATGTGGAATCAACTTAAGTGTCCATCATCAGAGGACTGGATAAAGAAAATGTGGTATATATATGCCATGGAATACTACTCAGCCATAAAAAAGAATGAAATCGTGTCTTTTGCAGTAACATGGGTGGAATTGGAGGTCATTATAGCTAAGTGAAATAACTCAGACAGAGAAAGTAAAATGCTGCCTGTTTTCACACAAGCGAGGACTAAATGATGGAAACACTTGGACACACAGAGTGGAATAATAGACACTAGAGACAACAAAAGGTGGGAGGGTGGGAAGGGGTGAGGGTTGAAAAATTACCTATTGGGTACATTGTTCCTTATTTGGGTGACAAATACAATAAAAGTCCAGACTTTACCACTACACAATAAATGCATGTAAAAGTCTGCACTTGTACCCACTAAATATACTAAAATTAAAATAATTTTTTTTTAAATAATTACTTTGGCCCTATCTATTACTTTAGAGGTTTTAAACATGGTTCTTTAGATGTGGTTAATTTTTTTTTTTTGAGGCGGAGTTTCGCTCTTGTTGCCCAGGCTCGAGTGCAATGGTGTGATCTCGGCTCACTGCAACCTCTGCCTCTCGGGTTCAAGTGATTCTCCTGCCTCAGCCTCCCGAGTAGCTGGGATTACAGGCATGCGCCAGCATGCCTGGCTAATTTTGTATTTTTTAATTAATTAATTAATTTTTTTAGTAGAGACAGCGTTTCTCCATGTTGGTCAGGCTGGTCTTGAACTCCTGACCTCAGGTGATCCACCAGCCTTGGCCTCCCAAAGTGCTGGGATTACAGGTGTGAGCCACTGCTTTATACTGGAGTTTTGGGATAATATTAATCTCTTTTTTAGCATGGTTTAAGTTGTGAAGAAAATCGTCTACGTTTTCAAGTACCCTGACGCTTTTCCCATTAAGTGAAGATGTGTAACTGTAGTTCCATTTAAATGCTTTTAAAACCTCAAAACAATAAATAACAAAGCACAAGCTCAACACAAAAAACTGACCTGGTCTGAAAGACTAATCAACTTAATCTTACTTCTGCATATTCTTGACTTTTCTTGTTACCAAACACTCTGATGTAAAATAAGCTTCTATCTTGTATGTACAATTTTCCTCCTTTTTCCTTTTAAAAATATTATTAACCATCAACTTCACGTTTTTCTATTTGTTCATCCATTCATTTATTATTGTAAGAAGTATTTATTGAATATCAGCTATGAACCAAGTACTATGCCAGATTTTGGGTTTAATTTTTTTAAGAAATACAATGATTTTATTTAAGATATGTAAGGTATCACTACACTTTAACTTAAATCTTGAGTCACTGAACGGGTCTATTTCAAGGGTTATAATGTTATATTACTGGTGGGAACAACTCCTAAATGCCCACTAATTTGGTAGCAAGCTGAGGATATGAGATTGCATATAATAAATAAGAAACTATAAATACATGTTTACTTTCATCTTATATACCCAATGTAATCTACACGCTTCTCAGCATGATGAACTCTTCCTTAAAACATTTACAAGACCTACTCTTAAAAATATCAAGAATATAGACTATTATATAATAAGTATCAAGTAAGTTTTACAGGAATTCAGAGTCCTGATTGGGGTAGTAGTCAGGAAAAGCAGGTGTTGTGATTTGGATTTATGTCCCCATCCAAATCTCATGTCAAATTGCAATCACCAGTGTTGGAGGAGTGCCCTGGTAGGAGGTGATTGGATCATGGGGGTAGATTTTCCCCTGGCTGTTCTCATGATAAGGAGTGAGTTCTCATGAGATCTGGTTGTTTAAAAGTATGTAGCACCAGCCCCTTTGCTCTCTTCCTTCTACTCTGGCCATGTAACACATCCCTGCTTCCCCTTCACCTTCTACAATGATGTTAAGTTTCTTGAGGCTTCCCCAGCCATGCTTCCTGTACAGCCTATGGAACTGTGAGTCAATCAAACCACTTTTCTTTATAAAGTACCCAGTCTTAGGCAGTTCTTTACAGTTATGTGAGAACAGACTAATAAAACTGGTGTTAAAATTAGTCTTGAAGATTAGCACGAAGTAAAGAGGGAAGATATTCTAAGTAGGGAGAAAGGACAAAAGTAAAGATACATGGGTGGTATACATTGTAAGACATCTTCAGAATGCAGTGCCTGGTACATGGTGGGCATGTTGTAAATAATTGTAGATGGGTAGAGGAATGGATTTATCAGAGGATTAATGGAGGGAAACAGCAATATATACAATGGGAAGGTTGGACTGGGGCCAGATAATTGAGGGTCTTAAAAATGAAGCAAAGTCACCTAAAATGTATTCTGTATACTTGGGCTCTTCAAATAGAAATATATACCTCATGGTCCACTGGAAGGCCCAGGATAAACATGAAGCATCTTCCCGACTCTTCAACTTTACTTGAACATTTGAAGAATTAAGTGAAGAAATTTAAGTGATACCTAATTTAAAACATTGTTTTTATATTAAAACAAACAGATGTATTTTGGAGTGAAATGTAAAATGTGTGAATTTTTAATGTAAAACAAGAGACTTCAAGGAAATATTGAGCTTGTGGTGAGGTGCTTTCAGCTATGCTACCTTTGTTTACATCCTTTTCTGGCAGTGGATACACGGGACTGTAAGAGGGATTTGAGCAAGGTAGTAACAGGATTAAAATGATGATTTACTTATACTAATGTAGCAGCAGGATGCAGGTTGGTCTAGAATATGGAGATGAACAATCTGTAACCTAGCTAAAGAACTATGGAAAAAGTTCCTTTGACCAAATTTTTAATCAAGCTCCTCTGAGTCCTCTTTTTAACTAGGCTCCAATCTTGGGCTCTGTTCTTAGTCCTCATCTCCTCAGAAAAAGAAAATAAAGAAAAAAAGATAATGGGTAGCTTTGTTTAATGTCTCATGAAATATCCATGAACAATACAAACATAGTTGTTACAAAAAAGTGAATTGAATGGATATAAGTCGATAAAAGCTTATAAATGAGCTTTTCAATAATAACCATCCCTAAAATAACTATATATATATGCCTAAAAACAGTTGCCAAAATCTTTTTGGTAACTTGAAACTTTAGAGTTATGCTATGTTGAGTAAGAGATAGTTACTGAATATAAATAATTTCTAAGAAAGAAAAAACTACTGAAACAGGCTAGGCGCAGTGGCGGACATCTGTAATCCCAGCACTTGTCTACGGCCATACCACCCTGAATGCGCTTGATCTCGTCTGTAATCCCAGCATTTTGGGAGGCCGAGGAGGGTGGATCACCTGAGGCCAGGAGTTCGAGACCAGCCTGGCCAACAAGGTGAAACCCCATCTCTATTAAAATTACAGAAAATTAGCTGGGAGTGGTGGCGCTGCCAGTAATCCCAGCTACCTGGGGGGCTGAGACAGGAGAATCCCTTGAACCTGGGAGGTGGAGGTTGCAGTGAGCCGAGATGGTGCCACTGCATTCCAGCCTGGGTAACAGAGTAAGACTCTGTCTCAAAAAAACAAAAAAAAAACCGTAACACTGAAACATTAATTGCTGAACATAAGTTTATAAACTTTTGGCATCTTGTTTTCATACAATATAAAGAAGTTAAGATATCTAGGTCTGTAAAAAAAAATTTCCTTTTGCCACATGAAAAACTATAGTTTGAGGAAGCATATGTCTGTAGGAATTGTGAGATGATATGTTTATAAAATGCTGATCTATGACAGACAGTTTACAGTTTTCTACTTCCTAGTTTTCTCTGTAAGGAAAAGACTACTGATGGCTAAAAAGTACAAGCAGGGTGGCTGGCAAGATGACCGAATAGGAATAGCTCCGATCTGCAGCTCCCAGTGAGATCAATGCAGAAGGCGGGTGATTTCTGCATTTCCAACTGAGGTATCCAACTTACCTCATTGGGATTGGTCAGACAGCGGGTGCAGCCCATGGAGGGCAAGCAGAAGCAGGGTGGGGCATTGCCTCACCCAGGAAATACAAGGGGTCAGAGAACTCTCTCCCTTAGCCACGGGAAGCATTGAGGGACTGTGCCATTAGGAACAGTGCATTACAGCCCAGACACTCTGCTTTTCCTATGGTCTTCACAACCTGCAGACCAGGAGATTCCCTTGGGTGCCTACACCACTAGGGCCCTGGGTTTCAAGCAAAAATGGGGCAGCCATTTGGGTAGACACTGAGCTAGCTACAGGAGTTTTTGTTCATACCCCAGTGGTACCTGGAATGCCAATGAGACAGAACCATTCACTCCCCTGGAAAGGGGGCTGAAGTCAGGGAGCCAAGTGGTCTAGCTCAGTCCCACAGAGCCCAGTAAGCTAAGATCCACTGGCTTGAAATTCTTGTGGCCAGCAGAGCAGTCTGAAGTCGACCTGGGAGGCTCGAGCTTGGAGCGGGGAGGTGCGTCTGCTTGAGCAGGTGGTTTTACCCTCACAGTGTAAACAAAGTCGCCAGGAAGTTTGAACTGGGCGGAGCCCACCACAGCTTGGCAAAGCTGCTGTAGCCAGACTGCCTCTCTAGCTTCCTCCTCTCTGAGAATGGCATCGCTGAAAGAAAGGCAGTAGCCCCAGTCAGGGGCTTATACATAGAACTCCCACCTCCCTGGGACAGAGCACCTGGGGGAAGGGGCAGCTGTGGGCGCAGCTTCAGCAGACATAAATGTTCCTGCCTGCCACCTCTGAAGACAGCAGCAGATCTCCCAGCACAGTGCTCGAGTTCTGCTAAGGGATAGACTGCCTCCTCAAATGGGTCCCTGACCCCCGTGCCTCCTGACTGGGAGACACCTACCAGCAAGGGTCGACAGACACCTCATACAGGAGAGCTCCAGCTGGCATCTAGCGGGTGCCACTCTGGGACAAACCTTCCAGAGGAAGGAACAGGCAGCAATCTTTGCTGTTCTACAGCCTCTGCTGGTGATACCCAGAGAAACAGGGTCTGGAGTGGACCTCCAGCAAACTGCAGCAGACCTGCAGCAGAGAAGCCTGACTGTTAGAAGGAAAACTAACAAACAGAAAGGAATAGCATCGACATCAACAAAAAGGACATCCACACAGAAACCCCATTTGAAGGTCACCAACATCAAAGACCAAAGGTAGATAACTCCAGGAAGACGAGGAAAAACCAGCTCAAAAAGGCTGAAAATCCCAAAAACCAGAATGCTTCTCCTCCATAGGATCACAACTCCTCGCCAGCAAGGGAACAAAACTGGACAGGGAACGAGTCTGACAAATTGACGGAAGTAGGCTTCAGAAAGTAGGTAATAACAAACTCCTCTGAGCTAAAGGAGCATGTTCTAACCCAATGCAAGGAAGCTAAGGACCTTGAAAAAAGGTTACAGGAATTGCTAAGTAGAATACCAGTTTAGAGAAGAACACTAATGACCTGATGGAGCTGAAAAACACAGCACAACAACTTCATGAAGTATACACAAGTATCAATAGCCGAATCGATCAAGTGGAAGAAAGGATATCAGAGATTGCAGATCAACTTAATGAAATAAAGTGTGAAGACAAGATTGGAGAAAAAAGAATGAAAAGGAATGAACAAAGCCTCTAAGAAATATGGGAATATGTGAAAAGACCAAACCTGCATTTGATTGGTGTACCTGAAAGTGATGGGAAGAATGCAACCAAGTTGGAAAACAATCCTCAGGATATTATCCAGGAGAACATCCCCAACCTAGCAAGAGAGGTCAACATTCAAATTCAGGAATTACAGAGAACACCACAAAGATACTCCTTGAGAAGAGCAACCACAAGACACATAATGGTCAGATTCACCAAGGTTGAAATGAAGGAAAAAATGTTAAGGGCAGCCAGAGTGAAAGGTCAAGTTACACACAAAGGGAATCCCATCAGATTATCAGCAGCTCTGTCTGCAGAAACCCTGCAAGCCAGAGGAGAGTGGGGACCAATATTCAACATTCTTAAAGAAAAGAATTTTCAACCCAAAATTTCATATGCAACCAAACTAAGCTTCATAAGCAAAGGAGAAATAAAATCCTTTACAGACAAGCAAATGCCGAGAGATTTTGTCACCACCAGGCCTGCCTTACAAGAGCTCCTGAAGGAAGCACTAAATACGGAAAGGAAAAACTGGTATCAGCCACTGCAAAAACATAACAAATTGTAAAGTCCATCGACACTATGAAGAAACTGCATCAACTAACAGGCAAAATAACCAGCCAGCATCATAATGACAGGATCAAATTCAGACATAACAATATTACCCTCAAATGTAAACAGGCTAAATGCCCCAATTAAAAGACACAGACTGGCAAATTGGAGAAAGAGTCAGGACCCATTGGTGTGCTGTATTCAGGAGACCCATCTCACATGCAAAGACACACATAGGTTCAAAATAAAGGGATGGAGGAATATTTACTAAGGAAATGGAAAGCAATAAAAAGCAGGAGTTGCAATCCTAGTCTCTGATAAAACAGACTTTAAACCAACAAAGGTAAAAAAAGACAAAGAAGGGCTTTACATAACGGTAAAAGGATCAATGCAACAAGAAGAGCTAACTAACCTAATATATATGCACCTAATACAGGAGCACTGAGAGATTCATAACGCAAGTTCTTAGAGACCTACAAAGAGACTTAGACTCCCACACAATAATAGTGGGAGACTTTAATGCCCCATTGTCAATATTAGACAGATCAGCTAGACAGAAAATTAACAAGGACATTGAGGACTTGAACTCAGCTCTGGACCAAGCTGAGCTAATAGACATGTACAGAACTCTCTACCCCAAATCAACAGAATACACATTCTTCTCAGCATCACATAGCACTTATTCTAAAATTGACCACATAATTAGAAGTAAAACACTCCTCAGCAAATGCAAAAGAACAGAAATTATAACAAACAGTCTCTCAGACCACAGTACAATCAAATTAGAACTCAGGATTAAGAAACTCACTCAAAACCGCACAACTACATGAAAACTGAACAACCTGCTCCTGAATGACTACTGGGTAAATAATGAAATCAAGGCAGAAATAAAAATGTTCTTTGAAACCAGTGAAAACAAAAACACAATGTACCAGAATCTCTGGGACACAGCTAAAGCAGTGTTTAGAGGGGAATTTATAGGACTAAATGCCCATAGGAGAAAGCAGGAAAGATCTAAAATTGACACCCTAACATCACAATTAAAAGAACTAGAGAAGTAAGAGCAAACAAATTCAAAAGCTAGCAGAAGACAAGAAATAACTAAGATCAGAGCAGAACTGAAGGAGAGAGAGACATGAAAACACTTCAAAAAAATCAATGAATCCAGGAGCTGGTTTTTTGAAAAGATTAACAAAATACATAGATCACTAGCCAGACTAATAAAGAAGAAAAGAGAGAAGAATCAAATAGACACAATAAAAAATGATAAAGGGGATATCACCACTGATCCCACAGAAATACAAACTACCATCAGAGAATACTATAAACACCTCTACACAAATAAACTAGAAAATGTAGAAGAAATTGATAAATTCCTGGACACATACACCTTCCCAAGACTAAATTAGGAAGAAGTCGAATCCCTGAATAGTGCAATAACAAGTTCTGAAATTGAGGCAGTAATTAATAGCTTACCAACCAAAATACCCCAGGAACAGATGGATTCACAGCCGAATTCTACCAAAGGTACAAAAAGGAGCTGGTACCATTCCTTCTGAAACTACTCCAAACAATAGAAAAGGAGGGACTCCTTCATAACTCATTTTATGAAGGCAGCATCATTCTGATACAAAAACCTGGCAGAGACACAACAAAAAAAGCAAATTTCAGGCCAATATCCCTGATGAACATCGATGCAAAAATCCTCAATAAAATACTGGCAAACTGAATCCAGCAGCACATCAAAAAGCTTATCCACCATGATCAAGTTGGCTTTATCCCTGGGATGCAAGGCTGGTTCAACATTGTAAATCAATAAACATAATCCATCACTTAAACAGAACCAATGACAAAAACCACATGATTATCTCAATAGATGCAGAAAAGGCCTTTGATAAAATTCAACAATGCTTCATGCTAAAAACTCTCAATAAACTAGGTATTGATGGAATGTATCTCAAAATAATAAGAGCTATTTATGACAAACCTACAGCCAATATCATACTGAATGGGCAAAAGCTGGAAGCATTCCCTTTGAAAACTGGCACAAGAGAACCGTGCCCTCTCTCTCCCTTCCTATTCAGGACTTTGAATTCAATATAGTATTTGAAGTTCTGGCCAGGGCAATCAGGCAAGAGAAAGAAATAAAGAGTATTCAAATAGAAAGAGAGGAAGTCAAATTGTCTCTGTTTGCAGATGTCATGACTTTATATTTAGAAAACCCCATCATCTCAGCCCAAAATCTCCTCAAGCTGATAAGCAACTTCAGCAAAGTGTCAGGATACAAAGTCAATGTGCAAAAATCACCCTATACACCAGTAACAGACAGAGAGCCTAATCATAAGTGAACTCTCATTCACAGTTGCTACAAAGAGAATAAAATACCTAGGAATACAACTTACAAGGGATGTGAAGGACCTCTTCAAGAAGAAATACAAACCACTGCTGAAGGAAATAAAAGAGGAGGCAAGCAAATGGAAAAATATTCCACGTTCATGGATAGGAAGAATCAATATTGTGAAAATGGCCATACTGCCCAAAGTAATTTATAGATTCAATGGTATCTCCATCAATCTACCATTGACTTTCTTCACAGAATTAGAAAAAACTACTTTAAATTTCATGTGGAACCAAAAAAGAGCCCATATAGCCAAGACAATCCTTAGCAAAAAGAACAAAGCTGTAGGCATCATGCTACTTGACTTCAAACTGTACAATAACGCTACAGTAACCAAAACAGCATGATACCGGTATCAAAACAGATATATAGACCAATGAAACAGAACAGAGGCCTCAGAAATCATGCCACACATCTTAAACTATCTGATCTTTGCAAAGCTGACAAAAACAAGCAATGGGGAAAGGATTCCCTATTTAATAAATGTTGTTAGGAAAACTGGCTAGCCATATGCAGAAAACTGAAACTGGACCCCTTCCTTACACCTTATAGAAAAATGAACTTAGGATGGATTAAAGACTTAAATGTAAGACCTAAAATCATAAAAACCCTAGAAGAAAACCTATGCAATACCATTCAGGGCATAGGCATGGGCAAAGACTTCAAGACTAAAATACCAAAAGCAATGCCAAAAAAGCCAAAATTGACAAACGGGATCTAATTAAACTAAAGAATTTCTGCACAGCAAAAGAAACTCTCATCAGAGTGAACAGGCCACCTACAGAACGCGAGAAAATGTTTGCAACCTAGTCACCTGACAAAGGGCTAATATCCAGAATCTACAGGGAACTTAACCCCATCAAAAAAGGAAACAACCCCATCAAAAAGTGGGAGAAGTATATGAACAGACACTTCTCAAAAGAAGACATTTATGAGGGCAACAAACATATGAAAAAAACTCATTCTCACCGCTCATTAGAGAAATGTAAATCAAAACCAAAATGAGATACCATCTCATGCCAGTTAGAATGGCAATCATTAAAAAGTCAGGAAACAACAGATGCTGGAGAGGATGTGGAGAAATAGCAACGCTTTTACACTATTGGTGGGAGGGTAAATTAATTCAACCATTGTGGAAAACAGTGTGGTGATTCCTCAAGGATCTAGAACTAGAAATACCATTTGACCCAGCAATTCCATTACTGGGTATATACCCAAAGGATTATAAATCACTCTACTATAAAAACACATGTACACATATGTTTACTGCAGCACTGTTCACAATAGCAAAGACTTGGAACCAACCCAAATGCCCATCAGTGATAGACTAGATAAAGAAATTGTGGCATATATACACCATGGAATACTATGCAGCTGTAAAAAAAATGAGTTAATGTCCTTTGTAGAGACATGGATGAAGCTGGAAACCATCATTCTCAGCAAACTAACACAGGAACAGAAAACCAAACACCACATGTTCTCACTCATAAGTGGGAACTGAACAATGAGAACACATGGTCACAGGGAGGGGAACATCACACACCTGGGTCTGTCAGGGGCTGGGGGGCTAGGGGAGGGATAGCATTAGGAGAAATACCTAATGTAGATGACGGGTTGATGGGTGCAGCAAACCACCATGGCACATGTATACCTATGTAATAAACCTGCACGTTCTGCACATGTATCCCAGAACTTAAAGTATAAAAAAAAAAAAGTATAAGCAATATATGTAATTTAAGCTACTAGAAATAATAAAGGGAAAGGGAAACAACTTTGTGTGCAAAATGTGTAAGAAAGGTAAGATGTGTTTTTAGTAAGAAATAGTATAAACGATTTAAAAATGTGTTTTCATTGAGGAAAAAGGGATAGTTTTCTACTAAAGTAAGATGACTGTTGTTTTAGGATGCAGAAGAGGAAGAGTATGATAAAAACTGAATGGATGTAAAATGGTTGTAAAAGGTTTGTGAAAAAGAAATTTTGTAGTCAAGTTGCTAAGATTGGATGGATTTACTTATAAAGTTCTTTAAAAAAATAGAGCTCATAATTTTCTGATGAAAAGCTACAATTGGGTTTTCTCTTTGTTAAAAGAATAAAGTTTTCTAGTCTGTTTTCAATTACTTAAAAAACCTAAGTTTTATCAATTTTAAAAGACCTAAGGTTTCTTTTTTACAATTATGTAAATTTCTATATTTGCCTGCAAAACCTTTTATAATTACTTTGGTTAAATAAACAAGTAAGTATTGTTTCACAGTGACCTGTGATCCCATTTAATCAAGTGTTCCAACTTTTAACATTTTTGACAAAGTTCCCCAAATCAAATCCTAAATGCTCTAATCTTGTAAAAAGAAGGATGTTACCCTACACTGGTGTATTTGACATGTTAAATTACAAGGAAGCACTGTCAAATAAAATGTGATATTTAAGCTTATTTATTTTCTATTTCTATGAGTATATGTCATTGATGTAAATATTCCAGAAATTGTATGATGTTCATAGGACTTTGCCAAAATCCTCTTTTCTGGTTATTATTGTTGTGTGTCTGAGAAACAACCAAATTCTCTTTTCAAATAAATTGTTATCAGATCCTTAGAAGTTGATGAGTTCATAAAACTATTAATTCAAGATCAAGCAGAACAAAAATTAATTACATGAGACTGAATGAACTTTTTATTAGTTTTTGTTTGAAACATTGCTGGTTCTTTGTTGTTTTGTTTTCCATATTTAAAGAAACATTTTTCTCTTAAACTATAACTTACAGCAATCTTATAGATTATGCCTTTGTAAACAAAATGAAACATTTATTTTTTTATCCTTGCCTAATCTCTCCAAAATATGGATACTATTATTGAGTATTATTATTTTTATGGCAATATAGTTGTTTGTATAAGTTCAATAAAAATATGTTTTTATTATAGCAGGACAGAGCTGGAAACATTGATTATATTACCAAGGCTTTGACTGGAATGGCATATTTTAGAATGAAGTACACAGAATCAGATATGACTAAACAGATTTAAGAAACTAGAGTCAACTTTATAAGCCAATGCTTACAAAGCTCTCTTAAGATACCAGCCTGGTACCTGGCTTACAGGGTTCCCGTTCTTACAATTGAATACAGAAGTATCTTCCTGGGAGGCCCAGGAAACTCTGGATACCTTGGCGACCTAGAGAAGAGAGGAATTCACTCAAATCGGTAGGCATAATAGGTGGCAAAATCTGGTGGTGAGTTCTTGGCTTGGTATCCTAGCCTGGGTTTTAAAAGTTTAATCTGAGATTCCTTATGAAAAGTTCAAACAAAGCAAATTTTAAAAGGCCTATGTGATCAGTTACCATTCTTGCTATGCTTATTTAAATAATCAGGCCAAATCGAATGACACTAGATTTATTTTGTAATAAAAAATTAAAAAGGGGGGAGATTGTAAAAAATTTTTTTTCAGTGGAAAACTATTAGTGGACCTGATAATAGATTCTAGCTCTGTTCATTGTCTTTGGGGCTTCATTATATACTTGTAAACTGGAAGGTATCCAAAATTCCTCTAGTTTCCTTTGATATCTGGCTACAACTGTCCAAACTAACATTCTAATTTTTTCTCCCATCCTTCTGCTTTGGCATCACTAAGAACTAAAACTGCCATTTTCCCAAAGCTCTGCAAGCTGAAGCTGGACAACTTGACATGAACTTCAAACAAATTACCATAACAGATTGTGTACAGGCGACATCATGCCTGCTGCTGTTTGGGCCCCTCAGAAAGTTCACCTGATGTCATCGCTAAACACATTCAAACTGCAAACCAGGAAATGTGTGGGGTTGCTTCTCTCACCCTCAGTCGACCATTTAAAGATGCTTTGAGCCCAATATCCAGAAATCTTCTTGACTGGCTGCCCTCTGGACACAGAAACTGGGTTTGTAGACATTAATCTTGGTTTTTCTTTTTCTGTTTCATAGAAATGCCACTCATTAAATGCCTGATTGTTCATACCATCCGGCAGACATCCTCTACCAAATGAGGAATGGACTTTTATTATTTAAAGAAAAGAAGATTGACTCTTCTTTCCTTTGAACAACAGGAAGGATTGACAGAAACTCTCTCCTTTGACTAAACATTAGGCTTCTCTGAGTCCTCCTCTTAACAAGGCTTCAATCTTGGGCTCCATCCTTAGTCTAGTGACTCTGCCTGTTTAGTCCACTTTAAGGAAGTATCCTGCTGGATCAGTTTAGCAAAAATCTCCCATCCTTGATATCTGATCAAATGGCCTGCCTTTTAAAATAACCCTGTCAAGTCAGTTTAGCCAGAATTCTCCTTGCCTCTGATGTTTCCTTTCAGTAATTTTCCATCCACTGACACCCACTCTGCTCCTTGGGTATAGATACCCACTGCCCTTATTGGAGTTAGAGTTGGCCCAATCTCTCTCTCCCGCTGCAGTCCCCAATGCAGTAGTCCCTTGAACAAAGTCTTCTTTGTTGTCTTATCAAATGTCATCCATAATATTTTTCTTTAACGTAGTCCAGAATAGTAGCTATTAGAATGAAAAGAAGCTTGAAAAGCTTTATTAAGGATGTTGGTATTTCAACTAATTTTGCAACCCACAATGTACTAGAATTGATTCAGTGATGCTAGACTTTTTTTTTATATTGAGAAGCAGTTTGCTGCTGGTTAAGTACTGACTCTTGTGCCAGAACACCTGGGATTAAATTTTGGCTCAGGTACTTACTTACTGTGGCATTTTTGTGCAAATTGCTTAACTGTTGTGTGCCTGCATTTCCTCGCCTATTTCTTGATGTTAATATTACCTATTTAATTGGATTGCTTTGAGGATTAAATGAATTAATATATGTAAAACACTTAAAACAGTGCCTGGGTACAGTAAATACTGTTTAAGTGTTAGCTGCTATTATTATTATTACTACTTACATTGACTGTCATCTTTCCTGAGATTTCAGAGTCCTAGGAATCGGGGAGATCTGCAGTGTGGATATATGGCTGTGGAAAATCTCTGAATCCTGGAATATCAGCTGAGAGATTGATGAGGGCATTATAAGTTGGCTCAGTTCATCAGCGTTAGGCTTTGAGGTCATTTGTACTCTACTGCCCCCTCATTACTTTAAAGGTTTCTTTTGGGCTTGATAATCTCTATTAAAAATGTCCACATCAAGTGTTTCTGACACCTAATAAAATTAGATTTATTTGATACAAGTAAATATTTTGTTACAAATAATTTTTGATAACAAAAAAAGAAAAAGATATCCAAATCTATTCAGAGTGAGCAAACTGTATTTGCAACATGCTGTATATTGTGGTATATTGCAATCTACTGGTAGGTTTGATTAGGTTGAACCACATGAAATTGTCCATAATCAATCATTTTTGACTCGCAAAAATGACAGGTCTTTTCAAATTGTTAAACCTAATATTTCCTGAATTTTACTTTAGACAAAGAATATATGCTTTTATTTTTTCTTATTCATATTCTACACTTTTCTTTTTTTGTCAGTTAAAATAACTAAGAAATGATGTGGACAGATAAGGTCAACAACAGCAAACAAAATCGTTCTTATATGAAATAACACTCTGGAACTGGAGAACTCCTCTTTGTCTTTGCCTTTAACCTCTAATACCTCCCCTTCCTCCCTGCTGTGCTGTTGTGGTAAGCCGGCTGGCCCGACATGTAGCCACACAGACTTTTCCCTACCAACTTTGCATATATTAGCAACCAAATGCTGTGCCTTTGTTTAGAATACTGCTTTTTTAAGTATGCTTGGAAAGATTTTCTGGCAGAGCAACCTTATTCTTCAGAAGCTTAAACGGCTTGAATATACTAATTAACGAAACACCAAATTGTTTGTCTGATTTACTACTGAATGACTTTTGTAATGATTTGCTGGATTTACTAAAATTCAGAAGGTTCCACTTATTAAATACCAATAGCAGCTCCAATTATTTTGCTGGCCATTTGCAATCCGGCGATCTGCAATCATTATTTCACTTTCTGAGACCAACTAAAAATATACATAATATCTTCAAATTTTATTTTTGAATAGCTCTTCAAATAAAGATATATAATAGATATAATAATGTATAACATACAATGTATATATGATATAATGAAACATATATGCTTTAGTGTGGTATATCATTTTACTTTTTACTTTAGTTTGAAAAGAGTAAGATGAAAGCAACCATGCTTTCAAAATAAAACAGAAGGCTGGGCAAGATAGTGACACCTCATCTCTAAAAAAATAAAAAAAAAATTAGCCAGGTAGGGTGGTGTACATTGTAGTGCCAGCTACTCGGAAGGCTAAGGTGGATCACTTGAAACCAGGAGGTTGAGGCTGCAGTGAGCCATGACAGCGCCACTGCACACTAGCTTGGGTGACAGAGTAAGACCGTGTCTCCAGAAAACCCAGAAAAAAAACAAACAAAACCCCAAAACCGAATTGCTTTAATATCTGCATAGAAAAATAATCCAATCTAAGTCCCACATCTATATGTAATTAAATGGACTTGATATAAGTTTAAGTCTCTTCAGCAGAATATTGACTTTAAAAAATTACGTCTCTATTAGCAAGAGCTATTAATAACAGCAAGAAGCATGGAGAAAATATTGCTCTAGCCTGTTCTGTGTCTTAGGTAGCTTTAAAGGTTAAAATAAAAGGCTTTTTGATGGGGAGGGAAAGTCCTCATTCCAGATTGCTCCAAAAGGAAAAAGTAAGCATTAATAGAAAGATCTGGTCTGGAGGCAGTGATCACTTGGAACAATAATACAGAACTTAACACTATGAGCAAATCACAAATCCAACTAAAATCACCAGTATTTTCCCACCTCCAATCCATTCTTCATGCCCACAGCAAGAGGATTTTTTTCAAAATATGAATCTGAGCATAATATCTGCCATTTATAAAGACTCAATAGCTTTATGTTATTTTTGAACTTAAAAATATCTTCACACGGTCTTATACAGCTAGTATTGTTACAGTAGGTAGCTAGTCAGACACGAGCAAGGCAGGAGAGGGACCCCATCCCCAACCAAGAATGTCAGGCACCATCAGGTGATAGTCAGGTGGATGGTCTGTCTCTCTAAAATAATAATTGGTCACAGCTGGTGCCAGGGAACGGCAGTCTCCCAATAGATAGAAACACCTGAAACTGGTGATCAGCAGCTTTCTGATATTTCAGGAGTTAGGCAAGTGGGATCAAGCATGTACACTAAGAAGCAAAATGGCAGAGTTTAACTGGTATACGACCTTCTTCTAAGAACACTAGGCTGGTAAGGAAAGAATGCCTCAAGTGAGCATGTGTACAACTCCAGTAAATATACTATGCATATAGCCCCTCCCAAGTGCTGGCAGGCCACTGCTCATGAGGACAGCCCACCCCAAGGGAAGAATCAGGGGAAAAGGGACTAATTCCCCTAGAAACATGCCAACATATAAAATCCCAAGTCAAAGGTCAAACCGTGCACTTGATCTGTCAAATCACCTGCTTGGCCCTCTTCCAAGTGTACTTTACTTTCCTTCCTTCCTGCTCTAAAGCTTTTTAATAAATTTTCACTCCTGCTCTAAAACTTGCCTCAGTCTCCCACTCTGCCCTTATGCCCCTTTGTTGAATTATTTCTTCTGAGGAGGTAAGAATTACGGTTGTTGCAAACCCATATGGATTCACCACTGTTAACAGTATGATTCAGTTACTTAATTCCTCTAACAATTTCCTATCCATTGACACTCTTCACCAGTTACTTCACTTTATCTTCCAGACACACTGTCCCTTGAGTCCCTTTAGTTCCATAGAACATACTTTCTATGTTCCTTCCAGCTACACAGGCTCCTGCTATGCTTTTCTGCCTAGAATGTGCCTTCTTTCCTTCTTGACTCAGTTAACTCATATTCTATTGGCAATTAACTATAAGATAGTTTGGTTTATTGCTATATTGGCTTACGAATGAAGTGCTTTAGGGGTACAGAGGTGTCCCTCCATTTTAGTTACCAGCAATAGAAACCAACTTGTAATTTCAGCAGAAAATACATTTATTAAAGGATAGGAAGCACCTCATAGAATTCTTTGGGATGCTATAGAAACAGCTTTGGAAGTTACCCAACCAGGAAAGGAGCGTGCAGCATGCAATGCTACTGTCTTGAAGCTGCAGGATAGATGTTGCCACTATAATAACTTTTCTGTTATATTTGGAAACTGGAAGTAGCTGCTACTGCTACTTCAGAAATGAAGACTCCAGAAATGGAGTCTGTAGTCTACATTTTTTTCATGTCTCTAATTTTTGTTTCAAAGTCTGTGGTGAGTATGCCTGATTGGCAGTCCTGTTTATGGACTCATGCCCAATGTGTAACAGAGACTGGGAGAGTAAGTAGTTGGCATTTTAAGCCTGTAAGATAGAAAATATCTCTGATTCAGAATGTAGGGTACTCCCTAAACCCAGAAAGAGAGTTCTAATACTAATTATCCAAGAATAACAAATATCCACTAGCTGAGGAATACAGACAGAATTGAGAACAACTTTTCAAGGAAGGTAATATTTCAGTTGTGTCTAGTTTTTTTTTTTCTTTCTTCTTTTTGTCAAGCAAGACTTTGTCAAGCAAAGTGAAAGCAAGTGATGATAGGGAGGACACTGCAGGAAAAGAAGAGAGAATAGCATTGGTTCTTAAGTAGCTTTAGAATCAAATGAAGAGCTTTCTAATAAACAATCCCCATGGCCGGGCGCAATGGCTCATGTCTGTAATCCCAGCACTTTGGGAGGCCAAGGCAGGTGGATGATATGTCAGGAGTTCGAGACCAGCCTGGCCAACATGATGAAACCCTGTCTCTACTAAAAATACAAAAAAATAGCTGGATGTGGTGTTGGGTACCTGTAATTCCAGCTACTTGAGAGGCTGAGGCAGGAGAATTGCTCGAACCTGGGAGGCGGAGGTTACAGTGAGCTGAGATCGCGCCACTGCACTCCAGCCAGGGCAACAAGAGTGAAATTCCATCTCAAAAAAAAAAAAAAAAAATCCCCAAATGTAGTCACTTATTCAATAGGTATGTACTGGGTCCCTGATATCTCATATTACTATTAGGATATTCTGTGACAATCATTTGGTTAAGCATCTGTGAAAGCAAAAGCACTGACACATAAAATAGATGGTCTGCTTAAGAGAAAGCAGTAAGTTTTTGGCCCAGTATAAATGGAGCTCAGGGAGATCAGAGATGAGGCAAGAAAGCAAACTATGGACAAATATAAAAGGTTATGACTGACTTCCTGAAGCATTTAAAGTGCACTCTACAGGTCCTCAGACATTTTTGAAAATGGAGATCATACATAATAGAAACTTGTTAACTCTGCATATGGGTAAAACATAACATGACACTTCAGAAAACAAAATAGGAAATGACTGGATATCAGTTATTAAAACAAAACATAACACCCCAGGAAATGGAATAAAACTGAGCCTTTTATATATCTTGTATGCAGGCACCTGAAGGCTTAAGCAATAGATCCAGAAGGTCAGTCCTTCATTTTTCTCAGGTGAAATAGAATAGAGCATTAGTAGTCAATGAACATTTGGAGAGAATAGAGGGTTGCAGGAGCAAAGAAGAACTCCTAAAGTTCCAAACAACTTTAGACAAAGTTCTTTAAAGAAAGTTCTTTAGGCCAGGCATGGTGGCTCATTCCTGTAATCCCAGCACTTTGGGAGGCTGAGGCAGGTGGATCACATGAGGCCAGGAGTTCAAGGCCAGCCTGACCAACATGGAGGAACCCTGTCTCTACTAAAAATACAAAAATTAGCTGGGTGTGGTGGTGCATGCCTGGAATCCCAGCTACTCAGGAGCCTGAGGCAGAAGAACTGCTTGAACCTGGGAGACAGAGGTTGCAGAGAGCCAAAACATGTCACTGCACTCCAGCCTGGGTAACAGAGCTAGACTCTGTTTCAAAAAAAAAAAAAAAAGAAAGTTCTTTAAACAGAGGATGGAGCAAAGCCCACCTTCTGCTTGGAGGTTCTAGGAAGAAACTGCTAGAGAAGAAAAAGGGCCTAACTTGACCTGGCATATCCTGGGTTAACTGGGGGACCATCAAGGATGGGGAAAGGAGAAAGTTTCCCCATCCTTGCTTTGTCACACTGGATTTGGAGGCAGTAGCATGACTACAACTGAGACTGGCTGTAACCCAGAATTGCTTATTCTTTTTCCTTGTATATGACCTACCGAATGCCATGTATATAAGCAGGCGTACTTAGGTTGTGCCTATTCTATTCATACATGCTGGCACTAAGTCTATGCATACAATATTGATATATGAGGATGCTGTAATATATTGACATGCAGTGTACAAAGTGGTTTACGGCATGATGCCGATTTCTAGAGCTATAAGCAATATATTGATAAATTATAAATCATGCAGTAACAAAGTTCCTTCTAAGAAGAAGAGAGGTTTATGGGATACTGTCCAAAAGTTAATAGCCCAGACTCACTTCTGGAATGGATGAGGAGTGAGGAGCTCCCCAGTGAAACAACCATAACTGGTAAAAAATTATACAAATACAATCATTTAAAATCTCTGAAAATTGTCTTAAGGGCACACAGCCAATGAAGAAACATTTATGCAAGACAATTTACTAACTCTTGGGAAGAACAAAGAGAGTCACTGGCACTTGAATCACAACCCACTGCCTTTCTCACTCCCACTCACCAGCTCAGCAGGACAGAGGCTCCACTCCAGGTAGGTGTGGTCAAGATGACAGGGCTCCCCTTCTCCCCACCTCCCAGCCAAGGGCTCTGATATCTTCCACAGAAGGCAAGCATCAACATTTCTCGTGACCCCAGCTATGTATTACAGATGTAAAATTCTACTCAAGTACAGTTGAGAGGCCAGGAGTTCCCTTTCTGCACCAAGACCTTACCTGTAGAGCAAAAGTTCTTCTACTCCAGAAAGGCAGACTGAGAACACTGGAGCTTAAAGCATCCATGCCCCAGCTCACCCTTAGGGCACAGGTTCCATGCTGGGAGAAGCAAGCCAAGAGATTAGAGCCTACTCCTCTGCACACTGCTCTGCTCATAAAACAGGTTTACCACTGCATGAAAAGTGGGCCGCTGTTTCTAACCTTAGCTTCAGGCTAGTAGTTCCAAGATTTTGCCCAGGGGGAGGAGAATGTCATAAGAACAGAGAACTCCAAAGCTCTCCCCAAGAGAACTGACTTTATTGAGAATAGAGTGAGGGAGAGTTCAAGCCCAAAAGTGCTCTTGAAACAATGAAGATTTTGATGGTAAGCAAGAGGAGGCTAGTATCTCCATGAGAGAAATAAGCTAAGTAGTAGGTCATTTCAGTGAACAATAGGAAATGACTGGATATCATTTATTAAACAAAACAGAAAAACACTCCCCAAAACATGAAGGTGTTTGCCAGAGAATCAAAGAGGCAGTTAAGAACAATCCTCCTGGAGTCAGAATAAACTTCAAAGAATGGCCTCAAAATTAGTTCAGTATAGGGGACAGAATTTAATTGGAACAGACTACAGCAATTTGTTCCCTGTGGTATTATTGGAAACAATAAAGCATTACCCCAGCAATTAGTAGAGCTTAACAGGTAGGTATGATACCAATAGAAGCAAACGCATAACAGATCAGGGAAAGAGACAATCATAGGGAGTCTATCATAGCTACTGTCATCCCAGGAGGACTATATGCATGGGAAAGACTGCGTGCTCTGAAGAGTAACAACAGAAGCTTCACATAGGTGGTGAACAGATTTTGTTAAAATAGTCCAGGGAAGTCATTAAATGAATAAACAGGCCAAGAACAATGACAAGTATTGAGGACTAATATTCAGAATTGCTACAATATGCTATCTAGAAAGTCCAGTTTTCAATAAAATATTATAAGATATGCAAAGAGGCCAGACACGGTAACTCACGCCTGTAAATCCCAGCATGTTGAGAGGCTGAGGTGGGCAGATCACTTGCGGTCAGGAGTTCCAGACCAGCCTGGTCAACATGGTGAAACCCTGATTCTACTACAAGTACAAAAAATAAAAACAATTAGTCGGGCGTGGGGGCAGGTGCCTGTAATCCCAGCTATTTGGGAGGCTGAGGCACAAGAACCGCTTGAACCCGGGATGCGGAGGTTGCAGTGAGCCAAAATTGTGCCACTGTACTCTCCAGTCCAGCCTGGGCGACAGAGTGAGACTCCGTCTCCAAAAAAAAAAATTGAAGAACTAAAGCAAACTATGCTTAAAATGCTTGAAGAACAAAAGGAAAGTATGATTACAACATTTTAACAGATATACAATATTAATAAAGAGACAGAAATTGTAAAAAAAAATCGGGCAATGGTGGCTGGGCAGGTTTGGTGTGTGGGTTTGTGGCCCATGCTTTGCAATGCAAGTGGGTGGCCTGGCTTCTCTCCTCCCCTGTCTCCATCTGGACCACGAGTGCCAGTGCTTCAGCATTAGAGAAAGAGATTGGCTCAGAACAGTTTCTAGTCAATGAGCACTATTTTGGGTTAGTCAATTTTGGGAATACCTGCAATGGGCACTTTTGGGTTAGTCAATTTGGGGAATATGTGCAATTTTGGGAATTCAGTTCTTCATGCACTTTATTTTTGTCATCCATTTCAGGAAAAAGTTCTAGCATATAAGACAACCTAGGTAGAAGGAAAATTTTAATGTGCTCAGCAACTTTCTTCCACTGTGTAGCCACACAGAAGGAAAAGGTTGAAGTAATAACTCCCAAGAAGTTCAAAACAAGATTACAGAAAGAAAATGAGCTTTTCTGCATGCAACAAGATACCCATGGGTTCTTAAATTACCTACTAAATACAATTGCTGATATTCTATAAGAAGAGAGAAGGCAGGATAAACAAAATGGTCACTTACCAAATGGTAATATTGATACTGAAAATAACAACAGCACACCAGACCCAATGTAGGTTCATGAAATTTTTCAGAAAACATTAACTAATGAAACCAGATGTATTACTTGTGAAACTATAAGAGCAAAGATGAAGATTTTAAAGAACTTCCTGTGATATAGAACAAAATACATCAGTTATTCACTGTTTCAGGGTTTTTAGCAACACAGAAACTCTATGAAGTGAATACAGACATTACTGTGAAGAGTGTTGTAGCAAACAGGAAGCACACAAATGAATGAAAGTTTAAAAACCACCCATGATTATAGCTCTACATCTTAAAATATTTAAATATATGGATTAAATTCACTGATGTACGAAACTTTCTTACTAGGTAGTTTTTCGTTTAGAACTTTGTCTGTGTAACATTTCAGGGGATGCAACCAATCCAGACAGAATGCACGACCTTGTGGCTATTATGATTTACTGTGGAAGTGGTCACAGGTGACGCCATTATATTGTAATAGTTAAGAATCAAATTTCTGCTTGTCCTTTGATGACACTGTAGAAAAAAATGAATGCACAAATTACTGAAGAATTCTATGTATTGACCTCAGATATCACAAAGAACTCAGAGTCTGGTTACATTCTTTTCTATTAGTCTCGGAACTGAGTGGAGACTGTGAGGAGGACATACTTTCTGCCTTATTTCTTCTCTGGTTATTTTGGAGAGAATCAAACACCAATTTTTCAAGAAAATAGAAATGCAGGAAGCTCAAAAGCCACAAATACTCTTTGCACACAATAAAGCAAAGACTATGGATTTTAAAAAAAGAGAAGGGTGGAAATTCTGGATGGAAATAAATATATAATACAATGAAATAAGAAATTCACTAGAGGGGCTCAATCATAGATTTCAGTTGGCATAATAAAGAATCAGTGAACACGATGATAGATTGATAGAGATTATGTAATGAAAGCACGGAGAAAAAAGAATGTAGTAAACAACAGAGCCTCAGAGAAATGTGGGACACTACTAAACACAGCAGCATATGCATAAGAGGGGTACCAGAAGGAGATGAGAGAAAGAAACAAAATAATATTCAAAGAAATAATGGCTGGAAACTTCCAAAATTTGATGAAAATTCACTAACTGACCTACTGAAGAAGCTCAACAAATTCCAAGTAGGATGAGGACAGAGAGAATCATATTCAGACGCATCAAAGTGAAAATGTTCAAGGGAGAGAAAATCTTGAATGCAGTAAGAGAAAAATAATTCCTCACATACAAGGGAAGCTCAAAAAGATCAGTGGCTGATTTCTCATCAGAAACAATGGAGACCAGAAGGCAGTGGGATGATATAAACAAAGTGCTGACAGGAAAACAAAACCCCAAAACTTGTTACTTAAAAATTTTAATTCTGGGCTGGACGTGGTGGCTCACGCCTGTAATCCCAGCACTTTGGGAGGCAGAGGTGTGCAGATCACTGGAGACCAGGAGTTCGAGACCAGCTTGGGCAACATAGTGAAAGCCTGTCTCTACTAAAAATACAAAAAAAAAATCATCTGGGCATGGTGGTGTGTGGCTGTAATATCAGCTACTCGGGAGGCTGAGCACGAGAATCCCTTGAACCCGGGAGGTGGAGGTTGCAGTGAGCCGAGATCGCACCACTGCACTCCAGCCTGGGCGATGGAGCCAGCTCTATCTGAAAAAAAAAAAAAAACAAAACTGTAATCCCAGCACTTTGGGAGGCCGAGGTGGGCGGATCACGAGGTCAGGAGATCAAGACCATCCTGGCTAACACAGTGAAACCCCGTCTCTACTAAAAATACAAAAAATTAGCCGAGCGTGGTGGTGGGCGCCTGTAGTCCCAACTACTTGTTGGGAGGCTGAGGCAGGAGAATGGCGTGAACACGGGAGGCGGAGCTTGCAGTGAGCCGAGATCGCTCCACTGCACTCCAGCCTGGGCGACAGAGTGAGACTCCATCTCAAAAAAAAAAACAAAAACTTAATTCTGGCCAAACTCTATTTCAAAAAGGAATGTGAAATAAGTATGTTCCAAGGAAACTAAAACTGAGAAAATTTATTGATAACACATCTACCTACATTACAAGAAATACTAAAGAAACTTCTTCAAGAATCCAGTTGATAATCTGACATCAAGAAAACAAAAAGGGGCAGCACAAGTAAAAGTAATTATAAAAGATACAATGAATGCATATTTCATCTCCTTCTTTCCTTAATTGATCGAAAAAGAAATTGTACAAAACAATATTGTAGCATAAAGTACTGTTGGGCCTATCACATATAAAAATATATCTGACAAGAATAACATAAAGGAGCACAGAATAAACATGTGACAAAATCTAACACCTCTTCATTTAAAAAATATTCAACAAACAAGAAGTAGAAGGGCACTTCCTCAACCATTAAAGGACATTTATGGAAAATCCACAGTTCATATCATACTTAATGGTGAATTAATGCATGTTTTCCCCCCAGATCAGGAACAAAAAATATCTAGTCTTGCCACTTCTATTCAACATTATACTGGAAGTTCTAGCCAAGGGAACTAGACAAGAAAATGAAATAAAAGGCACACAGATCAGGAAAGACTAAGATAGAGGTAAGACTATCTTGATTTAAGATGATATGATCTTTTTAAAAAAAATTTTTGTAGGTACATAGTAGGTATATATATTTACGGGGTACATGAGATGTTTTGATACAGACATGCAATGTGAAATAAACACATCATGGAGACTGGGGTATCCATGCCCTCAGGCATTTATCCTTTGAGATATAAACCATTACATTCTTTAAGTTTAAAATATACAATTAAGTTATTATTAACTATAGTCACTCTATTATGCTATCACAATACTATAGTAGATTTTATTCATTCTTTATAGTTTTTGTACCCATTAGCCATCCCCACCTCTCCCCCAATCCCCCTACTACCCTTCCCAGCCTCTGGCAACCATAGCCTCCCAGGGAGTGGGGACTACAGACACATGCCACCATGCCTGGCTCATTTTTTTTGTTTGTTTGTTTTTGAGGCAAGGTTTCACTACGTTGCCCAGGCTGGTCTCAAACTCCTGGGCTCAAGTGATCCACCTGACCTCGGCTTCTCAAAGTGTTGAGATTAGAGGCATGAGCCACACTGCACCTGGTCAACTGTTTTGTTTAATTCCGCAAATGAGTGGGAGCATGCATTGTTTGTCTTTCTGTGCCTGGCTTATTTCACTTAGCAATGATCTCCAGTTCCATCCATGTTGTTGCAAATGATTGGATCCCTTTTTTTTTTTTTTAATGGCTGAATGGTATTCTGTTGTGTATAGGTACCACATTTTCTTTATCCATTCATCTGCTGATGAACACTTAGCTTGCTTCTGAATCTCTAGCTACTGTAAACAGTCCTGCAACAAACATGGGAGTGCATAGATATATCTTCAATATGCTGATTTCATTTCTTTTGGGTATATACTCAGCAGTGAGATTGCTGGATCATATGGTAGCTCTATTTTTAGTTTTTAAAGGAACCTCCAGACTGTTGTCCAAAGTGGCTGTACTAACTTGCACTCCCACCAACATTGTAGGAGGGTTCCCTTTTTTCCACATTCTAGCTAGCATTTGTTATTGCCTATCTTTTGGATATAAGTCATTTTAATTGGGGTGAGAGGATATCTCATTGTAGTCTCGATTTGCATTTCTGATGATTAATGATTGAGCACCCTTTCATATACCTGTTTGCTATTTGTATGTCTTCTTTTGAGAAATGTCTATTCAATCAAATCTTTTGCCCATTTTTAAATTGTATTGTTAGATTTTTTTTCCTGTAAAGTTTATGAGCTCCTTACATATTCTGGTTATTAATCCTTTGTCAGATAGGTAGTTTGCAAATATTTTCTCCCATTCTGTTTGTTGTCTCTTCACTTTCTTGACTGTTTCCTTTGCTGTGCAGAGGCTTTTTAACTTAATGTGATCCCACTTGTCCATTTTTGCTTTGGCTGTCTGTGCTCATGGGCTGTTGCTCAAGAAATATTTGCCCAGATCAATGTCTTAGAGAGCTACTCCAATGTTTTCTTGTAGTAATTTCATAGTTTGAAGTCGTAGATGTAAGTCTTTAATGTATTTTGATTCGGTTTTTGTTTATGGTGAGAGATAGGGGTCTAGTTTCATTCTTTTGCATACGAATATTGAGTTTTCCCAGTACCAATTATTGAGAAGACTATCTTTTCCCTCAGCGTATGCTTCTGGCACTTTTGTCAAAAAATGAGTTCACTGTATGTGTATGGATTTGTTTCTAGGTTCTCATTCTGTTCCATTGGTCTATGTGTCTGTTTTTATGCCAGTACCACGCTATTTTCAGTTAGTACAACTCTGTAGTATATTTGAAGTCAGGTAATGTGATTTCTCCAGTTTTGTTCTTTTATTTAGAGCAGCTTTGGTTATTTTGGATTTTTTGTGATTCCATATAAATTTTAGGATTGTTTCTTCTATTTCTGTGAAGGAAGTCATTGGTATTTTGATAGGCATTACACTGATTTTATATATAAGAAAGCCAAAGGAATGTTCTAAAAATCTACAAAAATTAACAAGTTCAGCAAGATTGCAGGATACAAGATCAATATACAAAAATCAATCATTTTCTTTTGCCATTGACTCAATGTTAAAAAAATTGGTTATTTTCTCTAAACTGGCAATGAATAATCTGAAACGAAATAATAAAACAATTCCATCTAAAATTGTATTAAAAAATTAAAATATTTGTGAATAGATTTACCAAAGGAAGAGTAAACTTACATTTTAAAAACTACAAAATATCAGTGAAAGAAATTAAAGACTTAAGTGAATACAAAGACATCTCATGTTCATGGATCTGAGCTCTACTATTGTTAAGATGATAAAATTCTCCAAATTGATCTACTGATTCAATGTAATCTCTCTCAAAATCCCAGATGGCTTTGTTGCTAAAATTGGTAAGTTGATCTTAAAATTCACATGGAAATTGATGGAACATAGAATAGCCCAAACACACCATTTTAAAAAACAGGAACAAAATTGGAGGACTCTTACTTCCTTAATTCAAACTTATCAAAGCTACAGTAATTGTGTGGTACCTACAAAAAGATAGACACATACAGATCAATGGAATAGACACGACAAATAAATAAAGCATGTATTGACAAAGATGTGGAGAAACTGAAACCCTCATACACTCTTGGTAGGACTGTAAATGGTGCAGCTGTTTTGGAAAACAGCCTGACAGTCTCTCAAATGTTAAACATGAAGTTAACATATGAGTCAGTAATTCTATGTCTAGTTATATAACAAAGAGCAATGAAAATATATATTCACATAAAAACCTGTACACAAATATTTATAGTATTATTATTCACAATAGCTAAAAAGTAGAAACTACTCAAATATTCATCAATCGATGAATAAAATGAAATGTGGTATAGTCATAACTGAAATATTATTTAGTAATAGAAATGAAAAAATTACTGATACACGCTACAATATTGATGAACATTAAAAATACTGTACTAAGTAAAAGGAAATGAAGAGAAAATAATGAGCGAGGAAGAGCCTGGGGTTGTCACACTGAAAACATACAGTCATTAAATGGCTTAGTATTGATAAGTCAAGAGAAGGTCAGTTAAGGTATGAGGAGACTGATAATTTGTATTGAAGCCTCTTTCATCTAGAAGGAGAGTCATGGCAGTGCAATGGTGAATTTGATCAGTTGCTCAGTACTTTAAACTGCTCTAGTTCCCCTTTTTTATTCTGAAATTCCTAAAGCCTGTTGAAAGGCAGGAATCTCATTCTTAAGAAATATATCTTTCCCAAGAGAATGATTTAAGTGTTTATTGTTTCTTAGATTTTAAAAAAAGCAGCTTACTTTTCCATTCATTTAAAGAGTAATACATTATTTTTGGCTGGGTGTGGTGACTCACGCCTATAATCCCAGGACTTTGGGAGGCTGAGGCTGGTAGGTCACCTGAGGTCAGGCATTCGAGATCAGCCTGGCCAACGTGGTGAAACACTGTCTTTACTAAAAATACAAAAAAATTAGCTGGGTGTGGTGGTGGGCACCTGTAATCTCAGCTACTTGGGAGGCTGAGACAGGATAATTGCTTGAGCTCAGGAGGTAGAGGTTACAGTGAGCTAAGATCGTGCTACTGCACTCCAGCCTGGATGACACAGTGAGACTCCATCTCAAAAAAAAAAAAAAAGATAATACATGATTTTTATAGGATTATTAGAGAATACAAATAAGTGTAAGAATGAAAACAGTCCTATTACTTAAAACCAAATAACTATTAAACTGTTAATATTTTTGCATAACTTTATCAGACTTTTTTTCTGCTTTCATTTTTTGCAAAGCAGTGACAATACTAAATTTCGTACATTTTTAAAGAGAAAGTCCACATTTAAGCAAATTATTTGAAAACATTATGTATAATAACATCACATTATTGCATTGTAATTTGTTCATTACCATTCACTACTCTTTATCATTTAGGTTGTTTTCAAATTTAGTTATTATAAATAATATTGTAAAGTTTCCTGTGGATAGTGCTTTTTCTATGCTTCCTTAGAATAGATTTTTAGAAACTGAGTTAAAGGATAATAATATCTTTAGGTATGGTATACATACATAGATTAGTTGTTTTCCAAGAGTTGTACTAATTATACCTACCCACAGTGTAAGAAAATACCTGTTTCTGGACATTTTCACAAACATGTCATCTTACCCTCATGAGCACTATTGTCTTAGCAAATCTCCAGAACATGAATCTAAAATTCCACTCATAACCTACATTGAAAGAAGAACTCATTATAAGTTTCATAAAAGGAGAAATTGTTAATATTTGCTATAAAGGCTTTGCATAGTTTTATGAGATAAATGTATTATACATTAAATAGGAGTAAAGTTAATTTTTCTTATTCTGGAAAAGAATGAGTTTGTAGCAGCTTGAGTCAAATAAAAAAACTATTTTGGCCATTTCTACTATTAACAAGGCACTGTAATGAATGAAGCTTATAGTTTGGGAAGTTGTAAGCACAAAAGTAGTTCAATAACCATATGAGATTTAAATAAATAGTTTCAGAAAACAGCAGAAGAGTTGTTCAGGGTCTGCACAAAATTATTTGTCAAAGATATAATACAGAAAAATGAAGCCTCTGGAAATTCAGATGAGAGAGATCACTTTAGGTTAGGATAAGATTTATTAATTACAGAACTTACTAAATATATAGAAAACATAGAGAAGTCTTGGTCTTTATTCAAAAGTCTTTGAACCATAAGTATCAGCCTTTAAAAAATTCTGTTTAGTGTTTATAACATTTAATCATTTCATTTTAGATTACTGTTTTTTTTTCCTTTTTATTATTTCTACTTCAAGACTCACTTCTAACAAAGTATCCTGTGATAGATTACACTAAACACATCCCTGCATTGAGTAGTTAATTGCACCTATGGTTCACCTAGTCCGATCATCAGGGCTTTTTTCCCTTGGTATGTATTTGTTTTTGGAGCATCTATTATAATATAATGGTGAATCAATTGGTGCTAGGTTCTTCTGGTTCATAGCTATGACATAGCAAAATATCTTTCTTGGATAGTAGAATATTATTCATGCTAAATAAATGTCACTATCAACACTGACAGCCCACTTTAGTCAATGCTATGAATGAATTTCCATCTTATTACTGTGAAGAAATCACTTTTTTAAAGGTCTGAAGTTTATACACACACACACACCAACATAACACACACTTTCATGGTACTTAAAAATGCCATAGTTGATGAGTTATTTGAGATGAGAAAGCATTTATAATAAACTTGAAAAGCTTCAGAATCTTGCTATCCAGAAATTCACCATTTATGCTACAGAGTGAATGTGTCCCCCAAAGTTCATGTGTTGCAAATGTAATCCCCAATGCAACAACGTTCAGAAGTGGGAGTTTCAAGAGGTGATTAGGTTATGAGGGCTCTGTCCTCATAAATGAATTAATGTTGTTATCATAGGATGGGTTCATTATTGTGAGAGTGAGTTTGTTATAAAAGTGAGTTTGACACTCTCTTGCTCTCTCTTATACACATGCTCTATTGCTCTTCTGCTTTTGGCCATTGGGATGATGTGGCAAGTAGGTCCTCACCAGATGCAGGCCCCTTGACCTTGGACTTCCCAGTCTGCAGGATCGTGAGAAATACATTTTTCTTTATAAATTATGCAATCTGTGGTATTCTGTTATAGCAACACAAAATGGACTAAGACAATTCCCATATTCAGAAGACTGAAGGCAAAACAAGACTGAATATTCATTACCCAATCAAAAGTTCTATCAGCATAAAAAACTGACTGATAACATACATCACTTACTAATTGGGCCCTTCTCAAATATCCTTCCCTACTCAACACTAAAGAGCCTGTTCTTACTCTTCATGACAAAAGTTTTGTTGGTCAGTCTTTCTCTAATCAATGGATGGTGTAAACATATCTGTTCTTTTGGGATGTGATCTATCCCTATAAAATATGCAAATTTATGCAAAGTCAATATTGGGAAAGATGTGGGATTTCATGGAGTTAATGAAAATTATATTTGAACACTACTCACATCACAAATAAAGCCAGTAAGAGCAGTTAAAAGTGAAATAAAGAAAATAAGCAAGGATCATGATTCAATGGGTGTTTGAAAGGAGAATAATATAAACATTAATGATTGGAGACACCTTTAGGAAAACTAAAAAACCCTCTGAATATTTTTGCAAAAAAAAGAATCTCTTTAAAAACCATAATAGAAAGTTAAACAATAAAGGCAAGATGTCATATTGCATTATCATCAACTTTGTTAGAAATTACAAAAATGAAAATTAAAATGTCATTTATCCTTTCTTGCTCTTCATTATTCCCACAGTTAAAATTATAACTTGCATTTAAATAGCCTTCAGTTAAATATTTTTCATAACTAAGTCCCACTAAACTTACCACTACTATTTACCGTAAATCTTCGGTTCCTTTACCAGAAGTATTTGGTTCCTATTTCATTTAGATTCCTTGTCCTGGCTGCAATTATTCTTAGATAACAACAATAATAATAATAAAGGACAAGTCATAAAAATAATTTTGCTTCTTAAAAATGAGTACAACCAGATTAAATGAATTCCTTTTTTAAAACAGAGGCAAACCTTAATTAATTGTGCTCATAAACAAAGCATTCACAGTTCTGTTACAGTGTTAACAAAGGAAGCAATGTCCATCATCTGCAATCTTTGTTTATAAAATGATAGATTTTAATGCAGAGAGTGTTGGGAGTAGGCTGAGAAAGTGATTACAGCTTACCTAAATAAACAGAGGTCTGCAAAGTCTGGAAAATTAAAATCAATGAGAAGTTATATGGGTAAGTCTGCTTGTCAGCTCGGGGATCGAAATGCAGAAGAAATATGATCATAACTCTGATGAACCTTGGCACAACATTTCTCAGCAACTAAAGTTTTTAAAAGATATATATTAAAAGTCAAATGACATGTGAATATGAAATAATCAATATATCAGATGATAAAAAGCAAGAATCTTCAGAAAGTAATAAAAATCAGTAATAGTTTCCCAAAATGGTAAGAAAATATGTTCATGTATTAAAACGGAAAAAAAGCTTTATGATAAATAATCCAACTACTAAGTCAAATGGCAAATTTCATGTCTGTAAGAACAAACACTTTAGTCATAATAACTGTAAATCCTTTCAATTGAAATATTATTGCTAAATACTATATGGATACTTGAAAATACTAATAATAAAAAGAAGTGTTTTCTGCTATTAAAACTTATTAAAAGTTTTACTAAATTATACAGTATTCTGAAGAATAAGTAGAAAAAAATGAATAAAGTGATATATAAAATCACTTTAATAAAATATAAATTGTATAAAATTTAATGTATATAAAATGTAATGAACTAGAGGCCAGGCACAGTGGCTCACACCTGTAATCCCAGCACTTTGGGAGGCCGAGGTGGGCGGATGGCTTGAGCTCAGGAGTTCCAGACCAGCCTAGGCAACATGGTGACAGCTTGTCTCTATTTAAAAAAAAATGTGGTGAATTAGAGTATATGCCCAACTAACAGTGGTGATGTGATAATATGGGCATATTATTCTCAGATATTCTCATTATTCAGTAAAATCTGGATTTTAATGTAATATTTCCTAATTTTGAAAGATTATGTGAGGCCAGCAATACAAGCCTGTTGGCTGAATCTGGCCCATAAGCAAGAGATTTGTAAATCTAATATTTTGGTTAAGTGTGGCTAATTTACATCTACAATAAAGAAAGTAGATGCTTCAAACAGTTTAGTCCAACTTTCTCATGTCAATTCTATTAATATCATTCTTTCTTTTAGTATGTTTACAAAATTCAACATGATAAGATCTTAATCAGCTTTCATTTCTAAATGTTTTGACATTAGGTAGGAGGCAGATGAGAAAAAAGAGGTTGTATGTGCACTGGAACTTGTGAACAAGAACAGTTACCATGTCAAAGGTATATAACTGTTATTGAGATGACTTTTTCTACTCTCTTTCAGTTATCCTTTAGTTATTCAGAATAACAGAGTGCTGCAAACTAAGCTGACTATTTGTTTGAAGAGCAGATGGGGAAAGTAGCTGCTTTGAAATGTGATTAAAATATGAGGCCTCTGTTTAGTATTTATTTTTCTTTTTAAGCTTCAGATTTGTGGCTTAAGCAACTTTAATCAAGAGAAGAAGGACCAGACAGCTGCTGTGGCCCTAGTCTGATGCTGTGTTTCTGCATGGGGAAGGCTGTAATAACAGATAGCAAACAAATAACCAACTCTATCATTTGCCAAGGCTGTGAGGAAAAAGACACTCATATATTATTGGGGAAAGTGCAGTGTGGGTAGACAACCTTTATGGAGAGCAACTAGCCAGTATCTATCCAAATTAAAAATATTTACTATGTTGTATTCTGATTTTGAGTAGTTACACAAATCTATGTATATAGTAAAATTGATAGAACAGTACATCAAAAGAAAGAAAAAGTCATTTTACAATCTGATAATTTAAAAACAAAAAAGAAAGAAAAAAAGCAAGTGAGCTTGGCATCAAGTTTGTAGCCATTTTTTGGTTAATAATCCCAGCATCTTAAAGGTGGCAGTACAGACAAGACCCATCCATTATCTCATCTAATTTAATAATTACTCCACTGAGATAGGGACCAGCCCCCACTTTTGATAGAGGGTGATACCAAGGCTCCATGAGAGAGGGGTAACTTGCCCAAAGCCATGCATCAAGTCAAGGATGAAACCCAGATCAAATACAAGTCTGCCTGCGCAACACGGCCACCAGGTTCCTTCCCTGATGCCCTCATTATCTGTTGTTTTGAGGTGATTGAAACAATAGAAAATTCTTAAAAAATGCATTCACTCTTTGACTCAATAATCATACCTTTGGAAATGTATCTTAGAGATATCCTGTGCATATGCAAAATGACAATAGTTAAGGTTATTTACTGTGCTGGTTTTACATCAGCAAAAGACTGAAAAAAAAGTGTTCCTTTATGAAGGGCTGGTTAAATAAGCAATGGCATATACTTCTAATGTAATAAGATGTAACTCCAAAGAGAAATGAAGAAGCTCCCTATGTGTGGAGATTTAATTCCCCAAACTCCAATATAAATTGTTCAGTAAAAAAAGCAAAGGCAAAATAGTATATATAGTATGCTCCCATTTGTGTAAGAAGAGGGAAAATACATCTGTATCTATATTGTTATATTTGTGTTTATATAAACAAACATCAGAAGAGTACAAAAGAAACTAGTGATAACAGTGACCAGAAGTAGGTGGCGGCGGGGGAAGAACAGGGTAAAAAGCAGGATACTCAGTGTATACCTTGTAATATTGCTTTGATTTTTGAATCAAATGTGGCAAGTTAGGAAGATAGTTAAAAAAGAAAGGGGTTATAAAGCAGCTCAGTGTAGCTATGTTTGTGTGCTAACTTTTTTTCTGGGCTCCCAGAGGCAGAAATTTTACTAACCTTTGCACTGCTCTAGTAAGCATAGGCATGGTCCATTTAGAGTACTTTTGGCTACATTTGCGTGTGAAGGAGGAGGAGAAAACTGTATTGGGGACTTCAGTGGAGAGCACATTTCTTGTGACTTAAAATAGGGCCATCAGTGAAGGATAAATGGCTTAGTTCTTAGATTTGTTTGGCATATTCCACTACAGGTATGTAATAATTTTATCTGAATAGGAAAGGAAATGCCTGCTCTACTTACCTCAGGACTAAAATTAGGTTTCCTATTTCTGCTTCGAATTGCTAAAAACTAAATATTGTACGCTGTGGCTGAAAGAGCAAAGGATTCTAATACTTTGGTCTTAGCAGTTAAAGCTGTCAAATACAAATACCAGATAATGTATATCTACTTCACTCCCATCCCCAAAGAATCATTATTCATAAAACTCTCACTGAGAGTTTTTCCTTACTGCAAAAAGTGCAGGATGGATTGGAGATCCAATAACTTTCCAGGCTCAGGGTTACCTACTTTCCATATGACTATGTAAATATGGAAGGAAGCTGCTGTAACAAAGACATGCAATCATAGCTACATATCTAGTGATTTACAGTTTATAGATTGCATTCTGAGAATACCTTATTGCATTTAATCTTTACAAACACTCTGATATGTGAGTGTTATCATCCCTGTTTTATAAATGAAGAAACGGACATCTAGTAAGGTGAGGTGACTGGATAATGGGATAGGCCGTACTTGAACCTAGATCTTCTGATTTTGAGCCCAAATGATTTTTCAGTACTATACAGCTTTATATAATTGCCAATGTCTGACATAAAAATACACTGACTAGTATAGAGACAACTAATAATTGCATCTGATGTGGGCAGGGGGTTAAGTCTTAAAAGTCAGTCTGTATGGAAAAAATATCCAGTAGTCAAAATTACTTTTGAGGATCATTTAAATGACCCAGAAAGTACAGAAATACAGTGTGGGGGAGGTTTAATAACCTTGATAATATTTCACTTTAAAGTACAAATTAATATATCATATATAGTAATATATATATCTAAAATTATTATGCTACATGTATTTTACAAAAGAGAATGGCTATAAGTGAATTTATACATTAAACACGTATATCATGCAACTCCACTGTACAAGTAATGGCTAACATTCATTGAGGGTTCACAATGCTATGCTAATTATATATATATATATATACACACACACACACACACACACATCATATATACACATATTTTTTTAACCTTGAACAACATGAGTTTTTGAGATTTCATTTAATCCTTTCAAGACGTCTATGAAGCAGACATGTCATAAATACAGATGAGGAAACAAAGGTTTTGAAAAGATGAGTCATGCAGGAAGCAAATATCAATGCCAGGATTTTAATCCATCCAATTTGAGTCTGGAAGTCATGCCGCGAGAACATGAATTGGTATTCTTATACTTGTTTTGCTGTAGCATATCTATGCATTAAACAAATAAATAGAATGAATCATATATATGCCAAAGGTGATGGGTTTGACAGAGATTCATATCCTAATTTCCAAATACGTATGTGCAAACTGTTTTGACAGGATTCCTGGTCAAGATGTTACTGGCAATAGACACTTTAAAGACTTCTCTATTTAAAACAGTACTCAGCAATTACCGATAAAGTATAAGATATATTATTGAAAAAGTATAACAGAATAAAGTATGAGAGATATAGTAAAGAAAAAAAATCAAGATACTGCTGTACTAAAAATAAAAGTCACTGTGTAACAGAACACAAAGTAGTACGCGAGGCTGACATTATAGAATAGTTAAGCTCCAGGTCTAGTAGCAGTTAGATGCACCAAGGGTTAATATTGCATGTTAGTGGAGATTAAAAAGAACCACCTGGCAAAAGACTTGAGCAAGTCTCAGTGCATAAAAATGGCACTAAGATGTGATTTCCCAAACTGTGAAAAGAAGCTGAAAAAAGCTTTTGGGGATAAACCATTATACAAAACCAGGAAGACAGAGGAGAGAGATAAATCCTAGCTCCTAAAACTTAAGCCAATCCACCCACTGACTCAATGATTGGGATAAACAGAAGGAGATAGAGATAGAGAGAAAAAAAGTCACTGTCAGGATGAACCTGCAAAATGATTTCCAAAGCACTCAAGGAAAACTAAAGCTAAGAAAGTCAACAAACACAATTGAAAGATCATGAATTTTTAAAAAAATGCAAGAGGAAATATATTTACAGAGCAATCAGAAAACATAAAAATAAGAGTTGAAGATTCATACAGAAGTAAAGGAAGAAATATCTTTAAAAAGAATACGAAATTTTGAAAACAAAATCAAAAGAAAATATAAGAATTGATGTATGCAAAAAAATGACAAAAATTCTTGGAAATTGAAATTTATTATTTGAAAAAGAAAATCCTAGTAGACAGGATATATTAGAAAAGGATATAGTAGAAAAGGCACCTAGTAAACTGGAAAACAGGATTCAGCAGTTCACTGAGAATGTGATACAGAGATACAGAGAGATGAAAACTGAAACAGCGTTAAAAGTCATGTAGGATACAGGCCTAAACATAGAACAAATTTTAGAAATAGAATATAGAAGGCATGGCAGACAAGAATGTTTGCACAGATAATGTCTAAGATATCCCCAGTACTAAAGATCAGTAGAATACCTTAGATTAAAAGCATCATTATCATCAATCCAGAGAAGATAAAATCCATAAAAATATATCCACACCTCAATCCACCACAGAGCAAGGACAAAATCAAGGCTAATAAGAAGTCTTAATGCTATCAGAGGTTAGAAAAAGATGATCTGTAAGTAACAATAGTTAAATGGTAGATTTCTTTTCTCTCAAAAGACACTGAAAGATATTAGAGTCTGATCTTCAAATTGCTGAGGGAAAAATAACTGTAGCCTAAACACTTAAAATTAGCTAAATTACCATGAAGTAGAGAGGCCAAAATAAAGATATTTTCAGAACTACAAAAACTAGTTTACCTGCTACATATGCTTGCTGAAATAACTACTTTTCACAGCAAGAAAACAACTTTAGGCCAGGCGTGGTGGCTCATGCCTGTAAACCCAGCACTTTGGGAGGCTGAGATGGGTGGATCACTTGAGTGCAGGAGTTTGAGGCCCGCCTGGGCAACATGGCAAAACCCCTCTCTACCAAAAATACAAAAATAAGCTGGGCAGGGAGTGCACACCTGAGGTCCCAGCTACTCGGGAGGCTGAGGTGGAAGGATGGCTTGTGCCTGCATGATCAAGGCTGCAGTGAGCTGTGATCGTGCCACTGCACTTCAGCCTGGGTGACAGAGTGAGATACCTACCTCAAGAAAAATGAAACAAAAAGCAGAAAAAAAGAAAACTGAACATTGAGGAAAGGCAAGGGACATAAGAAGTAACTGTGAGGATGGAAATCAAACTACTGTCCCTTTTAAAATAAAATCGACAAAATACAAAGGTGAATTAAATTCTAGAAAAACCTGTAAAGAAAGGCAGCAGATTAAATGTGCAAGGATTGTTTAACTAAAGGATACACTAAGCGATTTTAGACTCTGTGAGAAAAATTATATAGTCCACATGTGTGTTAAAATTTATGGTTAATTTTTTTTCTGTTTTTTCTTTTTTGTTGTTTTTTTTTTGCAGTTAGTTTTTAAAAGAATAGAAATACAAATCTATAGCTTCCAAACCAGGAAATGAGAAAAAAGAAAAAAGCAGAAGCAACCAAGAGAAATATCAGTTCAACAGATGTCATGAAAGAAGGAAAAAAAGTAAAGAAAAATTAACTAAACAAAACCACAATAAAATGGTTAAAATGAGCCCAAAGCCAGGTGTGGTGGTATGTGCCTCTAGTCCCAGCTACTTGGGAGGTTGAGGCGGGAGGATCACTTGAGCCCACGAAGTTTGAGGCTGCAGTGTACTATGACTGCACCTGTGAATAGCCACTGCACTCCACCTGTCCAACACAGAGAGATACACTTCTTAAAAAAGAAAGAGTCCAAATGTGTAACTATAATAAATTAAATTAACTTCTTAAAGGAAAAGTACTATCAGAATGGAATTAGAAAAACAAATCCAGCTTTATGATGTTCAGATGAGATACATCTAGAGCTAAATGAAAATAAAGAAGAATGGAAATGATATTCTAAGCAAAAACTTGCCAAAAGAAAAGTAGCAAAGCAATATTGTGATAGTGGATTGTGGGTGTCATCTTGACTGGATGAAGGGATACTCAGACAGCTGGTAAAGCATTAATTACTCTCAATGTTTCAGTAGGCACTGTGCCTGACCTTTTTCTGCTGAAAGAGAAACTCAGATGGTTTTGCTTTATTTTTATTTTTTATAGAGACAGGGTCTTGCTTGTTGCCCAGGCTGTAGTGCAGTTGTGCAATCATGGCTCACTGCACCCCGGAACTCCTGTGCTTAAACGATCCTCCCGACTTGACCTCCCTAGTATCTAGGACTATAGGCTCGTGCCACCACACCCAGATAACTTTTCCCATTTTTTAAGAAATGGGATCTCCCTATGTTGCCCAGGTTGGTCTTGAACTCCTGGCCTCAAGTGATTCTCCCACCCTGCCTCCCAGTGTTGGGATTACAGGTGTGAGCTACCACACCTTAATGGCTTCGCTTTTGATTAGAATGACTAGGCTGCCCCAGTGTGTTTGTGATGGTGTTCCCAGAGGAGACTGGCATGTGAGTTGGTGGAATGAATGGAAAAGATACACCCTCAACATGGGTGGGCACCATCCAATCGCCTGGGGTACCATATGGAACAAAAAACTGCAGGAAGGGCAATTTTTCACCACTTTTCTCCTGGAGTCATGCCACCCTTCTCCTGACTTTGGACTTCAGAACTCCAGGTTCTCCAACCTTTGAACTCCAGGACTGACACCAGTGGCCTACTGGGCTCTCAGGCCTTCAGCCTTAGACTGAGAATTACACTATCAGCTTCTTTGGTTATGAGGCCTTCATACTTGGACTGAGTGAGTGTTTTGGCTTTCCTGGTTCTCTAGCTTGCAGTCTATCATGGGATTTCTCTGCCTCCATAATCAAGTGAGCCAATTCCCCTAATAAATCCCTTTCACATACCTCTAGATATATCCTACTGGTTCTGTCTCTGGAGAACCCTGACTAAAACAAATAAATTAAAAAAAAATAGAATTTAGGGCAAATAAACATTAAATGAGAAAAAAGTGGCATTAAAAAATGTATGAAGATTTAAAAATGATGGCCTTAATATACTTAAAAACATACAAATTACCCAAAGAAATGGAAAAATCCACAGACACAGTGAGAGACTTTCACATACACATACACAACCCCATCAAAACCTGATGGATAATAAGGATAAAAATTAGTAAAAATAGATTTGAACAACACAATCAACAAGCCTATCAGCTATATATATATACAACCCTGTACTAAAAAATAGAGCATTCCTTTCAAACACACACACAGACCATTCATGATAACATATCACACACTAAACCTCAAAATAAGCCCAAATAAGTGCCAAACAATCAGAGTCATATAAACCAGCCCTCTGATCACAATATCATAATAACAATACGGATGAACTTCAAATACATGATATTAAGTGAAAGAAGATAGACTCAAAGGCTACTTATGGTGTAATTATGTTTATATGACATTCTGGAAAAAGCAAAACTACAGAGACAGAAAACAAATCATTGGTTGTTAAGGGCTGAGGTTGGGAGAGAGGTTTATTACAAAGGGACCCAAGAAAATTTTCGTGGGTGATGGAGATTCTGTATCTTGACTATGGTGGTGGTTAAATGAATGTGTACACATGCCAAAACTCAGAACTATACACTAAGAAGGTGATCTGACTTTATGCAAATTATATCTTAATTAACCTGATATTAAAAACAGTTCAGTTAGTTAAAACAATAAAAAACATTTCTTCAATGCATTTATTAAATCAGAAAAACAAAGATCAAAAGCTAATCAATTATGTCCCAATCAAATAAGTGAGAAAAGAAATAAGAGTAAATATAAGAAAGAGGAAAGAGGACAATAATGATAATATAGACCAATCTCTAGCAGGACTGATGAAGAAAATGAAATGAGCACAAATAGAGGCATTATGAATGAAAAAGAGTACATAATACAGATAAAGTAGACACAAAAAACTACATTGCTTGAGTAATTACAGGTAAAGTAGAGACAAAAAACTACATTGCTTGAGGCAAAGAGTTCAAGAGACTAGCTTGGGCAACAGAGCAAGACCCTGTCTCTAAAAAATAAGTTACAGAATATTAAAAACAACTTTAGGAAATATTCGACAGCTTGGATGAACTGAACAATTTATACATATATTTATATTTGTTTGTATTATATGCATAATATGTATTAGCTACATACTTAAGTTTGTGTTTTCTCTGGTAAAATTTAAATAAAGGAATGAGTTCTACGATATGCTTCCTACTGTTACACTAAGACCAAATTTTAATGGTCTATATGTATCCTAAACTCTTAACAGGAATGTTTCCCCTATCACCCAAATATTATTCATATTTTTAGACTCAAGGCTTTGAACTTTCCATAACTTCTTACCATGTCTCACAAATGCTCTTTACTTGCCTTACCTTAATAATTATTATTCATTGAACCAGACTGCAAACTTTGCATTCTCAACTGGACTTAACATGACACTCTATGTCACTGTGGACAACTGAAAATTGCCCCTTAAGAGTGATGTTGAAGAAAGGAAGAACAATTGTTCTCCGAAGCCACAGAGCCAAAAGTACCACAACTGAGTATACCAAAATGAGAGAAAATGCAAACTTTCTCTTCTCCTTTGGGTTTAATTTTTTAAAATAAGAACCAATAGAATTTTTACCCCAAATTCTGAAATCCTGATACTGGAAACATGCAGAACTGCTCTTTAAACGCAATAAAGAAAAGTCATCATACATATAAAAACAAGAGGCACATTCTAAGGAGTCGTATCAAATATTTCTTTGTGAAACAGATTTATGTCAAGAAAGAGCAAATTACTTCAAAAAAATCTCTTACATGATAACTAAAGGCAATATATAACTCTCAAGTGGAACCCAGATTGGAGAAAAAATTGCTGTAAAATGACATTACTGAAATAATTGGAAAAATTTAAACATAGACTATATTAATATTGTATCAATGTTAAATTTTCTGAATTTCACAACTATTTTAAATAACATAAATGAATGGCCTTGTTCAGAGATACATGCTTAAGTATTTAAGTAAAAGTTCATAAGGTCTGCAATTTACTCTTAAATGGTTTAGCAAAATAAGTGATGCATGTGTATGGTGAGAGATAAACCAAATATGGCAAATGGTAATTGATTAAGTGAAAAGTGGAATAATATTAATTATAGTATGTTTACAAATATTCTATAGCTTTGACATTTTTCTAAATAAAGTTCTATTTTTATTTATTTATTTTAGATAGGGTCTTACTCTGTCACTTAGGCTGGAGTGCAGTGGCATGATCATAGCTTACTGCAGCTTTCAACTCCTAGGCTCAGGCTATTCTCCTGCCTCAGCCCCCCAAGTAGCTAGGACTATGGGCATGCACCATTACATTTGGCTAACTTTTTGTTTGTTTGTTTTTTGGTAGAGACAGGGTCTTGCTTTGGTGTCTAGGCTAGTCTCAAACTCCTGGCATCAGGTGATCCCCCTGTCTCGGACTCCCAAAGTGCTGGGAATACAGACATGAGCTACCATGCTTGGCCAAGGTTTAAAAAATAGTCAAAACAAAAATATAAATATCCAATAAGCATTTCAAATTAAAACATTTTTTCAATAAAATATGAGAAAACTTTGAAACTATGAAAAATATAAAATCAGAAAATATTACTTTTAAATAAAAATTAACAAATTTATAACAGCAATAAATGCTGTAAGTAGCAAACAGGTGATTTTAGAAGACTGTTTTGACAAATTCTCCTAGAACTCATATAAAGATAATAAAGAAAAAAGAGCCAAAAAAAAAAAAACAGTGATTTCCAGGCTGTGATGGTTAACTTTATATTTCAACTCAGCTACGTTATGGTGCACAGTTCCTTGCTCAAACAACAGTCTAGATGTTGCTGTGAAGGTAATTTTTGGATATGATTAAAGTTTAAATCAGTAGACTTTGAGTAAAGCATATTACTCTCATAAAGTGGATGAGCCTCATCCAATCACTTGAAGGTATTTAGAGAAAAGAATGAGGTCTCCTGTGAAGAAATTCTCCCTAGACTGCTTTGGGATACAAGACTTTAATATTCCTTCCTGCAGAAATTTCCAGCCTGCTGGCCTGCTCTATAGGTTAGACTTGCCCACCCCACACTCCTGTGAGACAATTCCTTAAAATAAATCCCTCTCTCTACATACATCCCACTAATTTTGTTTCTCTGGAGAACACTGACTAATAGAGAGACAAATCCAGGAGTCCAATAATAAAAATGTGAGAAGGTAAGAAGATAATGGATGGAGGGGAAGCAATAATCAAAGAAATAATACTGGGAATTTTCCTGAAATAAAGAAAAATATAAATTTTCATACTCAAAGGGCTTATTCAAATGCAGTCAAAAAAGAGACGTAGAATAACCTAGTGATGCTTATGAATTTAACGAGTTTAAAGAATAAAGGAAAACAAAATCTTATATAGGTTGCATAAGAAAACATATAATCTAAAACAGAAAATAATCAGATTAACATCAGATTTCTCTCACACAACCATATGTAAGAAAACACGCCAGGCACAGTGGCTCATGCCTGTAATCTCAACACTCTGGGAGGCCAAGGTGGGTGGATCACCTGAGGTCAACACCTGAGGAGTTCGAGACCAGTCTGGCTAACATGGTGAAACCCCATCTCTACTAAAAATACAAAAATTAGCCAGGTGTGGTGGCATGCGCCTATAATCCCAGCTACTTTAGAGGCTGAGGCAGGAGGATTGCTTAAACCCAGAAGGCAGAGGTTGCAGTGAGCTGAGATCATGCCATTGCACTCCAGCCTCAGCAACAAGAGGGAAACTCCATCTCAAAAACAAAACAAAAAAAAAAAACCTCAATTAATTTTTAAGTGTAAAAGGTTTTTACAACAGAATTCTAAACCCAGCCTAGCTTTATCATTCATTTCCAAAGGCACTAAGTATTTCACAGTCATGCAAGGACCCAGAAATTTTACCATCCTTCTTAAAAAATTAGGACTTAAAGAAATGCAAAATATTTTAACTGTGAAGGAGTATTAGCAACAAAATCAGTAAACTATCAAGTTATGCCTAAGTTCAAATAACAAAATTTACATAGTGTAAAACGATAAGCAACATTAATCTAAAGTTAAAAATCGAGATTATTTCAACAAAAAAGTGATGTGTGACCGGGGCCTGTCAGGGGGTGGGGGGCTGGGGAGGGATAACATTAGGAGAAATACCTAATGTAGGTGATGGGTTGATGGGTGCAGCAAACCAACATGGCACATGTATACCTATGTAACAAAACTGCACGTTCTGCACATGTACCCCAGAACTTAGAGTATAATTAAAAAAAAAAGTGGTTTGTGTGTGTGGTGGTGTCGGGGGTGAGGATAAGAATAGTAGAAAGTAAAATCATGTTAAATGTCTCATTGTACACATGGGAAAGTATTAGACAATTTTGCTCTTGACACTGAAAGAGAAATGAAGCACTAGTAGAATAAGAATGTGATATAACACTTCCAAATGAGAACTAGAATAAAAAAAGATTAAGAAAAACTTGATGGGTATAGCAGAATAAAGGAAGAGAAAAATAAAATAGCAAAGAAGTATTATCTAGCACTGAAAAGTACAAATGATGAAAGTGGACTTCCCATATCAATAAGGGACACAGGAAAATCCAAGCACTCACACTTTCCAGTACATGTATTGTTACTGCCCAACTAGGTTCTTCCCTGCTGCCCAAAAATGCCAATATAATGAGAACAGCAGAAGTGCTGCAGCAAAGACAGAGTTTAATTATCACAAGGCAGTCCAGTGGCAGGACAGGAGATAATTGTCAAGTCTGCCTCCTGGGAGAATTTGGTGGCTAGAGTTTTTCAAGGAGTTTGATGGGTAGGATGCTAGAGAATGTGGAATGCTGATTGGTTGGGTTGGGGATGAAATCACAGGGGGTTGAAGCTATATTCTTGCGCTGTTTCTATTCCTGAGGGTGGGGGTGTCACAACCTGCTGAGTCAGTTTCTTGGTAGGGGTTACTGGTCAGGGTGGCGCCAGCTCGTCCATCAGAATGCAAGGTCTGAAAAATACCTCAAACACCAGTCTTAAGTTTTAGCATAATGATGTTATATACAGGAGCAAGTGGGGAGTTACAAATCTTGTGACCTCCAGCTACATGACTCTTGAACCATAGTTTTAACTGTGTGGCCAATTTGTTAATCTTACAAATGCAGTTTCAATCCCCAAGCAAAGTGGGGGTTAGCTTCAGGGAGAGACTGTTAATCATCTTTGTTTTAAACTGTAAACTAAATTCCTCCCATAGTTAGTGCACAGTTTGACCGACACCCAGGAATGAGCAAAGGCATTTTGTGAGGTTGGAAGCATGATGGAGTCAGCTCTGTCAGATTTCTCTCACTGTCATAATTTTTGCAAGGGTGATTTCAATAGGAAATGAGATAATAAAGAAACAAAGAGAAATGTTTTCTAAAAAGAAGTGAAAAAAACAGCATAAAATGAGAGCAAATATGTTTTTTTCTCAATAACAGTGAGATCATTCCGTACTTTGTCTAGAAATATATGACTTTTAGCCTAGTCTAGGAAACAAAATGTAATTTTATGTTGCTTATAATACTTGCACCTTAGCAATTTCTAGGCAAAGGTTAAAACTAAAGGAAAATACAAAGATATGTAAAGATATATCAGGCAAATGCAAACAGAAAGCACAGACAATAAAAAGTAAAAATAGATAAATGGAATTATATCAAACTAAAAAGCACTTTGGTACAGCAAAAGAAACAATAGAGTGAAGAGACAATGTATAGAATGGAAGAAAATATATGTGAACCATACAATTAATAAGGAGTTAATATCTAAAATATATACAGAACACAAAGAACTCAACAAGAGGCAAACAAATAACTTGATTAAAAAGTGCGCAAAGGACCTGAATAGACATTTCTCAAACGAAGACATACAAATGGTGAATAGGTACATGGAAAAACGCTCAACATCACTAATCATCAAGGAAATGCAAATTAAAGCCGCAATGAAGTATCACTACACACTTGTTAGAATAGCTATTACCAAAAACAAACAAAAAAAATAAGTATTGACAAGGATGTAGAGAAATGAGAACGTTTGTACACTGTAAGTGGAAATGTTAATTAGTATAGTCATTATGGAAAACAGTATGGAAGTTCCTCAAAAAACTTAAAAACAGAACTAGTACATGATCCCACTGGTGGGTAGTATCCAGAGGAAATGAAATAAGTCTTTCAAAGATGTATCTGCATTCCAATGATCACTGTAGCATTATACAACTAATAGCCAAGATATGGAATCAACCTCAGTGTCCATCAACAGATGAATAGGTAAAGAAAACATGGTGTATGAACACATAAGACAATACTACTCAGCCTTAAAAGGAAGGAAATCCTGTTACTTCTGAAAACGTAGATGAATCTGGAGGAATTATGTTAAGTGAAATAAGCTAGGCACAGAAAGACAAATACTGCATGATCTTATTTACATGTGGAATCTAAAAAAGTCAAACTCATAGTAGTGGAGAAAAGAATGTGGTTACCACAGACTGGAGGGGAGGAAGGGATGGGGGAGATGCTGGTCGATGGGTACAGAATTTCAGTTGGACAGGAGAAATAAGTTCAAGGGACCTATTGTATAACATGGCAACTGTGGTTAATACAAATGTGTATTATGACACAATGACATATTGCTAAGTAGATATTAAGTGTTCTCATCACAAAAAATGCTAAAAATGGAGGTAATGCATACGCTAACTAGCTTGATTTAGCCATTTCACAATGTATACATATTTCAAAACCATAAATATATACAATTTTTGACAATTAAAAAAGTAGAAATAATAAAAGGCAGAGTGGAAACATCAATAGCATACCGACGGAAATTAGAGCAAAATTTATTATATAGGCAAAACGAATTATTTTAAACTGATTAAAAAGTATAGATCCACAATGAGGATATGTACTTTATGAACTTTTATACTAGAAATAACATAGTGCTGAAATATAAAATAAAAGCTATTTGAAATTCATGGAGAGCACGAAAACATGGAAATAATCGTCTTGGGAAAATAACTTCTTTCAAAAAGTCATTTATAAATCAAACATCCAAAAGTAAATTAAAGAATTAACCAATATAACAGATGTACCTAACGTTGTATATAACAGAGAACATAATTCTCTTCAAATGTCCACAGAATGTTTACCAAAATTGATTATATTCCATACTACAAAGAAAACATCACTGAACTCCAAAAATTAAAAATTTTATAGGCCAGCCACTAATCATAGGGTAATAAAACTAGAAACAACTGACTAAAGATGAAGAGTATAAATAAAATTACCTAGAGCCTAAAAATCTTTCTCCAAAGAGGAAACTGAAACATCAATTACAGACTCCATATTTTAACAATAAAAATAAAGGCAGCAAAAGCTCTTAAAGCTCTTAAGATGGGTCTTTGTTATGAGAGTCAGATATGAGATATGAGGCTGAGCTCATATTCCTATCTTTTCTCTCTTGAGATCTCCTTAAAATACTGGTAAATAAATACATTTCTAAAGGGAAAACAAACAATAAGGAAAAGGAATAAAGGGCTGTTTGTGGAAAAGGGAATTAAAAAATTTCAGAAAGAAGGAAATCAGAAGGAGTGCTCAGTGATAAAGAGCAGTAGAGGAAGGGATGAAAGGTGAGGAGGGGGCCAACCTGCTGTAGAAATCCAAGAAAGGTAGGGCAATTGGAAACACAAAATGCAATGAACTTTAGTAGAGACCTATGAGGCTGAAAACAAAAAAAAATTGAAAGTCAGAAGACAAAGTTGTAAGGCCAGGCATGGTGGCTGACACCTGTAATGCCAGCACTTTGAAAGGCCAAGGCAGGAGGATTGCTTGAGGTTAGGAGTTCGAGACCAGCCTGGCCAACATGGTGAAACCCCGTCTGTACTAAAAATACAAAAATTAGCCAGGTGTGGTGGTGCATGCCTGTAATCCCAGTTATTCGGGAGGCTGAGGCAGGAGAATCGCTTGAACCCTGGAGGCTGATGTTGCAGTGAGCCAAGATGTTGACACTGCACTCCAGTCTGGGTGACAGGGTTAGACTGTCTAAAAAAAAAAAAAAATAGAAAGGAAGTAATGGAAGTTTCCTCTCTAAAATATTGAACACAATTTTGCTGAGAACAAGGATGGCTAGAATGAGAGGTAATGCTCTCTATCAGAGACATCAGCTTTGATATTTAGGGCTTGCAAAATATAAGGTTAATGTCATGCATACCTTATTCAAGACAAGCCAGCCAATACACTAGTCTGTTCACACACAGAGAAATCAGAGCTTTCCTATTACTTTATTTAAAAAGTAAACAGGCATCAGACACATGAATCACATCTACCACAGTGAAGAGAAAAAGAAAGACAACAAATGGGGGGCAGGATATCAACCACTGAGAAAAGGGAGAATATTTATAAAATATAAAAATAACTTTGAAAAACTTATAATACACTGCATCCATGAACAAGAGGAGGATATCTTAAAGAAAGAATAAGCATGAAATATGAAAGAGGTCTTGGAAATTAAATATATGATTGCTAAATACAATAAGTGATTTGGAAATCTAAGTTAAAAAATCTTCAGTAAGTAGAATATTAATTAGCACTAGGTCGGTAAAATATGAGAAAGTTAAGAGAGAAGATTGATTCTAAAGGGTTGACATTCAACTAAAAGGAATTCCAGAATGAGAATATGTAGGGAAATATAGAGGAAAAAATAATCGTAGATATAATAGAAGATAATTTTTTAAAGATAAAAAAGGGTATAAGACTTCAGACTGAAAGTCCTTGTATGCCAAGTATACTACACTAAAAAAAAAACAAAAAAAAAAAACTAAAAAAACTCACAATTAGATATATCTCTATAAAATTTGGGACCACTAGTTAAGGAGATCTTAAAGGCTTCCAGAAAGAAACAAAGTCACGTATCAATTATGTGATCAACATCACTGTAGGAAATGAAACAATGTCTTAAAAGTTGTGAGAAAAATGATTTTGTACTCATATCTAGGGAAAGCAGTTCTCAAATATAAAAGTAAAATAAAAATTTTCTAGAAATACAAGGACTTAAAAGTTTATCTTCTATGTATCCTTTAATACCTCTATTGAAGAAGAAATCTATAATAAATTACAGACTTTTTAGGATTGATCTGAGAAGAAAACTTGGAGCTTTAAACCTACTTATTAAAAAAAATGGAAATATATAAACCAAGCATTGAATTCAAGAAAACTGAAAAGAAGGAAAATATGAACCTAAAGAAACAGAAAAAAATAAGAGATGAATAAAGATAAATACAAATAAATGAAACAAAAACCAGAAAGGCAGACTTGAACAACTACAACAAAAGCTGCTCCCTTTTAAAGACAAACACAACAAATGATTCTAGTGATATTTCAATACTTTCAATGATCTTAGAGAAAGATAGTCTTTAATTTCATTTATCAAACTAGTGTAGTTTACTACAAAACATGACAATGACAAGACAAAATAAAACCTGAAAACCAATCTCACTTATTCATTCATTTGTTAAATATTTACTGAGAGTCTATTCTATGCCAAGCATTGTACCAGGCATGAAAGATAAATAAAAATAAGTAAATAAAAATAGAAATCCCCACCCACCTCTATGGATATTAGATTTTAAAAATAAGCAAACCAAATACATGATGAAGTAGAGTTTAAATGGAGAATATGAAATGTCTATGTTGGGAAATTTAATAAAATATATCATTATAATAATAGGTTAAAAAAAAACCCAAATGACTATCACTATAAATGACTCAAGTTTTTTGATAATGTCCAATATCCACTTTTATTTAAAATACTCATAGCAAATTAGAAACTGTACATGGTACATTTATTTACCATAATTCTGTAAGAATTAGCCAACACAACCAGATAAGAACATGATATTATATATAAATAATGGCAAAGATTTAGAATTACCATTAACTACTACTGATAAAATAATCAACATGAAAAAAACTAAGCCTACCAACTAAATTAATAAAGTTCAGAAAAGATGGACTGTTAAAAAATAAATATACAATAAAAATAAAAACAAGCAGAGCCTCATACAAATAGAAAGATAACGAAGTATAACAGAAAGAAAAGAGAGGGGGATGCTGTGGTTCAAGCCTGTAATCCCAGCACTTTGGGAGGCCTGGGTGGGGGGATTGTGTGAGATTAGGAATTCAAGACCAGCCTGGGGGCAGTTTTGGGAGACCAGGCTATACAAAAGAAAAAAGAAGGAAGGGAGCACTCATCCCAGCTGATTCCAGCACTTTGGAAGGCCAAGGCGGGCAGATCCCTTGAGCCTCAGAGTTCATGACCAGCCTGGGCAATATGGTGAAACTACAGCTTTACAAAAAAATACAAAAACTAGGTGGGCTTAGTGGTGCATGCCTGTGGTCTCAGCTACTCAGGAGGCCAAGGTGGGAGAATTGATTGAGCCTGGAAGGCAGAGGTCAAAGTGAGATGAGATCACACCAGTGCACTCCAGCCTGGGTGAAAAAGTGAGAACCTGTCTCAAAAAAAAAAAAGAAAAGAAAAGAAAAGAGAGCGAGAGAGAAAAGAAAAAAAATCGTTCACAATAGCAACCAAAAATACATAGACCTGGAATAAATAAAACAGAAGATGTATTATTAGAATCACTTGGAATAGGATTGATTCTTCTGCAGGATAGGTAATTCATATGGAAAAAATCAAATTAGATACCTACCCCAAGTCATACATAAAACAAAACCAGGTGGATTAAAGACCTACACATAAAAGCAAACAAACATAAAAGTTTAAAAAGTTAAAGAACACTATATATTATTTAACAATAACGTATATTTAGTAAAAATATAAAAATATCCATTCATATGAACACATTGATTTCAGAATAATGGTTACCTCTGGAGAGGGAGGCAAGGGGAAGGAAAGGAGATGGGCTTTAGCTTTGTCAGTAATATATTATTTCTTTAAAAAAATGGGAGAGAAATCAGAATTAATGTGATGTGATTCGATTAAAAGTTACCAATGTCATTATTTTCTGTACTATTTAATATGTTCAAAATATTTCATAAGGAAAAGTAAAATTAGAAAAATGTAAACATCTTTAATCCATCTGATCTTTATTTGGGCTGACGCTAAATTGTGAGATTAGTGTACTCATTTTATCCCAATTTTCACAACTCTATTGAACAATTCATCCTTTCTCTCTTTTAATTTGAAATGCCACCTAAAACAAATTGTAACTTGCTCTATACCCAGATCTATTTCTGTCTTTTTTATTCTTTTTTAATCTGTCTACTGTGGTCTCAATACCCCTTATAATACATTTTTAAACTGATAGATGTCAAAGCCTGCATATCTCCTCCCTCTACTCACACCCCTCATCACCTCCCAAATCAACATTAGCCTCATACCTCCTGCATGTTTTTTGTTCTTTATAGTATTCATAGTAAATGTTAGAAGATCTTCAATGATTCCTGATAAAGCTTGTTTCATTCTTTGCTGTATCCCAACAGCCTCCGCAGAGTGTGACATACAATAATCACTGAATAAGTTATCTGTTCTTCTGCTTTTCTTTTAATCAACAAAACACCTGAAAACCTAGGATTATATTTATAGACTAATGTGGAAGAAATTTGCGTTTTATTGTGTTAGTCTTGCCAGTCTATTTGTTTAAATGTCTCTCAGCAAAGTTTTATAGTTTTCTTCAGATAAATTGTTTATAAGTGCCTGTTATGTTTATCCTTCTTATTCTATAGTTTTTGTTATTATTACTGGTAAGCTTTTTCTTTTTATCAATTGATTATTGATAGGGGAGTTACTATTTTATAAATTGATTTTTAGTCCAGCATATTTGCAGACATTTTCTATTAATTCTATATAGGCAATAGTAACGTGCAAATAATAACAGTTCTGTCTTGCTAGTCAATCTTTTTATTTCTCTTCTTTCTCTTTTTCTTACTGCATTGGGTAGAACTTCTAGTACAATGTTGACAGGTTTGCATGACAACAGGCAACCTTTTCTTTCATACTTTAAAGTGGCATGCTTGCTATTCTTAAAATTTTTTTCTTATTTTTTGTAAATACCTTTTTATCATATTAAGAAATTGTCCTCCTATTCCTAATGTGCCAAGAATTTTTCTTATAATTATTGTTCAATTTTATTGAATGCTTTTAATGTATCTATTGGGATGACCATATGGTTTTTCTCCTTTAATTTGTTCAATGTTATAGATTACACTGATAGATTTTTAAAAAGAAAAACATTGAACTATTTTTGAATTCCTCAAATAAAGCCTACGTGGTCAGGAGATACCAACACAAACAACTCACTTTGATTTGTCAATATTTTATTTAGGGTTTCTGCATCAAAGTTTCCATGTGAGACTGTCCTATAATTTTTCTTTCTTGTATTATCTTTGCCTGATTTAGACATTAAAATCAAAAGAGAAGCTTTCCCTCTTTTCTTGAAACACTTCTCTCTCTCTCCACCCTAATCTAAGTCACCATTTGAATTATCCTCTTAATCCTCCCTTTCTTTTCAAATTTATTTAAGCATTTATTTTTTTCTCTTTCCTGAACTTGTTCTTTGTCCCCAGCCTGCCACCTCACATACTCCCTAAAATGTAAACTCCACAAAAGCAGCTTGTCTATCTCAAGAAATGAGGTCTGTGTTAAGCATATAGCAGAGTCTCAAAAATACTTGTTGAACAAATAAAAGAAATGAAATTCTACTTTTCATCTATCAAATTTGCAATACAAAAACTTGTAATATCCATATTGCAAAATGTACATATTTATGCATATATTAATATAATGTTTTGAAAGAGTAAATTGAGGGTAACAACTAAAAGCCTTTAAAATGTGTTATCTTTTGATGAGGCAAGTGCATTTCTAGCAATTTATTTTTCTGAAGTAATTCAATAATGTGAAAAGGGTATGAAAAATAGTTTTTTATCAAAGCATTGTTTATGACAAAAAACTGTAAATAATCTAACTGTTCAATAATCTGTGATTTTTGAACAAATTATGATACATCCATAAAACAGAATAGTATGTCCTTCTAAAATTGCCATAGAAAGATGTTTAGAATACACTGTGAATTTTAAAAAGACGGTCTTACTATAATATGTACTATTATCCTACTTTGGCTAAAGAGTTCATTTCTATGTATTGAACAAAGCCTGGAAGAATATACACAAAAATGTTGCTGTTGTTTTAATCAGATACTGGAATTTTAAAAGTTTTTTATTTCTTTTCCTTTACTTGTGTTTTTCTTCCTTTAGACCATGAAACATTACGTTTTAGGTAGTAAAACATAAATTTAAAAAGAAAAGTATTTGAACACCATGCTGTTACAAATTTAATGAGAAATCTCTGGCATTGGGAAGCAATAATCGAATATGTGTGTTTGCGTGTGTGTGTGTGTACACGCACACATACGTGTAAATTACGTCTGTTGATGGCTGCCCAGTGTCTGACCACATTCCTTATTTTGGGAAATCTCAAAAAGTCTGGGATAGTCCCTTTCCTAGTTATTTGGTTATTGATCATCAGTCATGTGACCTTTGTTAACCAAACTAATGCTCCCACCCAGGACTTTGAATTTTGTGAGAGTGAGGCAGAGGTTACTCATGGAAGCTGCGGTCACACTGAAACAGCAAACTTCAATGAGTGTCCAAAGGCAGCAGAACCCAGTGGCATGTTAAAGGCTGTCCAGTGGAAACTGTATCAGCAGCAGACTTCAAAGCAGAATTTTCCTATGGTATGACATTGGCAAGGCTTTACATTTCTTCATTTCTACTAGTTTCTTTTTTTTTTTTTTTTTTCTTTTATTATTATTATTATTATTATTATTATTATTATTATACTTTAGGTTTTATGGTACAAGTCTAGTACTCCAGCACCCCTACAGATTCTGCGGGCTCTATGATATTACCAAATATTCCTTTTCTGCTTTAGAAAAAGCTGGCTTCTATTGTTTAAAACTAAGAATTCTGATTGGTACAATGCCTAGCAACTATCGTGAATCATACTCTTGCATTTCAGAAATTGCCATTATTTTTCTAGGCAGTTCAAAAGCATACTAGAAAGAGAACACACTTTGAAGCCAGACTGATCAGGTTTGAATATCAGCTACTATAATTGCTAGCTGTGTGTGACCTTAAGACAACAGACCTAACCTCTCTCAGTCTTAATTTCTTCATCTGTACATTATTATTATTTCCTCCTCCTCTTCCTCTTCTTCTTCTTCTTCGACGAGGTCTCACGATGCTGCTCAGGCTGGTCTCAAACTCCTGGACTTAAGCGATTGTACCACATAGGCCTCCCGAAGTGATGGGATTATAGGTATAAGCCATCCTACTGAGCCTGTAAACTATTTTTGATGATCCAACAATGTTAACATTTTGCATCTTTCATATTTATCTCAAATTCTTAAATTTCTTCTGGTATTTCATGGTCCACATCTACACGTGCACTTTGAGATGATTTATATATCTCCGTTATCTAGAACACTACTTGTCAACACTATCAACTCTATCTCACTAGGTTGTGAAACTCTTATAAATGAATGCAAATGTCTGCTTTCTTCAATACTATACATAGGTTGCTGGAGTACTGCTAGAGAAATTAGAAGTAACCCACATACAGCCAAGATGGCTTTTGGCCAGACTCATAAAACTATGTTCAGATTAAAATCAAATAAAACAGGAGCCTATACGTAAAAAGCATTGAAAAATGAAAAACAACTTAAATCATTACTGAACTCTCATGAAGATACACTAATGTAGGATTTCATTACTAATGCATAGTAAAAGATAATTAGATTCTTTTGGCGTCTCCCTTAATTGTGCAGCAGGGCAGCTGTCCCAGGATCTTATTTCACACACCCAAATCTTCCTCAAACTCTAACCTCCACCCAATATGACTTTTTCCTTCAATACATCCACTTTTCCGGTCTTTGAAGATTGATTATATTCTCCCTCAAACTTCCTAATGTAAGTGATTCTAGCTTTATTGGCTTCTTTCAAGTTTCCTCCTTTCCCAATACATAAAACAGCACCAAAAGTTGACCCTTAATTTGAGCAGGAAACAGGGAAAAACTTTTAAACTTTTAAGTATTAATAATCTGTTATCTTCTCCCATGGCTTACAAAAAGTTTTCCCCTCTCTTCATCTCCCTCCCTCTCTCTGCCTCCCAATGCACACACCACAACTGTGTGCATTTGTGCCACGATATATTTTGATCTAAAAACTACACTGTGTCTTTAAAAATGCTTAGCAATCCTACATTTCCCTGATTAGTCCTTTTCTCTATTTCTCAGCCCAGATATTTCTCCTGAGCTCAGTTCACAAATTCCACAGCCTTCTGTATATCTTCATATGAGCACCCTATGGTGATTTCAAATATGAAATTTACGGAAAATAAAAAACTCATGAACTTTTCCCCTAAATTGTCTCTTTCTTGTATTCTCCACCCAAATATCAACTTTTCACCTAGTCAATCAAACAACGCGTGATTCCTGACCTTCTCCTTTGAATCACACTCAGTGTTCATGAATCAGGAAGTTGATTGTTCAATTTGCTAAATATCTCTTGCATATTTATTGCAATTAGCCTAGATCAGACTAGCATCCATGCTTTCCTCTATTTGGTCTTCCCACCTCCAGATCAGTCCCACCTAAGGCTATTGTTTTTACTACAGTTAAAACAATCTATCTAAAATGCCAATGGCATTCTGTTACTTAACTGTATGGGTTCTCCAGTCTGACTGCTGAGTTTTCAATCAGGCTTAATGACCAACTAGGAGGAAGAGACAGTGTATGCCATAGTTGTTAAGCACATAGACACTACAGTCTATCTGCCTTGGTTCAAATCCCAGCATTGCCTTTTCATATACGACCTTGGTATATGACCTTGGACAAATTACTTAACCCCACAGGGCTCAATTTTTTTCCCTTCTTTCTATTTATTTATTTCCACAGGGATCAGTTTTTTTATAAAACTGAAATGACAAAAGCATCTGTATTATAGGGTGGCTGTGAGGGTTACATGAATGAACATAAAGCTCTTGTAGAGTGAGAACCATATAAATGTATGCTATTATTATATGGCCTTAAATAGAATGTATAACCTTTCTGTACTTCAGTCTCTTCCTCTTCTACAAATAGGAATAATATATATACATAATTTTTTTTTTACTTTAGATGATAAAAGAGATTCATGTTATATGTCATTCTCTGGTAAACATTCCTTGATCTCCCATTTCCCCAGTGCAGGAATAAATGTATAGGCACATCTTGTTTTTTTGCTCTTCACAGATATTGTGTTTTTCACAAATGGAAGGTTTGCGACAACCCTGCATTCAGCAAGTCTATGGGTGCCATTTTTTCCAACAGCATGTGCTCACTTCATGTCTCTGTGTCACATTTTGGTAATTCTTGCAATATTTCAAACTTTTTCATTATTATTACATCTAATATAGTGATCTGTGATCAGTGACCTTGGATGTTTCTACTGTAACTGTTCTGGGGTGCCACAACACATGTCCATATAAAAAGGCAAATTCAATTGATAAATGTTGTGTGTGTCCTGACTACCCCAGAATCTGGCTGTTCCCCCATCTGTCTCCCTCTCCCCTAAGACACAACAATATTCAAATTAGGCCAAGTAATAACCCTTCAATGGCCTTTTAAGTGTTCAGGTGAAAGGAAGAATCACATGTCGCAATTCAAATCAAAAGCTAGAAATAATTAAGCTTAGTAAGGAGGACATGTCAGGCTGACAGCTAGGCTTCTTGTGCTGAACAGGTAGCCAAGTTGTGAATGTAAAGGAAAAGTTATTGAAGCAAATTAAAAGTGCTACTTCAGTTAATACACAAATGATAAGAAAGCAAAACAGCCTTTTTGCTGTGAAATAGCGTTTTTGCTGATAAAAAGTTTTAGTGGTCTGGGGAGAAAATCAAACCAGCTACATTTCCTTAAAATAAAATCTAATCCAGAACAAGGTCCTAACTCTCTTCAATTCTCTGAAGGCTGAGAGAGGTGAGGAAGCTGCAGAAGAAAAGTATGACCCTAGCAATGCAAGGTGGTTCATGAGGTTTAAGAAAAGAAGCCATCTCCATAAAAGTGCGAAGTGAAGCAGTAAGTTCTGATGGAGAAGCTGCAGCAAGTTATCTAGAAGCTCTAGCTAAGATCATTGATGAACAAACAACAGATTTTCAGTGTAGTTGAAACAGCCATCTATCTATTAGAAGATGCCATTTAGGACTTTCACAGCTAGAGGAGAAGTCAATGTTCAACTTCAAAGCTTCAAAGGACCCACTGATTCTCTTGTTAGAGGCTAATGCAGTTGGTAATTTTAGGTTGAAGCCAATGGTCATTAACCATTCCAAAAATCCTAGGGCCCTTAAGAATTATGCTAAATCTACTCTGCCTGTGCTCTAGAAATGGAATAACAAAGCCTAGAGGATAGCACATCTGTTTGCAGCATGATTTGCTGACTATTTTAAGCTCACTGTTGAGAGACCTACTGCTCAGAAAAAAATACTCCTTTCAAAATATTACTGCTCATTGACAGTGCACCTAGTCATCCAAGAGCTGTGATGGAGATGTACAAAGAGATTAACGTGTTTTCATGCTTGCCAAAACAGTATCTATTCTGTAGCCCACGGATCAAGTCTTTCAACTTGAAAATGCATCAACTTTAAAAGTCTTTTTAATTAAGAAATACATTTTGTAAGGCTATACCTGCCATACACAGTGTTTCCTTGATGCATCTGGGCAAAGTAAATAGAAAACCTTCTGGAAAGGATTTACCATTCTAGATGCCATTAGGAATATTCATTATCTCTGACCTGGGTAGAGCAGCATCTGGTTGGTGGTGCCCATCTCATATCAGCCAGAGATACAGCAATTCCTTGTTTATCCCAGCTTGGCTTTTAGTCTGTGCCTATACCTGGTGCATGTGCAGAAAATATGGGGGCAGGAGAGAAGAATATTCTTGATTCATGGGAAGAGGTCAAAATATCAACATTAACAAGAATTTGGAAGGAGTGAATTCCAACCCTCATGGATGACTTTGATGGGTTCAAAACTTCAGTGGAGGAAGTATGTATCACAGATGTTGTGGAAAGAGCAAGAGATCTCTAATTGGAAGTGGAGCCTGCAGATGTGACTGAATTGCTGCAATGTCATGATAAAACTTGAACAGATGAGCAGTTGCTTCTTACGGCTAACAAAGTAAGTGGCTTCTGAAGGAGGAATCTACTTTTGGTGAAGATGCTGTGAATATTGTTGAAATGACAACGAAAGATTTAGAGTATTACAGAAACTTAGTAGATAAAGCAGCAGCAGGGTTTGAGAGAATTGATTCCAATTTTGAAAGTAGTTCTACTGTGGCTAAAATTCTATCAAACCGCATCGTATGCTAGAGAAATCTTACATGAAGGGAAGAGTTGACCAATGTGGCAAACTTCATTGTCTTATTTTAAAGAACTGCCACAGATAACCCAACATTCAGCAACCATTACCCTGACCAGTCAGCAGATGTCGACATTGAGGCTAAACCCTTCGCTAATAAAAAGATTATTACTTGCTGAAGGCTCAGGTGATCATTAGCTTTTTGTTGTTGTTGTTAGCAATAAACTATTTTTAAATCAAGGTATTTACATAGCTGTGAGGCAAATGGCTGCACTTCAGTCAGGAGTAGGCTGAGGTGGCCTTCTTGTGCAGCATGACTCAGTGGGTTTGTGGTGCAGGTGCACAACCCTGCACATTATGCAACCACACCACGTGAGGAGCATTAGATGATGACCTATGTGAGCTCATGCTTGGCTCAGAGCCACTATTGTCTGTAAAAGGTATAATTACCCTGCTAATGCTGCACATATGGCTCACTTGCACCCAGAGAGAGAGTAAAGCCATGTCAAAACTGTCTACAATTCCTCGAGTGTTTTTCCTGCTACCCGCCACTCACCCACCAACTCCCCTTGGATCTCAGTTAGAACCTGACAACTGGCATATCAAATAGGATTCTGAGGTAAGTGAACCTTCGGTCCCCACTGATTCTGGGTCGGCCATGTGTCCACAACATGGGTTGTGATACACAGTGGCAGCTGTGCTGCTTGGATGGGCTCTGATGGAAACATGGGCAGAGGTAGATGGGTCCCTAGCGAGCATGGAGAAGATGCTGAAGCAGCTGGAAGCACAGAGCACTGAGAATGAACGAGTCTTTGCTTGCAAAGTTGGATGGGCATTTTTGACTGCACTAGAAGAACTACACATCCAGTCCCTGAGGGATGCAGCGCATTGGTTGCAGGTGAGCGGGCAGTTGGCACAAGGGCAAGGTGACCACACCCTGATTGAGTGGCTATGGGCAGCCATACGGACTGTGAGGAATGACACTGGTGAAATACCTGAAACTGTGAGTAAATGGCAGTCATATGCTGATTTGGTGCAAGTCATCTGGGAGATGGGTATGCGGCAGGCTATGTTTGACCTGAATACCCAGAGGCCAGATGATGAACATTTCACTCCCACATGAGGAGTCTCATGTTGGGTTCTGCACCCCTGAGTGCCTTTGGCTCCCTAGCTGCTGTCCCCACCCTGTACGCAGGGTGACACATACATGAAGTGACCACTGCTATGGCGGCTCTCAGGGAAGCAGAAGGCCACTGGCAGGACCAAGGGGTCTGCGCCTTAAAGAAGGGGAAGATGCCCCGCCCACAGGGGTGCCCCCATGGGAGAAAAGGGGGCCTCAACAAGTGACACGCTCATGCATATGGATAGATTTGATTTTGGCTGGGGTTGACCAAGAGAAAATCAATAAGCAGCCCAATGAAGTACTCTTAGCTTTGTGGAGACAGTTGTCTCCGGAGCAGCAATTCCAGAAAATGCCCAAGGGGAAGAAGTACACTGCTGCGCCACCTGGTCCCACCCGGGTGCTTTAGCTCAAAGACTACTTGCTGCAGCCAGGTGGCCATGTAGAGCTGTTTCTGTTTGATTAGGGAACTTGCCGAGATGCCCAGTTTGGGGGGACACTGGACGATTGGAGGCCACATGTGGAATTAGCAATCCATTGGTCCCCAACCAATGTACAGTGGGTGCAGGTGCTGGCACTGGTGGATACTGGTGCAGATTGCAGCCTTCTTTATGGGAACCTGAATAAGTTTCTGGGCAAACCTGCTTACATTGACGGTTATGAAAGTGAGTCAGTGAAAGTGAAACCTGTATCTCTGTACTTGGCATCGGTTGTTTGGCTCCCCGTTTATATACTGTGTGTGTTTCTCCCATACCTGAATACATTCTGGGGGTGGACATTTTACATGGCTTGGCATTACAAACCACAGCCAGGGAATTCAGACTCCAAGTGCATGTGGTGTAGCTGGTGCTGCACGGACATACGCATCACCAGCCTCAGGTTCTGCCACAACCCTGACGGGTTACTTCCACCCATCAATTCTGCTTGCTGGGTGGACATACAGAGATAACTGAGACAAAAAGTTGGAAGAGGTGCAGATAGTGCATGGCACCCATAGCCCCTACAATTCTCCAGTGTGGCCAGTTAGAAAGCCTGATAGAAACTGGCGGATGATGGTGGACTAGTGGGAACTGAAAAAAGTAGCACCCTCTTTGCATGAAGCTGTATCGTCAAACATGGATTTGATGGACCGTTTGATGATGGAAGTGGGACAGTACCACTATGTAGTGGACTTAGACAATGCATTTTTCTCCATCAACATCACTCCAGAGAGCCAGGAACAGTTCACCTTCACATGGGACAGCCAACAATGAACTTTTACAGTATTGCTGCAGGGCTATGTGCATAGCCCCACCATATGTCATGGTCTAGTTGCCACGGATTTAGCTGCCTGGCCAATGCCAGAAGTGGTCCACCTATTCCATTATATTGATGATATGTTAACCTCTGATTCTCTTGCAGATTTAGAAGTGGTGGCACCCCTCTTGTGGTGACATTTGGCAGCATGCAGTTGGGCCGTCAACAAATCTAAGGTCCAAGGGCCTGCTTCATTTGTCAAATTCTTGGGAGTTATCTGGTTGGGTAAGACAAAGGCCATCCCAGAGGCTATCGTTGATAAGATTCAGGCATATCTCCAGCCCACCACAATGAAGCAGCTGCAAATTTTTGTGGGCCTCCTGGGATATTGGTGGGCATTTATGCCTCATTTAGCTTAAATGATAAAACCGTTCCATCGATTAACAAAGAAGGGAGCTACCTGGGATTGGAATGATGCAGCTGAGACTGCCTTCCTGGCAGCCAAGCAGGCTATTCAGCAGGCATAAGCCCTATGGGTAGTGGACCAGGGGTGCCTATTTGAGCTAGATGTGCATGTGACCACAGATGAACACAGACGGTTTTGTTTGGGGCCTGTGGCAGTGCACAGAGCACTTGAGAACACCAGTAGGCTTTTGGTCCCAACTATGGAAGGGAGCTGAGTTCTGTTATTCCTTGATAGAGAAACAGCTAGCAGCTATATATGCCACCCTTCAGGCTTGTGAGAGTGTGACAGGGCAGGGTGCAGTCATTGTGTGGATGACTTAGCCTATAGCAGGATGGGTGCATTCATGGGTAACGACCCCCTGGACTGGGATGGCACAGACATCCACTTTGGCAAAGTGGAGTGCCTACTTGGAGCAGTGGAGTACGCTGAGTACAAGTACCTTAGCAGCAGAGCTGCAAGAGGTCTTGGGACCTATAGTCCTAATGCAAGATAAGGTCATGGGGCCTAAAGACCCTGAGCCTTCAGCATTTAAAGGAGGGTGTCCCTCCACTCTCGATAGGCCATGGTACACAGATGGGTCTAGCCAAGGTGCTATAACTGCTTGGACCGCTGTTGCAGTCCAACCTAGTACTGACACCATATGGTTTGAAACCGGGTGTGGACAAAGTAGCCAATGGGCTGAACTTAGAGCAGTGTGGATGGTGATCACCAAGGAGGTGACACTGATGGTAATCTGTATCAATAGCTGGATGGTCTACCAAGGCTTAACTTTGTGGCTAACTACCTGGAAAATACAGAAGTTGCTAGTCGGCTACCAACCCATTTGGGGTCAAGCCATGTGGCAAGACCTCTGGGAAATGGGTCATCAGAAACAGGTAACTGTTTATCATGTGTCAGGCCATATGCCTTTGGCCACCCCCGGCAATGATGCTTGGCCAAGGTCCAATGGTTAGAGTCGGCACCTACATGAGATGTGGCCTTGTGGCTACACTGGAAACTGGGACATGCAGGGGGTAAACTGATACAACATGTCTATACACGTTGCGGTCTGTTCCTGCCCATGCAAGACATTTGGGAGGCTTTTCAGAAATGCCTGGCGTGTGCTCAGGCATGCCCTAAACAGAGGCAGCTGTCCAATGTTACACAACAAGTAACGACAGGGCGAGTGCCCTTGACCAGGTGGCAAATAGACTACATCGGGCCGCTGCCAAAGTCACAAGGGTATACGCATGTGCTAACAGATGTGGACACGGCCACAGGCCTGTTGTTCACCTACACTTGCAGGGTGGCTGACCAACAGAACACCACCCAGGCCCTGAAACACTTATATCCCCTGTATGGTCGCTCTCTGGCCGTTGAGACTGATAGGAGAACACATTTCACTGGATGACACCTACAACACTGGGCACAACAAATGGACATAAGGTGGAGATTCCGTGTGCCATACAACCCGCAAGCTGCAGGTATGATTGGGCAATATAATGGGCTCTTGAAGAGTGCATGTCACACTCCTGTCTTTGTGGGGCTGGAGTTCCAGGCTGGACCTGGTGCTCTAAACCTCAAATGAACAGCCACAGAAAGGCAGCACGGCCCTGGTGGAGGCTTTGTTACAACAGGCTCAGTTGTAGATACACACTAAGGATGACCTCCTCCAACCAGGTATGGCGATGAATGGTAACCTGTTGTCACCTGACCTAGTGCACCTGAAGGCAGAGGAATAGAAAACCTGGCTGTGGCCATGGACCCTCCAAGCTCCCCATTGCCAGTGGTTGGCCATTGTAGCTCCCTGGGGGAAAGGCCTACAGTATGACTTGCATGTTACTCCTTGGGTGTTCAATACATGGCCCCGTGGTTGACTGCTCACAGGGGAATGGCCAGGGAAAGAGCCCTTCTCCGGGGGACACATGTACTGTCTGTGTGGCCTATTATGAGCTCCCCTGTGACTTTGGCACAGATACAGGACCCAAAGGAACCACGGGGAGCTGAGAAGGTGTGGTACCATCGCCCAGGGCAGAAGCCCTTGGCAGCTGCATTGTTATCCCGGGATGAAAAGTTTGCCTCTATGTTGCCTGAGGGACATGATCTACCTTTGTTAGTACCTGTGCCTGCTCTGTCATTTTGACCGTAGGTTAACATGCTCCAACTGCATTGTGGACTGGGCCCACACCTATGCTGAGATGACCAATGTTTCCAGCTGTTGGTTCTGTACCACCCTTCCAGCAGCAGCTGTGCCTTGGCACATGCATTCAGCATCTGCAGAGAACTGGACATGCTGGAGACTTGGGGTTCCATAACAATGCCTGGAACATGATGCAGCAAGCTTTGGACAAAGGACATTTCAAGACCCACAGCATGCCTGCCCCCTGGCTGGCCCATAGTGTTTATGATGGGTGGGGCTGGCTAGTGGGGGAACATGTAGTACCCCCAGCCCAAGCAAAGCAGTGCATAGAGCAACACTGGGGTAACACCACTGTGTGGGATGGATACCCATCACAGCCTGTGTAAACATAACACATGTCATCACACTGAACATATGGTAGAACAAGCGGTCCCACCAAGGTTGGCCCCCAGTGGATTTTGTGCCCCCCTAGGAGTTTATGGGTCTGTGAGGACACAGGGTGGCCTTACCTACCAGCAGACATTGTACCTGGGAGTGACCTTATGTACCTGCCACTGTTCTCCCCATGTTGCCCAGATGCCTGCATAAATGGGAGGTGCTATGCTCTCAGCTTCTGCGAGTGTGATGAGCCCCCTGGTGGTTCTACCCCTTGACAATGACTATCCCTGGAGCAGGTGTCATAACTGTAGAATTACAAGTTACTGTTCTTGCACAGCACACCACTCAGGTTCTGAATTCCACCTGAGTGGCCTCCTCCTGTTAACAGATGAGGTTGATCAGATCAGAAAGGTGGTGTTGCAAACCCAATGGCCTTAGACATAGTAACTGCTGCCTAAGGAGGCACCTGTGCCCTTTTAGGAACACAATGTTGTATCTTTATCCCTAACAATCAGCAGAACAGAACAGCGGCCCTGCAAGGGGTGTCATGGGAGATTAAGGCAGTCAAGAGCCTTGCTGATGAACCCCTGCAGAGAGGGTGGGCATCCCTAGGCTCTGGCCTATGCTGGGCCCTAATAGTCATGAGTAGCATAGCTGGGATCCTGGTAGTGAGCTGTTGCTCTCTCTATTGTTGTGAGTTATGGATTCAGGGCTCTGCCCTATGGGTATGTGTTTCTGCCCAGAGGATGCCCCTGGCCTAGAGGGTGGAAAGTAAGGGAAATGGCTGTGCTTTAGTCAGGAGTAGGCTGGGATAGACTTCCAGCACAGCATGACTCAGTGGGTTTGGAGTGCAGGTTTACAACCCCGCAAATTTATGTAACCATGTCACGTGAGTCACATTAGGTGATCACCCACATGAGCTCGTGCTTGGCTTGGAGCCACTATTGTCTGTAAAAGGTATAATTACCCTGCTAATGCTGTACATATGGCTTGCTCATGCCCACAGAGAGAGTAAAGCCATGTTGAAACTGTCTACAATTCCTTGAGTGTTTTTCCAGCTACCTGCCACTCACCCACTGACTCCCCTCGGACCTCAGTTAGAACCTGACAATAGCTTTTAAAGATATAATGAGACTGCATATTTAATAGACTACAGTATAGAATAAAGATAACTTTTATATGCATTGGGAAAACAAAACAAATCCTATGGTTCACTTTACTGCAACATTTGCTTCACTGGGGTGGTTTGAAACTGAACCTACAGTATCTCTGAGGTATGCCTGTATATGCCCCCATGGCAACCAATATGTACTACATATTATAGCATTTGTCATATATAGTTACAACTGACTGCTTCTCTGTCTCCATCATCATACTTGATGTCCCTGGATTGTAAGAGCTATATATTTCCCCAGCAGTTTTCCTATTGTACATGACAGTGAAATTTTATTGTACAAATAAATCAATAACTACATATAAAGGTCTTTTTTCAATGCCTAGGAAAGAGTAGGAGGTCAATATATTTCAATTCTTTATCAATTTTCTCAGTCTGTGGTGAAGATGATGGTATTACAATCTCCTAGTAGAGTTCCCTCTGCTTTTTATTTTGACCTTTTGCATGAAGTACTAGGCCATTAGGTGAGTCTTTTTACCTAGATCTAAGCCAATTTTTACTGCTGAGTTTCAGAACCCAAACCCCAATAATCTCCTCATAACAGGAGATTAAGTCCCTATTTCCATCTCTGGGCCTTCTTTTAAAAAGTGAACACTAGAGAAAAATGTCCATAACAATAGTTCAAGACACATTCTTCAGACACCACAATGCCATGATGACGTGGGTAAATGCGATTCTTCCAATAAACATGCTCATGGCTAGATATTTGTTAAATTTAAAATATTTTCCAGGCTGGGTACAGTGGCTCATTGTTGGAATCTCAGCACTTTGGGAGGCTGAGGCAGGCAAATTGCTGAGCTCAGGAGTCTGAGACCAGCCTGGCTAACATGGTGAGATCCTGTCTCTACAAAAAATACAAAAATTAGCTGGGCATCATGGTGCATGCCTGCAGTCCCAGCTACGTGGGAGGCTGAGGCAGGAGGATTACCTGAGCCTGGGAGGTGAGGCTGCAGTGAGCCATGATTGCACCATTGCACTCCAGCCTGGGAGACAGATCCACTTAAAGATCCACTAACTTGCAGAGGTTTTCCATAAAGATACGTGGTATCTGGTATTTCACATCTATTCATAACTAGAATATGAGTCTTTATCTGTCAGTGTTTCTTTTTTTCCTTTTGAGACAGGATCTCACTCTTTTACCCAGGCTGGAGTGCAGTGGCATGATCTGGGTTCACTGCAACCTTAACTTCTCCGGGATCAGGTGATCCTCCCATTTCAGTCTCCCCAGTAGCTGGGACTACAGGTGCACACCACCATGCCTGGCTATTTTTTTTGTATTTTGTAGAGAGGGTGTCTAGCTTTGTTCAGGCTGGTCTTGAACTCCTGGGCTCAAGCAATCAGCCTACCTCACCCACCCAAAGTGCTGGGATTACAGGCGTGAGTCACCGTGACCAGACAGTGTTTCTTAATAAGGACACTTCAGATATTCTGGATAGCAAAAGTCTTTGTTCTATGGAACTATCCCCTGCTCCACTGGAAATGTTATATTCCTGGACCCTCTTGATAGCTCTCTCTCTCCAATCACTGTGGCAGCCAACAATGCCTCTACACATTTCCAAACTGTCTCTGGCAGGAGTGAGGTGCAGGAAAACAAAATTTACCACACTTGGCTGAGAATCATTTTGAGTTGGATTATTCATGTAACTTCTAAAATGTACTCATTTATCTAATACAATTATCTCACTCATGATAGCAAGGCAGGGAAATTGCAAAGATTACTTCTTTCCCTCTCAAACTGACCCGTCTTTTTGGACATACAGTAGTCAAATGTTAGAAAAGTCAACAATTGCATTAATTGTTGACCACAGGTACATTTGCTAAATGTTATCTTTTAAACATTTTTACACATACTAACATTTAACTAAATATGCAGAATTTGGAACACCTTAAAATATAAAGGAATGACTCTGAAAAATAACAACTCTTCAAGAATTATGACCGAGAGGTATTTTCAATTGAATAGGAATTACGTAAAATGTATACTATGAATAAATTTATGTTAGCCATTCTACTTTGGCTTATGAGGTATAAGTTACTGAGAACTTTATTTTTAATATCATAAATGGGTATTAAATACTTTCAAATGCTTTTTTCTCATTGTAAAACAAAATTATGAAAATGAAGACCAATCATGTTGTATTTTGATGATAAGAATGATGAGTCACAGGTAAGCCCATAATGCATGGGAATTCTTGCCTTTCTTATTATGACATTTAACCTCACTGCAACCGGAAAAAAATCCATTAAATAAATGATTCAAATACATCAAGTAACAAAGGCTTCTGAAGTACAGTATTTCTCGAGTCAAATGGAAATGTTAACTAAGTCCTTATTTAGACTGAAAAATCTAACCCTTTTTGTTATAAAATAACTGCTCTGGCAGACTTCTCGCACTGTTCTGAAGAGGTCAGGCACTCCTGCCTTTCCTCTTTGTACCCTTTTGCCCAACACCCTTTTTTATTTTTAAAGAATATTTATCGTTTTTTAGGACCTATAGCACTATACTAGGCACTCTGAATTGTGTCGGGTAAAAAATGAAAAAAGCGAAAAAAAAAAACCATATTAAAAAACCCCACTATTTTAAAAATAATTTATTTTCTAGATAGCAAAAACTTTAAAAAGAACTAGATGAAACAGGCATGCATGCTGCAAGTGATAAAGTGGCAAAATAGGGCGGCAGAAAGAACACTAAACTTGAGTTAGAAAACTTGGGATCAGGCTCCTCTGAGTGACATTGGGCAAGGCATTTACATCTACTTTTCTTTTAAGTCCCAGCTTTCTTTTCTGTGAAATAAGAATAATAACATTTCTCTTAAAGTTGTTCTGAGAATTAACAAGCTAGCTCTCTGAATGCACCACCATAGTATAATGACTAGCACATAAAACTAGCCACTCATTAAATGTTTCTTTTCCATAAAGTCCAGAAAAGAAAAACAAGGTAAGATTACTATCTGGTGAAGTTTTTCATCATATTACGTTAATTGGTCTAAATTTCATAATCTCTATGGAGAAAAAGCCCTGATCTTCAAGAGCAGAAAAGCCCTAGTTATCTTCAATTAAACCTGTTTCTGCCAATCCATTCTCCACTTTCAGTACTATTCTGTGGGGCTCAGCAAAGAAAAAGGTTCAGGGGTCCATGTGCAGGTTTGTTACACAGGTAAACTTGTGTCACAGGGATTGGTTGTACAGATTATTGCTGTCACCCAGTAGTTATTTTTTTCTGATCCTCTCCCTCCTTCCAACCTCCGCCCTCAAGTAGGCCCCAGTATATGTTGTTACCCTCTTTGTGTCCATGTGTTCTCATCATTTAGTGCCCACTTATAAGTGAGAACATGTGGTATTTGGTTTTCTGTTCCTGCATTAGTTTGCTAAGGATAATGGCCTCCAGCTCCATCCATGTTCCCACAAAAGACATGATCTTGTTTGAAAAAGTTGTATCTTATGGCTATATATTAATTGTAGTAGCCAAATGAGAACATATTCTTTATTGTATTAGGAAGATGAGTGGGTCTACAAGGGTAGTTATAAGAGGTAGAGCCAAAAACAGAAGACAAGCATAATAAGAAAGTAGCAAAAAAAAGTTAACAGCTGAGTTTCCAACTGCGGCACTATTTACATTTTATATAATACTTTGCTGTGGAGGGTTATCCTGTGCACTGTCGGATGTGAAGCAGCATCCCTGGCCTGCAGTCAAACCCCACCAGTAATGGCAATTGAGAATGTCTCCAGATATTGTCAAATGTTCCTTTAGGAGGCAAAATTCCCCTGGATGAGAACAACTGATTTAGATGGTAATAGAAAGGAGGAGGAAAGAGTGAGGTAAGTAATAATACTGCCCACAAAATTCACAATTAAAAAGAAGTACAATTTTAAAAGACTTATCAACACAAAAATGATATATATTTATATAAATCACGTCAGGGGAAAACTATCAGTAGTAATTCTCCAGTATATAGTACAGTATCTACCTGATACTACACAAGAAGAGTGAATGCAATGTAATGAACTGTGTCAAAGGTCAGAAGCTGAGAGAAGAGAAAAATAAATTGTGTGGGGGTAGAGAAAAAGATATGAAAGTGAGTAAGCTCAGGAGTAACTTTTTCAGTATGCTGATTTAAATTTTCCTTTTAATTATTTTACTTATTGTTTTTTCCAAAACAATAACTGAAGAACTCATGGCAGTGGATTTTGCCCCTTTTATGGGTAGGCAGGTGGTCAAACAGGTTGAGATGATCAGAAATAAAGGGTTATTGGAAAGCAAAGTCAGATTAAGACACAAAAAGTCTTTGCCAAATTTCCAATTTTGTCTTTTTTATATTAACTTGTAATAATTCTTTTTCAATTACATATATTGTGAATATCTTCTCTAATTTGCAACTTGTCTTTTCATTCTTTTTAAGATGACTCTTGATGAAAAGAATATCACAACTGTAATTCAATAAAATTTAACAATATTTTCCTTAATGGGCTTTTTCATTTTCTCTCTACTTGAAAGATGTTCTCCTAAAATTTGTATAGTTTTGCTTTTCATATTTAAGTCTCTACTCCACTTAGAGTTGATATTTACATATGATATAAAGTAGGGGTCAAATTTCATTTTCCTCTTAATGGATAATCAATGATCCCAGTATACTTATCGAAAAGTCAACCCTTATCCTAATGCTAGCTCTTTTATATACCAACTTACCACCTATAGATAGATGTCTCTAAGCAATCTATTTTGTTCCACTGGTCAGTCTGTCTATCTTTTACCAGTATCACACTCTACTAATCACTAAAGTGTTATATTAATCTTCATATCTTATAAGTCTCCCTACTTTATTCTTCTTCCTCAAGAATGTCATATCATTATCTTTAATCTCATATTTCTTTATTAAACAGACATTTTATATTCTCCCTGATAATTTTTAATATATAAAATATTTATGAGTCTGCTTCTTTGGAACATGGTTTCTGACACTCATTCATGATGCCTTGGTTTATAATTTTTGACAGTAAATTCATATTTTGGGGGAATTTTACCTGTGGAAATTTTTGGGGTCCTATATTGAAGGTAGATTCCTTCAATGAGAATTTATGTTTGCTTCTGCCAGCTATGTGGGACTACCTTAAGTTCTTGGCTTTAATTTTTGTTTTTTGTTTTGTTTTGTTTTGTTTTTTGGTGTCACTTATGTAGTGTGAACTTCAATAGCAAACCCACAATACCAGCTTGATATTCAAATGATCAAAGAGATATTTCATTCCTATGCTCAATGTCAAGGTTTAAATTAACCAATTTTCCTTGCAGTGTCATGGGAAGTGATAGCTGATTTTACTAGGTACCCTTCCAATAAAGATGTAGATATTTGGACGTCCATACTGAGGGGACCTTAAGTATAGACTCTCCACCTTGGATGTGTCCAGGATTTTGACTGTCTCCTGTTACTCTTTCAATAGGAGGCCATGAAAACAAAATTGTAACCCAGAATTTACCAGGTTCAGCAGGTATCCTTAAGGCTTAACTCTCTGAACACTACTTTTATGTAGGGTTTGTGTTTGTTTGTTTTAGCCTTTTAGTATTTGCCATCTTTCCAGTTCATAGTTGCATATAAACACTATTTTTATATTTCACATTATTTTTAGTTGTTTATCATGAGATGTCAGGGTACCTAAGTTCACCATACTACCAAGACATAAAGTTTAAATTTTATTTTTTTTTTCCCTCAGCTTTATCCTTTACGTTGTTTCTTTTAGAATATCTTTAATCCTTTTTCTTTCTGGTTTCAAAAAGAAACAAATACTCATTTTGAAAAAAATTCAAATGGTATGGAAGTATAAAAGTAAAAAGTTGTAGCCCCCATCCCACCCTCCACATAACCCCAAGGAAAAGACACTGTTAATTGTTGGCTCTTATATAATATTTATAATTTTATAAATTGTTAGGCTCAGTGGACTTACCACCGTATACCACCATTCAATATGCTGTACAAGCTTAAATTTAGAATGTCCCTATGTAGCTGTTATGCTTGTTAAAGGAACTCAATATCTGAACTGGCTTTGGGCTACTACTTCTCTGGCTATGTGCTGAAAACCCATGGTAACTTATTTAAAGGATGGCCTGATTAAAATATTCCTCCTACCATAAAGGTTATTTGATGTGAAAAAAAGATTGCCAATGTTTGTTTTAAAGCTTGTGTATTTTATTCAAAAATGGCTCAAATGTAGTTTTTGGTAAACTTTTGGAAACAAGGACAGAGGCTCTTTAAGAACTAAAATTGATTTCTGACAGAGATAAGTCATAGAGTCTGCAAGAAAATCTGCTGCAAAATTTATTCAAGAAACAAACTGAATAAAAAGTAATATTTATATCAACCATGGTTTCAAGAAATAGTGATAGAGACAGGAAAAGAAATAGGTGGAAGTTTTTTTTTCTATATTATAAAAAGCTGATGACAGAATGAGAGAAAAATTCTAGACAATTTAAAAAAAAGCTTTACAAGAAAGGAAATGTAATTATAACTATTTGGTGTTACAGAGAATAATATTTATATAACATCAATAAGGTAAACATTTGTCTTTGGTTTAACTAACTATATTTCAAGGATGGGATAACAAAGAGGTACTAGGTGGTAAAAGTATGCTAAGTAATCATCCGTGATAATAGACAAATGATCTATAACTTCTTTCTATAATGTCTCATATTGGTAAACCTAGAGATAGCAGTTAAAAAAAAAACATATTTAGAAACAGGTACCTGAACAGTAGCAAACAATTTTCTTGTTTTTGTTTTTTTTTTTTGAGATGGAGTCTCACTCTGTCACCCAGGCTGGAGTGCAGTGGCGCAGTTTCGGCTCACTGCAACCTGTGCCCCCCAGGTTCAAACAATTCTCCTGCCTCAGCCTCCTGAGTAGCTGGGATTATAGGTGCCTGCCACCACGCTAATTTTTGTATTTTTAGTAGAGGTGGGGTTTCACCATCTTGGCTAGGCTGGTCTTGAACTCCTGACCTCAAGATCCACCCGCCTCAGCCTCCCAAAGTGCTGGGATTACAGGCATGAGCCACTGTGCCTGGCTAGGCACAATTAAAAGCAGTTATCTGTAGATGAATTCCAAGGGTTGGGGCACTCAGTACTATTTAACATGTACACATGATACATGAATAAAAATTTTAAAAGAAGAAAAGAGTAAGGCCATAATAGAGAATCTAAGGTTGCATGTGCATTTTCACTCCACTCTGTGTTTTAGCACCCAAGAAAGGCAATGTAATGTCATGAGTGCTGGATTCCGATACATACAAATCCCAATTTGAATTCTGGCTCACTAACTGACTAACTTGAAAGTCCTTGGGCGAGTCAGTTAATGTTCTTTAGAGTATATTCCTTTATACAGAATCTGGAAATAATGATTCCTATCATGCAGATTTATTTTGAGGCCTAACTATAATCTATATGTAGCATAGGGCACTTAAAAATGCTCAATTAACAGCAATTTCTATCATTAATGATTATCTCTCTTCTTGCCAATAATAACTACATGAAACCTCATGTATCCTACGACTTCATTTTCATTTTGAAATCTGAATCACATACCAATCAGTTTAATATTATCATCTATACTTTACAGCTAAGCAAAAGAGATTAAGTAAACTTGCCCAAATTCTCCTATTAGTAAGAAATTAAATTAGCAAGAAAACTGTATCCTCTTAGTTTACTTAATGTCTCATGTAAACAAACAGGAAAGCATAGAAAATAAGAAGTGATAGTCTATTCTGCTTAGTAGAATGTTTTTACCATAAACTTAGCTATAAGGTGATTAATGGTGGGAGAGATAGAAGAAAATTTCCAAACAGAAAATAACTGTGAACCTAGGTATCAGCCCAAAGCCCAAGGTTTTCTAATACTCAAAAGATAAAAAGAAACTTAATTCTTTATACTTAAAGTAATATATAGATATCTATTTTTTGAAACAGGGTCTCACTCTGTCTCCCAGGATGGAATGCAGTGTGGTACAATCAGAGCTCACTGCAGCCTCAGCATCCAGGGCTCAACCCATCTTCCCACTGCAGCCTCCTGAGTAGCTAGGACCACAGGCACAAGTCGGCACACACCACCACACTCAGCTAATTAAAAATTTTTTTTTTGCCCCGTCTCTATTAAAAACACAAAACATTAGCCGGGCATGGTGGTGGGCGCCTGTAATCTCAGCTGCTCGGGAGGCTGAGGCAGGAGAATCGCTTAAACCCAGGAGGCGGAGGTTGCAGTGAGCTGAGATAGCGCCACTGCACTCCAGCCTGGGCAACGGTGCGAGACTCTGTCTTAAAAAATCAAAATAAAATTTTTGTAGAGACAGGGTCTCACTATGTTTCCCAGGCTGGTTTTGAATCCTAAGCTCAAGCCATCCTCCTGCCTCAGTCTTCCAAACTGCTGGGATTACAAGTGTGAGCCACAGTGCTCAACTTCTAAGTACAATATTGCTAACAAGTTAGATTCAATAGTGATCATGTGCCTTCCTTAACTAACTCTGTTATTCATTTGTACCTAGGCCCTCATAATTTTGTAAAGCATGCTCTAAAATTTATCTTTTCTTTAAGATGACAAAGGAGAACAATTACATATAATTTCCAGGAATGTGGGCTTGAATGTAGTAACTTTTTACACTTGGTATCTGGCCTGGTTATGATTCATGGGTCATAGGAAAAAAACCTCGCATGTCTCACTCCTGTGACAACTACTCCCTACATCTCAAGCACACTGTTTAGGACACCATTAACCATCTGTGAACCAGCTTTGAAGGGCCAGACCTGCAAATCCAGGTCCATTAAAAATGAAACAGAAAAGGTAAACTTTTTGAGGGCAGAGACTTCATCAGCCTTGTTTATTGCTGTCACCAGTGCCCATTACAATGCTTGGCAAATAGCACTCAGTAAATATTTGTTGAATGAATACATTTTTAAAAAGTAAATACTAATTCCTAAGTACTTATTTGAGTTTTCAACATACAAAGACAAAATGATCAAGTACAAAGTAAAATAATGAATTAATTTTATAGCTCATGACATATTTCCTTAATTTTTAAAAAATCACATAATATAGATTGAATGAAGGGCTACCTATTCAAAATAAAAATTCTGCTTCTTACACACATGCAAAGTCAATCTTATGGTTTAACTACTGTCTCATAATGTGGCAATTTTACCCACCCTTTATTAGTAAAAATAATAGTAATAGTAACTGTAACACTAATTTCTAATCTAAACTCTTATAGCCACTATAAAAATATAGGCTTTATATACATTATCTCATTCACTCTTCATGACAAACTTACAAGATAGGTATTGTCACCACACTTTACAGATGAAGAAACCAGAGTTCAAAGAAATAATTTGCCTATTTTGTTCTATAAAATGGTGAAAGCCAGATAAAATCAGTTTAATTCTAAAATACTTTGTTTTCCAGCAGAGACAGTTAACATACCTACATAGGCTCACATTACATCTAGCATGCTGTCTTATCCCAGGCACTAGAGAATATTCACCCATTTTTTCAACATTTTTGAACACCTATTATGTTCCAGGCACTATGCTAGGTTCCCTTAAAGATCACTTGTAATTCAGAAATACACATAAAAAAAGACACATAGCCAGATTCTTCTATAGAATCATAGTGCTAAGAAGTAGAGTCTGACAGTTTCTCCACTCTATACTTATCTATGTGTGATATGTGTGCTTTTGTTTGTCCTACTAAACTATATGCTTCTTTGAGGCAGGGTGATATCAGATTCATCTTTTTGGGTCCCCAAAAAAGGTCTAGCCTGGAGCTTTGGTCATAACAAGTTTTCAATATACACTGCTAAATATAAAAATATACATAAACTGAACTAATTTTCCTTGGGTAAGAAAAAATTTAAATAAAAATGTTATCTTCCAATTTTTTTGTCAATTATCTTACAACTTTAAAAAAACCCTCACACAAATGCCAAAACAAGATAGCTTTATTATTTTAAATATTTTACTTTATTGGTAAGGTTTAATATGATTGTTAAATTTTAATGGAAAATATAAAATATATTCTGATAAACAGAATAATCTACGTAAACAGGTTTGTTTGCTTTTCATATATTATAACCTTAGGTAATTTATTTTTAATAATACAGCTTTTCCCTACAATCCACATGTGATTGCATAGAGATAAAAAGATTCCATTTTAAAAAGTATAACAAAAATTTTTCTATATTTCTCAGAGCTATTATTATGATTACAGAAATACATAAACACTTGATTCTGTAAGAATTATATATAAAAAAAGAAACCACATCCTGACAGGACTGACACTATACTTTGCTTCTTAGTCTAGATAAAAATAAAATCAATTTGAAAGGACAGATTTTAATCTCAGATGTTACTGAGCATTTTTTTTTTTTTGGTGGAAAAAAGATATGTAGCAATTCATGCTATGCATTAGAGATCAGGATCTGGCCCTAAGTTTACATGATTGATGGGCTTCTATTTGAACAGGCACAAATGTGAATGGCAACTGTAATAATGCTTACAGAGAGAGTTAATGCAACCTCAACCAGTTTCCCCTCTTATCTTCAGCATAACATCACTTCCACTACAGCAAAATGTTTTTGAAACCCACACATAAAATCCTATGCACTGCTTAAAAATAACACAAAACAATCTATACATACACACATTCAAAATATGATTCTAATAGGCAGGACAGCCACTTACGTTAACTACTCATTGCAAAGACCATTCAATAAGCAGTTTCTAAAATTACATGTTTAGCAAGGGTACAAATCACTCACTTTTTAGTCATAAGGAAGCTCTGACGATAGAATAGCTCGTTATATAGTGGTAGTTTTTTAATACATTCTTCACTGATCACATACACACATATTTATTTCACTGGGCCTGGTTTCTCACTGGAAATTCCATCTGGCTCTAAAATCAGAAACTTCCTTAGACTCGTTCTTCTTTGACAGAAAAGAAATACTGCAGTAATATCTTCTGGCGACCTGACAGTGGGCTAGCTTTAAGTGTACCCAGAAGAGAAAAAGGACACAGCCCAGAACACTGGCCATGCAATAATGTCCTACTTGTTTTTCTATTTTTCCTCAGAATCGCAGTTAATTCTTCTTGATGTGATAATATAGAAATGAATATATATATATGTATATATATGTATACATATATATGTAATATAGAAATGAACCTCTGGCAGGCATAAACTTACCTTACATATTTAATATAATTAAACTGTACTTCTGGTATCTAGTAGTAAGATCTTAAGTAATTCATCCCATATAGTAATATTTGACCTCCCAACCTTATAGAATAATTATGGTAATAAAGGGAAGTAGCATTTACAAGTCAACTTCTAGGTTATGTGTCACATGCTTTACGTATATTTTCACATTTAATATTCTAAAGCAACTCTGAGATACATATGATCATTTCCACTTTACATACAGGAACATTGAAGATCAGAAATTTGAAGTAACACGGTAATAAATAGCAGAACCAGGAATCAAACCTAGGTCAAAGTGACTACACTAATGATGAAATGAAATAATAAAGCGAACAGGTAAATATGAAAGTAAAAAGACCCAGTAATTTCAATTCAAGTAATTAATCAATAACTTAAATCACACCAACTCTCCCACTGATAACAACTGTAAATGGTGAAAAAATACTAAAGCCAATAAGCAAAACACAATTATTTGAAGACATACTAGAGAGTGACCAAATGTAGGCAGAAATAGAAAGAGTGAGGATTTGACCCTTGAAAGAAGATAACATCACTGGGCAACATATAATTCTACATTTGCATGGCTCTCCTGAGGTACAATGGTATATGAGCAAGTAGAACTTAAGCAGAAAGCCACAGTCTTACTTGCTTGAAGTATCAGAGGCCAGAATTCAGGGTTGAGAGAATGGCCGAAAATCGAGGGTCGGGGTGGGGGGGGGAGCCCAGAAAGGAAGAAAATACAGAGGAGGAGTTACAATATTTGTATATTGATTCTGACCTATGCTGGCACCTAAACTGTGCATGCATGGGGAAGACTCCAGAAAACCCAGTGGAAAGTAACAGCTGGAAAGCAAAAATAAGGATTTCTTCTACTGCCCATTACATGAGACAAAGAGTTTCGAGTTTGAATCCCATCAAATAAAAGCATATTAGTAACACCTCAGGCTTTCCACAGAAATCCATAAAGGACCACATTTTAGGAGTAAATATTATATCCCCATACTAAGGAAGTCACCCAAGGATTAAGAACAAAACCAAAATAGATCCACTCTCTAACAAAACATCAAACCAAGCCTTCACTAGATAAATGTGAGCAACTACTGATTTAATTGCTAGAAAAAAGGTCAATACTCTTCAGAAGAAGATAACAGAATCTAGAGTCTCTACAGTGTGTCATCTATATCTAATATACAATAAAAAATTTCTTAGAAATGTAAAGAAACAGAAAAATATAAACCAAAGTCCACAGAAAAAGCAGCCAATAGAACACACTCTGAGATGATTCATACATGTACCTTATGGCAGCTATTACCAAGAACATAAAGAAAAAGATCATCATAATAAATGCCCAAATAGCATTTCAGCAGAGAAATAAAACCAATAAAAAAGAACCAAGTATACCTAAAAATGGATAAAATTTTATATATATTTTACCATAACAAATATTTTTCAAAAGCATCACATGCAAATTAGGAAACTAAAAAGTATAGTATCAAGATGAAAAATTCACTGGATAGGCTTAAAGCACATTGGATATGGCAGAGAAACCAGCCAATGAACTTGAAGAAACAGAGAAATTTCTAAAGAATAGTTAGTTCTACGTAAGTTTTATTACATGAAATATCTGTGACAATTGCCTGAATACTATTATGGGACATGACCAAAAAGAAGATATATACTAAAAATGTAGTAATGATTAGAAAGAGTCTTCACTAGAATGAGCTTTACTAGAATAAGAAGTTGAATTAATGTTAACAATTCATAATGAGGTTGGGTGCAGTGGCTCATGCCTATAATCCCAGCACTTTGGGTGGCTGAAACAGGAGGATTGCTTGAATCCAGGCGTTTGAGACCAGCCTGGGCAACATGGCAAGACCACATTTCTTTTTTTTTTTTTTTTTAATTATACTTTAAGTTCTAGGGTACATGTGCATAATGTGGAGGTTTGTTACATATGTATACATGTGCCATGTTGGTGTGCTGCACCCATTAACTCATCATTTACATTAGGTATATCTCCTAATGCTATCCCTCCCCGCTCCCCCTGCCTCACGACAGGCCCCAGTGTGTGGTGTTCCCCACCCTGTGTCCAAGTGTTCTCATAGTTCAATTCCCACCTGTGAGTGAGAACATGCGGTGTTTGGTTTTCTGTCCTTGCGATAGTTTGCTCAGAATAATGGTTTCCAGCTTCATCTATGTCCTTATAAAGGACATGAACTCATCCTTTTTTATGGCTGCATAGGATTCCATGGTGCATATGTGCCACATTTTCTTAATCCAGTCTATCATTGACGGACATTTGGGTTGGTTCTAAGTCTTTGCTATTGTGAATAGTGCCGCAATAAACATACGTGTGCATGTGTCTTTAGAGCAGCATGATTTATAGTCCTTTGGGTATATCCCCAGTAATGGGATGGCTGGGCAAGACCCCATTTCTACAAAAAATCCAAAAATTAGCTGGGCATGGTGACGTGCAGCTGTAGTCCTAGTTACTCAGGAGGCTGATGTGGGAGGATCAGGAGGTTAAGGCTGCACTGAGCCACGTTCATGCCACTGCACTCCAGCCTGGGCTACAATGCAATACCCTATCTCAATATGTGTGTGTGTGTGTTTGTGTGTGTGTGTAAGTAAATAAAATAAACTTGTTCATTTTGAAACATCAATAATTTTTCTTAATTTCTTACCCATGATATAACCCATAAATGTTATCCATAAACGTTACTCATAAATGTCAACAATTTTTCTTAATTTCTTACCCATAATAATAAAAGATGGCCCTAGTTTAAACAAATATGGAAAAGGAAATCTTACCTAAGTTCATTTACAAAGTATAACTATAAGTATGATTATAAATATAAATGCTATACCATCTCTAAAGTCATAGGGCATTTCATTTGTTGACGCATGTAGTATGTATCCTGTGATCTTGAATCTGCAAACCTATTGTTTAAACTGTGATGTCAAGTAAACAAAGCAAGCAAAATGATAGCTATTGCTTTAAATTTTAACAAATAAAGCTAGAGAGTAGATAGGAAAATGAATGATTAAGGAACTGTCGATGTCCAAGAAATGGTGGTGCCAGATATTACTAGGCAAAACATGTAGATCTAGTCATAGATCATGTCTTATCACAAGTGAAATAACATCTTTTCAGAGGCTGAACAGAAGAAATTTGTTTTCAAAATTCATTTTTCTTTTCTAATTCTATTCTCAGTTATATATATATACACACACACATATATATACACACACATATATACACACTTATACACACACATATATATGTGTATTATATATTATATATATATATATATGATAGAGTTATGGCTTGAATTATGTTTCTCCAAAGATATGTTCAAGTCCTAACCTCTAGTACCTATGAACGTGAACTTATTTGGAAATATAGTCTTTATAGATGTAATTAAGATGAGGTCGTACTGAATTAGGGTAGGCCCTAATCCAATCCTTATAAGAAGAGCAGAAGAGAAACAGACACACAGGGAGAATGCCACGTGATGATGAACGCAAAGATTGAAGTAATATGTCTACAAGCCATGGAATGCCAAAAATTACTGGCAACACCACAGCCAAGCGAAAGGAACAAATTCTCCCCACCAGCCTTTAAAAAGCAAGGCTCTGCCAACAACTTAGTTTTGGACTTCTAGCCTCCAGAACTGTGAGAGAATAAACTTGTTATTTTAAGCTACACAGTTTATGGTAATTTGTTATAGCAGACCTAGAAAACTAACATTAATAGAACAAAATTATCTGTTTCTTTTTATTTTTCTAGTGGAAATATTGAATCAGTTTTTCAGACCAAATAAACATCTGATCGATGTATACATAAAAGAGATTTAATCCCAAGAAGATTCCTGAAATCACTCTGTCCTATAAATGGAATATTTCTCCAAATAATAGTGGTTGACTTCAGTTAAAATTTTAGAACAGTCCATGCATACCCTACATTTTAAAACAAAATTTGGAATGTACATAGTTTCTATGAGACTCAGATTAATAACCGTTGGTATAATGTTTTCTAATGGGGTTTCTGTATAAATCACATTTTCATATTTTTTAAACATGAACGCTAAACTGCTTGTTTGGACACTTCAATGTGAACAAAATTTAGCAGCAGTAAAACAGATACAATGATGTAAAACAAGTTTGGCATAAATAGAATGAGCAAATTCATTGTTCTTTTTTAAGAATTGAGCTTCCTATGAAGAAACCTGTTTTCAATTATCTTGCAGAGTGGGATAACTATGTCATCTGTTGATTGAATTACATGTTAGGCAGTGCTAAGAACCTAAGCTTATTACTTACATTATCTATTCCATTTAATCCTCACAATTATATTATTATTAGCACTCAAATTTTAAAGATACACAAATTGGGGGTGAAAAAAATCAACAATTTGCCCATGGTCACACAGCTGGTAGAATGCACGGTTGTGGTTAATAAATCAGCCTTAATCAGTTCTGTGAATTTGAGTTCTTATATGTAGGCATACCTCATTTTATTGTGCTTTGCTTTATTGTACTTTGCAAATTGAAGTTTTGTGACAATTCTGCACTGAGCAAGTCCATTGGTGCAGTTTTCACACACAGCATGTGCTCACTCCATGACTCTGAGTCACATTTTGATAACTGTCACAATATTTCAAACTTTTTCATTATAATATCTGTTATGGTGATCTGTAATCAGTGATCTTTGATGTTTCTATTGTAATTGTTCTGGGGTGCCATGAACTGTCCGAACATAAGAGAGCACACTCAACTGATACATGTTGTGTGTTCTGAATACTCCACTGCCTGGCTGTTTCCCTGTCTCTCTCCCTCTCCTTGGGCCTCCCAATCTCCCAAAATACAATATTGAAATTAGGCTAAGTAATAACCTATAATCGCCTCTAAGTGTTCACATGAAAGGAAGAGTCACATGTCTCTCAGTTCAAATCAAAGGCTAGAAATAATGAAGCACAGTAAGGAAGACATGTCAAAAGCCAAGACAAGCTGAAAGCCAGGCCTCTTGCTCCCAACAGTTAGCCAAATTGTGAATGCAAAGGAAAAGCTCTTGAAGCAAATTAAAAGTGCTACTGCGGTGAATACACGAATGACAAGAAAGAAAAACAGCCTTGTTGCTGATACAGACAAACTTTTAGTGGCCTGGATAGAAGATCAAACTGACTACAACATTTGTTTAAGCCAAAGCTGAATCCAGAGAAAGGCCCTAAGTCTCTTCAGTTCTATGAAGGCTGAGAGAGGTGAGGAAGCTGCAGAAGAAAAGTTTGACACTAGCATAGCAAGTTGATTCATGAGGTTTAAGGAAAGAAGTTGTCTACGCAACACAGAAGTGCAAAGTGAAGCAGCAAGTAGTGATGGAAAACCTGCAGCAAGTGATCTAGAAGCTCTAGCTAAAATCATTGATGAAGGTGACTATGCTAAACAACAGATTTTCAGTGTAGACAACAGCCTTCAATTGGAAGAAGATGCCACCTGGGATTTTTGTAACTAGAGGAAAAGTCAATGTCCCACTTCAAAGCTTCAAAGGAACCACTGATTCTCTTTTTAGAGACTAATGCAGTTGGTGACTTTAGGTTCAAGCCAATGCTCATTTACCATTCAAATAATTCCAGGGCCCTTAAGAATTATGCTAAATCTACTCTGCCTGTGCTCTATAAATGAAACAACAAAGCCTAGAGGACAGCATATCTGTTTGCAGCATGATTTGCTGACTATTTTACATTTGCTGTTGAGACCTACTGCCCAGAAAAAAAAATACTCCTTTGGAAAAATTATACTCACTTATAGTATACCTAGTCATCCAAGAGCTGTGATAAGGATACACAAGGAGATTCATGCTGTTCTCATGCTTGTCAACATAACATTCCTTCTGTAGTCCATGGATCAACTCTTCTAACTTGAAAAGTCCATCAACTTTCAAGTGTACTTAAGAAATGTATTTTGTAAGGCTGTATCTGCCTTACAAATAGTATCTGCCTTACAAATACAGATAGTGAATCCTTTGACCAATCTGGGCAAAGTAAACTGAAAACCAATTTACTTTGTCAAATCAAGTCAATTGATGTGGCAATATTCCTTGCTGTCTTATTTCAATATATCGCCACAGCTATCCCAATCTTCAGCCATAATAAAGGGTCTTGCCCGGAATGTTAGCAACCATCAACATCCAGTTAAGACCTTTCACTATCAAAAGGAGGCCAGTATGGTGGCTTATACCTGCAATCCCAGCACTTTGGGAGGCCGAGGCAGGCAGATGCTTGAGCCCAGGAGTTCAAGACCAGCCTGGGCAACACGGCAAAACCCTGTCTCTACAAAAAATATAAAAATTAGCCTGGTGTGATAGCGCATGCCTGTATTCCCAGCTATTCGGGAGGCTGAGGTGGGAGAATCACTTGAGTCCAGGAAGTCAAGGCAGCAGTGAGCCATGATTGCACCACTGGACTCCAGCCTGGAAGAGAGAGTGAGAGCCTGTCCCCGCCACCCCCCAAAACACCCCCCTTTTTTAGAAAACTATTTTAAAATTAAGGCATGTGCATTGTTTTTTAAAGACATAATGCAATTACACACTGAACAGATTACAGTGTAGTGCAAAGATAACTTGTATATGCACTGGGAAAAAAATGTATGGCTTGCTTTATTGTGGTAGTCTGGAACCAAACCTGCAATATCTCTGAGGTATGCCTGTAGCATTCTTATAAATCATACCTGCTATGTTCAACTGCCTTTCTAACCTCTAAAAGTTTTTACCAGTATAACTTTCCCTAAAAATGTGGAAAATAAATGAAATAGCACTTTGGATTAGAATTATAAACATCTGTGGCTTATTAATTACATGGTCACAAATAGAATGAAATTAATAAAAAACAAAGGGCTTGATTCTTAATAAGTTAAAGCTATATACCATTGATACAGTCTGATGGTTAAAGAATAACTGAAGCTCAAAATAATATATATGTGGATGAGTTAGAAAAGGAAATGTAAGAAAAATAAATTTGATAGCATAGTCAGTCTTCTGTATTCACAAGTTTTGCATCTAAAAATTCAAGCAAGCTTGGATCAAATACATTCAGAAAAAAGACAATAAAAATAACATGACAACAATAAAAAATAATCAGAATAAAAAAATATAACAGGTATTTACCTAGAATTTAGGTTGTATTAGGTAGTATAAGTAATATAGAGATGATTTAAAGGATAAGGAGCATACATGTGAGTTATATGCAAAAACTGCATCATTTCATATAAGGGACTTGAACATTCCTGGATTTTGGTATTCGTAGGGGGTTCTGGAGTCAATCCCTTGCAGATACCGAGGGAGAAACGTAGACTACTTATGAGGAAGCATGGTTTATGGGAATATTTCTACTAATTAAACAATGATCAATTTTTAGTAGTTTTTAAAAATACTTAAGTGGATTATACCAAACTAAGAAAGTATTTAAATAATATTTACAATGCACCAGGAAAATCAGTTTTAGAAACAGTTAATAAAAGTGCATAAAGGGTTATAAGAAAGAATTTTCTGCTTCTGAGAGCTGTTATACTAAATTGGCTTGCTGAAGGAAGCAGTGGAATCTATTTCTTTGAAGATCCTTAGAAATAGAAGGCATATATTATCAGCAGTTCAGAAAGTTTTAGGTGTGTCTCTGCCAGAAAACAGCCAGTGGATATAACCACTTCATGGTTCCATAAACTCTGTTGACTGCATAATAATACTATTGTTATAATTGTGAGGCAAGGGCAACACAGCTGCTTTTTCTTTGGTGATCAGGATTTGCTGTCCAAAAAGTTGCAGAATAAATTGAATGTAATTAGATGAAATTTTCTCCAACAGAAAAGCAAGAATTAATTTTGACTCTAGTTACTGAAAGAAAACTCAGAATCTCTACACTGGGCTTTTTAAACATTTATCTTCTTCTTTATTTATAGAAAGCACTCCTCTTAATGTGAAACTTAAAAAGCAGACACGTTTTCATGGATGACCTTAGGCTGATGAGTTGAATTAAAACTAAATAAAAAATTCTAAGCATATATATATAGTTTCTTTGTATGAAATCCCTTTAAAGATTACATTTCAGTGAATTCTGCTTAAAATTTTAAAACTGTATATTTTTATTTTGCTTTATTTTCATCTACTTAAGTCTCTATTTCTCATGAATGTAGAAAAAAAGCCAGATTCCTTATACACTTCAAAATATATATGGTCAATTTCTTTCCAAGCAAGCTTTTCTTTTAAAGGTAATGTAATTAATTTGAAATTTGAAGGTGGCATTGTGGTCCACAATCCTTGCCCAAATGCTCTTTGGGAGCAATAGGAGCTGTCATGGAATTAACTAAAAGTTCAATGAAATATTTTGATGCAGAATTTTCACAAAATGTAAAGCTGTGAGAGTTGTAAAGGGATAGCTTCCCAAGATTTTGGAGCACTGTAGACTAGTTGTTAAAGAAAAGGGAGAAAAAATGTTGGGATACCTTTAACTATATAAAATTCATAAATAGTATGACTAATTCTAAAATAAATAGAAAATAATTCTGATTTCCAATTTTATTTAGTATTTACAGTTATATATGTGTCCAAGAGAGATATGAAAAAGCCCTGTTTTCAAATATAGGTACTTAATTTTGGTTATTTAAATCCTTGTTCTGTATTTCGGGATTTAAGATAGCCTTATTCTATCTGTTACTCTAGAGGTAAGGGCAAATGCATCTTAATGTAATTTTTGACATGCAATAGTGTTAAAAGAGGAAAAAAAAAATAAAAAGACATGCATACATAAATTCCTATAGTAAATAATACTTTTCATTTTAAATTAAAACCCAGTATAATTCTACTTGTGTCTACATGATTAATAACAGAAAACTCATAGTAGAAATATTTCATTGCTTGCCTCCAAAAAATTGTTGATATCCTCTGTTGCCATCTGCCATGGTGGTCATTCCTCTGTGTTTGATGGAACTAAAGAAGCATTAGGGTTCTATGGATTGATGAAGGAAAATGGTCTGTGCTCTTCTTGATTTCTGGTATTTATTTCCTTGGTCCTGTTAAAAACGATACCAGGGTGAACTTACCAATTTTGAACACATCCAGTTATTCTGTATTCTTTTACATTCATATTTAAGGAAGTTTTGAGATTTTTATGCAGTCTCATTTAAAATCATAGAATTTTAGACTCTAACAGAAAGGGCTTGTTAAATTTAAGACTGAAGATTCAAAAAGAGCTATATCAATCAGGTAATTCAATCCACTTAACAGTACAGAAAACCAAAATCAAAAGAGGTTAAATAAACAATGTTACAGTCAGTGGCAGATCGGAGATGAGAAAACAGTTCTTTTTACTCCAAGTTTGGGGGCTCTTTCCTCTAGCTGGGGCTCTTTCCCTCTTTGAGAAAAGAGAAGGAGACTGGCAAGAGCACTATAATGACCAAGCTGATTTCTTAGCTCTAATACTTAGGGAAAAATCTAGAACAAAAACCAAAAAGCATGATAGCATAATATTTAGATTATCAATTCATAGCATATCATTCATGCAACAGATACCTAAAAGATATTATTTTGTTAAAATATAACATAGGACATTATTTTATTAAAAAGTATCTATACAGTGTTGGCAACATAGTGAGACTATGTCTCTACCAAAAAAAAAAAAAAGTCAGATATGGTATTGCATGCTGTACCATAGTCCTAGCTACTCGGGAGCCTCAACCAGGAGGATCACTTGAGCCCAGGTGGTCGAGGCTGCAATGCACTACAATCATGCCATTGCACTCCAATTAGGTAACAGTGAGACGCTTTCTTGAAAAAAAAAAAACTATCTATATGATTACACATCATTAAATTTCTGAGTTTCATCCATTGTCATGATCACTTATCTTTTCCAATCTTCACAACTGCAACCATCTACTACTCTACTATCCACATAACAAAAGAGTGATTTTTAAAAATTATCTATAGAGCAACAGAATGACATTTTTAAAAAGAAAACTGAATTTAAGACTCCCTTGTTCAAAATCCCCCAAAGACTTTCCATAACATCTAAGGCAAGGACTTGGATCCTGGTTACCTTTCTGAAAGCCTATCTGATCACTCTTCCTCTTGTTTCGTATTCTATAGCCTTAGTGGCCTTCATGTTCTTCTTCAAACGTGCTAAGAACACTCTTGATTTAAGTCTTTGACCTTTGTCTTCTCTCAGATTGGAATGTCTCTTTAGATAACCACATGTCTGTTCCCACTGACTAAAACACTCTTTTTCCTTGAAAGCTCCAGGATTGTTTCTGGATCTTCTCAAATATCACTTCCCAGAGAGGATTCTCTCACCAGTCTAGCTAAAAAACCTCCACCTCCAACTTTTACCCTCTTCACCATTGGCCTTCATTCTCTATATCCATACCTGCTTCCTTTCCATTCACAGTATTTATAATTCCTAAATATTATGTAGCCCCACAATCCCGGTGAAGCCAGATGTCATTTAGAATTAAGTATTTTTGGTATTTTTAAGGTAATATAGTACATATACTATAATTATGCAACATCTCCTACCCTTCTCCCCTCCCATTCAAGAGGTCTGGGAAAGCACTCTGAAGTCAAATATGTTAATAAACTTGCAGTAAAACATATATTCATTCTAAGTGAGATTTTTCAAAGACTACAACTTGGGGCAGAGCAAGATGGCAGAATAGAAATCTCCACTGATTGTCCCCCCAGGCAAGGACACCAATTCAAGAACTATCTACACAAAAAAAGCACCTTCATAAGACTCAAAAATCAGGTGAGCACTCACAGTACCTGGCTTTAACTTCATATCACTAATGAGGCACTGAACAGGTAGGAAAAACAGTCTTAAATAGCTGATGCCACCTCTCCCGCAGCAGCAGAGGCATGGTGTGGAGAGTGTTTGGTGTGCTGGAGAGAGGAAGATTGTAGCATTTATGAGGCACTGAGCTCAGTGCTGCCCTACTATAACAGAAAACAAAACTAGACCAAACACAGCTGATGTCCACCCAAAAAAGGAGCATTTTAACCAGGGCTGTTTAGCCAGAAAGGAATCGCCAATCCCAGTGGTCCAAACTTGAGTTCCTGCAAGCCTCATCAGTGCAGGCTAAAGTGTTCTGGGCCCAAAATAAACTGGAAAGGCAGACTAGGCCATAAGGACTGCAACTCCAAGGCAAGTCCTAGTGTTGAACTTGGGCCAGAGACAGTGGACTGGGGGAGGGGGGCATGTGACTTACTGAGACACCAGCCAGGGTGGGGAAGGGAGTGCTGGCATCACCTCCCCCTAACCACAGGATATATAGCTGGTGGCTCCAAAAAAGACCCACTCACTCCACTTAAGGAGAGAAGAGGGAAGAATAAAGAGGACTCTGTCTGAGATCTTGGATACCAGCTCGGCCACAGCAGGGTAGGGTACCAGTTAGAGTTATGAAGCCCCCTTTCCAGATTCTGCTACTGAATGACATTTCTAGACACACCCTGGGCAAGAAGGCAACCTGCTGCCTTGAAGGGAAGAACCCAGTCCTGGCAGCATTCATCATCTTCTAACTGAAGAGACCTTGGGCCCTGAACAACCAGCAGTAATACCCAGGTACTACATTGAGGGCCTTGGGTGAGACTCTAAGACTTGTTGGCTTCAGGTGAGACTAAGCACATTCCTAGTTGTGGTGGGTACAGGGTGAGACTCCTTCTTCTTGAGAAAATCAAAGGGAAAAGCAAAGGGAACTTTGTCTTGTACCTTAGTTACCAGCTCAGCCACAGGGGTTAGAGCACCAAGCAGGTTCTTGGGGTCCCAGGTTCCAGGACTTGGCTATTGAATAGAATTTCTAGACCTGCTCTGGGTCAGAGGAGAGCCTGCTGCCCTGAAGGGTGAGTATCAGACCAGGCAGCATGCAACACAAGTTGAATGAAGAGCTCTTGGGCCTTCAGTGGTACAGCACTCCCCATGGAGATGTGGTAGCGGTAGCCACAGGGTGAGGCTCCTCTGCCTTTAAAAAGGGGAGGGAAGAGTGGGGAGGACTACATCTTTTGAGTTCAGCGCCAGCTCACCCACAGTACAATAGAACACCAGGTAGACTTCTAAGATTTTTTTACTCTAGTCCCTGGCTCCTGGATGGAGCCAGGAGCCTGGGCATGTCCTGGGGGAACCCGCCACTCTGAAGTGAAGGATACAGGCCTGGCTGGCTTTGTCACCTGCTGATTGTCGAGCCCTAAAGCCTTGAGTGAACAGGCTGAAGCCCAGGAGTGGTTACAGCAAGCCTCAGGTAAGACCCAGTGATGTGCTGGCTTCAGGTCTGGCCCAGTACAGTTCTAGTGGTGATGACCACAGAGGTGGTTATGTCACAATATCCCCAGCTCCAGATGGCCTAGAACAGAGAGAGAGACAGAGACAGAGACAGAGACGGGGGTGGAGTGGGACAGACAGACTCCATTCATTTTGGAGAACGTGAGGAAAGAGAACAAGAGGCTATGCCTGGTAATCCAGATAATCCTTCTGGATGTTGTCCAGGACCATCAAGGCAGTACCTTTATGAGTCTGTAAGAACTACAGCATTACCAGGCTTGTGGTGCCCCTAAAGCAGATACAGCTTAGATCACAACACTTAGATCACAACAATCAAGTCCTTTTGAATATCTGGAGAGCCTTCCCAAGAAGGACAGCTACAAGTAAGTCCACAAAGTGAAGACTACAATAAATACCTAACCCTTAGATGCCCAGACATCAAAGAACATCTACTACATCAACACCATCCTGGAAAACATGACCTCACCAAATGAAATAGATGAGGCACCAGGGACCAATTCTGGAGAAACAGAGATATATGACTTTTCAGACAGAGAATTCAAAATGGCTGTGCTGAGGAAAGTCAAAGAAATTCAAGATAACACAGAGAAGGCATTCAGAATTCTATCCGATTAATTTAACAAAGAGATTGAAATAATTAGAAAGAATCAAGCAGAAATTCTGGAGCTGAAAAATGCAACTGCCATACTGAAAAATGCATCAAAGTCCATTAATAGCAGATGTGATCAAGCTGAATAAAGAATTAGTGAGCTTGAAGATAGGCTGTTTGAAAATACACAGAAAAGACAAAAAAAAAAAAAAAAAAGAAAAAAGAAAAAACAATGAAGCAAAGCAGGCTAGAAAATAGCCTCAAAATGCAAGAAATAACTAAGGTCAGAGCAGAACTGAAGGAAATAGAGACACAAAAAACCCTTTAAAAAATTAATGAATCCAGGAGCAGGTTTTTTGAAAAGATCAACAAAATTGATAGACCACTAGCAAGACTAACAAAGAAGAAAAGAGAGAAGAATCAAATAGACGCAAGAAAAAATGACAAAGGGTATATCACCACTGATCCCACAGAAATACAAACTACCATCAGAGAATACTATAAACACCTCTACGCAAATAAACTAGAAAATCTAGAAGAAATGGATAAATTCCTCGACACATATATCCTCCCAAGACTAAACCAGGAAGAAGCTGAATCTCTGAATAGACCAATAACAGGTTCTGAAATTGAGGCAATAATTAATAGCTTACCAACCAAAAAAAGTCTAGGACCAGATGGATTCACAGCCAAATTCGACCAGAGGTACAAGGAGGAGCTGGTACCATTCCTTCTGAAACTATTCCAATCAATAGAAAAAGAGGGAATCCTTCCTAACTCATTTTATGAGGCCAGCATCATCCTGATACCAAAGCCTGGCAGAGACACAACAAAAAAAGAGAATTTTAGACCAATATCCTTGATGAACATCTATGCAAAAATCCTCAATAAAATACTGGCAAACCGAATCCAGCAACACATCAAAAAGCTTATCCACCATGATCAAGTGGGCTTCATCCCTGGGATGCAAGGCTGGTTCAATATACAAAAATCAATAAACGTAATCCAGCATATAAACAGAACCAAAGACAAAAACCACATGATTATCTCAATAGATGCACAAAAGGCCTTTGACAAAATTCAACACTCCTTCATGCTAAAAACTCTCAATAAATTAGGTGTTGATGGGACGTATGTCAAAATAATAAGAGATATCTATGACAAACCCACAGCCAATATCATACTGAATGGGCAAAAACTGGAAGCATTCCCTTTGAAAACTCGTACAAGACAGGGATGCCCTCTCTCACCACTCCTATTCAACATATTGTTGGAAGTTCTGGCCAGGGCAATCAGGCAGGAGAAGGAAATAAAGGGCATTCAATTAGGAAAAGAGGAAGTCAAATTGTCCCTGTTTGCAGATGACATGATTGTATATCTAGAAAACCCCATCGTCTTAGCCCAAAATCTCCTTAAGCTGATAAGCAACTTCAGCAAAGTCTCAGGATACAAAATCAATGTACAAAAATCACAAGCATTCTTATACACCAATAACAGACAAACAGAGAGCCAAATCATGAGTGAACTCCCATTCACAATTGCTTCAAAGAGAATAAAATACCTAGGAATCCAACTTACAAGGGATGTGAAGGACCTCTTCAAGGAGAACTACAAACCACTGCTCAATGAAATAAAAGAGGACACAAACAAATGGAAGAACATTCCCTACTCATGGGTAGGAAGAATCAATATCGTGGAAATGGACATATTGCCCAAGGTAATTTATAGATTCAATGCCATCCCCATCAAGCTACCAATGACTTTCTTCACAGAATTGGAAAAAACTAAAGTTCACATGGAACCAAAAAAGAGCCCGCATTGCCAAGTCAATCCTAAGCCAAAAGAACAAAGCTGGAGGCATCACACTACCTGACTTCAAATTATAATACAAGGCTACAGTAACCAAAACAGCATGGTACTGGTACCAAAACAGAGATATAGACCAATGGAACACAACAGAGCCCTCAGAAATAGTGCCGCATATCTACAACTATCTGATCTTTGACAAACCTGACAAAAACAAGCAATGGGGAAAGGATTCCCTATTTAATAAATGGTGCTGGGAAAACTGGCTAGCCATATGTAGAAAGCTGAAACTGGATCCCTTCCTTACACCTTATACAAAAATTAATTCAAGATGGATTAAAGACTTACATGTTAGACCTAAAACCATCAAAACCCTAGAAGAAAACCTAGGCAATACCATTCAGGACATAGGCATGGGCAAGGACTTCATGTCTAAAACACCAAAAGCAATGGCAACAAAAGTCAAAATTGACAAATGGGATCTAATTAAACTAAAGAGCTTCTGCACAGCAAAAGAAACCACCATCAGAGTGAACAGGCAACCTACAGAATGGGAGAAAATTTTTGCAACCTACTCATCTGACAAAGGGCTAATATCCAGAATCTACAATGAACTCAAACAAATTTACAAGAAAGAAACAAACAACCCCATCAAAAAGTGGGCAAAGGATATGAACAGACACTTCTCAAAAGAAGACGTTTATGCAGCCAAAAGACACATGAAAAAATGCTCATCATCACTGGCCATCAGAGAAATGCAAATCAAAACCACAATGAGATATCATCTCACACCAGTTAGAATGGCGATCATTAAAAAGTCAGGAAACAACAGGTGCTAGAGAGGATGTGGAGAAATAGGAACACTTTGACACTGTTGGTGGGACTGTAAGCTAGTTCAACCATTGTGGAAGTCATTGTGAAGATTCCTCAGGGATCTAGAACTAGAAATACCATTTGACCCAGCCATCCCATTACTGGGTATATACCCAAAGGATTATAAATCATGCTGCTATAAAGACACATGCACACATGTATGTTTATTGTGGTACTATTCACAATAGCAAGGACTTGGAACCAACCCAAATGTCCAACAATGATAGACTGGATTAAGAAAATGTGGCACATATACACCATGGAATACTATGCAGCCATAAAAAATGATGAGTTCATGTCCTTTGTAGGGACATGGATGAAGCTGGAAACCATCATTCTCAGCAAACTAACACAAGGACAAAAAACCAAACACCGCATGTTCTCACTCATAGGTAGGAATTGAACAATGAGAACACATGGACACAGAAGGGGGAACATCACACACTGGGGACTGTTGTGGGTGGGGAGAGGGGGGAGGGATAGCATTAGGAGATATACCTAATGCTAAATGATGAGTTGATGGGTGCAGCACACCAACATGGCACATGTGAACATATGTAACAAACCTGCATGTTGTGCACATGTACCCTAAAATTTAAAGTATTATAATAATAATAATAATAATAATAATAAAAGAAAATAGTCTCAAAATGGCAAATCTAAGAGTTACTGGCCTAGAAGAGAAGGTAGAGAAAGAGATAGGGGCAGTAAGTTTACTCAAATGAATAATAACAGAGAACTTCCCAACCTATAAAAGATATCAATATTCAAGTACAAGAAGGTTATAGAACACCATGCAGAATTAACCCAAAGAAGACTACCCCAAGGTATTTAATAATTGAACTCCCAAATGTCAAGGATAAAGAAAGGATCCTAAGCAGCAAGAAAAAAGAAATAGCATACAATGGAGCTCCAATATGTCTGACAGCAGAATTTTCAGTGCAAACTTCACAGGCCAGGAGAGAATGGCATGACATATTTAAAGTGCTGAAGAAAAAAACTTTTACTCTAGAATAGTATATTCAGTGAAAATACCCTTCAAACATGAATAAGAAATAAAGGCTTTCCCAGACAAACAAAAGCTTAGGGATGTTATCAACACCAGAACTTTCTGCAGGAAATGCTAAAGGGAGTATTTTGATCAGAAAGAAGAGGACATTAATAAGCAATAAATCATCTGAAAGTACAAAACTCACTGGTAATAGCAAGTACACAGGAAAACACAGAATATTATAACACTGTAACTGTGGTGTGTAGACTGCTATCTTAAATAGAAAAACTAAACAATTAAGCAATAAAATAAATAAAAAATAACCATAAGAAGTTTTCAAGACATAAACAATACAAGAAAATATAAATGGAAACAACAGAAAGTCAAAAAAACAGGGGGATGAAGTTAAGGCATAGAGTGTTTACTAGTTTTTTGTTTGTTTACATAAACAGTGTTAAGTTGTTATCAGCTTAAAATAATGGGTTATAAGATAATATTTCCAAACCTCATGGTAACCTCAAACCACAAAAAAAAAATACAACTAATATACAAAACATAAAAGGCAAGACCCAAGAAAATCATCTTCACTGAAGGGAAGGCAGGAAGGAAAGAAGACCACAAAATAACCAGAAAACAAATAACAAAATGGCAGGAGTAAGTCCTTACTTACCAATAAAGAAACTGAATGTAAGTGGACTAACCTCTCCAATCAAAAGACATTGAGTTGCTGAATGGATACAAAAAAAAGACAAGACCCAATGATCTGTTGCCTACGAGAAATACACTTCACCTATAAATACAAACATAGACTGAAAGTAATGGGATGGAAAAAAATATTCCATGCCAATGGAAACCAGAAGAGCAGGAGTGGCCATACTTTTATCAGACAAAATAGATTTATAGTCAAAAACTTTCACAGAGACAAAAAAAGGTCACTATGTTATGATAAAGGGGTCAATGCAGCCAAAAAAAAAAAAAAAAAATTCTAAATACATATGCACCCAACACTGACACACCCAGATTTATAAAGCCAATATTATTAGAGCTAAGGAGAGAGATAGGCCCCAATACACTAATAGCTAGAGGCAGCCAGGTGTGGTGGCTCACGCCTGTAATCCTAGCACTTTGGGAGGTCAAGGAGAGCAGATTGTCTGAGCTAAGGAGTTCGAGACCAGACTGGGCAACATGGTGAAACCATGTCTCTACTAAAAAAAAAAAAAAAAAAAAAATTAGCCAGGCATGGCAACGTGCGCCTGTAGTCCCAGCTACTCAAGAGGCTGAGGCAGGAGAATTGCTTGAACCCGGGAGGCAGAGGTTGCAGTGATCCGAGATGGTGCCACTGCACTCCAGCCTGGCGAAGGAGTGAGACTCCATCTCAAAAAAAAAAGAAAAAAAAAAAAAAAAAAGAAAGCTAGAGGCTTCATCACCACACTTTCAGCATCAGATAGAGACATATTGTCCAGATGGAAAAATCAACAAAGCAACATTGGACAATCTGCACTATAGTCCAAATAGACCTAATAGACATTTACAGAACAGTTCATCGAATGGCTGCAGAATACACATTTTTTTCCTCAGCACATGGATGATTCTCAAGGGAAGACATTAGGTCACAAAACAAATCTTAAAACATTCAAAAAACTGAAATAATATCAAGCATCTTCTCTGACCAAAGTGGAATAAAACTCATAATCCATAACAAGAGGAATTCTGGAAACTGTACAAATACATGGAAATTAAACAATATGCTCCTGAATGACCAGTGGGTCAATGAAGAAATTAAAAAGAAAATTGAAACATTCATTGAAACAAATGATAATGGAAACACAACAAGCAAAACCTATGGAATATAGCAAAAGTAGTACTAAGAGGGAAGTTTATGGCCATAAGTGCCTACATCAAAAAAGAAGAAAAACTTCAAATAGACAACCTAAAGATTCATCTTAAAGAACTAGAAAAGCAAGAGCAAACCAAACCCAAAATAAGTAAAAGAAAAAATAAAGATCAGAGCAGAAATAAATAAAATTGAAATAAACAAGTTAGTTTTTGAAAAGTTAAGCAAAATTAACAAAATTTTGGCCAGACTAGGAAAAAAAGAGAGAGGATCCAAATAAATAAAATCAGAGATGAAGATGGAGACATTACAAATGATATGACAGAAATTCAAATGATCATTAATTACTACTATGAGAAACCATATGCCAATAAATTGGAAAATCTATAAGAAATGGACAAATTCCTAGAAAAATACAACCTACCAAGATTAAACCATGAAGAAATCCAAAACCTGAACAAACCAGTAACAAGTAATGAGATTGAAGCTGTAATAAAGTCTCCCAGTAAAGAAAAGCCCAGAAACTGATGGCTTCACTGCTGCGTTCTACCAAATATTTAAAAAATGAATATCAGTACTACTCAAACTACTCCAAAAAACAGAAAAGGGAATACTTCCAAACTCATTCTATGAGCCCGGTATTACCCTTATACCAAAAATAGACAAATACACATTAAAAATAAGAAAACCACAGCCCAGTATTTCTGACGAATAGTGATGTAAAAATCCTCAACAAAATACTAGCAAACCAAATTCAACAGTACATTAGAAAGATTATTCATCATGACCAGGTGGGATTTATCCCGGGGATGCAAGGATGGTTCAACACACACAAATTAATCAATGTGATATATTATATCAATAGAATGAAAGACAAAAACCATATGATCATTTCAATTGATGGTGAAAAAGCAGTTGATAAAATTCAACATCCCTTTATAATACACCCTTAAAAAACTGGATATAGAATGTACATTAGCATCAGAAAAACCATATATGACAGACTCACAGCTAGTATCATACTGAATGTGGAAAAGCTGAAAGCCTTTTGTATAAGATCTGGAAGATGAAAAGGATGGTCACTTTTATCACTGTTACTCAACATAGTACTGGAAGTCCTAGCTAGAAAACCAGACAAGAGAAAGAAACAAAGCGCATCTAAATTGGAAGGAAAGAAGTCAAATTATCCTTGTTTGCAGATGACATAATATTATATTTGGAAAAACCTAAAGACTCCACACACACACACACACACACGCACACACACAAAACTATTCCAACTGATAAACAAATTTAGTAAAGTTGCAAGATATAAAATCCACATACAAAAAACAGTAGCATTTCAAAATGCAACAGTGAACAACCTGAAAAAGAAACTAAAAACGGAATTCTATTTACAGTAGCCACAAATAAATACCTAGGAATTAACTTAATGAAAGAAGTGAAAGATCTCTATGGTGAAAATTATAAAATACTGATGAAAGAAATTGAAGAGCACACCAAAAGAAACCAGAAAGATACTCTATGTCCATGGATTGGAAGAATCAATATTATTAAAATGTCCATACTGCCCAATGCAATTTACAGAATCAGGGCTATCCCTATCAAAATACCAATGACATTCTTCAAACACACACACATAAATTTTGTAAAATGTATATGGAACCACAAAAAATTCAAAATAATCAAAGCTATCCTAAGCAAAAAGAACAAAACTGAGAAAATCACATCACCTGACTTCAAATTATACTACAGAGCTATAGTAATCAAAACAGCATGGTACTGACATAAAAACACACATGTAGACCAATGGAACAGAATAGAGAACCCAGAAACAAATTCACACACCTACAGTAAACTCATTTTCAACAAACGTGCCAAGAACATACACAGTGGAAAAGATAGTCTCTTCAATAAATGGTGCTGGGGAAAATGAATATACATATGCAGAAGAATGCAATTAGACTGCTACTTCAAGCCATATAGAAACATCACATAGAAATACATTAAAGATTTAAATCTAAGACCCTCAAATTATGAATCTACTACAAGAAAACATTCGGGAAAATCTCCAAGACATTGGTCTGAACAAAAATTTATTGAGTAATACCCTACGAGCACAGGCAATCAAAACAAAAATAGACAAATTGGATCATATCAACTTAAGAAGTTTCTGCACAGCAAAGGAAACAACAAAGTGAAGAGACACCACAAAGAATTGGGGAAAATATTTGCAAACTACCCATCGGACAAGTGGTTAATAACCAGAATATACAAGGAGCTCAACTCTATGGGAAAAAATTTGATAATCTGATTAAAAAATGGGTAAAAATTTGAATAAACATTTCTCAAAAGAAGTCATGGAAATGGCAAACATGCATATGAGAAAGTGCTCAACATCACTGATAATCAGGGAAATGCAAATCCAAACTACAATGAGATATCATCTCACCTCAGTTAAAATGGCTTTTAGTTAAAAGAAAGGCAATAACAAATGCTGACAAGGATGTGGAAAAAAGGGAACCCCAGTCTTGGTAGGAATGTAAATTACTAAAAGCACTATGGAGAACAGTATGGAGGTTCCTCAAAACTAGAAATAGAGCTACCACATGATTCAGTAATCTCACTGCTGGGTATATACCCAAAAGAAAGGAAATCAGCATATTGAAGAGTTATCTGCAATCCCATGTTTGTTGCAGCACTGTTCACAATAGCCAAAATTTGGAAGCAACCTGAGTGTCCATCAACAGATGAATATAAGAAAGTGTGGTACTGATACACAATAAAGTACTATTCAGTCATCAAAAAGAATAAGATGTTGTCATCTGCAACAACATGAATGGAACTAGAGGTCAATATGCTAAGTTAATCCAGGGACAGAAAGACAAAGCATGTTTTCACTTATGTGTGAGATCTAAAAATCAAAACTATTGAACTCATGGAGATAGAGAATAGAAGGATGGTTACCAGATGTTGGGAAGGGTAGTTGGAGGGTTGGGGGTAGGTGGGGATGGTTAACGGGTACAAAAACTCCTAGAAAGAATGAATTAAGTCTTAGTATTTGATAGCACAACAGGGTGACTATAGTTGATAGTAATTCATTTATTTATTTATTTGTTTATTTATGTATTTGTTTTCAAATTTTATTATTATTATACTTTAAGTTTTAGGGTACATGTGCAGGTTTGTTATATGTATACACGTGCCATGCTGGTGTGCTGCACCCATTAACTCGTCATTTAGCATTAGGTATATCTCCTAATGCTATCCCTCCCCCTTCCCCTCACCCCACAACAGTCACCGGTGTGTGATGTTCCCCTTCCTGTGTCCATGTGTTCTCATTGTTCAATTCCCACCTATGAGTGAGAACATGCGGTGTTTGGTTTCTTGTCCTTGCGATAGTTTGCTGAGAATGATGGTTTCCAGTTTCATCCATGTCCCTACAAAGGACATGAACTCATCATTTTTTATGGCTGCATAGTATTCCATGGTGTATATGTGCCACATTTTAAACTGCATCAACTAACAAGCAAAATAACTAGCTAACATCATAATGACAGGATCAAATTCACACATAACAATATTAACTTTAAATGTAAATGGGCTAAATGCTCCAATTAAAAGACACAGACTGGCAAATTGGATAAAGAGTCAAGACCCATCAGTGTGCTGTATTCAGGAAACGCATCCCACTTGCAGGGACACACATAGGCTCAAAATAAAGGGATGGAGGAAGATCTACCAAGCAAATGGAAAACAAAAAAAGGCAGGGGTTGCAATCCTAGTCTTGGATAAAACAGACTTTAAACCAACAAAGATGAAAAGAGACAAAGAAGGCCATTACATAATGGTAAAGGGATTAATTCAACAAGAAGAGCTAACTATCCTAAATATATATGCACCCAATACAGGAGCACCCAGATTCATAAAGCAAGTCCTTAGAGACCTACAAAGAGACTTAGACTCCCACACATTAATAATGGGAGACTTTAACACCCCACTGGCAACATTAGACAGATCAATGAGACAGAAAGTTAACAAGGATATCCAGGAATTGAACTCAGCTCTGCACCCAGCGGACCTAATAGACATCTACAGAACTCTCCACCCCAAATCAACAGAATATACATTTTTTTCAGCACCACACCACACCTACTCCAAAATTGATCACATAGTTGGAAGTAAAGCACTCCTCAGCAAATGTAAAAGAACAGAAATTATAACAAACTGTCTCTCAGACCACAGTGCAATCAAACTAGAACTCAGGATTAAGAAACTCACTCAAAACCGCTCAACTACATGGAAACTGAACAACCTGCTCCTGAATGACTACTGGGTACATAATGAAATGAAGGCAGAAATAAAGATGTTCTTTGAAACCAACGAGAACAAAGACACGACATACCAGAATCTCTGGGACACATTCAAAGCAGTGTGTAGAGGGAAATTTATAGCACTAAAGGCCCACAAGAGAAAGCAAGAAAGATCTAGAATTGACACCCTAACATCAGAATTAAAAGAACTAGAAAATCAAGAGCAAACACATTCAAAAGCTAGCAGAAGGCAAGAAATAACTAAGATCAGAGCAGAACTGAAGGAAATAGAGACACAAAAAACTCTTCAAAAAATTAATGAATCCAGGAGCTGGTTTTTTGAAAAGATCAACAAAATTGATAGACCACTAGCAAGACTAATAAAAAAGAAAAGAGAGAAGAATCAAATAGATGCAAGAAAAATGATAAAGGGGATATCACCACCGATCCCACAGAAATACAAACTACCATCAGAGAATACTATAAACACCTCTACGCAAACAAACTAGAAAATCTAGAAGAAATGGATAAATTCCTCAACACATACATCCTCCCAAGACTAAACCAGGAAGAAGTTGAATCTCTGAATAGACCAATAACAGGTTCTGAAATTGAGGCAATAATCAATAGCTTACCAACCAAAAAAAGTCTAGGACCAGATGGATTCACAGCCGAATTCTACCAGAGGTACAAGAAGGAGCTGGTACCATTCCTTCTGAAACTATTCCAATCAATAGAAAAAGAGGGAATCCTTCCTAACTCATATTATGAGGCCAGCATCATCCTGATACCAAAGCCGGGCAGAGACACAACAAAAAAAGAGAATTTTAGACCAATATCCTTGATGAACATCTATGCAAAAATCCTCAATAAAATACTGGCAAACCGAATCCAGCAGCACATCAAAAAGCTTATCCACCATGATCAAGTGGGCTTCATCCCTGGGATGCAAGGCTGGTTCAGCATACAAAAATCAATAAACGTAATCCAGCATATAAACAGAACCAAAGACAAAAACCACATGATTATCTCAATAGATGCACAAAAGGCCTTTGACAAAATTCAACACTCCTTCATGCTAAAAACTCTCAATAAATTAGGTATTGATGGGACATGTGTCAAAATAATAAGAGATATCTATGACAAACCCACAGCCAATATCATACTGAATGGGCAAAAACTGGAAGCATTCCCTTTGAAAACTCGCACAAGACAGGGATGCCCTCTCTCACCACTCCTATTCAACATATTGTTGGAAGTTCTGGCCAGGGCAATCAGGCAGGAGAAGGAAATAAAGGGCATTCAATTAGGAAAAGAGGAAGTCAAACTGTCCCTGTTTGCAGATGACATGACTGTATATCTAGAAAACCCCATCGTCTCAGTCCAAAATCTCCTCAAGCTGATAAGCAACTTCAGCAAAGTCTCAGGATACAAAATCAGTGTACAAAAATCACAAGCATTCTTATACACCAATAACAGACAAACAGCCAAATCATGAGTGAACTCCCATTCACAATTGCTTCAAAGAGAATAAAGTACCTAGGAATTCAACTTACGAAGGATGTGAAGGACCTCTTCAAGCAGAACTACAAACCACTGCTCAATGAAATAAAAGAGGATACAAACAAATGGAAGAACATTCCATGTTCATGGGTAGGAAGAATCAATATTGTGAAAATGGACATACTGCCCAAGGTAATTTATAGATTCAATGCCATCCCCATCAAGCTACCAATGACTTTCTTCACAGAATTGGAAAAAACTACTTTAAAGTTGATATGGAACCAAAGAAGAGCCCGCATCGCCAAGTGAATCCTAAGCCAAAAGAACAAAGCTGGAGGCATCACGCTACCTGACTTCAAACAATAATACAAGGCTACAGTAACCAAAACAGCATAGTACTGGTACCAAAACAGAGATATAGACCAATGGAACAGAACAGAGCCCTCAGAAATAATGTCGCATATCTACAACTATCTGATCTTTGACAAACCTGACAAAAACAAGCAATGGGGAAAGGATTCCCTATTTAATAAATGGTGCTGGGAAAACTGGCTAGCCATATGTAGAAAGCTGAAACTGGATCCCCTCCTTACACCTTATACAAAAATTAATTTAAGATGGATTAAAGACTTACATGTTAGACCTAAAACCATCAAAACCCTAGAAGAAAACCTAGGCAATACCATTCAGGACATAGGCATGGGCAAGGACTTCATGTCTAAAACACCAAAAGCAATGGCAACAAAAGCCAAAATTGACAAATGGGATCTAATTAAACTAAAGAGCTTCTGCACAGCAAAAGAAACCACCATCAGAGTGAACAGGCAAACTACAGAATGGGAGAAAATTTTTGCAACCTACTCATCTGACAAAGGGCTAATATCCAGAATCTACAATGAACTCAAACAAATTTACAAGAAAAAAACAAACAACCCCATCAAAAAGTGGGCAAGGATATGAACAGACACTTCTCAAAAGAAGGCATGTATGTAGCCAAAAAACACATGAAAAAATGCTCATCATCACTGGCCATCAGAGAAATGCAAATCAAAACCACAATGAGATACCATCTCACACCAGTTAGAATGGCGATCATTAAAAAGTCAGGAAACAACAGGTGCTGGAGAGGATGTGGAGAAATAGGAACACTTTGACACTGTTGGTGGGACTGTAAACTAGTTCAGCCATGTGGAAGTCATTGTGGCAATTCCTCAGGGATCTAGATCTAGAAATACCATTTGACCCAGCCATCCCATTACTTGGTATATACCGAAAGGATTATAAATCATGCTGCTATAAAGACACATGCACACGTATGTTTATAGTGGCACTATTCACAATAGCAAAGACTTGGAACCAACCTAAATGTCCAACAACGATAGACTGGATTAAGTTGATAGTAATTTAATTGTATATTTAAAATAAGTAAAAATTGTTATAACAAGATGTCTTAGAAAAAAACTAAAAGTATAATTTGATTGTAACACAAAAGATAAATGCTTGAGGTGATGAATATCCCATTTTACATGATGTGATTGTTACATGTTGTATACCTGTATCAAAACATTTCATATATCCTACAAATATGTACACATAGGTACCCACAAAAATTAAAATAAAAAATAAGACTATGACTAGTCTCATATCAGCTTTACTACTAAATGAATCTGATTCAGATTTTACCACTATTTGAATTGTCAAAATTTTCAGTTTCCCAAGCTTTTTGATATTAGAATTGCAGATAAGGGATTGTGGAACATACTACTTATTAATTTGTTAATTGCTTGTCTCTTCCACATAATGCATGTTCACAAGAACAAAGATTTGTTTTGTTTTTGCTCTGTAGTGCAGTGCTAACAGATAATAATGACTGAATAAATATTAGTTAAGTGGACAAATGAAGGCCTCTGTAAGGATTAGCTTTGTGTTATTTTTACATTTTAAGTAAATCTTGTGCTACAGTCATCTCTCAATTGAAGCAATAGTTGAACTTTTAAAAATATTATTAAAATTATTTCTTCTTTTAAGGCTCAATGAAAGGCAGAAGGATAGAAAAAATATGATAAACAGTGTTTATATAAACTACAGGAAACAACACCTGGTCTGTGTGATACAGTGGGAAGAGTTCTCAACTAGAGTTCTAGAGATCTAGGTTGGTTTCCTTCCTTTCCTTTTTCTATTAACTACTTACCTATTTATTATTCATCTATCCATCGTCCATTCATCCACTTTTTCCTCTTTGACTTACATATCTCACCATTTTGGCTTGATTCATTATCTGTCAAATGAGTGGATAAAACCTGGTGATCTTTAGCCATTCTGATTCTGCTAACAGTAAATAATTGTGATAATATTTGACTATCCTAGAGGTTGGCTCACACTAGCTTTTCAATTAAATTTAAGCATGTTTGTTTGTTTAAATGTTACTATAGCTTTATAGGATAATGTGAAGTTAGGTAATGTGATTTCCCCAGTTTTGTTCTTTTTGTTTAGGATGGCAAAAAGTGTCACTTAGTGACACATTCACCAAATATGTATTTTATGTTACAGTTACACAATAATGAATTTTTTTGTGTTTCTGTATGCCTAATAATAGCAAATGTTTATTGAACATTTTCTTTTTTTTTTTTACAGAGATCTATATCTTTTATTCTTTTTTTTAAATTTTATTATTATTATACTTTAAGTTTTAGGGTACATGTGCACAACGTGCAGGTTTGTTACATATTGAACATTTTCTATGCACCAGAAACTATTTTAAGCTTTTTACATACACTAACCTTACAACTCTCTATTAGTCATGTGCTGTATAATATTGTTTTGGTCAACTATCAACCGCATATATGACAATGATCCCATAAGACTATAATGAAGTCAAAAAATTCCTATTGCCTAGTATTTACTATACTGTATGTTTTAATTGTTAGAGTGTACTCCTTCTACTTATTAAAAAAAAAGTTAACTGTAAAACAGCCTCAGGCAGGTCCTCCAGGAGGTATTCCAGAAGAAAGCACTGTTACATAGCAGATGACAGCTCCGTGTGGGTTACTGCCCCTGAGATCCTTCCAGTGAGACAAGATATGGAGGTGGAGGAAAGTGATACTGATGATCCTGACCCTCAGTAAGCCTAGCCTAATGTGTGTGTTTGTGTCTTAGTTTTTAACAACAAAGTTTAAAAAGAAAAAAAAATTTAATAGAAACAAGCTTATAGGATAAGGATAAATAGAAAATATTTTTGCACAGCTGTACATGATTGTGCTTTGTGTTTTAAGCTAAATGTTATTATAAAAGCATCAAGAAGTTAAACAATTTAAAGTTTATAAAGTAAAAGTTACAGTAAACTAAGGTTAATTTGTTATTGTAGAAAAAAACTTTTAAAATAAATTTAGTGTAGCCCAAGTCTACATTATTTATAAAGTCTACAGTAGTATACAGTAATGTCCTAGGCCTTCGCATTCACTCACTACTCACTCACTGACTCACTCAGAGCAACTTCCAGTCCTCCAAGCTCCATTCATGGTAAATCTTCTATACAGATGTACCAGTTTTTATCTTTCACATCTTACTTTTATTGTACCTTTTTTGTTTAGATACACAAAAACCATTATGTTGTAATTCTCTAAAGTATTCAATACAGTAATATGCTGTACAGGTTTGTAACCTAGGAACAATAGGCTATACCCTATAGGGTTAAGTGTATAGTAGGCTATAACATCTAGATTTGTGTAGGTACACTCTATGCTGTTCACACAATGAGGAAATTGCCTAACAATACAGAAAGTACTCCTGTCATTAAGCAATGCATGACTGTATTATCCCCTGTGGTAGAATAGATTACCATCTGTTTCACTACCACACCTCCACAGAAAGTGTGCACCTCTCTGTGCTTTGACTTTGGGCTTGGCTATGTAACTTCTCTTAGCTAACTGAATAATAACAGACATTACCTAAGAAGAACTTTGAAATATGCTTATGCAGATTAGTCTGTTCCTTTGCAATCCTGCTGTTCTTACTGAGAAAAAAAAAGTGCCTCAGGTATCTGTTGATCCAAGGAAGATGAGAGTTATGTGATATGAACCTAGACTTACCCTCTACCAAGAACCAAGTCCAGCTGAGCCCAGCCTGGATGAGACCTATGCAGTGGTCTCATCCAGTGGTAGGGCTAAGATATTAAGCCATGCAAATCTGGTCAAGGGCTTATACTCTTAAGTCCCATGCTATATTGCCACTACACTGTACTGGCTATATTATATGATATTACATTATGTATTAATACTCTAGTGAGTGATCTGGCACATATTAAAATTCATAATTTTGTCTATATTGTCTATATATACATCAATGGACAAAGGCGTCTTGCAATTTGGAGTAAAATGTTTTTTACCGGGGGAGTTTTAAGAGGTTTGGAAGCCTGGCCCGTCAGTACCAACAACAGTTATGGAGGCAAGGGAAACAGGCCCTTGAAAAGAAGGGTGATGACAACTCCGTGAGGGTGGAGATTATATGTCTCTCATCATTTAAGCAAGAAGGAAATAAATTAGTGGCAGAGTAAGGGTGACTTGATGCTTCTTCAGCTGTCAAAAAAGAAGAGACTGCTTTGATCATGAAAGACGATGGGATGGCATGCATCAGTCCACAGCTGTACGCCCCAGTCATACAGAGTAGGAGTCAGCAAACATTCGAGTGCCATTCAGAGAGAAGAAACACATACCCAATCCTAAACATATGAAATGGCAACAACAAAAGGAGGAAAAGACATCTTATGAAAACATGGCCACCTACTTGGAACATTCCATAGTGTGACATAGAGTAAGTCTGCTTAGGATTATTCCGTTGATCCCCAGGGGCCAGTTGCTCAGTGCTCAAAGCCCAAGGTGGAAGACAAGTGCTTCCATGAAGAGCTGATGAGCTGGCCTCTCTGCAGACTGCTCCGTACCCTGTGCTGTCCTGCCTGAGATGCAGAGAGAGGGCACAAGGCTCCCTCTCTCCTTGTCTTCGGTGTGCCTGTGTTCTTGCTACCATCACAGCTGAATGCAATGAAAGGCCGTCCTCTGAGAGGAGCAGGGGTGGAGATGTTAAAGCGAAGGATCCCTCCCATTGCTGATAGATCCTCATCCGGCATATGCTTCACCCACCCACCCCATTCTCTGCTCCCACATACCGTAGCCCCATCACAGAAGACGTGACATGGAAAAAACACTGTGTCCACCCTAGTTCTTTTCTTAAATTTGGGCAGGGATCTGGAGTGTAAGTTAAGAGATTTTTAATTTGCCAGATTGTATGCTTATGTTGTTGAATGTACAATGAATCTATGGTATGACAGCAGTTTCTGGATAAACATTACTTGAGGTCCTAAAATGCAGAAGGGAAAAAGCAACTTTTGTCAGATGTCTATTTTGCTTTCATCTCATCTCTAATATTTTGGATGGGGAACCATCCAAAGCTTCTGGCTGCATGAAGGTCAAGTGTGCCAGTGTGCAGCTGGGTTTCTTTCCAGAACTAAAAGTACTTTCGGTGGTGCTGAGGGTCAGCGGAAGAAGTAAAGATTGTGAGAAAGGAGAAACATGGGCTTGGGGAGAACCCAGAATTGGGGACAAAAGACCTAGCACTAGGCTACAGCACTTAGCACCTCTGATCTTGTTTTTCCTCATCTGTAAAAGGAGATTAACAATGCTTTTCTGCCCACCTCTTGGGGAGAAGGGAAGAATATAATTGGTAAAAAAAATGTTTTGAAAAATAAGCAACATTGTCTTTATACAAGTAGCCAAGCATTATTAATTATCCATCCCATATCACTGGTAGATACCTGTATTCAGGCTATCTGGACATGAAAGCAGTCACATTTTAGAAGTCATGAAGTTGGTGCTAATAAACCTAATCTACAGAAAAAAAAGTTTTTTATCTTGAGACATCAATAATATAATATAAATGCACTGCTTTCTGGAGTCAGATTAATAAGACTACATTATAGACAGCTCTTGGGGTAGTTTAGTAGCTCATCCCCATACCAAATAATGGACCTCACTGCTAACAGGTCTACTACAGATTCTACTCTCTGGCTCTGGCTGACAAATTGAGGCATGCATCTGTGATCTAAGCTTGATCAGCCAGGTTTCTCTTCTAATATTTTCAAATTTGGACCCATGACTGGGCATTTCTATCATTGGCTCCACTCTGGAGAAAGCTACTGTCCAGAGCTATCTTTGTTCCCTTCCTTCCCACCTTCCAATTGCATTAGAAACTCCAGTATTTCCCCAGAAAATACCCTTTTTGTATAAGCTTGCCAAAATTTGTTTTTCTTCTCGTAATCTTAAGAAATTTAACCAAAAGTTTAAAAATCCATTGTTTTTTTCTGTTATAATTTAAAAGTGCAGAGGGAGGATTTCTTAAAGACAAGACCAAATAAAGCTTGCATTTGTTTTATATCCTATCAAAGTAGTTTTGCAATTTATAGTTGTGGACAATGTGTCCCCTGATATTCATTAAAAATTCTTCCATATTTTCAAAAACCAAGGTCTGGCTGGGCACGGTGGCTTATGCCTGTAATTCTGGCACTTTGGGAGGCTAAGGTAGGAAAATCACTTGAAGCCAGGAGTTTGAGATCAGCGATATAGCAAGACTTTGTTTCTATAAAAATAAAAAAAAAAAAAAATTAGCCGGGCATGGTGCTGCACACATGCATTCCTAGCTATTTGGGAGGCTGAGGTGGAAGGATCACCTGAGGCCTGGAGTTCCAGGCTGCAGTGAGGTATGATGGTGCCTGGGTGACAGACTAAGACCTTGTCTCAAAAAAAACCCCGCCCACAACCTGCCCACTCAAAAACAAAAACTAACACAAACAAACAAACAAAAACAGGGTCCATGGGCCCGCAAGGAGTCTGTGGATAAACTATATATCAGTAAAACTGAATAAAGTAGATAACTTTTGTAATCTTATGTATTTTATGCATTAAAACATTTTATTTCTATTGAGCTTTGTTTACTCCTTTTGATAATTCAAGGCAAGTGAACATATGGGATTATTTATGTCACTGATTTACTTAGAAGTGCTCAAATATATTCCAGACACTATTTTGGGTGCTGGCGATGTAGCAGGGACAAAACAGACAGTCTTTGCCCTCACAGAGTAGGGGTAAGAAAGAATATGTAGAATATAAAATTTCACACTACTGTTAGTAATGAACCTGGTACAAGTACCACAGTGAGGAGATTAGAGTAGCTTAAAATGTGAGGGTAAGAAACACAAAATGCTTAGAGGAAATTAATGCGCAATCCTTAACCTATAACTAGTTTTAAGTGATATATTAACATATGAAGGGAGCCCTGCCATAGTCAAATTTAAGAGCAATAATAAAGTACAACGACTAACTACCACAATGACAATAAAGGTAAATAGCAATGCTAAAGCTACCTTACCAGTAATTTCATATGTGCTATTATAACTTCTTAATAATCTGTCAGATGGGCAGGTGAGAAATTGGAGCCTTAGAGGCCCACCAAACTTGACCACTTTGATTCGTGGTAGAACCAGGAATATAGCCTGGTTTTCACATGTCCTGGTTTTATTTCCTTTATACCACATTACCCAATCACAACCAAAGACAGGTTTCACAGCAGACAGTGTTGAAATTCCTTTTTATTTACTTCCATAATCTACTTGCGACATGGGGTAGAGAAGCAACATAACACGGGTCATAGAGGAGCTACTGGTAACAAATTGAACGCTTTTGGTTATCAGGCATAAGCTCAGATTAGCAAGAACTTTGGGGTGGTATGATAGATGTGATACTGGGGAAATTTAAGAATGAATTACAAAAGCGATTTTTCCAACCAATGAATTTAACCATTTAGTGCAGAAGTTGGCAAACTTCAGCCCATGGAGTAAGTCCAATCTGCTACCTGTTTTTATATTGCCTGTGTGAATGGTTTTTTACATTTTTAAATGGTTCAAAAAATGCTAAAAGAGGAAAGATATTTGACAGCAAAAAGTTACGTAAAATTCAAATTTCAGTGTCTATAAATACAGTTGAAACACAGCCATGCTTATTTATGTATTGCCTATGGCTGCTTTCACACTACAAAAGCAAAGTTGAGTAGCTCCACAACAACCTGGGTCTCAAGTCCTAAAATATTACCATCTGGCCTCTTGCAGAAAAAATTTGCTGGCCTCTCATCTAGAAGGTCATAGAGTTAATGTTAAAGGCAGTAATAACATCTGTTTAACTTATAATTTTAAAAATGAGTAAATGCATAGTTATTTAAATATTTCTTCCCTTTAAAATGGAATGATTTGAAAGCACCTGAGGCAAATGAATGAATATCCTAGAGGCTAAGAAGCATGTTCACATCTTAGCCACTCAGTCAGTTGATCACTTGGATGACCTCTAGACACCATGGTATTTTTTATTAATATACAGGTTTAAATTATTTAACTCTCAGTCTGACATTTTAAAGTTTACTGACTCACAGATTGCTGGCTAAAGACAGAATAAAAAAAACAGTTGGTGACATACAATTAATGAGAAGCATAAACATTCTTTGATGTCTATAAATTTGCCTCAAGATGACCATCACCACATCAAAAAGTTGTATTTATGTAGTTAAAAGGGGTAAGTCTCAAATACGTTAAAAGTCTGTGTTAAAAGAAATTTGGTGATGATCAAATCCAAAATTTTCTGGTTTAGAAATTAAAATCAGTTAATTTAGAAAGAATAAAATATAAAAAACTCTAAAATATAACACCATAAACACAGTTTTGCATGTACTTTTGATGCGGCAACTTAAATTTACTTTCCAATATCCACCTAAATACTAGTTTGGCCTCAAAGTCAAATACTGTTTAAGTATCATCTGACTTTTATAGTTACTGTTGGTAAGTCTTCCTATTCCCTGCTCCCTGCCCCACACATAATTTAAAGTAAAATAAAAGCAGATCATTTACTAAAAGTGAAAATGTCTTTATTATGCATATTAGTTTATATTTAAAATAAATTAGTTTATATTTAAAATAAATTTAATGATATAATTCTTGACAATATAGTTTCTGAAATTTTTGTAACTAAAAAATGATAACATCCTTTTTTGAAAATCTTAAGGTTTACCTCCTAAGAAACATTGAGGAACACTATACTAAAGAAGAGGGAAAAAATTAAGTGATAATATTATTCATACCACTTGTTTATCATTTTTTCAGCTAACAGCTGAGTACAACTCTTTGCCAGCCACTATGGAAGAAAGCCAAGAGAAAAATGACAGTTTCTGCTTTCAAAGAGTTTACTGGCTGGTGGCTGGAAGGAGACAAGTACAAAGATTGATAGGTTCTCTAATACAGGTAAAGTAAGCCACTCTGTTATCACGTAGAATAAAGATGAACTCAGTTTCTGGTGGTGAGAACAGAAAAGAAAGAACAAATGGGAACTATTAATAAGGTAGAACACACTGGGCATCCTGACCAATTAGATGAGGGAAGAAAGATAAAGAATTAAAATTGTTGTCAATGAGATGCCTTATATTTAGAGATATAAGGAGAAGAAAGAAAGGGTCTAGTGAATGTTTACCTAGAAAAAAAGAATATGCTAAAAATTTTCCTCTAGAGATGACCAAATCCTCTTCCTTCTTAATTTCAAGTTATTATAAAAAATCCCTCATCCAAAACCTTTGGAAAATCAGTGTTTTAGAACTAAGAATTTTTTAGAGTTTTGAAAGGTAAGATTAAAACATAAAAATTAAAACATACACACATACACATACACACAACTTTTTAATGTCTAAAATATACATCAAAGACTGCTCTATACCAAACTATAATTTCAGGCTTTTTATCACTAATGATTGATAATGATTCAAAAAGAATGGACTCTAAGTACCTGATGAATAAAATGCAGTACCGTATATCTATATAATAGAATATTATTTGGCTATAAAAAGGAATGGAATTCTGACATATACTGCAACACAGATGAACCTTGAAAACATTACCATGAGTGAAAGAAACAAAAGGCCATGTATTGTATGATTCCACTTATATGAAACATCCAGAATATGCAAATCCAAAGAGACAGAAAGTAGACTAGTGTTTGCCAGGACTGGGAGTTGAGGGAAATGGAGTAGGAAATGGATACAGGGTTTCTTTTTGGAGTGAGGAAATGTTCTAGAATTGAACAGTAATGAATGATATACAACACTGTGAATATACTAAGAAGCACTGGATTGTACAATTTAAAATTTTCAACTTTATGACATGAATTATATCTCAATAAAGCTGTTATCTTTTCTTTAAAAAACAATGGGCTGGGCATGGTGGCTCATGCTTGTAATCCTAGCACTTTAGGAGGCTGAGGCAGGAAGATTGCTTGAGTCCAGAAGTTTGAGACCAGCCTGAGCAACATAGTAAGACCCTGTCTCTACAAAAAATACAGAAAAAAATTAGCTGGGCATGGTGGCGCACGCCTGTAGTGCAGCCACTTGGGAGGCTGAGGTGGGAGCATCACTTGTGCCTGGGAGGTTGAGGCTGCACTAATCCATGATTACACCACTGCCCTCCAGCCTGGGTGACAGAGCAAGACCCTGATTCAAAAAAGAAATTCATATTTTTTTATCTCGTGAACATGCACATTTTAAAGTATTTAAAATAAGCCATCAAGATGAATTACTGTAGGGATGTACTTGTTTGTGACTTTGAATAGCCACATGGATCTTGTAAGATCCACTGGAAAAAAAAATTGTAAAAGAGTTCCTCAGATACTTCATATTTTAAAATAAATATAATCATGGAACATCTATAATTAGTATGAATAAATAAACATAGGAAAATTATCAAATAACAGAACAAGGCTGGGCTACAGTGTGCTTATTCCAAAAAATATAACAAAAATTGAAAATTTCAATCAAACGCTGAAAGTAGTTTTAAAGAGTTAATCCTGCAGTTTTCTCTGAGTCCAAAGTTTACATTCTTTTTATACCAAATGAGGTTAGGAATGTTTATAAATGAATTTAAAGCTACTACAATAAGATCACTGTGAACCATGGCTTCTGAAAACTGAAGAAAATGTAAATTTGAAGATTCAACTAGAAAAATGAAAGAATGAAGAAACTGGAAACTAAGTTTGAACAACCTTCAGCTTTAATATGTAAAGGATAATTCATAGAGAAAAAAAGAAACAAAGAAAGAAAGGGACAGCAAAGTCCCCCTAAATGTATCTCAGTCCCCCTAAATCTATCTGAATTCATTTGGGTCCTAGACTGATGTTCTATTAGGCTTAAGCATAAAATATTACTGAATAAAACTTATAAATTGGTTTGCCGATTCACGTATGAAAATATGCTGAATGATCCCTCCCACTGGCAGATTACAGCTAGTTAGCAATGGATAAGGAGAAAAATTTACTTCAGCAGATTGGGAAAGTCTACACTGAATTTACAATCACATAATCTTCTCTTGTACATACATATAAAAAGGGAACTATCTAAAGACAGGATTTTTTAAGATCTTAAGTAATCAAAACTAGATACAACTGAAAGTTTAGTAGAAGTGAAAAAAGTATATATGTAATGAAAAATCAGCATACTTTCTTTAATATTCATAGAAAATAAATTAACAAGATAAAATGTTTACATTACCAATGTTTATTTAGTCATCTAAGTTACTTTTTATAATTTGTGTGTGTTCTTCAGGTTAAGCAATATAAGTAAAATAAATGGGTAAACTTTGATTTATAATATAATAAGATGATTACTAGATTCTAACATATGACATGAGCTAAATTTAAGCAGCTCCCAATATTTACCCTAATATGTGGTAAATCACAATTTTTATAAATTGTTGTTTTGGCCTATTAAGATAATACAAGTTTAATATTATTTAAAAAGTTTAACAATATTTAAAAAGTATAAAATATAATTGGATCTGTGTAATTTAGCAAAATATGAGCTTGCCAGTCATTTTATAAGGCCTATTATCTCTTGAACAATATAATAAATGAGGTATGTTTGAGGTATTCAAAAAAAAAGAATTAAGCAGTTTTTTTCTAAATGGTACATCCTTAACATTGGAGGTAGAAAGGGGTAGGGTATACATAAACGAAGATAATTTAGTAGTAGCAACTGGTTTGTATGAAAATCAGCCTGTAGGTCTTATTTAAAATGTAGGAATTAGGCTAATGCTTGTAGCTCTAAATAAGTAGTTTTATGGCTTTTCTTTGTGAAATGAAAATAAAATTAAGATCTATTATGTAACATACTGTGATCAAAAAGTATTTGTTAGGCTTCCTAAAGTCCACATTAGAATTTTAGTTGGAACTAAAAAGCAATGAAAAACAAATGCCTTCCTCCAAGAGGTAGTAGTTTCTATTTTATATTTGTGTTTGATGTGTTTGGATATTTGTTCTCTCAAAATCTCATGTTGAAGTGTAATCTTCACTGTTGAAGGTAGGGCCTGGTGGAAGGTGTTTGGATCATGGGGACGAATAGCTCATGAATGGCTTAGTGCCATCCCCTGGTGACAAGTGAGTTCTCACTCTGAGTTCATGTGAAATATGGTTTTTAAAAGTATGTAGCACCTCCCCTCTTTCTCTCTCTTGCTCCACCCCTCACCATGTGACATGCTTTGCCTTTCACCATGGTTGTATGCTTCCTGAGGCCCTCATAAGAAGCCAAGCAGATGTTGGTGCCATGCTTATATAACCTGCAGAACTGTGAGCCAATTAAATCTTTTTCCTTTATAAATGCCAGTCTCATTATTCCGTGATAGCAATGCAAAAATAACCTAACACAGTGTCTTAGTCTGAGCTTCTATAACAAAGTGCCTTAGACTGGGTAATTTATTTAAAAAAAAAAAAAAAAAAAAGAAGAAGAAAAAAGAAGTTTATTGCTCACAGTTACGGGGAATGGGAGGCCCAAGATCAAGGAACTGGTAGATTCTGTGTCTGGCAAGAGCCTGTTCTTCATAGATGGTGCCTTTTATGTGTCCTCAAATGGCAGAACAAGTTTCCTTGGGCCACTTTATAATGGCACTAATCCCATCATGAGGGATCTGCCCTCATGATCTAATTGGCCCCTAAAAGTCCCTCCTCTTAACATTATTGGATTGGGAATGAGATTTCATCATATGAATTTTGGGTAGACAGAAACATTCTGACTAGAGTACTAAGTAATACACAAAACTACAAATCTCAAATAACACAATGAGATATATAATAAAATGATCATATGTAGCAAATTTAGCTGTATGCTCCTATGTCAACATAATCAGTTTTAGAATGTAATTAAAAAACTATCTATTCATGGTAAAATCAAAATGAAAAAGTTACAATATATTATGCCAATGCCAATGAAAAGACAGAAGTAATAATGAAGGTTAAAAATAACATTTGGATTTGAAAAAATGTAGTATCACATATAGCAGTGTTTAATCAATCCCATGTGAAAACATAACTAGAGACAATTAAAATACAATTTGCTTCAAATAAATTCCTTTGATTATAATTTATAGAACAGAGGCATTTGATGATACTATTTCTATTAACTTTATAATTCATGGAAATATTTGCTTTGCTATAAAAGTTAATTTTAAAGTTTCTAAAAAAATAAGTAGTTAAAGGAAGAGAAAAGCTGGGGAATGAAGAGTCCCTTCAAGTAACCATCAAGTAAAAGTAATCTATAAAAATAATTGTAATAGTCAAGTGATGTTTACAGGCAACCTTGGAAAAAAAAAAAAAAAAAGAACAGATAACCAAAAATGAAAAAGGCAGGAAGATCACAAAATTGTTTCCAGCCACACACTTCACCTAAAAGAGATGAGCAGTCATTATATAAAGTAGGTATAGCCTAGCGTGGCGGCTCACACCTGTAATCTCAGCACTTTGGGAGGCCGAGGCAGGCAGATCACTTGAGGTCAGGAGTTCGAGACCAGCCTGGCCAACATGGTGAAACTCCATCTCTACTAAAAATTAAAATAAAATTGGCCTGGCGTTGGGGCGTGTGCTTGTAGTCCCAGCTAACTTGGGAGGCTGAGACATGAGAATCTCACTAGAACCTGGGAGGCAGGGGTTGCAGTGAGCTGAGATCATGCCACTGCACTCCAGCCTGGGCAACAGAGTAAGACCCTATTTTCAAAAAATAAAATGAAATAAAGTAAAATAAAATAAAAGTAGGTATATAGGGGAAACAAACACAAGGTAGAGTGTCCTTATTCCATGTTTTCTAGATTGAATAATATACAAACTACATAAAATCAATTGATTAACTAATCTTAATAATAATTCCCCAGCAGCATCCAGCAGAAGCTGGAAGAGGTAAGAAACAGCTTATTCTTTAGAAGGAGAATGGCTCTGCCAACACACCGGACCCACTGGATTTGGGTCCAGTGATACTGATTTCAGACTCCTGGCCCCTAGAACTATGAGAAAATAATTATTTTTTGCATTAAGACACCAGGTTTGTGGTAATTTGTTACGGAAGCCACAGGACACTAATACACAAACAGTATGCTTTAGGGCGCTAGGGCTTAACTGAAAGTTATTTTGGTATACATGAAAAATTATCTATATGAACATATATTAATGTCGTGCCATATATCTTAGGGAATTTATTTGTGATAGTTAGTTGATTTTATTTTGGGTGGTGAACGCAGGTATATAATCGTGTCATCTACACCCGGGGTTTAACGTCATCTTTTTTTTTTTTTTTCTAACTTCTAATATCTCTCTCAGCTGGCTCCCTTTAGTACAATGTTAAATAACAGTCATGCCAGTGGGCATCTTTACAATGTTCCTGACTTTTGCACAAATGCTTCCAGTGTTTCCTCATTCCTCCACCATCTCCCACCCCCGAATGATCTGTTATGGACTGAGGGGACAATTAGTAACTTTTCCAAGTCTAGTGGTGTTGTAACCGAGTAACCTATTTTTAAGGGTTTTTTTTTTTTTGTCCTTTTTTTTCTTTTGTCCTTCCCTCCCTTATTTGGTGCCTGTTCCTTGTTAATAATAAAATAATGACCTTTACTCTCCTTCTTTCCCCCAGGCACTCCCTTGCACTGCTCGCTTATCTAATTATAGGTCTGCTTAGAAGTTTCTGTGACTGAATCTTCAGACAATCCAGGTACCTATGCAATTATCTCCCAACAAGAGATTAGGTGAGTGTACAGTTAATTTACAACCTATATACGCTCAAGATAGTGCCAGCCCATTTACCAGATTGGACAATAGCGCAGAATAAAGCACTGAAGCAAGCTATGTGGTCCTGCACCTCCTTGCCCCTCCTGCACATCCTTCAAATCAAATTTCGCTTTTAACTTACTGTATTCTGGCCAAAAATTTGAAATGGTTTCTTCAAGGCAGGAAGTCTAGACCATTTCCCCAATGCTACTTTGGAAATAAAGTCACTCTTCTTCCACTGAACTTTGTCCTTGTAATTTGGTTTTGCAAGCAGCAAGCAGCTGAACCTGTATTCAGTGTTTCTATTTTCAATGGTACCTGCATTGTCTTTCCAATTATTGATGCCATGCTATTTAATCTGTAGATATTCATAACTGCTTCATCTTCATGTGTATTCACAATGCGACTGTGTTCATCTCACTTAAGGTTTTTGTTGACTGAATTTCTCTGGTCTAATATAAATACCTTGGTTACCTTTATCTGGCTTTTCATCTTTATGTTTTGACATTTATAAGATATTTTATTGTATCTTTTAAACATATCAGAGAATAGAGTGCTCTATGATTTGGTCAGAAATCTACTTTTTAAAAAGTGAGAGGTTGGGAAGGTTGTGGGGAGGGGAGATAGAGAGAGGCTGGTTAACGGGTACAAAAATACCATTAGATAGAAGGAATAAGTTCTAGGGTTCAATAGCAAAATAGGAATATTTTGTTGTATATTTCAAAATAGCTAGAAGAGAAGGTTTGAAATGTCTCTAACCCAAAGAAATGGTAAACATTTGAGGTGGTGGATATCCCAATTACCCTGATTTGATCATTATTCACTGTATACATGTATCAAAACATCATATATACCCCATAAATGTGTATAATTATGTTTCAACAAAACGTTTTTAAAATCCACTTACATTAATTTTTCTCTTGGCTGATTCCCCTTAGTAAAATGTTAAATGATAATGTGACTGGGCATCTAACAAAAAGAATTGTTCTTCATTCTGTTATTTTGTTTTCTCTCTGTATACACATATGTGTGTATATAATATATACATTTACATATATAAGCTGGTCTCTCTCAATCTCTCTCTCTTTCTATATATATATATATATATATCTATATGTATTTTTTTTTTTTTTTTGAGACAGGGTCTCACTCTTGTTGCACAAGCTGGAGTGCAGTGGCGCGATCTCGGCTTGCTGCAACCTCCACTTCACAGGCTCAATCAATCCTCCCAACCTCAGCCTCCCAAGTCACTGGGTCCACCGGCTAATTTTTGTATTTTTTGTAGAGTTGGGGTTTCACCATGTTGCCCAGGGTGGTCTGGAACTCCCGGGCTCAAGTGATCCTCCCACCTCAGCCTCCCAAATAGCTGGGATCACTGGCTAATTTTTGTATTTTTGTACAGGCAGGGTTTTGCCATGTTGCCCTGGCTGTTCTCAAACTCCTGGGCTCAAGGGATACGTCTGCCTTGGCCTCCAACAGTGCTGGGATTACAGGCATGAGCCATTGCAGCCTGCCTATATTCTACATATTTTTAAACAAAAATATCATTGGTACTGTTTATCCTATTTTTCTCCATGGATAATTTCTCTGTATCTTTGTTCCAGTGGTTATGTTTATAATTTTATGCAACTTTGTTTTTACAAATAAACATGTAGTTTATATCTGTCCTTATTTCTGTATTCAAAATCTATTAGTTCACTGTTATAAGCAATTATAATATTTGCATACTTTCTATTACTCTGTCCTTTTTCTTTCATCCATCATATTTCAGTTAATGTTTTTCACTATTTTTCCTTGTATTGTTAAATTATGCTGATACTTTTATTTTTTTGTCAGCTTTAATTGATATTCTTTGACTTCCAAGTATTAAAGATGAGAAAATTAGTTAGCTTTAATTGATATTCTTTGACTTCCAAGTATTAAAGATGAGAAAATTAGTTCACGCCTGTAATCCCAGCACTTTGGGAAGCTGAGGTGGGTGGATCACCTGAGGTCAGGAGTTTGAGACCAGCATGGCCAACATGGTAAAACCCCATCTCTACTAAAAATACAAAAAAATAAAAATAAATTAGCCAGGTGTGGTGGAGGGTGCCTGTAATCCCAGCTACTTGGGAGGCAGAGGCAGAAGAATCACTTGAACCTGGGAAGTGGAGGTTGCAGTGAGCCGAGATCACGCCACTGCACTCTAGCCAAGGCAACAGAGAGACTTGCCTCAAACAAACAAACAAACAAACAAACAAACAAAAAAAATTAAGACAATTGTAAAGACTGGGAAAAAAAGTGGAGAAAACAGGTAGAAGTGGTATATTTTTAGGGAATATATTTTATTTTTAGGGAATTTTAGTAAACATTTTATATTTATATTTATATATAGTGTCTACATTTTGTTCTTTAGCTCTAATTCCCACATTTTAGTCTTTCTTTTACAGTTAAATCCTTTCAATGCTTGCTGACAGTCCTTCTATGGTAATTTTCCTGTTTATTTATATCTGATTGGCAGTAGCTCATTTTCTAAGAATGTTTTCAAAAAGTATTTCTTGAGTTCAAAACTGTCTTTATATTTGTTGAGTTCAAAACTGTCTTTAGTATTTAAACTTGAAGACATTTGGGCTAAATTTAAAATATTAAACACTTTCCTTTCTATAAGATCCTGTAGCTGTTACTTCACTGCCAACTGGTACTAAATGTTGATGTGGATCAGACAGAGACAAGTCTGACTTTTTCCCCTCCTATTATTGACTTGACTATTCTTTCTTCATGTTTAACGTACAGCAATTTTATGAGGACATGTCTCAGTATTGATAGTTCTAGGTCAATTTTCCCTGGTCCATGGTATGCTCTTTCAATATGTAGATCAAAATTATACTTTATATTATTGAGTCTTATCTTTAAATATTCACTCTTTTCTACTCTTTTAGTTTTCTTTTGTGTCTTTCTCTATCTCAGTCTATCTATATACATTCACAAAATTTTATTTCTAATCTTTTTTTTCTTTGGTTTATTTTATTCATTCTTCACATTTTAATCCATAATATTCCTTAAGGTGCTTTCCATGATGTCTAGCCTTTCTTGCACTCCTTCAATTTAATATTTGAAATAAATCCTTTTTTCCTAAGTTTGGCCAGCTCATAATTCATCTTCTACTATTGTTTCATGATGTCTTTTCCAGAGTCCTTGCTTTCTGGATTGTAGGTTTTTCCGACAAAAGTGATTGCTTTATTCATTTTCTCTCTTTTCTCCCATTCTTTCCCTCTCTCCTTTTCTTTCTTCCAGAAGAAAGCTAAGCATTATATTTTCAGCAAAATTAGAGTTCAGGTTTGACCCTTGTACTCTAAAATAGGCAAAAGGGGATGCAAAATTAGAAGGAGCCACATGAAAATACATGAACAGAAGCAGTCTTGGAGAAATTTATCCACAGTAAAGGGCTCTGCAGTGTAGTTCCAAGAAAATGATGTCCACAATCTATTCTCTGATCGTATATATAACATACCCTATGTTGCTACAGGTATTGCTTATAATCACAAGTATGGGAACAAAGGTGAGATGAGTTGTCAGCAGAATCCTGCTAGACTCAGCTTTAGAGAAGCATAAAAGACAGGGCTACACAAAGGATCCACAGACAAGCCATTCTTATAGGAAGGATTTTGTTTCTGTTACAGCAGAGATTACCCTCTTGTGAAGACTTGCAAAATTGCAACAATAATGTGAACCCACCCTTTCCTTGACCCTCCTTCCTAATGCACACACACCTCTTGAAAATAGGTAGCCTGGTAAAACCATTATATTCTGTCATGAGCAATAGAAGAAGAACAGTAGTAATAACAAAGATAATTCAGGAAAAGAATAAAAAGAATAGCAAAACACACAGACATCGAGCAAGCACTAGAAAAATGTCATCAGAGTGCAAGGGAATTGTTGGAAAATTATTTTTACAAGTTTATTAGCCATTTGCATTTCTTCTTTGATAAACTGCATTTTCAGGTCTTTTATGCAAATAGGCTGTCTTTCCCATATTTAATTGTTACAACTCTTTGCATATTAAGAAAATCAGCATCTTCTTTGTTGCATCTACCAAATATTAGTTCCTAGGTTTCCTTTTAATTTCATTAGTGCCTTTTAATTTGTGAACTTTCCTAATTATTAAAAATTGTTATGGTAAAAAATTAAAAATTATTAGTTTACAGCTTTTTTTTTTTTTTTTTTTTTGAGATGGAGTCTCATGCTGTTGCCTGGGCTGGAGTGTAATGGTGCGATCTTGGCTCAGTGCAACCTCCACCCCCCGAGTTCAAGCGATTCTCCTGCTTCAGCCTCCGGAGTACCTGGGATTACAGGTGCCTGCCACCACATCCGGCTAATTTTTTTGTATTTCTAGTAGAGACTGGTTTCACTATGTTGGCCAGTCTATTTTACAGCTTTTAAAGAGTTGCTTTTTATTATTTATTTATTTAAGAGATGGGCTCTCACTATGTTGGCCAGGTTGGTCTTGAACTCCTGACCTCAAGTGATCCTCCCACCTCAGCCTACCAAAGTGGTGAGATTACTGGCATGAGCCACCACACCTGGCCTAAAGAACTGCTTTTTAAACAAAAAAGTTATTTACCATTGAACTTCTCTCTAAAAAAATCCAATATATGTTCCAAAGATGTTTTAAATTTCTCAAATCACATCAATCCCAAGTGTAAAACTCACTAATAGTTTCTCTTCATGATTAAAATTAAACCTAAATTTTTAATTCTTTAATATGATCTATAAGCCCCTTACATTTCTGGCCTTGTAATCTCTTCAACCTCATTTCAAACCACTCTTTCTCCCACTTTCTCCATACCAGCAGACTAGATTTCTTGCTGAGCCTCAAGTACAATTGTTTTTGCTGAATCAACAGTCTTTACATTTGCTGTTTCATTTTGCTCCCTAGGTCACTCTTCTAGACATTGCTCACCACTTCCATCATCTTGGAAGTTTCTGCTTGAATATCACTACCTCAGGGAAGGCCTCCTTGACCACTTAATCAAAATAGGACTTCCAATTCCAAACCCAATTACCTTCTATCTATTTACCATGCTTTATTTTTCTCTTTAGAACATATCATATTTTGAAATTATATTATGTAATTATTTACTTGTTTATTGTTTGTCTTCCCTAATAAGGTAGTAAGCTCTATGGAGGCAAGGACTCCATCTCCTTCACTGTTTATGCCAGCTCCTAGTGATAGTGGCAGGAGGCAGTCAAATGCCTAGGCAGATAGGGGCAGGGCCAGTGAAACCCAACCTTCAAGCCAGTGACAGTTTAAAACCTAGCTACAAATCTCAGGTAAATCCACAGACCGGACTGAGAACTTCTCTTCCTGTTTGGCATGCTTTCCTCTGATTCATCCCTACCCTTCCCTTATTTTACATGTACCTACCCTTTCCTAATTTGTTTTCTACACTGTTGTGCCCCTTGAGCCTTGTTTTGGCCTTTTTTCCATACTCACAAACCAGTCAACACACACGCCCCCATTCTGAGCCCATAAAAGCCCCAGACCCAGCCACACTGAGACAGAAACCACCCAACTTCAGGTGGGGTACCACTCTTGCACCCCCTCTCCACTGAGAGCTGTTTCGTCGCTTAATAAAATTTTTCTCCACCCTTCTCGCCCTTTGATTGTCAGCGTAACTTCATTCTTCTTGGATGCAGGACAAGAACTTCGGACCCACTGAACACGGGTACACAGAAGGCTGTAACACTGTGGCCCTCTGCCAGCAGAGGGCAGCCATCCCACATGACAGGAAGCAGCAGCAAGGCCAAGGCAGCCCTGGAGGTGCACGCTAGAGCAGGGCAACAGGGTAGACAGAGTTGTTAAGGCGCCTCTGTCTGTCAGGCTGCAGACAATGGGACTAAAAGAGCTCATTAGCATGCTGTAACACCCCCCTCTGGGGCTTCAGGGTCGTGGGTACTCCTGCCTGGGTGCCCCTGTGTTTCCCTCATCTGGAGACCAGAGCCCACTGTGGGAGTCACTTGCAACACACCTGGTCCAGGAACAAGCCCCATGTGGAGCCCACTCTTGTGCCAGTGCTTGGAATGACCAGCCAGACCCTGCATTCACTGGCACACACATCCCCTTCTGCCAGGGACTGAGCACGCAGTTGCAGCAGCCGTGGGATCCATGCTAGAGTGCAAGCCGGGCATGGCCTGGCAGGTCAAGTAAACAGGGCATCTCCTGTGGCAAGCCCAGGCCTGAGCAAGGCCTGGGGAGGGGCATCGTTGCCCAGAGGTCTCTGATTGACAAAGTAATCAAGAAAAATCCTGCATCTCTAGAATAATCCCTGGCAGATGGTTGGTACACAACTTTGCTTTATTTTTAAATGAATGAATTAACAAATAAATAAATGGATCATGTTTTCAATGATGAATTTTAAAAAAAGTTTTAAAGCAGCTTTTAAAAAAATTGCCTTAATAGGTTAAAATAAAGTATACAAAGGCCAACTATTTAGATTAGAAGAACTTCTTTAGAAGTTCTTACATTTAAAGTGTTCCTTAATGATGTGCGAAGTATTTTTAAAAGTCATCAGTATATGTATAATGTCATTTCTTTTCTGTGTTGAAACCAGATTACATTTCTTTTTTTTTTGAGATAGAGTCTCGCTCTGTCACCCAGGCTGGAGCGCAGTGGCGTGATATCGGCTCACTGCAAGCTCTGCCTCCTGGGCTCATGCCATTCTCTCGCCTCAGCCTCCCGAGTAGCTGGGACCACAGGCGCCCGCCACCACGCCTGGCTAATTTTTTTTGCAGTTTTAGTACAGACGGAGTTTCATTGTGTTAGCCAGGGTGGTCTCAATCTCCTGACCTCGTGATCTGCCTGCCTCGGGCTCCCAAAGTGCTGGGATTACAGGCATGAGCCACCACGCCCAGCCCCAGATCACATTTCTGTTCAAAAACAACTTAGGTCTGAATTACATTGGCTTTTAAGTGTTACATTTTTATAAAAACTGGATTGTATATCTACAAACTCTTTGAGAAAGTATCTCTATTAGATTGCAAAAACCCTGCCTCGGTGTTATGTAGTTTCTAGTGTGGGCAGACAATAAATATGTAGATTACATATGCATTAGAAAATTTAAATGTTGGAGGGAAAAAGAAAGTAAGGTAAGGGGGGGACTGCAATTTAAAATACAATGGTCAGAGTAATTCTTACTGAGGAAGTAACATTTGAGCAAAAGTTTAAAGAAGGTGAGGAAACTATCAATATAGTCAAAATAATGCACTTCAGATTGAGGTAATTTTAAAAGAGGATATGCAAACGATTAAGGAATTTTTCTATCATAAGATAAATGTACAGCTTCCTAAGATGATTATTTTGGAAGACTTAACATTCATTTGGATGGCATGATGTAGTAGTTTAAAAATCAAATCACTTTATTTCTTAGTCATACTTTGTATACTGCATATGATAGTTTCTTTTTGTAGAGAGACACTCATAGGATATATGTTATAGAGAGCTGGGATAATAAAGAAATCCATGACATTTATATTGAAAACAAATCTTTTCCTTTTTTTTTTTCTTTTTTTTTTTGAGACAGGGTCTTACTCTGTCACCCAGGCTGGAGTACAGTGGTGCAATCTTGGCTCACTGCAGCCTCAACTTCCTGGGCTTAAGTGATCCTCCCACCTGAGCCACTAGGGTAACTGGGACCACAGGTATAAGCCACAATGCCAAGCTAATTTTTTGTAGAGATGAGGTTTCACCATCATGCCCAGGCTGGTCTTGAACTCCTGGCCTCAAGCGATCCATCCACCTCAGCCTCCCAAAGTGCTTAGATTATAGACATGAGCCACCGTGCCTGGCCATCTTTTCCCTTTCAACATATTAGTTTATTCATTTTATTTGTTTATTTATTAAAGGCCACAATTTAAAGAATGACTTAATATTGAAGTGCTGAAATGTATTAATATGAAAATTACTGTTAAAAGTCTGCCACATTATTTGCCTTTGTGATGGTTAGTTTTCTGCCTCAATTGGATAGGCTAGAGTACTCAGTTATTCAGTTAAACAATACTGGGGTTAATACCTACAATCAGTTGACTTTAGGTAAAGGAGATTATCTTCCACAATCTGAATGAGCCTCATCCAATCAGTTGAAAGGCCTTAAGAGCAAAGCTGAGATATACTTAAAGAAGAAATTTTGCTTCAAGACTGCAGTATCAGCTCCTGCCCTAGAGTTTTCAGCATGTGGCCTTCCTTACAAATTTAATACTTGCCAGTCCCTTAGTTGCTTAAGCCAATATCTTGAAATAAATTTCTGTAAATGTACATATACATGCATAAATACAAATATGATATATTCATATATATAATATACACAGATATATACATATACACATACATACATATATATATTCCCCCCTACTGATTCTGTTTCTCTGGAGAACCCTGAACAATACAATCTTTCTCTTAGACCAGATTAGAAGCTACTCTAGGAAAGTCATTATGTCTTCTTATGATCCCTGTGTTTAATATAGTTCATAGCACGATGCTTTCTTGATGGAATAATTTATAGAAGAATATTTTAATTTCATAGGTAGATGGAAGGTACTTTTAACCATTAAGAAGCAGAAGAAGTTATCATATGAACATTTATAAGCTTTTTTCCTTGCCATTTCATTATAAATATTTATAACTTTTATACAATGAAATCAAAAGATAAGAAAAATGACAATAAAAAATAAAACAAAGTGCTTATATCTAATATATATGATGAACTTACTATGATAACATGTAAAAATCACTGTAATTCATCTATAGGAGAAAACCTAGACTTATTTATTGTTCTTTATATATTATGATATCATAATTTATAAAACCTCACCAAATGCTTTATGTACATTATTTCCTTTACTCCTTGTAACAACCTGAAACAGGTAATTTTTGTATTCCCCTTTACAGAGGAAGCCGATGCACAGAAACATTGAGAAACAAAGGTGGAAATTTGGTGGTAGAGTTGTCTTGGGACCATTAGAACTCAGGTAGTTGTGGTGATAAACATGTTGGATCTACACACACATACAAAGACAATAAAAAAGATGCAATCTTGATAGACATTAAATTCAAATCAAAACAATTATATTTCCATTTTATATTTTAGTGAAAAAAAGGAAAATGTTAATAGCTATCAAGACTCTGGAGATAAAAACCTGTATTGATTATGGCAATGTAAAATATTTTAATTTTTTTGTAAGTTAGTGTAGCCAGTCATTAAGAATTTCACTTTGGGAGGCTGAGGCAGGGAGATCACCTGAGGTCAGGAGTTTGAGACCAGCCTGGCCAACATGGTGAAACCTCATTTCTACTAAAAACACAAAAATTAGCTGGGCATGGTGTGGGTCCCTGTAATTTCAGTTTACTCTGGAGGCTGAGGCAGGAGAATCGCTTGAACCCGGGAGGTGGAGGCTGCAGTTAGGAAAGATCATACCATTGTACTCCAGCCTGGGTAAAAAGAGCAAAACTTTGTCTCAAAAAAAAAAAAAAAATTCAGATGCTATGGCACAGTAATTCTACTCCAAAGAGTAGTGCCTAAGGAAATAAATAAAAGAAGGAAAACACTAAATCACATGTAACAGCAAAATGTTATAAGTAACCTAAGTGTTCAAGCACAGAAGAATGAAGCATCATACTTTATTAATAGAATACATAACCATTAAAATAATGAATATGGAGAAGGGTTTCTCAAGTTCCATGGAACATAGAACTAACATGCTCTTTGCAAAGTGCATGCTATATGATCTTGGAGACCATTACACACATTAGCACACTGAAGGCTTTCTTGCAGGAAGGAAACTTCCTTTGCTGTTCTTTAATGTGGTACTTTCCAAACTTACCTGAAAACAGAACCTTTTTTTGTCCTAATTAATTACTGCTGTATAACAAACAATAATTAGTTTGTTTAAAAATTTAGGCAGAGTTCAGCAGGGATAGTTTGTCTCTGTTCCACTTGGTGCCAGCTGGGGCACCTTTAAGGCTGGGCACTGAAATCATCTGAAAACTTGCTCCATCACATGCTTGGTGTGGTTGTAGCCTCTCATGTGGCTCAGTCTTCCTCACAATATGGGGACTGGGATTTCAAGGGTGAGTATTCTGAGAGAGATCCTAGCAGAATGGGATTGCCTTTTATGCCTAAGCCTTTGAAGCTAACTAGAGTCACTTCCACTGTATTCTATTGGTCAAAGAAGTCAAATTTCAGGAGGAGGGGAAATGGAATCTACCTCTTGATGGGAGAGTATAAAGAGTATAAAGAGCATGTGGGATCTGGAATATTTCTGTAGCTGGTTTTGGCAAATATAAGTTGCCATACTTTTGTTCAAGTGAGATATATTAATTTTCCAATTTTGGCACATGTGGATGGAGGTACACCAAGTGCTATACAATCTATGTTACATACAGATTTTTTTATACACACACACACACACACAACAATGCAAACGGCACCCCCACTCCGTTTGCCTATAAAATAGCCTACTTTGTCTGACACAATAAAATAATCCCAAACATGAATGAATTAGGCAATTCAAATTCATAGAAAATAACAAGAGGAATCATGGCTAGCTCTGGCTCACAGATTTCCCATTTGGTAACCTAGGTTACCAGATGATCTACATTCTTGCGTTTCATAAAAGACATCAAGTTTTAAAGATAGTAAGTCATACTGTTATTACTGATGACAAAAATTTTAATTTTACATAGAAGAAATATACACAAATGGAGATGTACCTATTTTGGTAAACACAATTCTGAGTAACAAAGCTTACCTAAGAGATTGATTCTTTTAATACCAATATCTTCTGGAATTTTCTTTCTTATGAAAGGGACTCTTTCAGAATGCTTCCCTCATATAGTTATAGGCATTACATGAAGGAAACAATTTTTTTTTTAGTAGTGGCACAAAAATATTTAAAAATAGCTACATCTAATTACCTACACTAGTCATAACAGATTACGGCAATATAAATGAAACCACAGTGGAAAGATCTAACATTCATGGAAATTTAAAACAATGAGAAATGGAACTATTACAAAAAATTACCTCCTATACATTCTTTCTCAAGAACTTCCTGGAGGACTTGCTCCAAAAAATGAGAGGGCAAAATTAAGGAAAAAAAAAAAAGATTAAGAAACATGAGTTTCAACATAGGAGAAAGGAAATCCTCATGTAAGAGGATGAGTGATACCAATGATACCTGTGCAAAGATAACAGCCAGGCCAGACTGCAACAAGTTGTTACTCAACTTGAGGGCTGTCATCATCAAGATCTCCCACCTGCTATTTTAATGACTTCCCATCCATTCCTTATATTATTTCCTTGTTGTTGCCTTGTTACTTTAGTTAGTTTAATTTGCTTTTATTTTTAAAATTACAAATTTCTTTCTAAGCCATGTGTTAGTTGCATTTTACATTTTTCTGTTGTGGTTTCATCACAATTCAATTCAAGATATTTTCTAATTTCTCTTGTGAATTTTTTTCTTGACTCATAAGTTTAGAAGTGTGCTGCTTAATTTCCAAATATCGAGAGGTTTTCCTGCTTTTTTGGTATTGGATTATAACTTAATTCTGTTTTGTTCAGAGAACATACTCTGGATGATTTCAATCTTTAAAAATTTATTGATATTCATGGGCCAGCATATGTTCTATCATGATGAATGTTCTATGCACAGTGAAAAAAATGTGTATTCTGTTGTTATTAGTCATATGTTCTACAAATGTCAATTAGATCAGGTTAGTTTTTAGTGTTGTTGAAGGTTTCTATTTTCTTATTGGTTTCTGTTTACTTGTTATAACTATTTATGGGAGAGGAAGGTTGAAATATCTAACTATAACTGTGGAATTACCTATTTCTTCTTTCAACTCTTACCAGTTTTTGCTTCATATATTTTTAAGATCTATTGTTAAGTGGATATACATTTAGGAGAATAAATCCTCTTGAACTATCTTATTATAAAATTTCCTCTTTATCTCTGTTAAAATACTTGTCCAGACACATACTTTTTCTCTTATTATTTTAGTCATCTTGACTTTCTGATCATTAGTGTTTGCATGGTATATTTAACACATCCTTTAACTTTTAACTTACCTGTGTTTTTATATTTAAAATGCACTCCTATTTAGTATAGCAGGAGTCTACCCACTATATCTAACCCCCTACAAAAAGCCAATTGCTTATTTTGCAAATAAAGTTTTATTGGAACATAGACATACCTACTTGTTTACATTTTGACCTCTGATAAGAGAGTTGAGTAGTTGTGACAGAAAACAGTATGAACCTTAATCTTAAAATATTTATAATGTGTCCTTTTAATAAAAAGTTTGCCAACACCTGGAGTTGTTTATTGGGTTTTTATCAGTCTGATGAAAAAAAAAAGCCTTTTAATCTGAGTGTTTCGACAATTTATACTTAATATAGTGATGATATAGTTGGTTCTAAGTTTAGCACCTTGCTATTTGTTTTCTATTTATTCCATCTGTTCTTTCATTTTTAACGTTGTCTTCTTTTGAAATGATTAATTTTTTTTTTTTTTTTTTGAGACAGGGTCTCACACTGTTGTCCAGGCTACAGCGCAGTGGTGCAATCATGGCTCACTGCAGCCTCAACCTCCTGGGCTCAAGTTATCCTCTCATTTCAGCTTCAGCCTCTGAGACTACAGGTTTACACCACTATGCCTGGCTAATTTTTTAATTTTTTGTAGATATGGGGTCTCATTACGTTGCCCAGGCTGGTCTCAAACTCCTGGGCTTAAGTGATCCTCCTCCCTTGGCCTCCCAAAGTGTTTACTTACAGGCATTGGCCATCATGCCTAGCCAGTTCTCTAGTATTCTACTTTATTTCCTCTATTGATTTATCAGCTATATTTCTTTGTTTTAAATCTTTGGTGATTGCTCTAGGGTTTAAATATGCATCTTTAACTTATCACAGCCCAATTTTAAATAATAGCCTATAATTTCCTAATAATATAATGAGCTTAAGACACAATATCTGAAATGTCTGGGACCAGAATTCATTCAAATTTTGAATTTTTTCAAATTTTGGAATATTTGTGTTAAACAGATTGAGAATCCCTAATCCAAAAATCCAAAATCTGAAATGCTCCAATGATCATTTCATTTGAGCATCGGGTTGGCACTCAAAAAGTTTTGAATTTTGGAGCATTCTAGATTCTGGGATTAGGAATATTCCACCTGTACTACAATTTCTCCCTCCCATTCTTTGCACTGTTGCCATATATTTTACTTCTACATATGTGATAACAAAATATTCATTCTTATTTTTCAGTGTTTTTTACTTAAGCAGTCAGTTATCTTTTTAAATATATAAACAACAGTCTTTTATGTTTACCAATATATTTACAATTTCTGGGGTTCTTCATTCCTCTGAAGAGATCGAGTTTCCATCTAGTATCATTTTTCTTCTGCCTTAAGACTTTATTTAACATTTCTTGTAACAGGTCTGCTAGCAATGAATTCTCTCAGTGGATTTTTTTTTTTTCTGAAAATGTCATCATTTTAGATGTTTTTTCCTGGATATAGAATTTAAGATTTATAAGTCTTCATCTTTTGATACTGATCTCATTCCATTATCTTCCGGTTTGCATTGTTTCTGATGTGAAGTCAGTTCATTTTTGTCTTGCGTTTTGTTTGTGATGTGCCTTTTTCTTCATTTACTTTTATGACTTTTCTCTTTATCACTGGTTTCAGAAATGATATGTTTTGGTGTGGTTTTCTTTTCTATCTGAAGTTAAATGAACTTGGATTTTTATGTTTCTATTTTTCATCCAATGTGGAACAATTTTGGCCACATTTTTTCAAATATTTTTTTATGCCCTCACCCCTTCTGCAACTCCAATTCCATATTTGTTATACCTCATGGTATCAGGACACTTAGGTGCTGGGTTTTTTTTTTTTTTTTGGGTACGGAGGAAGGGGGAGGGTTCAGTTTTCTTACTCTCTAATTCAGTTTTTATTTTACTTTACTTACTCTTTTTTAGACTTGGGGACTGGCTAGTATGTCCAGGCTGGAGTGCAGTGGCTATCCACACATGTGATCATAGCACACTACAGCCCCAAACTCCTATACTCAAACTATTCTTCCACTTCAGCCTCCTGAGTAGTTAGGACTATAGGCACATGCCACTGTACCCAGCAGCAGTTCAGTTTTTCATACTTACTTCAAGTCTATTGATCTTTTTAACTGGCAATGTTTATTGCATTGAGAAACCCACCCAGTGGATATTCCATTCAGATATGGGAATTCCTAGAGCTAAAAAATATATTTTCTAAGACTCTCTTCATTATTTTAATGTTTTACTTTATATCCTTGTATATGTGTACAATTAGATGTTTTAAAGTCTTTGCTGTTTACATTATTGCTGTCATTTCTTGCTCTGTTTCTACTGATTGTCTATTCTCTTGGTTTGGGGTTACATTTTCCTACTTTTTCATGTCTTATAATTCTTGGCTAGATGCTGATCAGTATCAAGGTTTTGTAAAATGTTTAGATTTAGTTGTCTTCCCATCTGGCTCTTTGTGTCTATTCTCAAGTTGGTTAAAAACTATAAGGAAAAACTTTCTCCAAATCACAATGGCAAAATGTCCTGTTATTAAAAAATCTCTAAAAGTCTCTATTTTAATTTGAGGCTCTTTTCTTCATGACTGTTTTAATTTCTCTTTACTTTTTTAAGGGCACTTTGATTTTGGTAATATTCAAAGCACTGTAAAGTGTTTCCATGATGCTGCATCTACCCTCTTGTTGACAATGGGTATATGCTTCTCTACATCGCTGGGGAGGCCTCACAATCATGCCAGAGGGCAAAGGGAGAGCTTGAGCTGGGAAACTCCCATTTTTAAAACTATCAGATCTCATGAGACATATTCACTATCACGAGAACAGCACATGAAAGACCCGCCCCCATGATTCAATTACCTCTCATTGGGTCCCTCACACAACACGTCGGAATTCAAGATGAGATCTGAGTGTTGACACAGCCAAACCATATTACTCATTCTTTATTTATTTATATTTTTACTTTCATTCTAGTACCATACTGCAACTAAACCAGTGATTCAACTGCCAGCTCCAGTCATCCTTTTCTCAGCCCTAACATTCTGTGTGTTATAGAGGTAAAGAAATAATTATGGTTTGAGAAGTACTTTAATAGAGATATGCAAATCATGCTAAATATCCACATTTAAAAACTATCCTATGCAAACCCATCAATTTAAGAATTAGAAGACATTTTAAAAGGTAGGAAAATGTGACCTAAAACCAAGAGAAAAGACAGTCATTAGAAACAGATCAAGATCTGCTAGGCTCAAGCAATCCTCTTGAATAGCTGGAACTACAGGCATGTACCACCATCCCTAGCTGATATTTTACTTTTATATTTTTTAGTAGAGAGGAGGCCTCGTTATGTTGCCCAGGCTGGTCTTGAACTCCTTAGCTCAAGTGATCCTCTCACCTCAGTCTCCCAAAGTGTTGGGATTATAGACATGAGCCACCACACCTGAACATCAATTTTTTAAAAACACAGAAATCAGTAGTGTATTACTCAGAATAGTTTATTCCATGAATATATATCTATTTAATTAACCCCCACTTTTGGATATTTAAATTGTTTTCCAATATCATGATTAAATAGTTCTTGATAACACATTTTGGAGAAATTTCTAGAAATGTAATCTCTGGGTGAAAGGGTACACACATACGTATAGCTTTTGTTTGAGTTTCTTTCAGAAAGATAATACCAAGATGTTGGAATAGTATACTGTCTGGTTCCCTCTCCAAAGACCAACTCCTATAGAAAATACAAAGAAAAAAAGCCAAGAAATAAGAAAACCCAAAAACTCCCAGGGAAGAAAGTGGGGTGAAAAAGGACAATTTTGAACTGGTAAGTGTGCTAGCTGGTGGCTTGGGCCTTGGATCTGGGGCAGGAGGCAGTCTTTCAAATATGTGGGAGGATAAAACAGGAAATGAACTATTGGAGTTCTGCTTTTGACTATTCCATGACTTGAGTAAAAAACTTACAGTTCCCATATCTACAGGGACTCAGACTACAGTCCAAATGCCCTCAGAAATAAACCATATTATAAAAAGCTGAAGAAAACAGGTGGAGACTAACTAACCTTAGGCAGTAATTTCTCTGCCCTTTCCTGCTAAACCGTAAAGCTGGTAAATTACAATAAATAGCTTTGGCTGCTGTTCTCCCTGGTGGGATCAGGGAGGAGGGGAGAGATGGTGAAGCAGAGATCTGAGGTGTCATTTTGTAGACTTGATAAACTGTGATTTTTCAAGCAGCCTGGGGATTTTCTACCTACCTTTCATCCTTTGGGCTCACTGAAAATGCCACAGACTGGATACTAGTTTCTTCCCACATGTGATGTCATAGTAGCCAATATCCCCAGAGGGAAATTATCTTACAAGTCAACATATCAAGACATTGAAGAAGCACAACTGTTTTCAAAGAAAAATAAAATATTGGCATACAGATTCTAAGAGAAGCAGAAATATTAAATGTGATGTCCCAAGAACTTAAAATAAGCCTAATAAACATACTAAAAGAGATAAGGGAAGATATTAGCAGCATATAATAAGAACAAGAGAACAAAGAAGCAAGCAGAAATATTAGGTACAAAAATATAATACTTGAAGTATATAGACTGGATAAATAATAGAATTTAAATGAGGAGTAAATTAATGAATCCGAAGATCAGTTTGAGGAAATCTTCAAACCTAAGAACAAGGATATAGAAAATATAAAAGAAAGGCTAAAGGATTGACAGTGCTAACATCTCAATAACAGGAGACTCAGAAAGAAAAATAGGCTGGGCCTGGTGGCTCACACCTACAATCCCAGCACTGTGGGAAGCCAAGGTGGGAGGACCACTTGAGGTCAGGAGTTCAAGACCAGCCTGGCTAACACGGTGAAACCCCATCTCTATCAAAAAATACAAAAATTAGCTGGGCGTGGTGGCGTGTGTCTGCAGTCCCAGCTACTCAGGAGGCTGAGGTGCGAGAATCGCTTGGGCCCAGGAGGAGGTTGAGCCGAGATTGTGTGCCACAGCACTCCAGCCCAGGTGACACAGTCAGACGGTCTCAAAAAAAAAAAAAAAAAAAAAATTAAGAAGGATGTATTTGAAGGAATGATGGAGTTGAACAAGACAAAAAAAATCATGGATTTTATTTTTTTAAATTAATTAAAAAAATTTTTTTACAGTGGTGATTAGGGAATATCACAGATTTTCAAAGTATTGAAGGAAAAATCTTAAAACCTAGATTTTTACATATGACAATGCAGTCATTCAAATATGAGGCTATGATGACATATATTTCCAAGCATACAAGACCTCAGAAGACAGTTTTTGATAAAATGCTTAAATAGAAACAAATACGGAAGATAATTAAAAGATGTGTGAAGTAATGCTGATAAAATATCTTGGCAAAATGTGCTGTTTTTTTAAATAGCCAACAGCTATGAAAAGGAGAACATAGGGGCATAATGGTTTAGGATTTAAAGTAGATAGTAGCAAATGATGGGGTAGGAGAAGATGAAGAGACAAAGGGATGTCAGAATGTACAAGATTCTTTGTAGGAGAGATATATATACATCCAATTTTTTTTTTTAGTAATAAAAGATTCAAAATAAATTCAGAAAACATTCAAAGTGTGGGGAAAACTTAAATATCGACAATGGTGACACACACTGTAATGTATAAACAATTACAATTATAATTACTATTTCATTTATTTTTGTTAGTGTGTCCATGAACTTCCTGCTTATGATCTTTACTCCTTTTTCTTTTTGTAAGGGGAAATACCCTTCATTTTTCTTCTGATAATACATGGTCACTATATGGTTCAAACTCTAAGATAAGGGGAAAATCTCCTGGAGTTAACTACAATCAGATACATACTATATATCAAATTGATACATACTATATATCAAATTGATATATACTATATATCAAATGTAGAGGACATCAGACCATATCATTGTTCATTTCTTCTGCAACACTCACCTTCTTGAACATGATGCTTTACTTATTCTTTTATCAAAATATTCATCTTGACACATGTAACCAGAAGTTTTAAGAGCTATAAGGAAGTCAATTCAGGGCATTATTAACTGAAATTTCTAGTTATGCAAAAGCAGGATACTGTTGTAGTGCAGGATTAAGTGGCAGAGGGAGTTTAACTGAAGCAAGACCAGGCAGATCAGAGACCAGTGGTCAGGGTTAGCACAATCAATTCCCAGTCAGTCCAAAAGGGGGGTGACCATTACATGGCTTAGTTGAATGTGGGCACTGAGATTTCCTGTGAATGTGAATGTGGGCTCAGTATTTCCTGACTCAAAGGAAACTCAGTCTGGGGTATACCTGAGGGTGAGAAGAATACCAGATGCCATCAAAAGACATTGGAAGGGGAGTGGAAGAAGCTGAGAAGGAAACCTGAATTGACCAAAAAGCATTAAAGATGCATATAACTGTCAAAGATACGTCCTCACCAAAATCCCCAGAACCAGATAGTTTTACATTTGAGTTAGCACACATTAAAGAAACAGTAAATTCCTTTCTTAAAAGGAGCAAACATGCACATCTAATTTTAGAAGGCTAGTGTAATCTTAATTATAAAACCAAACAAGGAAAATAAAAAAATTACACTGCATTTAACTTAAAAATATAGATTCCAAAATCTCCAATAAGATATTTGCTAACCAAACACAACAGTGTATTAAAGAATAATACATCATGATCAGGTAATACTTCATGATGCAAACTATGAATGCATGGATGGTTTAATATTAGAAATTCTATACATGTAATACATAACATTAATATACCACAGGATGAATACCTTATGATTATTTTAACATACACATCATAAAAAGCATTGTTAAGTTTCAATAGCTATTTATAAGACTGCTTAGCAAACTAAAAATAGAAGAACCTTTCTTAATTTGCTAAATGTTATATATTAAAAACATTTTGTAAGTATTAATTGAGAAACTTTAGGTTCACCTTTATGATGAGACATGAGATGGCCAACATCACTACTACTCTTTAACATAGTTCCAGAGGAACTAACAAAAAAAGATATAGGAAAGAAGAAAGAAGTTTAAATATAAAGATGGAAAGGAAGGAAATAATATTATCATTAATTTCAAATGATTATAGTCATCTATTTCAAAAAAAAGAACAATCTGTTAAGAGGGTTTAGCAATATAGTTAGAACAAAGATAAACTTTTAAAAATATCAGTAGCACTCATGTACTCCAGCAACGAACATCAAGAAAATATTTTTAATGGGATATTTAAAATCTGAATGTCTACTTAAAGAACATCATGCATAAAATTTAAAAGTTGAAAGAATGGAAGCAGATATTTTATAATATCTAAACTGATAGGAAATTAATATCGAGCACATACAACAAATTCCTATAAAACAATTGAACCCAAATGAAAAAATATATAAAGAATATGAGAAGCAAGTTCAGAAGAGGGAAATCAAAAGGCCAACAAGTATATGATGAGATACTCAAACTCAATAGTGATTTTAAAAAACTCAAATTAAAACAATGATCTATAAAATTACACACATTAGGCTGAAAACATGAGTAAGCTGGATAACACTAAGGGCTGACATGGATGATGAGAAGGTTATTGCTGGAGGCTGTAAAGACCAAAGTATTTATGTGGAGGAGCATCTGATAGGGATTGGTTAAATTAATCATAAACATATATTCTGTCACCCAGCAATTCTGCTCCTGGGTATATATTCTAAAGAAATCCTTGCAAAGTTCCATGATAGGACATGATGAACATCAGAATGTTCGTCATGATGTCTGTGGTAAAAGGAAATTGAAAGCAATTTGGATGGCAAACACTGAGGAAAATGGGTAGTGAAAATATGGCCGCCATATACTGTGGATTACCATGTAGCAGTAAGAAGCAGTAAAAACATGGCAACATAAATAAAGTTTAAAACTTAAGGTTATATGAAATAAAATAGTAAGAATCACAATGAGATACACAGCATGATCTCACTTACACTTATTTAAATTTCATGTATATAAGTCAGGGTGAGGAGAGGTCAGAGGTAAAACAAATTGTTTTTTTTATTTAAATTTCATGTATATAAGTCAGGGTGAGGAGAGGTCAGAGGTAAAACATAAGATGCTAATGTTGAAGCTGACATACATGTGGCGGTTCATAATATTCTCCCTTTTCCTTTTTATTTATTTGAAATTTCTCATATAAAAATTTTAAAATGTATGCATGCAAAACAATACTCATTATGAAAATATAAACAAAATAGAACAGTACAATAGATATTATTTTAGAATATCATAATATTAGAATGATTTCCTATGGGTCAAGGGCAGGAGAATGAGACTGGAAAATTTATAAATAAATAAAACAAGAAGTGCTTTGCATGAACCAGTAATGACAGTGCCCCATGGACCTAAGAGTGTGATTAACTCTGCTTTCTCTTTGTGTAAAAGGTCTTTTAAAAAAAAGATGCCAGGCAAGGTGGCACATGCATGTAATCCCATCACTTTGGGAGGCCGAGGCAGGAAGATGGCTTGAGCCTAGGAGGTCGATGCTGCAGTGACCCATGATTATGCCACTGTATTGCAGCCTGGGCAACAGAATAAGACCCTGTCTCAAAACAAACAAACAAACACACGACAACAACAACAAAAACCAGAAAGTGCCCGGCATGGTTAATGCACACCTGTAGTCCTAGCTGCTTGAGAGGCTGAGGTGGGAGGATTGCTTGAGCCTGGGAGCTCAAATCTAGTCTGAGCAACTTAAAGAGACTACATCTCTTAAAGTAAAAGATATATATATATATAAATTTTTTTTTTTTTACTAGAAGGATCTGATTTAGACTGTGGAGAAGAAGGAACCATAAAAATAGTTATCTAATCATTATAATTCAGAAAACAATTGAATACCTCTTCCAAGTAACCAAGTCACCATATATAACTACGTAAATGAATTAGAAATAAGTAATATCACTTATGTTTTCAAAAGAAGTTATTTCTGACAATAATATTCATTATAGAAAACTGGCAAAAATCATTAAACAGTTAACCACAAATTAAGGAGAAAAAATAGACTCTAAATACTTGCACTCTAGAAGAATAAAGAAAAATAGAAAAAAGAAAAAACACTCCTGCACTAGGGGCTGTAAACTGTTTTACTTGGCTTATGTAGTAGCAAAAGTGGACTTTTTTTCAAAGGAAAAATTTTCTGCTGCTATTCAAAAATAAGGATTTTTCAAATTTATTTCTGTTCTTTAAAAAAACTACTGAGAATTGATTTTACAGCATCTAATTTCCATTGAGCAAGGATCCTAGAACTGAATAGGAGCAACCCGTTTACAGGTCACATACTCTCCAGGCTTCCATTGTCCCCATTTGGCAAGGAACATTAAAATATTGTTTTTGGAGGTTTATTCCCCTTGTATCTCACTTGAAATTTTAACAAAATGTGGTCAGAAATTTACTTAGTCATGTAAGTATGTAAGCAGTCATGGGAGGCGTGAACAGAAGGTGCTACGTGAAAGAATATGCTAGGTAAAGAGAAATTTTGGGGGAGCCATGACAAAATGAAAAGAAGTTTGTATTCAGGGGTTATAATGTTATGAGTATATGAAACTATGACAGAGTGTTTTGGAGTGGATAAAGAACAAGTTCTTAACTTGTTAAAGGGGCTGATTAATAAATACATGAAAAGAAAACAGTGCAATGAATGATAGTTTTTCTGTTTAATTATTTTTTCACATTAAATTCTGCTGAGTTGTATTCACAGGTTTGATAGAAGTTACTTTTTTTATTGAGACAGAGTCTCGCTCTGTCACCCAGGCTGGAGTGCAGTGGAGCGATCTCGGCTCACTGCAAGCTCCGCCTCCCGGGTTCACGCCATTCTCCTGCCTCAGCCTCCTGAGTAGCTGGGACTACAGGCGCCCGCCACCACGCCCGCCTAATTTTTTTGTATTTTTAGTAGCGATCGGGTTTCACCGTGTTAGCCAGGATGGTCTGGATCTCCTGACCTCGTGATCCGCCCGCCTTGGCCTCCCAAAGTGCTGGGATTACAGGCGTGAGCCACCGTGCCCGGCCAGAAGTTACTTTTTTAATTCTTTATTCTTAACTGGTTTGCACTCGTGTATTACAATTTATTATTTTTTAACCAACCGCTTATTACAAATGAAATCTGATACTTTCTGTCAAGATGATATTATGGAATAAAAATTTGTGTCTGAATATGAATGAATGCAGTTGTGAGGTAACTTAGGAGCAGTGATAAAAAGTAAACAAGTTTAACAAGTCGAATTATAATCTGACAACCCTAACCATTTACATGAAATTATATATGGGGCTATAGTTACTACTTACCTTTAGTGCTTAACTTCTAAAGATCTTGTCTGTAAACCATAAAGCCTTCAATGTCTACTTCCCACATGTAGAAACTGACATCTTCAATGTACATCTAAAAGAAAAGCGTAAGAAAATATAGTGAATTTGAGATTATAGATATTGCTTCACTTATTTTAAATATAAAAAAATTGAAATTATTCTTCATGACTTTATATAATAAGCCTGGGCAAAGGGATGTATTATAGGACATATTTTATGTAAACAAACAGCAATAACACTATGATTTACCCTTTAGAAGAATCAGAATGTTTTGTGGAACATATGTTATGATCCATCTCAGAGTTGAGTACTTTCTATAATACTAATTTGATCTGGCTACCTAGTTTCTATGCAAAATTTTTATACGATTTAAAATACATAAATTCTGGTGTCCTGCAGAAACAGAGCCCCATTCTAAAAAATAGTGTCCCTGCTCAAAATTATTACAAAAATATTCTTAATTACACTTGAGTTGCTTATAAAAGCCAAAATCATAGAAATCAATTAGTTCATCATTCTGTCCTCATGAAAAATTCAAAATTCTATTCCTCTTATTACTTAAATCTCCCCAGTCAGTACTTTACACCAACCTGCTAAACTTAGCATAAAAAAAAGCCCTTTAAATAAAATTTCCTCTAATAGACAAATGTGATTATCCAGAGAGAGCGTTTTTTGCCTAAAGAACTTGATTGTGAATTCCTTGACAATGCAGTTAGGGAAACAGGATTTGGAAGCTACAGTGCCATACTTAGTATGTACTTTTCATTTTTGTTTTGTTTTGAGACAGGGTCTCCCTATGTTGCTCAGGCTGGTCTTGGGCTCCTGAGCTCAAGAGATCCTCCTATCTCATCCTCCCAAGTAAGTGGTTTTGAGTACTGTAGATTCTCAAGCCAAACATAAATGATTTTTGGATTAGCAATATCATTGCTCCTTTTGGTCATTAGTGCATATGTCGGTTTTTCAGTTGCAGCTGTACAATCAAACACTTGAAACACTTTTAAAATATATTCACACTCAGCATATTCTTTACATATTATGGTTTAATTAGTATGAGGTAGGGCCAGGGCTCAGGTATTTTTAAAAAGCATGAAGGAAGGATATCTTTTTCTCCAGTTGAGAAACAATTTCACTGCAACTATTTAGCTTAGTTTCTACATATTAATAAGACATTAACTTCCAAAAATACTATTTACGGATGTCTATGAAAAACATCGAGTTATTTCTAATACAAATACTAAATGTCAAAATGATTTGAAAGCTTCCATGATACACACAAACATACCTCAATGACCATGTAATATCTTAGATACAAGGATGCAAGCATGATGCAATTGGTAGCTGGCATGAATCTCAAACTGTAATGCACTTAAGGACCAAAGTAGTACTTTAAAATCTAGAACCCCAGGTGCATGCCCACAGTTCTCGTTCAGAACTAGGCTGAGGCAGATTCTCTATTCTTTACAGGCATCTTGATTATAATGTAGATCTACAGTCCATGTAGAATTGTGATCTAAAGCACACATATGAACACTGACTATTACTAGACTCTCATTATTAGCATTTATGTAAATACTTCTTAAGTTTTCTAAGATTATATTTCTAATCTTTAAAGATAATCCCAAGACCCACTAGCTTAGGAAGGAACTTTGAACATATAGTAAATAGCACTTCAGCAATAAATCAATGTAGACATACTAAAATAATGTTTATGGATTACATCTTTTGTAAGCTTTGCTATCCTCTTAGATAAACTGTGTAGGTAGACAATCAATAAAATACTGTGGCAAAAAAGAGGGAAATGTTATATTCCATAATGAAAATTTTACTGAAAACCTCACATATAACTAGAAACATGCCCTTGATGGCTCAGAATCAATTTTTTTTTTTGTCCTTAAATTAGTGGGGGTGGCAAGCTGGGGAGAAGCACTTCTAGCTTCGTTTTCTGTTTAAATACAAAGTCAAAAATTTTATAAAGTCTTGAATCGTCTCTCTCTCTCTCTCTCTCTCTCTCGTAACTACTAAAAATGACATGAAATAGGCTATTAATGTTTTAGTTTTGAAAACTGTTGTTGGGCGCAGTGGCTCAAGCCTGTAATCCCAGCACTTTGGGAGGCTGAGGAAGGTGGATCACCTGAGGTCAGGAGTTCGAGACCAGCCTGGCCAACATGGTGAAACCCTGTCTCTACTAAAAAATACAAAAATTAGCTGGGTGTGGTGGTCTGCGCCTACAATCCCAGCTACTCGGGAGGCTGAGACAGGAGAATCGATCTCTTGAATCCAGGAGGCAGAGGTTGCAGTGAGCCGAGATCGTGCCACTGCAATCTAGCCTGGGCAACAGAGCAAGACTCTGTCTCAAAAAAAAAAAAAAAGAAAATTCTTATAAACAGGTCCCCAAATACTTTGCAATAAAAATATATTCATACACATATACCATTTAAGATTTTTTTCTGGAAAAAAGAAAAACCTCTAATAAACAGAGGTAATTATCTGAGTCTTTGTTACATATAACAAGGATGGAGACCTTAAAAACTACTAAACCAGAGAAGAAAACTATACTTTAGCTCTTATTTTCCTTACCTAGTTTGAAGTTCTCTTAATAAAGTATTCTTTTTACATGCATGTAATGCTAAGGATCTCAGATTTTCTACAAATTCAAATCAATCGACAGTTTATCATTGCAGTTTATATTTTTCTGCATATTTTAATAAGAACCAATATCTCTGTAAGTCACAAATAGTCTACATCACAAAAGAATTCAATCATATTAATCTTTAATGATTAAAAATACAAGTTTCCAGATAACAGGCATTGTTAAGTAGCACTAACATTTGTCACGTAAATTACTAAAACTTATTTCTTGCTTTTAAATATAGTAAATAATAGCTAACATTTACTGAGTTCTAAATTATAAGTAGTATAGTTAATTCCCACAACAATCCTAAGAAGTGCTTATGTTCTTAAAAAGTAGAAAATAAAGAAGTGCTATTATCATCTATATTTTACAGATAAAGAAAGTGAGGAGCATAGACCACGTAAGTTATCCAAGGTTCCATAGCTAATAACTAGAAGAACTGGATTTCAAACTCCAGCAGTCTACAATTAACTATGGTATTTTCTGAAGGCCCCATCCAGTAACCTAAAATCTCCAATAACTCTGGAAGCCTCAGAAATTAATATGAAGATATCTTTGGTCAGGTTTTCCATCTGCAAACAAAATGCCATGGTGTTCCACTTCCAACTTTGCTTCTTCCTCACAAAAAAAGATGATTACTAAGCCCCACTTAGCTCTACATACATTCTATTATTCCTGTGCAGTCTAAATAATAAGGTCTCTATGACACGAAGAGTTTTCTTAAAACCTTGGTTTTGCTTCTAAATGTAATATTCTATGTGCCTAATCACATTAAGATCCATTACGTATGGTTCAATACTGAGGTACAAATTTGTGGTTTTAAAACATTTTCAATTCTCTTACAAAAAATTATACCTTCTTAAAATATGACTGCAATTTCAATGTTTTATTGTATTTTCACAATAGCTATATATATTTATAAAATACAAAGTGAAGTTATGATTTATGAATACAATGCAAAATAACTAAATGAAGCCAGTAAACATGTCCACCTCAAATACTTAATATTCTTTGTGGTGAGAATATTTGAAATTTACTGTCTTAGCAATTTTGAATTTTACCATACTCTACTTTTTCTTTATCCATTCATCATCTTAGTTTGATTCTGTAACTTGGCTATTGTGAACAGTTCTGCAGAGAACATGGGAGTGCAGACATCTCTTAAAACAAACTAATTTAAAATGTTTTGGGTGAATATCCAGAAATGGGATTGCTGGATCATAAGATAATTCTATTTTTAGTTTATTGAGGAACCTTCACACAGTTTTCCACACGTGTACATTTCCACCAACAGTGTACAAAGGTTTCCTTTTCTTTACATCATCGTCAACATTTGTTATCTTTTGTATTTTTTTTTTTTTGGTAATGGTCATTCTGAAAGGTGTGAAATTATATATCATTACACATTTAATTTGTATTTCCTGAATGATTAGCAATGTTGAGAAGTTTTTCATATATCAGTTGGACTTTTGGATGCCTTTTTTTGAGAACTCTATATTCCGGTCCCCTTCCCATTTTTAATTTTTTTAAAATTTTCTTGCTATTCAGGTGTTTGGACTTATTATATATTTTGGATATTAACCCCTTATTCAATGTATGACTTGAAAATATTTTCTCCCAATCTGTAGGCTGTCTCTGTACATTGTTTCCTTTGCTGTATAGAAGCTTTTTCATTTGATATAATCCCCTTTATCTATTTTTGTTTTTGTTGCCTGCACTTTTGGGGTCAAATCCAAAAAATCAATACCCAGACCAATTTCGCAGTTTTCCCCCTAAGTTTTCTTCTAGTAGTTTTACAGTTTCTGGTCTTAACATTTAAGTCTTTAATCCATTTTGAGTTGATTTTTGTATATGGAGTGAAATAAGGGTCCAATTTCGTTCTTCTATATGTGGATATCCAGCTTTCCCCAACATCATTTATTGAAGAGACTATCCTTTGCCATTGTTTATTGTTGACATCTTTGTCATAAATCAATTGATCATACATGCATGGGCTCATTTCTAAGCTCTCTATTCCAGTCCACTGGGGATGTGTTCATTTTTATTTTAATTTTTTTGCTAGCACTACAGCATTTTTAATTACTATAGGTTTGTAGTACAATTTGAATTCAGGTAGTGTGATGACTCCAGCTTTGATTTTTTTGCTTATGATTGCTTTGGCTATGCAAGTTTTTGCTGTGGTTCCATATAAATTTTAGGATTTCTTAATCTATTTCTATGAAAAATGATGTTGGAATTTTGATATGGATTGCACTGAATCTGTAGATAATTTTGGGTAATATGAGCATTTTAAGAATATTAGTTTCTTCAATGCTAAACATGGGATATCTTTCCATTTATTTGTGTCTTCTTCAATTTCTTTCATCAATGTTTTAGTTTTCAGTGAACCTGTGTAGTTAGATTTATTTATTTATTTATGAGACAGAGTCTTGCCTTGTCACCTAAGCTGGAGTGCAGAAGCAAGATCATAGCTCACTGTAGCCTCTTTACTGCTGGGCACAAGCAAATCTCCCATTACGGGATCCTTGGGGTGTCACTTTGCCAGCCAGAAACCTCTGTGGCTAGTGGCGCCTTTGCCTGAGTTTTGCTCGGGTCCACTGGGCTCATTCTGTCCACTTGTGCACGCAGACTGAGTTCGGCTCATGATACTGGCCCAGATCCACACTTGCCAAGGATGAGCCTGGCAAGGAGTGGCAACGGGTGTGTGAGCAAGCGTGGGGTCCGACCACTGCGCAGAACCAGGCGTACTGGCTGCAGCGGGGTGGGCTGCCCCAGGCGCTGGCAAAGGTACCAGCTACGTGCAAGGCTATGGCTGGACGAGGCATACCGCAAGCAGTTTCCACTGCAGACACCTGGGAACACAGTGGCGCTTGGAAGCTTGGAGATGCCAGGATACACAGAGCCACAAAGAGGGTGTCACAGCACTGGCTCAAGAAGCCCCCTGGTTTGGGCTCCCAGAAGGGTTACAGCTCGTCTCTTCTTTCTAGTCGCCCCCATTGTGGTGAGTGGGGGGCATGTTTTAGCCCTGTTTGTTACTGCTCTTTCAGTGGTGCCATTCGGCGGGTCCCAAGTTCTTGTCTCACCATCCAGCAAGAATGAGGTACGCGGACAACTGGATGGTCAGCAAGGCAGAGAAGAGCTTCACTGAGCAACAGAGCGGCTCTCAGGAGATCTGAAGTGGGTAGCTCTTTTCCGCAGGCAGGTCGTCCTGATCAGTGTCCAGCTCTCAGTGGCGAGGAGACCCATGGTGGCTGGCTGCTTTCTGCAGGCTGGTAATTAAGAGCTGAGGAGACCTGAAATGGGTAGCTCCTTCCTGCACCTGGTAGTCCCAATGGTCTGTATGAGTCTGACTGACTCCAGAGTTTTTATGGGCTTCAGAAGGGAGGAAGTACATGGGTGACTGGTCCATGGGCAGCCATGGCGGGTCTGGAAAAAGCACCATGTTTTCACTCTGGCTGGCGGACTCCACCTGGAACTGACAGCCTAGCCCCCACGCTTCAGGCTGTCCCTAGTCTGAAGATGGGGCTTCACCAGGGACCTGCCCCTTTCCACCCAGGAGCCTGTCTGCCTCCTGCTGCCATCAATCATGTCAACCAGGGCAGCCAGGCTATTCCTGTGGAGGGGTGCTTACAGGCCTGCCCCAGCCACCCTCTGCCTTCCCCAACCCCAGGCCTCCCGCCCAAAGTTTCAGAGGGGGCTGAGGTGGCAGGGGGAGCTGAGGTGGCAGGAGAGCTGAGGTCTGCACAGCCCCGAGCATGCGCACACTTGACTGGTCACAAGAGTGCCTCAGCTCGCCTTCAACCTTGCTCTGAAATGGGAGCAGGCACCGGGAGCAAGGAGAGGCCAGGCAGCAGGAGCAGGTGTCTTGGAGCCTGCAGGGGCAGGGTGGGCTTCCCAGGCCCCTGACAGCGCAGGGATGCCAGGGTCTACAGCCACTGCTGGGTGGCTGCAGGTGCTGTTCCTGGTTCCTGCAGGCTCTTCAGAGCACCCAGCTTTGGCTGCAACTCCCCACCTGCAGCTGGATTCTTTGCAGGGGCAGTTTCAGACAGGCCATTGCGGACATCACTCACACCTCAGCCTCCTGAGTAGCTGCGACTTACAGGCACATGCCACTGCACCTGGCTAACTTTCAAAATTCTTTGTAGAGATGGGGTCTTGCTATGCTGTCCAGGCTGGTCATGAACTCCTGGTGTCAAGCGATCCTCCCACTTCAGCCTCCCAAAGTGCTCAGATTATAGGTGTGAGTCACAGTGCCCAGGCAAATTTATTCTTAAATTTTTTTGTAGCTATTTTAATGGGATTTTTTTTTTTTTATTCTTGGAGAGTTCACTTAGTGTATAGAAATGCTTCTGATTTTTGTATGTTGATTTTTTGTATCCTGCAACTTTACTGTACTTGTTTATTCTAATAGTTTTTTGGTAGAATCTGTAGGGTTTTTTATACATAAGATCATGTTATCAGCAAACAGTGATAGTTTTACTTCTTCTTTTCCTATCTGGATGCTTTTTCTTTCTTTCTCTTGCCTAATTGTGCTGGCTAGGACTTCCAGTACTATAATGAGAAAGAGAGGTAACAGTGGGTATGTTTGTCTTTTTCTGGTTCTTAGAGGGAAAGCTTTCAGCTTTTCCCATTCAGTGTGATGTTAGCTGAATGTTATACATAGTCTTTATTGTGTTAAGTTCCTTCTATACCTAATTTGGTGACAGTTTTTAACATGAAAGGATGGTGAATTTTGTCAAGTATTTTTTCTTCATCCATATGAGATGATCATATGTCCTTCACTTTGTTAAGGCGAAGTATCACATTTATTGATTTGTGTATTTTGAACTATCCTTGCATCCCAGGGATAAATAACACTGGATCATGATGGATGATATTTTTAATGCGTTGTTGAATTTGGTTTGCTAGTATTTTGTTGAGGATATTTGCATAATATATACATTAAGATACTGGCCTGTAATTTTCTTTTTTTTAATGTCCTTGTCTGGCTTTGGTATCAGAGTAATGCTAGACTCATAAAAAGAGTTTGAAAGTATTATCTGCTCTTTGATTTTTTGGAAGAGTTTGAGAAGGACTGGTATTAGTTCTGCTTTAAATGTTTGATAGAATTTTGCCATAAGCCATCAGGTCCTGGGCTTTTCTTTGATGAGAGATTTTGATTACTAATTCAATCTCCTTACTTGTCATTGGTATGTTCAGATTTTCTGTTTCTTCATATTCAGTCTTCGTAGGCTGCATATGTCTAGGCATTTATCCACTTCTAGGTAATCTAATTGGTTGGTGTAGAATTGTTCATAGTGGTCTCTTATGATCCATTCTGTTTCTGTAGAATCAGTTCTAATGTCTTCTCTTCCATTTCATTCCAATAAAATTTCATTCTAGTTTTAAAATAAGGCAATTCATACAGAAAGAAAATATGCTTTCTACTTCCCTGAGATATTGGTATCAAATCATAAACTTTTAACAGTGATTGTTTTCATAGTATTAGTATTACGCAACTTTCTCATAGCCTTCAAGATCCCAGTCATTCTGATCTGACAGGTGACTTTTAAAAAAAATTCTAATTCACAAATATCATACATAGTTGAACAGAAACCGATCATAGCAAGAAGTTATAAAATAAAATAAAACCGCAAAGAATCCTTTATTTCAACAGAAATCAAACATTCAATGAATTAAAAATCTTTTTAGCTTATATTTGCTTTTTAAAAGATTCCAAATTTCTTCAGTATAACCATAGCTCTAATCATGCAATCCACAGATTTCTTTTATCAATGTTTTTATCACAGAGAATAATTTTAGCCTGAGCATACTTCAGCCATTACTTAGTACTAATTCAGACTATTAGTAGGTTTATTCCAGATTACTCTCTTAGTGGGCCTTAAATTACTTTTAAAATGATTTTAATGCAACTACTATCCTTTTGTTGTAAAGAAAAGAAAAATCCCTTATTGGGTATGACCAGGTCACTTTCGGGAACAAAGAACCAAAGGAAATTCTAAATCCTGTCCACCAAATTAAGCTTTGTGTTTACCCCTCTTGCAACTTGCCCAGACAATATGGCTTCAGTAGGATGTGAGCTCACTGAAAAAAAGTACAAAGAATCTAAAGATCTCTGTGAAAGTTCATAATAACCAGGCTACTCAGAGTATCAACAGTAAATGAAATATTTTCATTAGAGATTAAAAAAGAAGCACTCTTTTTTTCCTCACAAGCATTTTCTAAAAATATCTATCAGATCTGCATAAGGTATCTCTCCAGCTGGAATAAATAAGCAATCTGGTTCTGAGAGCCCACCTTTATTATATCCATTACTTGGGGAAGACCAGTGAGTGATTTTTGTGTAACTTGTATGCAAACACCTTGAGAGATTTTTCTGAGAGGAAGAAGTACAATGTTGTATCAAATATAGTTCCAAGAACATGTACCTTATCAATGTATTGGGCTTGTTGACATTAATGATCTAATAAGGCTGGGACTCAGTGAATGAGCTGACAGCTCATTCATTACTCTTAAATCTATATAGTTTCTCCCTGACTTCAAAAATAGGGTTCTTGAAAATCTCTCTGGATCAAGAACTCAAGGTTGAGAAAATTAATATATTATGAAGAAAAACAGAATTAGGTGATTAAGATCACATGAACATGAAAGTCTATGTCAATAGGCCTATAGTCACTAAAACAAAATTTTTAGAAGGATAGCAAACTAAAGATATGATCAATGACAATTCATATATTTTAACTTTAGGGGTAATTTCCATTTATTTTTCCATTCTTGCTAGTACCTTTCAAGAACTTCCTCTGGGCAGTGTTACAGAAATGCTTATGAAGCTACTTTACTTTTGGAATATATATATATATATAATTTTACTGTCTGCTTCCATCCAAATACTGGCACCTTTAGAAGTTTATGACTAGTATGTTTATGCTATCTTCTCTTTATATCTTCTCAGGTTCTGTTTCTTGCTGCACTGAGTCCTTAGCGATATCTCTGACACATTTCTTTTTTATTTTTATTTTTTAATTTGAGACAGGGTCTCGCTCTGGCACCCAGGCTGGAGTGTAATTGCGCAATCATGGCTCACCACAGCCTTGACCTCTTGGGCTCAAATGATCTTCCATCTAAGCCTCCAAAGTAGCTTGGACTCCAGGTGTGTGCCACCATGCCCAGCTATTACACATTTCTAGTAGTATATCCCTCCTCAGTGGTTCCAATGGAGTGCAGTTTGAAATCCCAGGTTTACTTTCCCACTTTATCATTTTCATGACTTTCTTAAAAAATCACTACCACTGACATCATCGTCATTTACTTTTCTCACATATCATATTCCTCTTTTTCTCATTATGACCACCAACAGGAATTGCCTACATTTCCAGAATGCCAGAAATTATTTTTCAGTGCTAGAAAGTTCTATAGTGGAGAAAAAAGAAGGGAAGGGAAGAAATGCAACAGTGACAACTACTGCTGATTTCACTGTTCAGGTTCATCCTAAAAATATGGATGAAATTACTGGATAAGAAACAGGGCTATTGAAGAAGGAATTTAACCAGAGGGCATATTTAAATTCCTTCTGAATCATGGTAGCCTTGAAGGTCTTTTCCAACTCCATGGTTTGATGAATGGCTAATTCATCAAATTAGATGAATAGAACTAGAACTTGTAGGAGCAAACAAGAAAAAAATACTTTCACAAATTAAACACCAAAGTTGTACTGCCCACTTTCGGATTCAGCCAAAAGAAACCAATAAGTACTTAACAGGGTATCATGATTTCTAAAAAGGTCTAAAGCAATATGGTAAAATATAGGCATTAGTTTTACCAGTAAGCAGTCTATTACCTAACATATTTAACTAGCCCCAAAGCGAAAACACACAAAATATAATAAAGTGGTGGTGGGCCACCATTACAAAACAAAATAAAGCAAGGAAACAAACAAATCACCAGATAAAAAATAGCAAAAGATTTGGGATTTGGCTCAACAAAAAAATGATGTTCCTGTTGATGATAAAGTAGAAAATGGTTCCCTGATTCTGGAGTGGGAAGAGGACAGAGGGATGCGCTGTTGTCTTTATCAACAAAAATTAGGAGATCCTAAAGGACGTTCACATATTTTCCAGTATTTTAATGGTGCAATGATAACATTTTTGGGCACTGGACATGTAAGACACTACCATTCCAAGAAAAACACTATTATAAAGAAAAATTTCATTCAGCTATCATAAATCTACTTCAATGCTTTTAAAAAAAATCTAGAATGTAGACTACAATCCTTTATTTACATGGTAGTAGCAAAGAAATGAATAGGTCTAACAGTGACTCCACTGTGTTCAACAGAACAAATCACTAGGGTGTTGTAGGAGCTAAAGCAGAAAATACTGAATCAGAACTTACAGTCTTCTTAGAAGACATTCTCTGTATAAAAATAGAAGGAAATCATATAAGTTTAAACAATAAGATATGGTAGACTCATGAATCAGTATTTGATAATTAAGGCTAATTTGAGGGGAACTAGAGGGAAGATATATTTGAATTAATTTATAGAAAAAAAATTTTAATAAATACCATTTTAATGGGCATAAAGACTAAAAATTCTTTTCCTGTAGATATGTTTTAAAGGAGCAGCTTCAAAATGCAGCTATAGATGATTAAAATTAGCATATAAACTGCTTATATACAAAGATCAAATTTGTTACAAGACTTTAGATAAACAATCTCTGTCCAGTATTTATGACATTAACAATGTAAAGCATAATCTTTTAGATGATGCATACTTCAGCCTACGTGACTTTAAAAATTATCAAAAAAACAGAAACACAACCCCCAATTAAAGAATCCTCATTAATAAATCCTCAAGGGAAAACACTTCAGCCAGCATAATTGACAAAAAAAATGCAGTAAGTAGTTACATATTAGGAACATATTAAGAAGTCATAAAAGAAAGAAATACAGAAGAAAACAAACCAAAATGAAAATTTCTGCCATAACCAAAACAAATACCAATAGGCACAAATAATTCCAACAATTTCCAGCAGGCACACACACACAAAAAAACACAGCAGAGAGAGGTGTTAGAATTCTGTGCAAGGAGGTGGAGAAGTACCCTCATGTGAAAATACTTAAAGAATTAAATGAGAGGCGGAGAAAATGCAAATACACAGAAGAACAGGAGCATCCTATCATCCTCAGTGATGTAGGAAAAGGAGGTTAGTTAATGTGACTAGAGCATCAAAACAGCCAGCACTTGGGAGAAACACTAGGCTCTGAGTTTCTGCAGATTTTTGGTGCAGGCACCCACAACAGTAAAAGAAACCATTTTACGTAAGGAATTCTGTAAGCCAGCAGTAATGCCTGATTTTTATCATGTCTAGAAACAGCTATCTTTTACCAGATGAGAATAATATTTCAAATCCTACCCAGAGCAGCACAATATTATGCCAATCTGACAAATAATGAAGAGTTTAGATAGGGAAAATAACACATTGACATGAAAATAAAACCCTTATAAGCAAAAAAAGATGTCTGGATTACATAAATTATGTACAGGAGTAAATAAAGATGGGGCCGTTACTGACTTCGCAATAACTCGCAAATCAAAAAATAAAATCTGAATGAGCAAGTGCAACCATAAAGAGCTTCTGAGTCATTCTTGTTTATTAGATTTTTTTTTTTACATTTAGAGAATTGTCCTGTCAAGTTTTTTAAGATACACAAAAAATAAATGGAATATAATTTTAGATTTCATAGGTGACAATACAAAAGCCATAAAATAAAATGTGAAGTATGTTAAATATTTCCAGAAACTTGCTGAATCTTCTCTGTTTATAATGAACTGAAATCACTAGGCAGAAAAATAACTATTCAAATGTTTAAACCAAAATATTATCAGTTTGCTCCATATGAGTGATTTAAGGCTTAATACTGCCTCTCACACATAGCCTCAAATGCTACTTAAAACTAATCAAATATTAAATGTTCCCTATGTTGCTGTCCTTTATAATGCTATGATTTTCTCATGATTTTATAGCACTGAGAATAGAGCTGTAGATACTGTTGCAGATATAGACATAGATATTTATAATAAAATATGCCCTATATAAAAACATGTTACATAAAAACTTAAATTGGCACAGAAGACTGCAAATCAATACATGTAAATTAATCTTAGTACGATGGGTTCATTTTCCAGAAAAATCAAATATAAAATATATAAAAACATCTATTCATTGGCTAGTTGCAACAGAGAACAAATAACCATTAGTAACTGAAACAAAAATTAAATATTCACTTCAGAAACAGAGAAAATAATAAAAAGATTACCTCAAAGTACTCAATATTTTTGGCAATATATGCTTCTATATTGGGTTGAATTGGAGAAATTGTCCTTTTTATTGGTAAAAAGGTCAAATATTGGTAATTTCATATGGTTCAGGCTAAAAGCATTACAGTTAACATATTTAATTCATTTCATTCTATGTAATATTACAATCTAAATGAAGAAAAATATATTCACTGTCTAACATCTGTAATTAAAATAATTTTTCTACCACATAAAAAAGATAAAAAAGGAACAAATACAATCAGTGATTCGTGTTGCTTCCAAACTACGAAATAAAGAGATTGGATCTTTTAGCAAATTTGAGCACATAATATGTAGATTGTTAGGTAAAAATGATTGTTGTTTTATTCTTTGATGATAAAGAATATGTAACAAGAGGAAAGTTATAACTGAGAACAAATTCACATTTGGAAAACAAGTAAACAATAAAGTATTTTATGATATTTATAATAGATTAAGAAACATTTTGGACATGTAAGCTTCTTCCTCTAAATTACCGCAAGTTCATAAAGTTTTTAAAAAATGGCTGAAAATAATAAAGGCAAGAAGGCCCTCACCAGATGTTGGCTGCTCAGTCTTGGACTTCCTAGCCTTCAGAACTGTAAGAAATAATTATCTTTTCTTATCAATTACCCAGTCTCAGGTATTCTCGTTATGGCAACAGGAAATGAACTGAAACAACCAGTGATTAATCAATCAATGTAAGTGAAACAGGACCAAACATTTATGTACTTATAGTTTAGCAAGAATTACAAGGAAGAAATTCTCAATTGTGCCAGGTCCTAAAAACGTCTTGTAGAAAAAAACATGAAAACAAAAATTAATATGGTCTTTAAATTTTTTCTTATAGTTAATTATAACACTAGTTATATCAAAATTTTGATATGGCTAATGTATGGTCAGAAAGAACAGTGTGGCTGTACTAGTTGTTAAAATACTAAATAATATAATACTTAAATACTGGTTGGAAAATGGCCACTGCTCCAAGCTCTCCAAATGTCCCCTTCTCTATGGACCCTACCCCGACCAAGACACCTCCATATTCCCTAAAGTTAACACCTGGTACAACAGGGATCCTCTAGTATTCTGGCATCCACTATAATGCCAGAATGGTTGGTGCCTATAGCATAACAGTTGTTACATGTATCAAACCTCTCCTCTGTTAATAACAGAAGATAGTAGCGGAAGCTTTGAGCTTGGAGTTAAAGAGGCTATATTACAACAGCTACTATCTGGGTAAATCCCTGGACCCTTCTAAAATTTCAACTTCCTCCTTTTAAATGAAGTTCTTACTAGCTACCTAGTAGGACTGTTTGTGGATTACATGCAATGACATAAAAGTGCTGATTAGCACACAGTAGGCATATCATTCACTTTGCCTTACTAGAAAAATAGTAAACACTACATGAAAAAATTAGTAAAAGATGTAGTATTTTACAAACGAGTTGTGTTTCAAACACTCATTTTTGAAGTCAGTAGTCTGGTAATTAGAATGCATTTTCCCCATACTAATCATTATATAAAAGTGGTTATATATGTCAACCACTTTTTATCTCAGTTTTTACTCAACTCAACTTTATAAATTATAATTTTACCCATAATACATTGTTTTCTACATGAAAAAATTGAACATTTATTGAACATTCATACATACCAAGCACTATTCTAAATATTGTACATTTAAGTTATTTAATTCTTGGCCGGGCATGGTGGCTCATGCCTGTAATCCCAGCACTTCGGCAGGCTAAGGCAGATGGATCACCTTAGCTCGGGAGTTCCAGACCAACCTGACCAACATGGAGAAACCCCATCTGTACTACAAATACAAAATTAGCCAGGCGTGGTGTCACATGCCTGTAATCCCAGCTACTTGCTAGGCTAAGGTAGGAGAGTCGCTTGAACCCGGGAGATGGAGGTTGCAGTGAGCCAAGATCACGCCATTGAACTCCAGCCTAGGCAACAAGAGCGAAACTCCGTCTCGAAAAAAAAAAAAGTAGTTTAATTCTCAAAGCAACTTTATGGATAGTATGCTCTGATCATCCCCAAATTAACTGATGGAAATCAAAGCTAAGAGAAGAAGTAAAGTGCTTTGGGTCACTTAGCAAGAAAGTGGCAGAACCAGGATTGGACCCAGGAATGGGCCTAAAGTCCAGGCTTAGGCTCCAAGACCTATGATCCTATTCATTATACTATAATGTCTTTGGAGTTATTTGAATTATAAAAGAACATTTTTTAAAAACCAAAACATTTAGAAAAAATACGTGGCAGTTTCTCAACTTGTGATATAAACAAAACTGGTCAAATTAAGCAAAAGAACAAGAAAAGTATACTGAATTATCCTAACACGCTGGTGGTTTGAGGAAAAGCAGGCTGAGACAGATAAGATGGGTGGAGACATAAAGTGGATTGTCTTAATACTTTCATTTGAGCATTTTATTACAACTTACTTTTAGTATCAAGGTGGCTGTTAAGTACTTTATTAGTTTATTTGGTACATTAAGTTCTCTGAATATTAGTTTTTACTGTCTTAGGATCTTATTTATTTACCATTTTTTATTGTTTTCAATTCTTTAGCATTTTAGGTGCCCCTAAACATTAATATTTGAGCATTTTAGAGGTATTAAGGTTCATTTTAGACTATAGATCTCCATAAACTTTTTGTTAGAATTATATTCTTTTTTTGTTAGAATGTATTTTTCCTAAGACTTTATTACTTATATTGATTTTACTAAAAGTTGTGTTTAGAATGCTAATAAGTGACCATGTAACACCCTTTTACTCACACACTATTGCTAATTTTTACTAGTATTTGATAGCCAGTAATTTTAACAATTTTGAGTCACAAAAAAATGAAAAGAGATCTGTCATCCTAAATATTTTAAATCTCAAATAAATTCAAACAGATCACCCTTATAGCAATTTAGAAAAATTGTCAATTTATTCTAAACAATTTATCATAACAGTGTAAAATAAATTAACATCAGCCTAAATGTGAATGATTCTAATCGTTGGGTTAATTAGGTAGTTGTCTTAGTTGGAGTTCCTCCAGAAGCTGACTCTGAGACAATGAATGAGTGAAGATAAGTTATTTGGGAGGGTCTCAGTAAACAGATAGGGGGGTGGGGAACATGATAACAGAAGGGAAGGCAGCTAATATATTAAGATAGCAATCACAGGCGCCAACTGAAGCTTAATCCTGTAGGGGAAACTCTGACAAATAGTGTAGGCACATGCCTTAGAATTGGCTAAGTAAGGGCCAAAGAAGTTAGTGTGTTTATATGCTGAAACCTGCCCATCACTGCTTAAGGTCTTCCCCTAGTGGCTCCTAGTAGCTCAAAGGCAGTCTTACAGCTTAGATGGAGGTGCTGGCCTTTGGAAGGCAGGTGTGCACAAAATGGCAAGGGATTTCAAACCATATGAGCAGACCACTCACATCACTTATTACATTAGCAAAACCATTAAGCATCCATAATTACCACAGTGATAGTTCTGACAAAGTAAATTTAGCCCTAAATGTTGGCGAAATTTTGGCAAACTATCTGAAAATACACTAACAATAGCTAAGTATTGTTACAGTAATGAGTTTGTAACTTTTCAATTCAAAATGCTAACAAAATAAGAGCCTGGTATCAGGATACTAGAAGACATAGAAAAATTCAAAGAATAATAATATCAATCTATGCTCCGACTCTTTCAAGAAATAATCTTTACAGTTCCTGGTATGATCCAAATTATAGCAAGAACAAACATCCACCAGAGCAAGAGACAAGGATGTGAAACATTGTCCCAAATAATCAGCCTGTCTGTTCCCCTAGTAAACGGCTACACTCCTACTGCAACGTGAAGGAAGATACTATTAAGAAAAAAAACGAGTATGGATTAAAGTCATTTGGAGGATCCACAAATACTTTCTCTGTGTAGACAATACTTCCTCAATCTAAGTAAGATTTTTCTTATTAAGCTTCAAATTTTTCCTTAGCTTTAAAGTCTTTCTTGGTCCCTATTCATAATCCTCTGCCTTGAATCTTAGGGCCTCCTTCTTTTGAATTGTTCGACAGCATTTGTGTTCCTTTGGGTCAGGTAAAGATGATGACCAGGAGGGCTCAGGTCCAGATCCCAGCATCCCCATAATGCCAGAGCTTCTTTGGTCAATGAGATGCTAAGTCCAATGGGTTATTTCTGGATCTTCACTTTGCTCAATGTCCCACTCTGGATTAGAGCTCACAGCTGAATGGATGGGTAAAACAGACTGGATGGTTAAGCCTAAGATAGGGGTGTTTGTGGTCACATATTGCCCACTGATGTGGGTTTATTAAAGAGTAGTAATTTCTTGAAAGCTAAATGTATCAGTGAAAAAGTTAAGTGTATGTAAACTATATATCGGTACCAGGACCAATATTTGTAGCTGTGAAACTGACTCATGGTTGTGATTACTTTTTGCAGAGAGTACAGAGAGGAAAAGGTGGAAAGCAGTATGTGCAAGAAAATGAAGAAATGACATTTCTTCTTAAACTGTGCTATGCTATAAAATCATACTATTTGGGTCAATTATGCATACATTTGCTTCCTCTGAATGATATCTTCACAGCATAGTCATCAGGCATTGGTCTATTGCTACTGCAGAGTAGTGCCCCAGAATTTGTCAGGGTGCCTATGTCATTATTCTGTAGGTTTCTGTGATTGCCAGAGTTACTTTTAAAGTGTGGGAGTGGGTTTTTGGGGAGAAGTGGGGTCGTAAAGAGAGAGGTAGCAGGAACTGAGAAGGATGGGAGATTTACCTTAAAAAAAGATATTTTCTTTCTAAAAATGAAAAAATCTGGAGAAGAAATACAATGTATTAAGCAGTAAACATTTAGGAAAAAGAATAAAGTAGAATTTTTGTATATTGTAAAAGAGCTGTTTGCAATGTAAAATTATATACTATAAATAACTCCCAAGTAAAGCAACATTTTATGTAGTATATGACTAAATTCTTATCTAAAGTTTTAATAGAAACAGAAATGTAGACCTGAAAGGAACCTTAGCAGTCCCTGAGACCTTGCCTTCCTTTTCCAGATAAAGGGAACACACAGCAAAAAGGCTGACTTGCTGAAGGTCATAGTCAGTGACAGATGGGCTAGCATCCAGGTCTCCCCATTTCTTTCAAATGTCCTTTTCACAAACAAATAAAAAATATTACTAACGTAGTTCTTTTTTTTTTTTTTTTTTTGGTTGCAATTTGAAGAGCTTTTCATTCAAGCTCCACAACGTAATACCTTCAACATAAATAATACCTCAAGAAGTATTATTAGCATTGTACCACCTCCCAACACGAACATGTTTCAAATCTGCATATCTCTACTTTTAATTCATTTTCTTACTAAGAGAATACTTGAGAAAAGATGTTTGTATGTGGCTATATATTAAGAACTAGGCCTTGACTGTATTCTTAGCAATTCCATTAATATGAAATATATCTGAGTTACCGTAATTCTATTTAAATTTATAGCAAGTCACCAGTCTCAAAGATAAAGCCATATTCTAAAAGGCATACCTTCTAAAATTAAGCAAACTGAGGAAAAGGGGAAAAGTGGGTATTATAACATCTTTAAAAATTATCCCAGCACTCTAACTGAAAGTTTTTCTTTCCCCCTTTCCCCCTCCACTGTGCCTATTGTTTTTATTGTTTTTCACGCCACTCCAAAACAACATACAAGTGTGAAAAGAGTACTCATATGGTTCTTCATTAATCCATAAAAGGTTTTTAAGTAACAATATCATCCTACTTCATTAACAAATCATCTGGATACAGGTTTGTTGGCTTGGATGTGAAACAGGTTAAAGGAAGTTCCAATCTTCCAAAAGCAGGCTCAGAATGAAGGCCAACATGGAACTGACAAGACTAGTCTACATCCAGCTGAGGGAAAGGTCCATTTGCAATAAAAGATGTAGAGAGTAAAGTGATGCTCTCACAAATGCACAACTGTTTAATTATGTTGAGTGAAATAGCCTTTGGTGAAAAAAAAAATGAAAAAGTAATCCTATTTATAGCACAGCTTCTATAAGAAAATGTGCTTTATGTTCCTTCTTTGAAGGCTAGAAAAACACCTTTCTCTTGTAGTGGATGCTGTCTACTGGCAAAGAGGCAACATGGAGGCTCAGAGAGTAGTACTTCCTCTCTTAGGAGGAGGTCCCCAGATACAGCACAAATGCAGCATTTATCAGGCCTTAACAAATCAAATTCTCTGACTTCAAAGTGCCCTGACTCATACTCCTAATGAATGGAACAAACCATAACAACTTAGCCATAGGAATGACAGATTTTGAAGGGATAAAAATGAAAATACTTTTTCCCAAACTGTGAATATCTGATCCAGATTCAACTAATATTTACTACTAAGTTTCTGGTTTACGCCATATACTTTTTCAAATACAATGTTCTTTAATTACCATTAATATCTTAGGGTATAGGTGTTAGCTTCATTTACCAGATGAGAAAACTGAGACTAAGAAGTAAAATCTCTGGTGGAAAATGGCAGAGTTGGAACCAGAACTTAGGTCTAGTATTCTGTCATCTTTTCATGCTGTTTTATGCTTCCTCTGAAAATAGCTTATGGTTGTGCCAGAACTAATATTTATCACATTTTAAAAATATTTATTTGTCTCTGTTTTATTCCAAAGTGATCAAGGTAGCTTACAAAATGCCAGCACCTCATATTAAAATGAAAATAAGGCCAGGTGCAGTGGCTCACACCTGTAACCCCAGCACTTTGGGATGCTGAGGCAGGTGAATCGCCCGAGCTCAGGAATTCGAGACCAACCTGGGCATCATGGTGAAATCCTGGCTCTACAAAAAAAAAATACAAAAAAAATTAGCCAGGTGCAGCGGCATGCCCCTGTGCTCCCAGCTACTTGGGAGGCTGAGGCAAGATGGTCGCTTGAGCCTGGGAGGCAGAGGTTGCAGTTAGCCAAGACAGCACCACTGCACTCCAGCCTGGGTAACAAAGTGAAAACCTGTGGAGGGGAAAAAAAAGGTAAACGAAAAAATATGTGAGAAAAGTAATTCAAAGGAAAATTATAAGTGGCAAAGGTTTAAGATTAAGAACGAACAGCAGGACATGAATGTTTAAAATATATTATTGATGATGGATAATACACTAACATTTAATATGTAAGACCTGCTTTATCAAGGTACAGTTTTGTTCAAAATATCATGACTAAAACAGAAACTGCATGAGAGGCCCAGTGATGTTATAATAGTTGAATATTTTATTATTATATAAAGAGTTGAATATTTATTAATTAGAATTCAAGCCACAATTTCCTCCTGGAAAAAAGCAGTGTATCTATTTAACATAATACAAAAATAGTGTGCAGTATAACAAGATTTACTACTAGCCTGGCTTTTATCCCATAAATGCTTTTGGGCCTTGTGACATAACAAATTCCTCACCATTGTGAAAAACTGATACACCCCTCAATTGGGTTAAAGGGAAAATGTCCAGTGTGTTTGTCAATACTTAAATTCACGTGCCTCTTCAATGACAGACGTGGTGGAAAATGTATCAAGGGAATGAAGTTTAATTCCACACTGGCTCAGTCCCATCTGCATGGCATGTTCTTGATCAGCACATACTTTGGTTTTCTTAGCAGATGCGGTACTTCGTAGTTTACTGAAAATCTGACATTCCAGGTCCTCTACTTTAAGCTAGTCACTGTAACCTCTTATGAGGGGACAAAATTATAATGACATACATTTTAAATTCTCCTATCTGATTACCTGCTTAACCACCTTCCTTCCTTTCTTCCTTCTCTTTTGCGCTTCAGATATAGAGATTCAATATGATATTGCTTACTTCTTCATTACGTCTCCAAACAGGTTATAGTAAATAGATAAGTATCATTAGTTTAACAATGATATTTAAGTACCATGACTAAAATATATCTCTGAAGAAATTACAAAAGCTCACCTACCAAACATCTTTCCTGTTTTGTTAATAAACCTGGCTCTCTAAGCTACAAATAATTTATTAACTCTATTGTATATGTTTCCATATATTACATATAATTGGATTTACGTTTGCAGTTTAGACTTCCATATTGTTAGCATTATATATACATCACAGCTCCTCTATAAAACTAATAATGCAGAAGATAACTGAGTCTTCTCCCATAATTCAATATAATAATATTTTGAACTCCTACGACATGCAAAGCAAGTTTTAGGTACTCTCGGGTGTTTTAAGAACACAGAGTTGAGGATATCAAATACACACAAATCACTATAAAAGTAGAAGTACAAATAAAATGCCATCCAAGCTAAAAGGAGGGAAGGATTATTAATTCCTTTGTAATTTTTAAAGAACTGATATAAAGCAAATTAAAATTTGGTGGACTAAGATTTAAAAATCAAATACTAAGGGGCTTAGATGCAAGTTCATCCCTAATTATAATTTTCAGTGAAAAAACATATAAATCTCTTCTGCTTATCCTTCTCAAAGGTATCTCCTACAGTACATCCTATCCCTCGAAATGATCCTACTCAACAGTTTCTCGCATATTTCACATGACCACTCAAAACACCATCACCTCTAGGAAGCTTTCTCACCTGATTCCAAAAGCTATGATTGTTCTCTATAGCATGTAATGGCCACACTACTCATTGTTTATTGTAATATCCAGGTACATTTCCACATTTTTATAACTACCTTATATACCACACCAAAATAATCTGTGATGCATCTTTTTTTTTTTTTTTGAGATGGAGTATTGCTCTGTCACCCAGGCTGGAGTGCAGTGGTGCTATGTCGACTCACTGCAACCTCCACCTCCTGGGTTCAAGCCATTCTCCTGCCTAAGCCTCCCAAGTAGCTGGAATTACAGGCACCCGCCATCATGCCTGGCTAATTTTTATATTTTTAGTAGAGACGGGGTTTCATCATGTTAGCCAGGCTGGTCTCGAACTCCTGACCTCGTGATCTGCCCGCCTCGGCCTCCCAAAATGCTGGGATTATAGGCGTAAGCCACCGCGCCCGGCCTCTGTGGAACATCTTAACACAGATTTCCATAGTTGGGTTTGGGTTCTTTATGTCTAGAAAACCCCACAGGTGTTTCTGATGTGCAGCCAGGGTTGACAGCCAGTGTGCATCACACACTTTCAGAACACAGACAAATTTTACATAGCACACAGATTTCTTCTTGAGTGCCAATTTTGATTGCTGCCTGAAACACCATGTTAAGAAGGGTACTAAAGCCAGTGCAGGTTCAGACTGCCTGGATCCAAATCTTGGTTTTGGTACCAATTACCTGTCTGACTTTGTACTTCAGCTTCCTTTTATGAAAACAGAGATAATGCTCATATTTACTAGAGTTGTTGAGGGGATTAAAAGGGTTAGTACCTGCACAGGGAAAGCTTAACTAAATATTAGGAATTGTCACAGAAGAGGCATTATGAGTTTTGAGTTATTTGCCAATTCAGACCTGAGAAACACTCTTGGGGGTTGAGTCTTAATGAGTATAATGCTATACCTATGAGAAAAAGCATTACATATATATACTGCTAATTGAGAAATACAGTTAGGGTAGGGTGTGGTGATTCACACCTGTAAACCCAGCACTTTGGGAGTCCAAGGCAGGTGGATCGCTTGAGCTCAGGAGCTCAAGACCAGGCTGGGAAACATGGTGAAACCCTATCTCTACAAAAATTACAAAAAAATTAGCCGGGCATGAGGCTGAGGCTAGAGGATCGCTTGAGCCTGGAAGGTGGAGGTTGTAGTGAGCCAATCGCACCACTGCACTCCAGCCTGGGAGAAAGAGCGAAACCCTGTCTCAAAACAATAAGAACAACAACAACAAAACAGAAATATAGTTAAAAGACAACTTATGTGCAAAATGAAGACTGTTTGTATTTGAGGCTTTGTGTTGTGATGTCCAGTGTGGCATAGAGGAATAACAGCTATGTGGTACATGAGAACAAGCACGGATTTGGAAACAGAATAATAGTGTCTGAGTCTTGATTAACTAACTACCTGTGTAACCCAGAGAAAGTCAATGGCCCTTTTTGTTTCTCCATCTGTAAAGTAGGTATAAAAGCAGTTTTTTACTTTACCATGTTTTTATAAAGATTACAGGAAATAATGGGGCCGGGCATGGTGGCTCACGCCTGTAATCCCAGCACTTTGGGAGGCCAAGGTGGGCAGATCAGAAGGTCAGGAGATCGAGACCATCCTGGCTAACATGGTGAAACCCCGTCTCTACTAAAAATACCAAAAAAAATTAGCCAGGCATGGCGGCGGGCGCCTGTAGTGCCAGATACTCTGGAGGCTGAGGCAGGAGAATGGCTTGAACCCGGGAGGCGGAGCTTGCAGTGAGCTGAGATTGTGCCACTGCACTCCAGCCTGGGGGACAAAGAGAGACTCCATCTCAAAAATAAATAAATAAAACAAACAAACAAACAAAAAGATTACAGGAAATAATGGATGTGAACATATCTAGTATATGGTCAGACACATGGTAAACATTCAATAACTTTGATGCTCTAAGCTAGTCCTCCAAATCATACTTAATCCATTTATAGTTAAATGACAGTATAAACGGCCAAGTATAACCTCCCAAGTTGTTATACTAGTAACGTTTTCTCTTGTCCTGGCTCTTCGTACCACGAAGGTTTAGGCTCTGGGTATAATGAGTAGACCACTGACAAAATCAGAGTCCCAAATGGCCAAAAGTCTTAAAGAAGCATGAGACTTAAAGAAAAACCTGCCATTTAAACCCCTGAGACAAGGGCTTCATGTGCTTAAAGGCGTTCAAGTAATACTTATAATTTTCTTTAGGTCTTTTGCTTTGTATGCTTGTTTTGCGTAACTGTCTAATTGTATACTTTTATATTCAACATTTTTCATGACATTTTCTCTTGAGCACTTCCCCATATCATTACAAATCCCTTAAAATATTATTTTCAATGGTTGCACAGTATTCTAGCATATGATGGATCATATATAATCACTATTCTATTAAACATTTATTTTATTTTTAAATTTTTACTATTGTAAATAATGCTGAAATTAACGTTCTAATTAATGTTAGTGTATTATTTTGTTAGGATAATTATTAAAAAAAATTTGAGATGAAATTCATATAATGTAAAATTAACCATTTTAAAGTGCACAAGTCAATGACATTTAATACATTCGCAATATTGTGTAACCACCACCTCTATCTAGTTCTAAAACATTTCCATCGTGATGAATATTTTTGAGATATTAATGAGTATGAACATTTTAAATGTTTTCAATATATATTGTTAAACTGTCCTCTGGAATAAAAAAGTTAATCCAATTTACACTTTCACCAGTGGCACCTGAGAGAGCCCATTTCATAGCACACTTACTTCTATGTGTATTATTAGTATCAAAAAAATAAAAAATCTTTGATAGTGAGAAAGTTTTAATATATCGTAGTTCTTCAATTTCAGTGATTACTAGTAAGGCTTTACCTTTTAAAAATATTTACTTGCTATCTAAGTTTCTTCTTTTCAGAACTGCCCCCAGTGATGAGATAATTCTGAGACGTTATCTGTGAGGCATTTGTAGTAGTTTTTACGGTGGATGCTTTGCAGGCTGCTATGTAAGGAATACCTGAGCTTGGGCTGGATGAGAGACACTGCTCAAGGTCTCTGAAGTGCCTAGAAGGTAGTTTCATGCTTTTAGGACTTAAGTACTCACTTTGGAGAAGACAACCTATTGTCTATGATAAAATACTATGCTTTTAAAAAAACAATAAACACAAATTGAAAATTTAAAGCATTATTATAGTAAAACACATGGACACAGGGAGGGGAACATCACACACTGGGGCCTGTTGGGGGGTGGGGGACTAGGGGAGGGATAGCATTAGGAGAAATACCTAATGTAGATGACAGGTGGATGGGTGCAGCAAACCACCATGGCACATGTATACCTATGTAACAAACCTGCACATTCTGCACATGTATCCCAGAATTTAAAGTATAATAATAATAAAAAAAAAAGTAAAATAAAAATGAACGATGTTTTGATTCAAATAATAACTTACAAAATTATTTAAATATTTAATGGTGACCATATTGCTATGTGATTGAAAGTAAAGAATTTAAAAAATCATATAAACTATAATAATGTACCAAGTGTGATAGGGACAAGTACTTATGAAGTATCTTTCTATGTGCCAGGAACTGTGCTAGCTATGGAAGAGGAGCAGTCAATAGGCAGATAAGCTTTCTGTTCTCACGAAAATTATATTATAGTAAGGTTGGCTATCATTCAATAAATAACAAGTGTGCTGAGCACTATCACAATCTTCTGATTTAAATGACCTATAAGTTTATGTTATTTCCTATAAATAATTATCATTGGTTTTTGGTCAAAATTAACCAAGCCTTCTATTAGAGTAACTAAATTCACTATTTATAAAGTTTGGCTAAGTGAAAGGCACTATGCTAAAATATGCACAGACGAAAAATAAAAATAAAAAAAATCCACAGACTCTCAAAGAGCTCACACTAGTGGAGAAGTTAGACATGTAAACAGGTTTTGTAGATCATGATAACTGCAAGAAAAGATCATACAGAAGTGTTGGTAGCACAGAAGAGGACATGATTAACTCTATTTGAATTTTCAGGAAAAGATTCTTATAGAAGATGACATCTGAGATTAATTTTGAAGGACAAATATGAATTCATGAGGTTGGCAGGAACCAAAGAGCACTCTTAGAATCTGTCGTGGCCTGGAGACTTGAAATGTTTCTTCTGGGGAGTAGTTATAAGCAGTTCGTTCCTGACAGTGTATAAACAGACAAGTGGGGCCTGTGGGAGCTGATGTTGAAGAGGCAAAAGCCAGATTAAAGCACCTCAGCTGCTATGTTATACAGTTTAAATTTAATCTAAAGTCAGCAGGGAATCATTGGTGGGTTTTGATTCTGGGAGATAAATTATTGTATGATCGTTTAAAATTATCGTTTTGGTCAACCAAATCATTTAATCAACCAAATACTTTAATAGGGCCTAAAGATACCATGTATGATCTGGCTCTTTTGTACCTGTCTGGGCTGATTTTGAGCCACTTTCCCCTATGCTGCATCTGGTAACAGTAAACTGCTTTCAGTTCCATTTTCTGGGCATTTGTACAAGTGGTCCCTTCATTTGGACAGTGTTTCTTTTCTCCCTGAAGGTCTAACTCCCTCTTATCTTTCAGATAGCAACAGGAGTATAGCTTACTCTGGAGAGTTGGCACTCATAAATCAGAGCTACCAGCCTCCCATGTGCTACTAAGAGTGCTTGATCTCAAAGTGCTTATTACACTGCTCTATGTCATTAACAGTCTCTATACACCAGTTACTATGAGTTTTCTAAGGGCAATGATCATTTCAAGTTTAATAACCATTATATCCACAATATCTAGCACAGGACCTAGAACACAGAAGGTATTCAACAAATATCTTGTGAATGAGTGTTGAATATGGTATGTGAGCCTGGCAGCAGACCAGCTGGGTGACCATGATAAAAGCCCAAATGAAGGCAAAAGTATCAAGGATGAAGAGCATAGGCAGGAGAGTAACATAGGAATTGGGATCAATAAAATGTGACAACTTACAAGATGTGGAGGACAAAGGACAAAGAGAAGAATGATAGAAATTACTTAATCTCTGAAGGACAGTTCCTAATTTTTAAGAAAACAGGAATTCAGGACCAAGACAATCATGTTTCCTGTTACCTGTCTGAACCCTCTCCTATCGCTCAAGCCAGGCACAATGGCTACCTCGTCATTTTCCCAAAATGCCAGGTACACTCCTGCCTCACACTGAGCAGCTGCTGTTTCCTCATCCTGTAACAGTCTTCCCCCAGGTACCCACGTGGCTTGCTCTATCACTTCCTCAGATCTTTGCTTAAATGGTAACTTTTCAGTGATGACTTCCCTAAGCGTCCTACTTAGAACTGCAACTTTTGTCCTCATCTTGGCTCTCCTTAGCAATCTTTCCCGCTCATTTTTCTCCAAAGAATTTGTCAATATCAGACACACAACATATTTTAATTATTTGCTTTGTCTCTTTCACTAGAAATATACCTTTCTGGAGAGGTAAATATTTGTTGTTTGTTTATATCACTATTGCACCCTCAGGGCCTATAGAACCTCGTAGGAACTCAATAAATATTTATTTAATTAATTAATGATTCAGTGAAGAACTGTACAGTGTTGCCCACATGGGCATATAGAGAGAAAAATACATGTAGAAGATGATAAGTTCATTTTAAGATATGCTAAATTACGGGCTGTCTCTGAGACATTAAACTGGTGCACAAGGGAAACGTTTCAGCTGGTTCTATCAAGCATGTCATATCTATAGACAATGCATAAGGGATCAAGAGAATTTATAAAACCCACAGAAATTGGGAAATACCAAATATTTAAGGAGTAGGCAAAAGAAGAAGAGCAAAGACATCTAAAAAGGAATAGACAAAGGACTAGGGAGAATATTAATAAAGGAAAAATAATTCCCAGGCCCTAACTCAGATTTATTGAATTAGAAACTTTGAGGTAATAAGACTGGCAAACATTGTCAAAATCACCTTTTTCAGAACTCTAGAAATTAAAAACTTAAAATAATCCAAAGAATATTTATTCAAGAAAAGTGGCTGAATTTCCATATGAAGAGCGAATCTTGTGGCATTTTAATTTGCACTAATCCCATCCTCTTCTCCAGTTGTAGAGTAGGCCGAAAGCCAAAAGCTTCACTATTATGGTAGCTGTGTAAACTAGCAGCTGAGCAGTCACTAAGAGGTTAGAACAGTTTTTAAATTCTACATTCTACAGTTTTAGGAGTTCCCAAATGTGCATTCTCATAGAATAGTCACCATTTGACCTATCCGGCAGCTCACTAAGCTCCGTTTTCAGGATTGTCTTCACTTCAGCTGACTCAGAACTGCCTTTATGCAACCAGTGCTACCTACAGAATATTTGTTCAAAAATAATCAGTGGCAACTGTTTAACAATGCAGGTGTAGGAGATGGCTTTAATAGCTGGAGCTAACAAGAGGCTTACAAAAAAATCAAAGAAAAAAATTGAAGAGTAAAATGTTCATAGGGGTCTACAAAAAGGACTACCATATTTCTGGGAATCTATACAGCCATGTATGGTGACTTGTGCATGATCACAAAAGACCTGAGAAAACTCTAAGCTCTCACCTCTGGCTGACTTTGAGGCTCTGTGCAAGCAGAAAGTGAAGGCTAAGGCTAAGACAGAGTAGTAAACAGTCTGCTGGAGCATTGAGGTCATCACCCAACACACACACAGAGGCCCTTCACAAAGGCAGGGAAACTTACCGGCTTAATCTCCCACTAATCATTAGTTGACCATAAAGGTAAAAGAGCAGAAATTTTAGTGGCCACACACAACAAAGAATACAGGTTTTAAGGAAAAATCACTCAAAAAACACATAGCAACAAAAACAAAACCAAATAACAACAAACTGAGGGGAGGGGGTCATCTAATTTTTAGAGTTGACAGTTAACATTTACTTAAAATGTTCAGTTTGGGGCTGAGCGTGGTGACTCACACCTGCACTTTGAGGGGCTGAGGTGGGGATCACTTGAGCTCAGGAGTTTGAGACCAGCCTGGCCAACATGGTGAAACCTCGTCTCTACTAAAAATACAAAAATTAGCAGGGTAGGGTGGTGCACGCTTGTAGTCCCAGCTTCTCGGGAGGCTGAGGCAAGAGAATCGCTTGAATCTGGGAGGCAGAGGTTGCAGTGAACCAAGATCGTGCCACTGCACTCCAGCCTCGGTGACAGTGCGAGAATCCGTCTCAGAAAAAAAATAAAATAAATAAAAATAAATAAAATGTTCAGTTTTGACAACAAATTATGATATATGCAAAAAGGAAAGTGTGGCTTATACTAAGGGAAAATAGCAGCCGACTGAAATTGTTCTCACGGAAACCCAAATATTAGATTCATTACACAAAGATGTTAAGGCACCTATAATACATATGTTCAAAGAACTAAAAGAAACTATGCCTATGAATTAAAGTATACAATAATGTCTTACCAAATACAAAATAACAGTAAAAAGAAAGAAATTATCTTTCAGAAGAAACGAATAGAAATCCTGGAGTTGAAAAAGGTAATAACAGAAACAAAATATTTACTAGAATGTCTGACCAGCAGCATATTTGAGGTCACAGAACACAGAAGAAAGAATCAGTGAACTTGGTGACAATGAACTAATGACAGGTTAATTGAGACTATCATATATGAGAAACAAAAAGCAAATACAATTAAAAAATTAAAAGAGCCTCAGATATCTGTGGAACACCATCCAGCATCCCAACAATGCATAAAGGAGTCCCAGAAGAAGCAATAGAAAGGGGCAGTAATAATAATTTTTTTAAATAGCTCCCAAATACAATTGAAAAAATAACCTTAATATGAGTACCCAAGAAGCTCAACAAACTCAAATAGTATAAACTCAAAGACATACATACCCAAACACATTAAACTAAAATGTCAAAAGGCAAATACAAGGCCAGGAGGGGTGGATCATGCCTATAATCCTAACACTTTGGGAGGCCGAGGCAGGTGGGTCACTTGAGCCCAGGAGTTAGAGATCACCTTGGACAACACAGGGAGATATAATCTCTATAAAAATAAAAATAAAAAATAAAAAAATTAGCCAGGTGTGTGGTGCACACCTATAGAGAGGATCACTTGAGCCAGGGAGGTTGAGGCTGCTGTGAGCCATGATCATAATATGTACTTCAGCCTGGGCAAAAGGGCAAGACCCTGTCTCAAAAAAACAAAGCAAATGGCAATGACAAAGAGATAATTTGTAAGTGGCAAGAAAAAACAAATTCATCATATACAAGATATCTACAATAAGATTAAGAGCTCACTATAAACAACTGTAGGTCAATAAATTACGTAACCAAAATAAATTGGGCATTAATTAAAGAGTTTGTTGTTGTTGTTAAATGTTCTGCAAAGTGTCATATCAATATACAATTAACTTATTTTCACAAAAGGTGGGATACTGTATTTTTAGAATTGATTTTAGAAGGAATGGTACCAATCAATAGAAAAAGAGGGAATCCTCCCTAACTCATTTTATGAGGCCAACATCATCCTGATACCAAAGCCTGGCAGAGACACAACAAAAAAAAGGGAATTTTAGACCAATATCCCTGATGAACATCGACGCAAAAATCCTCAATAAAATACTGGCAAATCGAATCCAGCAGCACATCAAAAAGCTTATCCACCATGATCAAGTGGGCTTCATCCCTGGGATGCAAGGCTGGTTCAACATATGAAAATCAATAAACGTAATCCAGCATATAAACAGAACCAAAGACAAAAACCACATGATTATCTCAATAGATGCAGAAAAGGCTTTTGACAAAATTCAACAGCACTTCATGCTAAAAACTCTCAATAAACTAGGTATTGATGGGATGTATCTCAAAATAATAAGAGCTATTTATGACAAACCCACAGCCAATATCATACTGAATGGGCAAAAACTGGAAGCATTCCCTTTTAAAACTGACACAAGGCAGGGATGCCCTCTCTCACCACTCCTATTCAACATAGTGTTGGAAGTTCTGCCCAGGGCAATCAGGCAGGAGAAGGAAATAAAGGGTACTCAATTAGGAAAAGAGGAAGCCAAATTGTCCCTGTTTGCAGATGACATAATTGTATATTTAGAAAACCCCATCGTCTCAGCCCAAAATATCCTTAATCTGATAAGCAACTTCAACAAAGTCTCAGGATACAAAATCAATGTGCAAAAATCACAAGCATTCTTATACACCAATAACAGACAGAGAGCCAAATCATGAGTGAACTCCCATTCATAATTGCTTCAAAGACAACAAAATACCTAGGAATCCAACTTACAAGGGATGTGAAGGACCTCTTCAAGGAGAACTACAAACCACTGTTCAACGAAATAAAAGAGGACACAAACAAACGGAAGAACATTCCATGCTCATGAATAGGAATAATCAATATTGTGAAAAGGCCATACTGCCCAAGGTAATTTATAGATTCAATGCCATCCCCATCAAGCTACCAATGGCTTTCTTCACAGAACTGGAAAAAACTACTTTAAAGTTCATATGGAACCAAAAAAAGAGCCCGCATTGCCAAGTCAATCCTAAGCCAAATGAACAAAGCTGGAGGCATCACACTACCTGACTTCAAACTATACTACAAGGCTACAGTAACCAAAACAGCATGGTACTGGTACCAAAACAGAGATACAGAACAATGGAACAGAATAGAGCCCTCGGAAATAATACCGTACATCTACAACCATCTGATCTTTGACAAACCTGACAAAAACAAGCAATGGGGAAAGGATTCCCTGTTTAATAAATGGTGCTGGGAAAACTGGTTAGCCATATGTAGAAAGCTGAAACTGGATCCCTTCCTTACACCTTATACAAAAATTAATTCAAGATGGATTAAAGATTTAAATGTTAGACCTAAAACTATAAAAACCCTAGAAGAAAACCTAGACAATACCATTCAGGTCATAGGCATGGGCAAGGACTTCATGACTAAAACAACAAATGCAATGGCAACGAAAGCCAAAATTGACAAATGGGATCTAATTAAACTAAAGAGCTTCTGCACAGCAAAAGAAACCACCATCAGAGTGAACAGGCAACCTACAGAATGGGAGAAAATTTTTGCAACCTACTCATCTGACAAAGGGCTAATATTCAGAATCTACAAAGAACTCAAACAAATTTACAAGAAAAAAACAAACAACCCCATCAAAAAGTGGGCGAAGGATATGAACAGACACTTCTCAAAAGAAGACATTTATGCAGCCAAAAAACACATGAAAAAATGCTCATCATCATTGGCTATCAGAGAAATGCAAATCAAAACCACAATGAGATACCATCTCACACCAGTTAGAATGGCAATCATTAAAAAGTCAGGAAACAACAGGTGCTAGAGAGGATGTGGAGAAATAGGAACAGTTTTACACAGTTGGTGTAAACTAGTTCAACCATTGTGGAAGACAGTGTGGTGATTCCTCAAGGATCTAGAACTAGAAATACCATTTGACCCAGCCATCCCATTACTGGGTATATACCCAAAGGATTATAAATCATGCTGCTATAAAGACACATGCACACGTATGTTTATAGTGGCACTATTCACAATAGCAAAGACTTGGAACCAACCCAAATGTCCATCAATGATAGACTGGATTAAGAAAATGTGGCACATATACACCATGGAACACTATGCAGCCATAAAAAATGATGAGTTCATGTCCTTTGTAGGGACATGGATGAAGCTGGAAACCATCATTCTCAGCAAACTATTGCAAGGACAGAAAACCAAACACCTTATGGTCTCATTCATAGGTGGGAATTGAACAATGAGAACACTTGGACACAGGGTGGGGAACATCACACACCAGGGCCTGTTGTGGGTTGGGGGGAAGGGGGGAGGGATAGTATTAAGAGATATACCTAATGTAAATGACGAGTTAATGGGTGCAGCACACCAACATGGCACATGTATACGTATGTAACAAACCTGCACGTTGTGCACATGTACCCTAGAAGTTAAAGTATAATTAAAAAAAAAGAATTCGTTTCATTTTTATCAAGACAATGTATATAGTGTATGAAGTAAAATAATATTAATAGGCTCATAGTAAAAACCAGCATTCTTCTGCCATGTTTCTCTCTACTCTCTCTGTCTGCAGAGGCAAACATCCTCAACTTTTCTGTCTTTTTTCTCTGGGATTAGCCTATTTCTAAATGATATTCTTATACAGTAAGTCTTCACTTAACATAGTCAATACATTCTTAGAAATTGCGACTTTAAGCAAAACCAGGTATAATGAAACCAACTGAAAGGATATTATTTGAGGACCTGCTGTAGGTTATTTAAAGTTGCACTTTCCAAGAACCTATCAAGGATATTAAGTGAGGACTTATTGTACTTCTACTTCTTCACTTAACAATTTTTTAAACCCTATTGGTTGACTTCTCATCATATATGAAGACTTAGTTCTTCTGCATCTGTATAATTGCCATTTCTACCCATCTCTAATGCCAAAGTAACGTTATAATTTTGGGTTAAATGAATGGTCAATGTCTGTATTATCATGACTTCTAAATATTATAGGCCCAAAAGTGAACTAGGAACATGGGTATTATTTCTCCTGGATTTACTAATTGCATTATTTTTTCAATCACCTAGTTTTATATGTACTTAGTAAAATTTTTATATACTCTTCTGACACCACTGCTATCTGGGTATCAATTTTTTTTTATATGTTCAAACATATCAATTTCCTTAGTTTCCTGGAGAGCTCCTTCCTGAAGGCTCTGTTTTTAGGGTACAGTCTGGACTTGGTTTCGCTCTTAGTTTGCTGAATAACAGCCATGCTGGTACTTTTCTTTGCCCCTTTCCTGGATAGGACCCTGCTTTCATTTGTCTATGTGTTTCTCTTTCTCGATTTATTTATTTATCTCAATGAATCACATTCTCCAGTTGTTTCCGAAGAAACAGTCCACGGAAAGTATTTTTGGGTGTGAGGGTAGTATTCTCTCTATTCTATCACCACACTTGATTTGGTTGGATATAGAATTCTATGTAATAAAATTTGTTTCCCTTACAATTTTGAAGAAACTCTTCCATAATTTAAATTATTTGAGAAGTTCAATGCCATTCTACTACTCTGAATGTGTCTGAATGTGAACCATCCATATTCCTTGCCCTTAGGAAGCACCTCACAATCTTCTCTTTATCTCCATTATGATGAAATTTTGTGATTATTTTCCTGAGTGTGGGTATTTATTATTTATTGTGCTGGATATTTCAGTGGGCTTTTTCAATGTGCAGACTCATATCCTTCCATTTTGAGAAAATTTAACATATTCTTTCTTTGATCATGTCTCATTCACTCTATTGTTTTGGTTCTTCTTTTGTGGGACTCCTATTTGCTATACGATAGGCCTTCTAAGCCTTGAGTCTCATGGTTTTGTCTGCCTTTTTATCGCTTCGATTTTTTTGTCCTATTTTTCTAGGAGTTCTCCACAGGTTTTCTTCCAGCCTATTTAAGTTTCTAAACTATTTTATTTATTATTATTATTACTGAGACAGTGCCATGGTCTGTTGCCCATGCTGGAGTACAATGGCTCAATCATAGGTCATGGCAGCCTTGAATTCCTAGGCTCAAGAAATCCTCCTGCCTCAGCCTCCCAAAATGTGGGATTACGGGTGTAGGCCACTGTGCCCAGTCTTGAATTTTTATTTTTATTAAAAACATTTTTTTTTTGAGAAGGGGTCTTGCTCTGTCACCTAGGCTGGACTTCAGTGGCATGTTTACAGCTGACTGCAGCCTCAAACTCCTGAGCTCAAGTGATCCTCCTAGCTTAGCCTCTTGGGTAGCTGGGACAATAGGCATGAATTACCATGCCTGGCTTTTGGTTTTTACTTATGTTATCATATTTTGTATTTCAAAGCTCTGCCTGTGGATATAATTTTAAAAATTTAAATAGCACCTTACTGCATTTTAATTTTCTGACAACTTTCATTGTCAGTTTCCTCCAAATTCCATTATACTATTTGTTTCATTTTGTTTCATGTTAAAGGCTTTCCTTCAATTATTAGACAACTGTTGGAATGAATTGTTGGACATTTATTCATGTTAAGAATGAAGTACCAAAAGGAAATGAGTGGGTAGGACCTGTCAACTAGTGGAGTTTACTGGGGGTTAATCAGGTTAATCGGATAAGATGGCCTATTTGTAGGAGTGTCTTCAATTGTAAGAACCTGAAGATCTTGCTTGAATTTTCAAGAGGTCTCAATGGTAAAGAGATATTTCCTTGCTCTGTTTTACTATACAGGCTGAAACTTTACATTGAGTAGGTTTTCCAAAACCCACAGCAATCTCAAGGATATTTCATAAATACATTCACCTAGTCTGACATTGTGAAAATTATTTTATAGCTAATTCTGATTACACTTTTAAATTTGTCAATTTAAAATGCATTACCAGCTGGGCGCAGTGGCTGACACCTGTAATCCCAGCAGTTTGGTTGGCTGAGGTAGGTGGATTGCTTGAGCCCAGGAGTTCGAGAATAGCCTGGGCAACATGATGATGGTGAAACTTCATCTCTGTAAAAAATAAAAAAATTAGCTGGGCGAGGTGGTACACACCTATAGTCCCAATTTCTTAGGAGGCTGAGGTGACAGCATTGCTTGAGCCCAGGAGGCAAAGGTTGCAGTGAGCCAAGATCACACCACTGCCTTCACTCCAGCCTGGGCAATACAATAGGCCCTATCTTCAGGGGAAAAAAAAAAAGAAAAAAGAACAGCATTACCAACAATAAAGTTCACATTACTTCAGACATTTCCAAAGATTTTCACAATATATTATCAATGTTTTATACATCCTACTTATCTAAAAAATGTATTAGGAAAAAAGTAGTTTGTATGACAGCATTTTAAAATTCAAGTTTTAGATAGCTCTTATTCAGATAAATATAGAGCTAGAAAGAATTTTAAGCTATCATTCCAGATCATCTATTTTATTTTATAGAATAAGAAACAGTATTTGAATAATTTCCTCAAGAGATTAACTAAATGGGAGAATTGTGACTAGTTAACTACCTTTACATGGGATGGCAAAATGCAAATAAACTTACCAAAAAAAGTGGTAAAATATTTAAAGTAAATGTACAACATAATTTTTTTTATCTGCTTTTGTCTAAAACAACCTACAAAATTTGAATATTTAAACAAAACTAAAATTAGTAGTAGTGTTTGGTGCTTTCAGTTTAGTTACACTAAAATGCATTATTTGTCTAAAATTCAAAGCAAAAATCCATTGTCAATATACATGAAAAGAACAAGATGCCTTTCATTATATATACTTAAATAATGGTTCCAATATGATGTGGTAAAAAGAGCACTGAAATGGGAATAAAAGAATCTGTGTTCTAGGACATTACCAATATTTCAAATATAGACAAATCCTTTAATTTCTCTGGGCCTCAGGTTTCTCCACTATTCAATAAAAGCATTAGACTAGATAATCTTTAAGTAAGGCCACTGTATCACTGAAAGTTCAGTTACCCCAATGTAATCATTTTCACAGCAACAATATTTACTAATTGATAATTTGGGTGATGAATTTAGTTTTACAATTTGTATGCTTAGGTTTTGTCACAATCATTCATTCTGCCATTACTATTGAGCAGCAGCTTGACCTTAAAGGCTGGGAGGTGAACAGGATATGTTGGGGCCCAGGAAGCCAGGGAAAAGCCAAAACCAAAGCTCAGAGATGCACCAGTATGTGTACATCTGGTGAACATACTGAGAGATAATGGGTGCAGGGGGGTAGTTATTGTTTAAAAGTGGAGAAGTCATCCTGGGAAGAAAGGTACAAGAATGATGGGTTCTGTACTTTTTGCTGTCTGGGGAGACTGGACATGAAAAAATCGTATCTATGGACTATTTTCTTTACATATACCAAGGCCTAGATTTCACACTGCTTTTTTTGTTTTTGCATCAGAGACTTAACAACTTTCACATCTACATATTGCCTTAAAATGTTTAAAGAAGGCCGGGCACAGTGGCTCACGCCTGTAATCCCAGCGCTTTCGGAGGCCGAGGCGGGCAGATCACCCGAGGTCCGGATTTCGAGACCAGCTTGACCAACATGGAGAAACCCCGTCTCTACTAAAAATACAAAACTAGCTGGGCGTGGTGGCGCATGCCTGTAATCCCAGCTACTCGGGAGGCTGAAGCAGGAAAATCACCTGAACCCGGAAGGTGGAGGTTGCGGTGAGCCGAGATTGCGTCACTGCACTCCAGCCAGGGCAGTAAGAGCGAAACTCTGTCTCAAAAAAACAAAAAAAGTTTAAAAAAACGATCTTGGGACAATATACTCAGGAAATTGACCATTTCCTCTGGACCAATACATCCTCTGAGCCCAGTCTCTGTATAAATTATAGATAATCAATAGGGCATAAAAATAGTTTCAAAATTTGCTAAACTCAAAAATGTAAAAATTTCTCTAAAACAATGTATAAAAATAATTTTCAAATAAATTAGTAATGTCACAAAGAATGAATTTAGCTTTCAAAAAGAAACAAAACACAACACTAGAAACTGCATTCTCTGAGATTTGCATCTCCTGAGAAGAAATATATTTGAACTGTTGCCTTGATCTGAAACTCAAATCAATTGTTTAATCATTCTTCCAAGGTAAACACTTTTTAAAACTCAAACCCCAATGTTTTAGCGGTTCTTTCTAAAAGGATTTAACTTGTGGAGTCAGCAGACAGAAAATTTGGGGATTTGAGTTACCTAAGTATTATCTTTCCCTACCCATATCCATTCAAATGTCAGGTCAAATATGTTCAATTTCTTTATCTCAAGCATTCAAATTCTTCTTTGCATTCTCACTGCCTTGACTAGTTTAAAATCACACTATCTCTTGCTTAGGTTAGTATAATAAATTCCCAATCTCCCCACTTCATTTTGTGTTCTATAATGATTCCTATAAATAACAATTTCTCCATTATCTTTCCCGAGGTGACATTCTTCTATACAAGTATAAGTCACATCATGGTACCTGCTACATTCTAAAAAGTTATGTGTGCATTTTCTTTGAAGAATAAGATTTATTCCAAATGAATCTCGGCAAAATTCCTTCATAAATGCTTTTTCTCCATATTCTAATTGAAATTTAAGCCTAAAATCTATGGCTAGGCTGTCTGGATTTCAATGACTGTAAGCACATTTCTTCACCTTTCACGTACCTCATTTATTACACCTGTAACATGAACATAATAGAAATATCTCATATGATCATCTTAAGGACAAAGATATGTAAAAATACATATAAGTTTTACAATTCATGTGGCACTGTGTATGAGGCCTTTGCAAGTATCTCTCACACAGTAGGCCATCAGTAAATATAGTTATTGCTAGTGGCTCTACATTTTATTGTTGTTATTTTTGTCCTTGTTGTTACCTGAAATTTAAGTTTCTTTTTTATCTAAGACATAATTTGCAATTTGTAATCTGACATATATAAATACCATCATGTGTCACTTAATGACAGGGATACATTATGAGAAATGCTTTGTTAGGCAATTCCATCATCATGCAAACATCACAGTGTATTTACAAAAACCCCAGGTGATATAGCTTACTACACACGTAGGCTATATGACATAGCCCATTGCTCCTAGGCTACAAACCCATGAAGCATGTTACTGTACTGAATACTGTAGGCAATTTTAACACAATGGTAAGTGTTTGCATATCTAAAATATCTAAACATAGAAAAAGTACAGTAAAATTACAACATTTTAATCTTATGGGACCACAGTCCTATTTGCAGTCCATTGTTGCCATAAATGTTGTTATGTGGCACATGACCACAGTATCATCCATCACATCCTATGAGGTAAAGTTTAGAATGGACCTTGAAGGATAGGTACGACTTGATTCGATTGATTGATCGCTGAGACAGGGTCTCTCTATGTTATCCAGGTTGGTCTTGAATTCCTGGCCTCAAGTGATCTTCCTGCTTAAGCCTCCCAAAGTGCTGGATTACAGGTATGAGCCAAGAGGCCTGGCCAGATGGGTAAGATTTTAATAGGCAAAGATGGAAGAGGAGGATGCTCCAGAAGAAGGGAAGAAACCAGAAAAGGAACAGAGGTGGTGCAATGCAAGGATAGTACAGACAGCAGCAGAGTGGCCCAATTTGGATGGAGCTCAGGATAAAATAGAAATAGCGGTCAGTGATGACAGATTTTGAACCAGTCATCATTGAAAAATTTGTAGCGAGTAACATTATGAAAAAGTTTCAGGAAGACTAAGCCTAGCAAGTATGATATGGAAATACTGTGTGTTAAGTGAGAAAATCAGGAGGAACAGACCCGTTGGCTACAAACAGGAGATTTAGGGAACTTGGGCAAGGGGTATAAACGAAATTAAGAAGAGCTGCAAGTTGCTAATAATAATGTACAAATAGACTAAATTAAGAAGGAACTGGGCTGGGCACGGTGACTCACGCCTGTAATCCCAGCACTTTAGGAGGCTGAGGCGGTCCGATCACCTGAGTTCGGAAGTTTGAGACCAGCCTGACCAACATGGAGAAAACACGTCTCTACTAAAAATACAAAATTAGCCAGACATGGTGGCACATGCCTGTAATCCCAGCTACTTGGGAGGCTGAGGCAGGAGAATTGCTTGAACCTGGGAGGTGGAGGTTGCAGTGAGCCAAGATTGTGCCACTGCACTCCAGCCTGGGCAACAAGAGTGAAACTCTGTCTCAAAAAAAAAAAAAAAAAAAAAAAAAAAAAAAAATTAATAAACTGAACAGAAGATTCTTTTATTAAGGATTTTCTAAGTAAGATTTCTGCGTAAAGCCAACTACTGCCTAATTTAGCTACTGCTTGACTGGCAACTGATGAAACTTCACATGTTAGCCAAGTAACTTTATTGACCTAATAACTGTTTACCTCCTTTATTGACCTAATGCCTTCAAAAGTAAGGGAGAAATTAACAGAAACAGCTATATGACCAAAGATTTTTCTGGAAAGAGATTCTAAATCTTTGGTGATGGCTACAACAAATGTATCCAGAGAGAGACCACTGTCACAACACAATCTGCTTAATTTGTTCATTTGTATACCTTCCCAATATCAAATTTCCTGAAATTTCTCTTCTTTTCGCCAAAATTTCAACTTCTCGCTTTTCTATTTTAACTTATCTATGTACAACTTGTCTATGGCCATTCTTCCCCCTACCCCCCAGATTATAAATTCAATTTGAATATACAGAAACAGAATACAGTTCCTGTCTTAGGATCCTCATTTGTAAAACAAGATATCACAATTAGAGTACACATAAGACCATGATTCTGTAGTTTTCTGAAAAAGTTGTACTTTGAAATTAAACAAATTCTTTCCATTTAACTTGTTGGAAATGTGGTCACCTGAGACTGTGTCCCTGATGCTTTAATCTCCCAATTCTGACACCCGCCACCCCCCACTATGAATACTAGACTGATGATTGGATAGTTTATAACATGTGCAAGGCCACAGGTATGCCAGAATTCCAGAAGGAAGCATCAGATAACCAATTTTGTTCCCTGCTAGGGCTGCTGGAGATTGGAGGTGCTGTGGCTTGGGGCTCAGAAGGTATGACCAAAATTTATAGGGCCCTGAGAGGTCTTTGCCTTTGCTGAAAGTTAAGTGCCTGCCCACATATGTGGTCCTAGGAGGTCTATCTGGTGTTTGTGGAAGACTTCCAAACAGACACAAAGATGGTCAGAGTTGCTCTATATCCCTAAGGAGAACTTTAACCAAAAATAATCCTTTTGCCTCAAGAAGTTGTGAATAAGCTTACCAATGGTGTTTTTAAAGCTCACAGAGCAAAGAATCCTGGGCTCCTCACCACTCAAAGGCTATACAGAGCCATTGTTAGGCAAAGGGAAATGATAATGTATTCAAGGGGACACAAACCAAAGACAGAAAAAACAAGTAGAGCCCTAAAACCTAGGTGGCTCCTAGAATAAAGTTGCTGGAGAAGATAGAAGAAAACTTTTAACACAAGCAATACAAAAGAGTGATCAACTTTAAAACATATTCTAGAATGTAAAAATATGTTTTAAAATTAAAAAATAATTAAATAAAGTATGTTGTCTTTGAGCCCACAATAACTGGCTTTTAACACCAAATTGAAGAAACAGCTGAAAATATGCAGCAAAATGCAGAGAGGGAAACCTTCAGGGGGAAAAAAATAGAGATTAGGAAAAAAGAAATAACACAAGTAAAGTTCCCCAGTTTGAAGAATTTTATTTGTGAATAGAAGGGCTCATTAAAGTCCAGGTAGATTAATCAAAACAAGTCATACAACCGGACATATTTTGGTAAACTTCCTATATTCTAAAGATTAAGAGAAAATCTTTCAAATATCCAGAAGAAACAAGTTACAGCAGAAAAATAATCCAGACTGGCACTTTACATTGCATCTTCAATACCTGAAACTGGAAGATACTGGACTATTGAGGACAGAGAGAAAAGAACTGCCAGCAAAGCATTCTATGCCCCACCAAGTAAGTTATCATTCATCTTCCAGGTTAGAAGAAAGACAATTGTGGATATCCAAGATGAGAGATAAAAGCACCCCTATACCCTGTCTGAGGAAACTACTCAAGAGGTATTTGAACCAAACAACATATGAATCAGAATAGAAATCTCAAGACACACGAAGATAAATAGAAAAGAGTGCAATAAGCCTTGCAATATATATGTTAAAACTAAATGGATAAGAATTGTGACTGGGTATTCATAACATAACAGCTAAGTAAGAATTCTTAAAATAGAAGAGACATATGGTAAGGGAAAAAGCTAATAAATCTAAAACCAAAAGTATTGAACTACGTCAGCAAAACCGAGGAGTTAGAAGACAGTGGAGAAATGTAAAAGCATCCTAGAGGTCTAATTTGGGGGGAAGAATGGAATAGGGAATTAAACATTCTTAAGCTTTCATCTAGGAGAAGAGAATAAAGCATACCTGTAGGGTGTTTATTTAGTTCATACTTTTCAGATGACTGTGGAGAAATACATGTTAGATAATGAATATCAGAATACAAAGCAAAGAATTTCCCTATTATCCATGTGCAAAGGAAATACAATCCACTTTAATATTGAAAATTTCAGATTGGGTTAAAAAGCAAAGCCCAGCTATGTGATATTTTATAAAAAAACACTTGAAAAGAGAGTACTAAATATTTGCATTGTTTTAATGCCAAGAATTTCAACATATATGTGTATATGGGTGTTTGTATATCTGTATCTCTGTTACTTTCTATCGGTAGATCGATCTATCTATCTATCTATCTATCTATCTATCTATCTACCTACCTGTCATCTATCTATAATCATCTATCTATCTATCATGAAAATAAAATAAGAGCTGGGCATGATTAGCAGTAAGTAAAATCAAATTTAGTTCAAAAACTGGCTAATACATGGCCATCAGCAGAAAAAAAAATTCATATTCTGGAATATTCTGGATAAATATTTTCTTTTAGGAATGTCTATGAAATTCACAGCAATTGGCTGGATGAATATCTGTCCTCATTACCCTGGCAAATAAATTTTCCTGATATAATGTTAGTTTTGAACAGTAACTTTTCAAAATAATTTGAAAGTAGTATATGTAACTTGTTTTATTTCCTGAAAATAGTATGGTTTTATTTATTTTATTTTATTTTATTTTATTATTTTTTTGAGACCGAGTTTTGCTCTTGTTGCCCAGGCTGGAGTGCAATGGCACAATCTCAGTTCACTGCAACCTCCACCTCCCGGGTTCAAGCGATTCTCCGGCCTCAGCCTCCCAAGTAGCTGGGATTACAGGTATGTGCCACCATGCGTGGCTAATTTTTTGTATTTAGTAGAGACGGGGTTTCACCACGTTGGTCAGGCTGGTCTTGAAATCCTGACCTCAGATGATCCACCCGCCTTGGCTTCCCAAAGTGCTAGGATTACAGGCGTGAGCCACCATGCCCGGCCTAGTATGGTTTTATTTAAACATACTATTTTCTATATTTGACAACTAAAATGACAAGAAAAACAAAGAAAAAAGTGAAAGCAGAAGCTTCAAATTAGCAAAGTTTATACAAATGGAAATCAGAAGTTGGATATAAACAAGGGCAAATTCATATCTCAATATTCTACTGAGAATAACTTTCTTGGCTTGGTATAATTTGTGAATCTAAGGCTAATTAAGGTAAACTGCAATACCAAATATCTTAACATATCTTAAATGGCATTTAACAACTCCAAGAGAAAATTAAAGATTTCTCTAAAAATATATGTATTGTCTTTTAAGAAATTAAACTACTATTGAACCTAAGAAACAGCAGATAGATTTTTTTGCTTCCTTTAAAAGTGATTGCATAATCCCTCTAAATTATGTGTTCTGAGACATGAACCGTAAATTTTTAATAAAATTAACATTCTGTTATAGTACTATCGATATCCCCACTTTTCAATAAAAGTGCTGTTTTTGTTACACATGGGTCATCCAATTATTTTTAGGTAAAAAATCTTTTTAGGTATTTTAGTATATACCAATATATAATATGTTACATTTTAAGTCAGCCTTAAGATAAGGTTTCACTGTTTAATGCATTTTATGTAAATTAATAACATTCTTATGAAAATACGTGCATGTGCCTGTAAAGACAAAAGTACATAGTAGCTATAGCCTACAAAACCATGTGTGGTTTAAAAGAAAGCACATCAATTTTTAATATTTCAGCAAAATCCAAAATATCTTGAAAAATGATGTATGATTAATTGATGAATTTAAAAATTTACCAGCCTACTCTCATTGAGCTAACCTAGATTAAGAGACTGATTACAGCTGAAATCCCACTTTCACTCCTGCATAACTTTCTCAAAGATTTGTTTGGGAACTGTCTCATGCTTAGTCACCCTCCAAATATGATTTGAGCAAAGCAGTTAGCTATTTTTGTGTTATGCAAGATGGGAAAAGATGTATGAGGATTCCTTTTTAAGCAACATAATTTGATTTTTATGCTTATTCAATATTAAAAAAGCAGTTCATTTTTACATTTCAGAATTGCCATATGGACGTACTTCACTTAAGATTCATTCGTATTGAAAGCCTGGAGAGTTTTTGTTTACAATAAGGTGAAAGCAACAGAGGATAATTTATGAATCATATATATATATATATATAAAAATATAATTTCTTTTCCAGTTTTTCAATAGCCGACTTGAAGGTCTCTAGAAAAATAAAAAACGTGAAGGAGCAGACCCTTAAAAACTACCACAGTTCATATAAAACTCTCTTTCTGTAATCCTCTAACAATAGTTTTGACTATTTATTAAACACTTTCAATGTGCCAGGCATTATACTCAGTAGATTATCTCATTTAAGCCTTGTAATAGATCTATGCAGTAAGCATAATTATTCTCATTTTAATAGTGAGGAAACAAACTTGGAGAGGTCACATGAGCAGAATCGCAGCTCAAGTCTGACTTCAAAGCTTTTTAAAATAATGGAATCATCATTTATCAAAAACATTTAACTCTAAGCTGACTATATGCAAAGTAGTTTTTAGTGAATAGCATTCAAAAAAAGCACACACACGAAAACACACACACCCCTTAGGTGAAGAAGCCATCATGCTGAAAAGATGATAACATCCCACTCATCTATAACCATCAAGGAATTAAGAACTTTTAAGATTTTTCCAGATAAATAAAATATAGCACTCTATTTACCATTTAAAATATTTAAGAGAATTTTTCTAAATGCATACAAAAATTTCCTTATTTCTTAAAAAATGAATATAGCTTTTTGTCTGTTTTAGAAACAGGGTTTTGCTCTTTGTCACCCAGACTGGAGCACAGTAGCATAATCATAGCTCACTGCACCCTTTAACTCCTGGGCTCATCATCCTCCTGCCTCAGCCTCCTGAGTAGCTAGGACTGAAGCTGCATGCCACCATTCCTGGCTAATTTTTTAATCTTTTTGAAGAGATGGGGTCTTGTTATGTTGTCCAGGCTGGACTTGAACTCCTGGCCTCAAGTGATCCTCCTGCCTCAGCCCCCCAAAATGCTAGGATTACAGGCATGAGCCACCAAACTCCCCCAATAACTTATTTTTTTTGATAATGCAAGCTAGTTCTTATGAAAATTGTGTAAGAAAAGATGAAAGGCCATTCATTCATTCATTCAAGATTTATAGACCACTCATTACATGTCATACAGCGTATCTAGGTAACAATAAAATAAAGATGACCAAGAGATATTCCCTGAACTAAAAAACAAACAAACAAAAAAACCCTCATAGTCTAATGTTTGTGAAGACAGGAAAATAAGTGCTTTCAAACTAGTAAGCTCTCATTAATTTCTATCTTAGAATATGGAGAATTAATCATTGCATTAGTTGATAATATAACTTGACCTATAACTCCTCTTTATAAAAACAGCAACAAGTAAGTCCCTTTGAATAACCTGTATACTACATTTTATGCCAAAGAACTTCTCTTTCATCTTGTATTATCAGGAAATGAGATGTTATGGATGGATGCAGTTTTCAGTTAAGTGAAGCTTCACTTATTAAGTGCCCAAACTATTTTGATTCTAATCACCTTTGGTGAGCTTTTTAAAAATACATTGCATATTAGCTAGTCTCCCCAACCTTGCCCAGGAGAATCATTAACCATCACTAAGTGAGTAAATTCCTGCTGCTGTTCACTCTGGAGTATGCTACACGAGAAAGAGCTGGATAGCAAACCAAAGCCTGCAATTTGGCAGATCCATCCTTGGGACTTTTGATTGGTGACTCATATTCAACACGACTGTTTTTTCTTTCTACAGTGTGTTAATACACAGGCATGTCTCTCCTGATGAGGAGTCATAAGAACCTCTTTGGTATTGTAATTTAACCGGTCTGTGAGACAGGTTCCTCTGATCCCCAAAGTGCATTTTTTTTTTTTTTTTATATCACACAGCCAGTATTTTGTTGGACTATCCAATACAAATGTTTCATACTTGGTGAAAATTCTCTACATGCTTGTTTCTACATGTTTATATAGCAATGAACAGAAATATCCATCATAAAGGACAGCATACAAAAATAATTTTGCATGGTTTCAGTGACCTAGTTCATCATTTGCTGTACCATTCTATAAAAGAATGATACTCTAGGGGCATCTGAGATGTACAGGGTCATTGCTATACTGCATCAGCTATGAGAAGTACAGTAGTTCTAATCTGCTATGTAAGAAAAATTGAGAGCTGTCAGGAGAAAACGGAAGATAAAGTTTATTTGAATAATTAAATTAAAATTTATATTAACATTTCTTCAAAATAATGATGATAGTTATAGTCATCTCTTTTAAGACAAAATGCATGGGCTTGAAGCTATTATTTTCCTAAATGTTCAAAGACAATTTCTACATTCATGGTTCTATAATGAAGTTATTTTAAGGCCTACAGAGGTCACCTAAATGTCTGCCATGTCATGAAATTGCTTAAATTTGAAAACTGTATTTGAATCACAATTATTTGGAACAATAGAAAAATTTTATTAATTCAAACATTTTGATGGTGTTATTTAGGGAGGTAATCCAAATTTCAGAATGCTAATAAATTTTGTTTAAGTAGTGTGTAGATGGAAATTAGTACAGAGAGTTTAAAAAATTAAAGGCCCATGTTCTAGAATAACAAATTAAATATGAATACCAAATCTACCTTTGTCTATTCACTTATTCAGTGAATTACATTTGTAATGTCTGAATTATCAATTATTATACTATAAAGCCACAAAATGGCAAGTAGTTATAAAACAGTTCTTCCCCAGATTTTCAATATTTTCCTAAATTGCTATGCTCTTAAAACTTACTACCAATAAAATGTTTTTTGTTTTAATGCTTAGTGGCACTTTCAATACAGTGACAACCTTCTTTGTACAATGTATCAGCTGTATTTTCACAGAGCCTATCTTTTTAGAGATAGAGTATATCTGGGTCACTATTTTATTTATTTCTTTTTTCTTTTTGATAAGCAGTCTCACTCTGTTGCCCAGTCTGGAATGCAGTGGTGTGATCTTGGCTCACTGCAACCTCCGCCTCCCCGGTTCAAGTGATTACTCCTGTCTCAGCCTCCCAAGTAGTTGAGATTACAGGCACGCACCACCACGCCTGGCAAATTTTTGTATTTTTTAGTAGAGACACGGTTTCACCATGTTGGCCAGGGTAGTCTCGAACTCATGACCTCAGGTGATCCACCTGCCTCTGCCTCCCAAAGTTTTGAGATTACAGGCATGAGCCATGGCACCCGGTCTGGGCCACTATTTTGCTTAAGAAGTTCCTTAAGTTTCCCTCAGACATCTTTGTGTTCTGTTTTCTTGGTCAAGACTGCTAACGGTTCTTTGCTGCTTTTAATTTCCTGGGAGTGTGAAAATAATTAAAATTGGGTCCTTATAAAGGTCCTTATAAAGGTCCTTATAAAAAAGACGAAAGGCAATTTGAAATTGCTAGCCTAAAATAAATAGACTAAAGCTTCAACTCTTAGAGATCACACCTTTGCACTAGATCTTTGCACAGTTATGCTGATAGAAACATTCAATCAGATGCCAGATCATTTTCTTAAGGAAACAAGAATTGTCATTTTATACTGAATAAGTAGAAACATTTTATGCACATGAAATCCAGTACTTTTAACTAAGTTTTTTTTCTAAGATGGAGGTAAAAGTAAAGCCTTATATGCTTGCTGATAGAGTAATTTTCAGACACTTAAAGAGTGGCTCACTGGCAATACATGCATACACACATGCATACATGCATTCTGACATGCTTTCTTGAGTAAGGCATATATTGTACATGTGACTACTATCTACCATATAGTCATGTTGGAGATTACCAACTGCTTTTTAAGTATAAAAATCATGCATATATGTGTATATATGCATATGTGTATATAAAGATTTATGCATTACTTTTTTGTGCTGTCATTTACAGTCCATGACATAGAAATGTGGTATGAACAAAAAAGGACAGTCCCACAAAGAAACTTGAGACTTAGTTTTTGCTCCAATTCTAATTAATGTGTGACCTTGGACAACTGTTTGTCATTGGGTTCAGGATGCTACAACCTGTTCTACTAAAAGTACAAGGCTATTATAAGGATCAATAATACATATCTGTATAATACATATCTGTATAATACATACATTATATGCATAAAAAGTAATATAGGTAGACATGCTTTTTAAAGTAGGGTTTTTTAGCCAGGGAGTTAACAGTACTTTGTTAAGCAAAAATTGACAAATGGGATCTAATTAAACTAAAGAGCTTCTGCACAGCAAAAAAAACTATTACCACAGTGAACAGACAATGTACAGAATGGGAGAAAGCTTTTGCAATCTATCCATCTGACAAGGTTTAATATCCAGAGTCTACAAGAAACTTAAACAAATTTACAAGAAAAAAACAACGCCATTAAAAAGTGGGCAAAGGACATGAACAGACACTTCTCAAAAGAAGACATTCATGCAGCTAACACACATATGAAAAAAAGCTCATCATCACTGATCATTAGAGAAATGCAAATTAAAACCACAATGAGATACCATCTCACACTAGTCAAAATGGTGATTATTAAAAAGTCAAGAAACAACAGATGCCAGTGAGATTGTGCAGAAAAAGGAACACTTTTACACCGTTGGTGGGAGTGTAAATTAGTTCAACCATTGTGAAAAACAGTGTGGGTGATTCCTCAAAGATCTAGAAGCAGAAATACCATTTGACCCAGGAATCCCATTACTGGGTATATACCCAAAAGAATTTAAATCATTCTGTTATAAAGATACATGCATGCGTATATACATTGGAGCACTATCCACAATAGCAAAGACATGGAATCAACCCAAATACCCATCAACGATAGACTAAATAAAGAAAATGTGGTACATATATACCACGGAATATGACGCAGGCATAAAAAGGAAGATCATGTCCGTTGCAGGGACATGTATGAAGCTGGAAGCTGTTATCCTCAGCAAACTAATACTGGAACAGAAAACCAAATACCACATGTTCTCACTTATAAATGGGAGCTGAATGATGAGAACACGTGGACACATAGTGGGAAGAATAGGTACTGGGGCCTGTCATGAGTTGCGGGGAGAGAGAGCATCAGGAAGAATAGCTAATGGATGCTGGGCTTAATACCTGGGTGATAGGATGATCTGTCCAGCAAACCACCACGGCACACGTTTACCTATGTAACCAACCTGCATATCCTGCGCAGGTACCCCAGAACTTGAAATAAAAGCTGAAGAAAATTGGGAGGCCGAGGTGGGCGGACCACAAGGTCAGGAGATCGAGACCATCCTGGCTAACACGGTGAAACACCGTCTCTACTAAAAATACAAAAAATTAGCCAGGCACGCGCCCATAGTCCCAGCTACTCAAGAGGCTGGGGCAGGAGAATCGTCTGAACCCGGGAGGCGGAGCTTGCAGTGAGCCGAGATCGCGCCACTGCACTCCAGCCTGGGAGACAGAGCGAGACTCCGTCTAAAAAAAAAAAAAAGAAAGAAAAAAGCTGAAGAAAACAACCCAACAGTACTTTGTTACTAATAATTTACTGCTAAAGTTTGTAAAACATCTTACATATTTTTAATTTAAGGAGAATTCAAGACTATCAGTATACAATGAATTATATTCTCTCTCTCTCTCAATAAAAGTGCATTCTGACATGCTTTTTTGGGTAAGCAGTGTGTTGTACATATGACTACTATCTAACATGTTGGATAAGAGATTCCCGACTGCTTTTTAAGAATAAAGAGCCGGGGGAAAATGATGGCATTACTGTCATTATTTCTATTATTCAAATTGCCCAGATTAGGGGCTTCCTCTTAATACTGTAATTCATATGATACCTCATCCTGAAAAATGTAAGTATAAACGAGGATTGCTTTGTTTTTCCCTTTTGGTGTGTATGGAGAATATGGAAGGGGAACACCTGGGAGAAAACATTTACCATATACAGCAAATGCTGGAAGGTAATACGTAGCCATCTAATAACTAAAAGTGTATTTCCTCATCCAAAATCTTTAGTAACTTTTCCTTTGTAAAGACACCTACTTTTTTTTTTTTTTTTTTGAGATGGAGTCTCCCTCTGTCACCCATGATGGAGTACGGTGGCACGATCTTGGCTCACTGCAACCTCTGCCTCCTGGGTTCAAGCGATTCTCCTGCCTCAGCCTCCCCAAATAGCTGGGACTAGAGGCACACACCACCACGCCCAGCTAAATTTTTTTTGTATTTTTAGTAGAAACGAGGTTTCACCACATTGGCCAGGCTGGTCTCAAACTCTTGACCTCAGGTGATCCGCCTGCCTCGGCCTCCCAAAGGGCTGGGATTACAGGTGTGAGCCACCGTGCCCAGCCTACTTCTTAACCTACAATTCTCCATGATACACTGGCTGGCTAGTAAACCGATCTCTTGAACACATCTTTATTTTATTAATAATTGCTGCTTCCTTTAAAGAGGGATTTTTAGAGAAGAAAGCATGTACTTATACTACCAATGTATTTTTCATTTCCTTCTAAGCTAGTCATGGGACTCTACAAGTCTTTCTTTTTACTTTCCTTTTCAGCATAGCAAAGAACTTTTCATAGCCACCTTTAAAAAAATTTAGAAACAAAACATTTTATAGCATTATTCATTCTTTCAATATTTATTGACCTATTAAGTGGCAGCCATAGCCCTTGTGTTAGCTACATAGTCCCAGACATCAAGGAAGCCTAGTAAGAGAGACAGAAAATTAAGTAAGGCATTTGCACTACACAGTGATAAGTATTAAAAGGAGTTAAGCATAGGAAGCCATCAGGCTGTGCTGGAGAAATCAGAGAGGTTGTAGATAGTCTTCCAAGATGACACCAAAAATGAGCCCTGAGGTATGAATGGGAAAGTGAAAAATTGGGAAGGGTATTTCCAACAGAGGGAATATCATCAGAATTTATATACTGAATTATATGTTTGTTATGATCATATTTATCTTTTAGAAAGTCAACTAAGGTAATATGAGGAATAAATTTAAAAAGGTAAAAATATGATTTTAACCATGATTCCATTTTCATAATGTATATTTAATAGTAATTTAGCTTGTAAGCATTATATAAAATGAAATAAATACAACATTTGAGGTAGACAAAGAATGCTTACTAAACCATTTTTGGTAATAGTAAAAAGCTAAAAACAAAAAGAAAACATAAGCCAAAAACCACAATAAACAGAAAAATCCCTAGGTCCTAAATAAAGAACTGGTTAAAAAAATTATGAAAGATTCATACAGAATAATATACAGCAAAGAGAAAGAATAAAAACTATTTTCCTCACGTCTAGATGCTGGAATGATTAAATATAACCTGAGTTCAGAGATGTCAAAATATGAAGAAAGTATCTCTTAGAATTGATGAAATACAGTAATTTTAGATATAATTAAACCTTATGTTTAAAAAGTGTGTTCTAGAATAATATATCTCAATATAAATAAATATATATGTATAATCCTGATCCTACTTTTATATATATTTTTACATATATATCATGCATAGCTTATACTTATTTATTGTATTTTCTTTGATACATTATAATATATGTACATATATTTTTATTCTTTATGTATAACTATTCCTTGATTCTCAAATCATATTAAATACCAATCTTTCTGAAAAATTCCATTAAATTAAATATACACATCAATTGTAGGATACTCCAGATTTCAGAAATATGAAAATACAAAAAATTTTGCATTTTGAAATAGGGAAAATACAGTTATGCTCGTATATGCAAGAAAAATGATTTAAAAATATGCAGAAAAAATCTAACCTTAACACTCCAGGAACAATTTAGGAGAGAGACACTTATTTTTCACTTTCTACCTTTTAAAACCCTCAGTAATTATTCTTTCTTTTTTGAAAATGGGTCTTGCTCTGTCACCCAGGCTGGAGTACAGTAGCACAATGACAGCTCACTGCAATCTTGACTTACTGGTCTCAGGCAATCCTTCCACCTCAGTCTCATGAGTAACTGGGACCACAGGCATGTGCTACTATGCCCGGCTAACTTTTTAGGTTTTTTGTAGAGACAGGGTCTCCCTATGTTGCCCAGTCAAGTCTTGAACTCCTGGGCCCAAGCAGTCCTCTTGCCTTGGTCTCCCAAAGTGCTGGGATTACAGGTGTAAGCAAATGTGCCCAACCTTCAGGGTTTTCTTGTTTGTTTGTTTTGTGTTTGTTTGGTTGTTTGTTTTTTCAAGACAGTTTTGCCCTGTCACCCAGGCTGTAGTGCAATGGGTGATCTTGGCTCACTGCAACCTCTGCCTCCTGGGTTCAAGTGATTCTTGTGCCTCAGTCTCCCAAGTAGCTGGGATTACAGGCTTGTCCCACCACACCTGGCTAATTTTTGTATTTTTTAGTAGAGATGGGGTTTTGCCATGTTGGCCAGGCTGATCTCGAAATCCTGCCCTCAAGTGATCCACCCGCCTTGGCCACCCAAAGTGCTGGATTACAGGTATGAGCCACAGTGACCTGCAGTGATTTTTTAACAACACAATCAGATGTTCTTGAAATTAACGTTTCTTTTAAAAAAATCACTACAGATATTTTTGTTAATTACCATCACCACCGAAGTAATCTGTCCTTTGTCTTGTTTGATCCTTTGCTCTTCTGAGTTCCTGTTTTCCCATGTGTTCTATGGAATTTCCTTTACTGGATACTCTTCTGCTCAATTTTACATATGTTGCTGCAAGTGTTAGATCTCAGCAGTCTTCGTCCTGCACAGATACCTCCCTTGAGGACTTCACCTATTTTAATAGTGTCAACTCATAACTATTCAGAATTTGTTCACTAATCCTAACCTCTCATGTATGAATATTAGAGGTAAATTTCCAGTTGTCTGGTGAACATTTCTAGGCAGATATCACATACTAAACACACAAAGAACACATTCAAAACACAACCTATATTATCCATCCCCCATCCTACTTTGACCCTTGTTCTACATCTAGGTTAATAAAATCATAAACTTTCATGCTACAAATTTCAGAATCACCTCTGACTATATTTTTTACAAGGCTCTCAATCAAGTCAGTCAATAGTCACCAAAAAGTGTTAAATTTACACCACCATTGTGGTATACTGTTTTCTAACATTTCCCCGTCTTTCAAGGTCCCATACTTGGATTATAATAGCTTTCTAAATTATGTTTCTAATCTCTTCATGTCAATTCATGTCATAGTCATTTTCTTAAGACATATATCTGTTCCTCTGACATTTCTAACTTAAAAATTTGAAAAGTTTCCAAAAATTTGAAGTTTCCCATTACGATAGAGCTCAAACTCTTCAGTTTTTAATAATTTCACAAATATTTAATAAGTACTCATTGTGTGCCCACATATGTGACTAAACAGGAGAAAGACTTCAGAAAACCATTAGGATTGGAGGTAAAAGATAGGAAGAGCAGCACTTGGTGAGAACACAAAGTTACATGTTCTTAGCTCTCATTAGATCCACCCACCTCTTCATTGCTCACCCCAATCTGTCTATCCTTAGTTATCTCTGCCTTTGGCTAAGTCATTTGGCCTCATATATGGCCTCTTATTCACTATCCTATGTCCCTTACAAAAGAAGGCAACAGTGAAAGTAAAATAAAATGTAGCTTTGAAGGTGATAAAAATGGCCAAGACTTAACTCTATAAAGCATTTCACAGTTTACAAAGGCTGTTTTCACATCCACTGCATTTAACATAATTATTCACTTATTCACTGTTCACTGGACATTTTAAGTGCAACATAGCATAGTTTACTAACTATAGGCAAAAGACAGTCAACATATTGAATGGGTAATGGTATCCATTAGTTTCATCAAGCCACCTCGAGGAAAAAGTTAAGAAAATAAAATACTTCTTTTATGCAGTTTTTAGAAAATGAAGTGCTTGACATAACCAATTTTCTAAGTAACTCTACCTCTTCAAACATCAAATTTTTAAAAATTAACAACTTTTGAAGAAAAGCATTCTAAAACATATCATGTACCTCCCTGCCTTCATAAGTAGAGAGGCAAAGAATAATTTTAACTTTACCTAAAAACTCTAGTCCATCTATTAAGATACACTCTCATATGTCAATTGTGTCTCTCATTTTTAAGATTCCTCTTTTAATTAAGGCAATCTCTTTTCTACCAAAATACTTCCACAAATCTCTATAATCAGGTATTGTTTCTAAACTTTTATATACCAGACAATTAGAATGTTAAAAGTCAATAAATTTAGTGAGGGTGTAAAGAGAAAGGCACCTGCTTTAACAAGTGTTTTGTGATAATTATTTGCAGGGCTCTGGATCTTTACGTTATTTTACCTCTGTATTAGTTGTGCTCAAATGGTCGCTTGTGCAAAAATTTATTTCTGACCAAAAATGCGGAGGTCAGTTAAATCTAGAGTTTTAAAAGAATGATTTAAAAATGGGATGCAAGTCTTATCAGATGACAGTAAATCATATGCAAGGGTTTCCATAATGTAAAGAAATTAACATGTTGAAACTGAGAGTTGACTCCAAAGAATCCAAAGAATTTCTTTTTAAAATTTCTTCTTAGACTTATATGTCTAACTCTCAACATTAGAAAATAAGAAAATATAATATCTGTCTCCCTTCTTTCTTTTAACTTATATCCAAAGGAATTCTCTAAGTACAAAATAATTTTTTAAAAAACGTGGATACAAAAGCCTAGAAATGTAGTTCTTTCAGTTTTTAGAGTATCCTTAGTGAATCTAACCCCTCATGGCAAGATGTGTTGCTTTTCATATCCATTCATTCAGGTTCTCAAAGGAATCAGTTTAGCTAACTATATACCAAAACCAGGACGATGTCTCTCAAGCTTTTCAGACATGGTACATGGCTTTTTAAAAGAAAAATGATCTGAATAACTGAAGTTTTCTGTAAAAACAGGCAAGGTATAAAAACAAACCAAATGGACTTAAAAAGTTTCCAATAATTGAATAATGGTTTCTTGAATCTTACATTACCTGCTTTTGTAGGTGCTAGATATATAGCCATAGAGAAGTTTGCTTGAATGTTTTACTACTGAGAGAAATGCATATCATTGTAAAAAGAAAAAAAAAACCCAAAGGTTAGAAATAAAGCTTTAAATAAAATCTTATTTTTTTAGGCATGCCTTTGTAAAAAGGCTATACATGTGAAAAATATATTGGATGTAATCCATGCATAAATTATGCACATTCTTAATAATGACCAAGATATATTAGCACTAACAAGTGTCAACTGCTACTCTAAATCTTTTACTTGTAAGTAGTTAAATCTTTACAAAACCTTAAGAGGTAGGCACTAAAATCAAACCCAGTTTTACAGACGAGGAAACTCAGGTCGACAGAAGTTAAAGTTGTCCAATTTAACACAGCTAGAAAATGGATGCACTAGACAATGCTGTTAATAAAGTTGAAAGATATTTTGGCTACTTTAGTCTCCATCTGATCTGGATTCTAAAATATAAAATGATGAATTCATTGTAAAAATGCTGTGAACATTTTTAAATCAATAACTTAATCAGCACATCCAACAAACTAGGAATAGAAAAAAACTTCCTCAATCTGATCAAGGGCATCTATGAAAAAGTCATAGCCATCATGCTTATTGAAGAGGCACTACATGCTATCTTTCTAAGATCAGGAACAAGACTTTCACTGTCTGTATTAAACACTGTACTGGAGTTTCCAGACAAGAAAATTAGGCAAGAAAAAGAAATAGAAGACAGCCAGGTTTAAAAGGAATAATTAAATCAATCTTTATTTGCAGAGGACATGATTTATGCAGAGAAAATCCTAAGAAATCAACAAAAAACCTATTAGAGGTAATAAATAAGTTCAGTAAGGTAGCAGGTTTCAAGACCAATATACAAAAGTTAACAGTATGTCAACACACTAGCAATAAACAGTTGGACAGTGAAGTTAAGAAAATAATTCCATTTACAATAGCATGTAAAAGAAAATACTTATGAATAACCAAAAGTGTTAGACTTACACTGTGAAAACTACAAAGCATTTCTTTATGACATTAAAGAAAACCTAAATAAATGAAAAGACATGTTACATTTCTGAATTAGAAGACTTAATATTGTTAAAATATCAATAATCCCAAAATTGATTTACATATTCAGTGCAATCCCTATCAAAACTCAAGCTGGCGATTTTGCAGCAACTGACAAGCTGATTAGAATTTTCACATGGAAATGCAGGAATAACCAAAACCATCTTAAAAAGAGAGAAACAAAGTTAGAAAACTCCCAATTTACAATTCAAAATGTATACATGCCAGGTGCGGGGGCTCACACGTGTAATCTCAGCACTTTAGGAGGCCGACGCAAAAGGATTGCCTGGGCCCAGGAGTTTGAGACCAGCCTGAGCAATATGGCAAAACTCCATCTCTAGAAATATAAAAATTAGCCAGGCATGGTGGCGTGCGCCTGTAGTCCCAGATACTTAGGGGGCTGAGATTAGAGGATGGCTTGAGCCCTGGACATTGAGGCTGCAGTGAGCTTTTGTGTGCATGCCACTGTATTTGAGCATGTTTGAGCATGTGTGACAAAGTGAGACCCTGTCTCCAAAAAAAAAAAAAGGCAAATTACAAAGCTATAGTAATCAAGACAAGATGGTACTGGCATAGGTAGACATATAGATTAATGGAACAGAGAGTCAGAAGTAAATCCTTGCCTTTGCAGTCAACTGTTTTTGGACAAGGGTACTAAGAACATTCAATCAGAAGAATCACCTTCAATAAATGTTGCTGGGTAAACTGGAGAGCTACATGAAAAAGAATGATATTGGATCACTTCCTCACACCATACATAAAAATTAACTCAAAATGATCATATACCTTTATGTAAGAGCTACAACTATAACATCTTAAAAGAAAACACAGGAAACAATCTCTGTGACCTTAGGTTAGGCAAAGAACTCTTTAGGTATGTCACCAAAAGCACAAGTAAAAGAAGAAAAAAATAATAAATTTGACTTCATCAAAACTAGGACATTTCGTACTGCATAGAACACAATCAAGAAGGTGAAAACCCACAGGATAAGAGAAAATATTTGTAAATCACATAGGATTAAAAAACTTATAATCAAAATACATAAATAACACTTAAAACTCAGTAATAAAAAGACAATTCAATTAAAAATTGCACAAAGGATTTAAATAGACATTTCTCCAGAGAAGTTATAAATGTGGCCTATAAGGACAGAAAAAGATGTTAAATATTGTTAGTCATTAGGGAAATGTGAATCAAAACAACGAGATACCATTTCACATTCACTAAAATGGCGACAATAAAAAAAGATAGATAAAAATGTTGGTGAGGACATGAAGAAACTGGAATGCTCATTATGTTTTTCGAAATGTAAAATGGTACAGCTGCTTTTGAAAATACTTTAGAAGTTTCTCAAAATGTTAATATAAATTTACCCAACAATTCCAATAATGAGTACATACCTGACAGAAGTGAAAACATATGTCCACAAAAAAACTTGTACATAATATTCATATCAGCATTACTCATAAAAGTAAAGGTGGAAACAACTCAAATGTCCATCAACTGATGGGTGAACAAAATGTGGTATATATCCATACAATGGAATATTATTTGTCAATAAAAAGTACTGAAGTTAGGAGATATACTACAACATGGATAAACCATGAAAACTTTAATGCTAAATGATAAAAGTCAGTGACAAATCACCATATATGGTATGATTCCATTTGTATGAAATGTCAAGGATAGGCAAAACTATAGGGAAAGACAACAGATTAGTCATTGCCTAGAGCTGGGAGTAGGGTCAGAGGAGAATGGGGAGTGATCACTAATGGATACAGGGTTTTTGTGACGGGTAATATAAACCAAAATGATGAATTTTAATAGTTTTTTTTTTTCTTTTTTCACCCAGGCTGGAGTGTAGAGCCACAGTCATAGCTCACTGCAACCTTGAACTCCTGGGCTCAAGAGATTCTCCCGCCTCAGCCTCCCCAGTAGCTGGGAGTAGAGGTGTACACCACCATTCCAGCTTAATTTAAAATATATATATATATATATATTTATGTTGCCCAGGCTGGTCTCAAACTCCTGGGCTTAAGCCATCCTCCAATCTCAGCCTCCTAAGTAGATGGGACTGCGTGTATGAGCCACTGTGCCAGGTTAATAGTTATTCTTAATAACATAATTGACTTACAGCAATAAGGTAATATGGCAAATTAATTCATATTTGTAATTTGGGGGGCACATTTTGACACTAACTTATTTGGTAGAATGAGACTCTGTCATCCATCATTTTAGTCAGTTCATGGGAACATGATTACAGATATTCTCTCATTCTCTGTTAATATTCACTACTTACCAACTATGAGCTTGGCACTGTGATAAGTTCTGGGTAATGGTGGTGACCATTCTTTAGGGGCTATAGTGGAATACTGGTAATACCGGTAATACCGACTCTAGTAAGACACAGGACAAGATGCTTTATGGTGCTTTGTAGTGCAGATTTCCAGGACTCAGCCAAAACTTTTACCCCATGTGCTGGAGCAGATCAAAAACTCTTTTTTACTGAAGATGATACTGTAAGCATACATTTTTAATTCAGGCAGTTTAGGTCTTATTCTAGCTATCAGACCTTGAGCAAGTGACCTAAATCTCCTTGTCTCAGTTTCTACATTTGCAAAATGGGGATAATAATATGTATTATATTGGATTCTTACAAGAATTAAATGAGATAATCCATTGAAGGCATATAGATTATTGTCTGCCATGTAGTTATATACTTAATAAACATAATAATGATAATTTTGATGGTGGAGATGGCAGCAGTCTTGTTCTTTTATATACACAGACAAATTATTTCTCCATCCAGGTATGTGCTCTGGTTACTCTGTCTAATTATTTTAAAAGGATATTATCTACAGAGGCAAATTATTTCTCCATCCAGGTATGTGCTTTGGTTAGTCTAATTATTTTAAAAGGATATTAACTTTACCTATTTTTTCATCTGGCTTAAAAAAAATATAGGTATGTCCTGGACTGGCATCTACAAACAACTGCTTTCTATACAGTATCTATGCAAGGTCTAGCAGAGAAAAATATGTGGGAAATTATTTAAGGTGATGTAATTCATTCATTATTCTAAATATTGTAAGTTCTATTGTTAGAGAAAACATAATTTCCAAAAGGCTATAAATTTGGGCTACACATATCTTAGTCCTCTGAGCCTCCATTGTTTTTCATTGAAAAAGGAAAGAAGAAAGAACCATAAGAGATCTATTACTGTACTTGTTACTGAAATTCTATAAAAGCTATAGCTATCTAACTTTTCATCATAATCTCTAAAGATGCTTCCACATTCTAGAAATGCCTTTTTTCAGCTTCTCTTATGGGTAATTGCTTTAAAAAAACACTGAGAAAAATGGTATTATGGAAAATTATTTGTTAGTTATATGTTTATCAACCTTTTAGATACTGTTTTTAAATAAACTTTTACCACCAGAAGGCTATAAACTCAAATTACTGTACATTATCTATATTAAACCAAAAGGTATAAAATAACAAGGAATGACTGATCTACCTTAATGTATAGAAAAGGAATGAGCTTCCATTCTACCAGTTCATCATACACTTAATCAATAGTTAAAATCATTGTTCCCTAGCCCACTCCTGCCAGGGAACCCCTGCAATCAGACCTACCTATGTGCTGTGGAAGGGCAAGAAAGCAAACAATACTATTAGTGGAGACCTACATGAATAAGGAATACTGGATATAAAAGTAGAATCAGCAGCTAAGAAGAGAAAGATCAATGTGAGCAATCAGTATAAATGGTATTCAATGAAGAGAGATACTGCAAGAAACAGGAATGGTGACTGAAATTTTCTAACTTTGTTTTCAGTTATATGGAGAGGAATTGTGTCAATAAAACAGAACTATACTACTAAAGAAAACGAGAAATCAATAATAAAACAACCAAAAAAAGTTGAACTAATCTACACATCCACCCTGGTATATGAAATTCAGAATTCCTCCACATCTTGAGGTATAATTATTTTTAAGCTCTGTTAATCTGAGAAGCAACAGATGAATCCCATTGTTTGTTACTTAGAATTCTTAGATGCTTAGTTTTCACATGTTTGTTGTTGGCAGAAAGCAATAGTAAGATTCTGAGGTCTGGCAGGACATTTCAATGTCATGTTGGACTCAGGAATTCTTTTTCGAGGGACAATCCCCTGTACTACAGGACTCTGGCAGACATCTCTGGCTTCTGAGCAATGGATACCAGTAGTGACTTCTCAGTCATGGTGATAACCTATAAAGAACTCTATAATTTCCAATATGTCTCTTGGTGGAGGGAAGAAGGAACAGTACTAGCCACATTAAAAAAACATGTAGGTAAATGTAAATATTTAAATGTAGAAAATGGGGCCAGGTGCAGTGGCTCATGCCTGTAATCTCAGCAATTTGGGAGGTTGAGGCAGGCGGATGGCTTGAGCCTAGGAGTTTGAGACCAGCCTGGTCAACGTGGCAAAACCCCACCTCTACAAAAAAATACAAAAGTTAGCTGGGCATGGTGGCATGCACTTGTAGTCCCAGCTACTTGGAAGGCTGAGGTAGGAGGATCACCTGAGCCTGGGGAGGTGAAGGTTGCAGTGAGTCATGATCATGCCATTGCACTCCAGCCTAGGCGACAGTGAGACCCTATCTCAAATGAATGAATAAATGTAAAAAATAAAAATGATAAGATCTCTGGAACAGAATACAGAAAGATATTTTATAATACTGCAGTAGAGATGTTCTTTGTTAACATGACACAAAGGCAAAAAACCATAAAAGACTGACACATTTGAGTAAATGAAAATATGTAAATGCAGCAAAAGATATAATAAATTAGGAAAAATATGTATAGCTCACAAAATAGTAACTATTCTTAGTATGCAAAATTCTCCTATAATCAATAAAAAACATAAACTACCCAAAAGAAAAATGAAAGAAATAAATAGAAAATTCGCTAAAGGAGGAAATTCCTAACAATAGGGAATATTTTAGTTACTTCTTATGTGCCAGGTACCCATACTAAATACCTTACATGCATTTTCTTGTTAATAAATAATACAGAATTCTCAACAATTCTGTAAAGTGGCTTCAAGAATCATATCAATTTTATAGTGAGGTTAATTAGCTTGTCAAAATTACACAGCATGTCAGTGGCGAAGGCTGGGATGCAAGCTCTCTTAGCGGAGCTCAGAGTCTTATCATTGCTCACCAATAACAATTCCACTATTGCAGAAATATTTATTTGTGAAAATAACAATAAAGCACACAGATGTCTGTATATGATAATCAATACACCCATTATTTGTAACAAAGAAAAAAGAAAAATGATCTAAATGATTATCAATAGGAAATAAAATAAATCTATACGTACTAATATGACAAGATGTTACCAGTATATTGATAGATATTTAAAAAGCAACTTGTACAGAAGGATTAGAGTATGTTCCCACTTTAATAAATTTAAAAAATTAAATATACATAATTATATATATGTATGTATATGTGGATACTTTATACATACGCATATACATATATATACATACACACAAACTTCAGTAGTTATCTATAAGGAGTACTGTTACAGGTAGGAATTTTTATTCTCTGTATACTAGTAGACTTTTTTTTTCAACGTACACATTTTCATTATTAGAATCAGCAATAAAGACATTTCCAATTTAAGAAAAAAGAAGGGGAAGCTACATTAACCAAACCTATCTTATAGCTCATAGCTTTTATATATTGGTAAAATATCCTGTGCTGTTACATAAGTATTCCTTTCAATTTATACTGGTAATTCCTAATATGTTATTTCTAATGATAGCACACAGTAAGTAACTTATTCTCACCTCCAGAACTTTAACCAACAATTTTTCAGCATGCTGAGAGGTTATCTGGAATTCTCAGACAGTATTTAAACCAGCCACATCCTTTACTGGTTTTCTCTAACAATTAAATTAAACCATTTTGGTATAGAGTCCTTAAGAGAAAGTAGTTCAGCAATATGTATCAAAAATTTTAAAATTGGAATACTCTGTTTTTTTTTGAGATGGACTCTCACTCTATTGCCCAGGCTGGAGTGCAATGGTGCAATCTCGGCTCACTGCAACCTCTGCCTCCCAGGGTCAAGTGATTCTCCTGCCTCAGCCTCCCGAGTAGCGGGGATTACGGGTGCGCACCACCACACCTGGCTAATTTCTGTATTTTTAGTAGAGATGGGGTTTCACCATGTTGGCCAGGCTGGTCTCCAACTCCTGACCTTGTGATCCCGCCTGCCTTGGCCTACCAAAAGTGCTGGGATTACAGGTGTGAGCCACCATGCCTGGCCATGGGAATACTCTTTACCTAGCAACTGTATTTTTTACTCAAAAGAAATTGTGTCCAAAGATTTATTTCATCAACGTAATCAGAGCACTAGTATATAAAATATTTGAACCAATAATGGGAAGCTGTTTAAATAATCATGGAAAAACTACACAATATTATACAGCCAAATATACAATATTATACAGCCAATAACAGTGCAAAAGAAAATTAAATGACCTAGAAAGATGTTCACGATATACTGTTGATGAAAAGAATCAGGTAACAACGTAACATAAACTAATTAAAAAAAAAAAATCCCTCAAAAATCTGGAAGAATGAGGGCTAAAATGATTATCTCTGCATGTGATTTTTATTTCCTCTTTTTCTTCTATGTTTTCTAAAAAAGATTACTTTCTAACAGAAAATTAGTTTAAAAATATAAAAGAATCAAACTTGTGTGTTATGTTAACCACTTAGTAGACATAGTTCAGATTATTTACAAAGAGGAAAAAAATGGAGTTGAAAGGCAAAGTGATGGATGGGCACATCATTTTCCAGTTTCAGCATTCTGTCCTACTGATGAACTTTTCCTAGCAACTGCTTTCATACTGAAAATTAGCTGTTTATAACAGACTAAGGTATATTGAGACTACTCACGTTCCTCTGGAACAGAAGAAGCAACGAAATCATTTCTCTACACATGTTATTTTAAGCTCCTCTATCTTCTAGTCCTCCAACAAAACTGGGGATGTCAACAACATTTTAGTGAGTGAGATTAGAATCTGTTAATAGTAAATGCCAAAAATATCAATAGTATAAGTTAGAGAGTAAGTACTGTTAAAAAAAAAAGTTTTCGACAAGGTAATATTCCCAGGAGATGGAACACAATGCACCTAACGTTACACAAAAGTTTAACTTTATGAACAAAAAGGAAGCATTGATCACTAGATCATAGAATGAATTATTACAAAGGGTAAGAAGAAACTGCAGGTCATACCACCTATTTATAACCCCAACTGCACCTCAAGTATTAGGAGTTTGTGTGATAAAAGCAGCAAGCTTTTAGCTATAGCTTGTGAGTGAACAGCTGTAGAAGCCACATAATAATGAGGGACATGGCTGACTCACTGTACGCTAAAGTAGAAGTAATACTGGTGATTGCTATCTGTGTAACTGGTCTAATGAGATATTTATTTATTCATTGATTTATTTATTTAAGAGACAGGTTCTTGCTTTGTTGCCCAAGTTGGTCTCGAACTCAAACTCAAACCCCTGGCTTCAAGCAATCCTCCTGCTTCAGCTTTTCAAAGTACTGGGATTACAGGCATAAGCCACCATGCCTGGCCAATGAGATTTTTAGATGATCAAACAGGTGCCTGAGTTTTAGAAGTAGTAAGTGCCAGAAAGGGACTCCTGGGATTTCTGAGTCCAGATTGAATTTTTTTTTTTTCCAATTTCAGCACCATGGTAGACCAAATGAGATGGACAAGCCATTAACAGACTATGGTGGGAATTAGATTTAAATAAAATGAAAGTATAATTGGGTAACAAATGAGATAATGATTCAACAATAAGCATTTAAAACTAAATTTGTTGGGAGAAGAAATAGCACCTAAGACTATTTTTATTAAGTACTGTAAACCATGAACTGCAAAGAGGCTCATGTGATAATTCCTCATGCTTATTTTACTTTGCAAAGTGTTAAAAATTCATAAAGACGTTCATTTTGCACCAAGTATAAAGTATTTGGTACAAAGGTTTGTTAGGCCATTTTAGGAAAACATTTCAAGAAACCTTATAAATGGTATAATTTTATAGAGAAGAACAGAACATTTTAGTTTAGGATATTTATGACAGAGCAGAACTACTAATAAAATATACATATGCTGAGGAGATTCCTTGGGAAGTAGGATTTTAGTAAATACCCTAAATGTTCTCAAAAATGCATGTGTGCGTACACAAATACATATTCACATAGTTTCTTATATAGGCTAAGAGAACTATAAATTCTTTGAAAAATTTCAAACCTAAGAAAAGTTCCAATAACAGTATTCCCATAGAACATTTACCTTTCATCTCGTTTAAGCAATTTCTAGGCTCTTGTCACATTTGCCTTCCCTTATTTCTGGGTATATGTTTGTGTATATGTACAGTTGTTGCTCCTTTCCCATGGTTTCAGTTTCCTGCAGTCAACTGCAGCCCAAAAATAGGTGAGTTCAGTTCAATAAGATATTTTGAGAGAGAGATAGACCACATTCATATAACTTCTATAACAGCATATTGTTATAATTGTTCTATTTTACTATTAATTCTTTGTGTTAATCTCTGTCTCTAATTTATAAATTAAACTTATAGGTATGTACGTATAGAAAAAAACATAGTATATATAGGGTTTGGAACTATCAGTGGTTTCAGGCATCCACTGGGACCTTGGAACTTACCCCCACAGACAAAGTGGGACCTCTGTGTATCTGTATGTATACTATAATTTTTGCTGAACCATTTGATAATTAGTTGCACACACTGTGAAAATATATACTTCAGTAGATGTCTCCTAAGAACAATGATATTCTCATATATAATAGTGATAATATAATGATAAATTCAGGACATTTAACATTTATGTTTAATGTGATATGATCTATAATCTATATTTGCATTTTTCCATTTGCCTGCAAAGTGTCCTAGACAACCTTTTGTTGTTTTTGCTTTTTTTCCCCTTCAATTTAGGATAATTCACTCTCATTCTCCTTTCACCTACAGCAATTCTACAATCTTGTTTGGTTTTTCACATCACTAACATTTTGGAAGAGTGCAGGTCAGTAGTTTTGCTGACTGTTCCTCAATTTGAATGTGCTGGTAAATTCCCCATTGTTAGACTTAGGCTAAACATTATTGGCAGGAACAAAAGTGGCATCTTTTCCTTCTGGAGTTTACCATAGTTGAAGGCACAGGATATTAGGCTGTGCTTTATTGGTGCTGTGAAATTTAATCTTTTGGCTAAGACAACATCTGCCAGATTTCTCTATTTTAAAGGTATCTTTTCCTTTTTAATTAGTAAATATATTCCAGAGGGAATCCCCTTTAAACCAGCTTCTGTGTCCTTTGGACATGTCTCCTCAGTTTTTGAGCATGTCCTTACATTAAAAAATAATGAACTAATTGAAAACAGAAGCCAAAATATCCCCCGATTAAATTTGGAGAACAGAAGAAACTTCAAAAAAAATTTAAAATAAAAACCTCATAGAAATAAGAAACTGTTGTATCCAGGAAACAAGAATCAGAAGCTATAGAAATGAAACTCAGAGAACAAGAAAGATTCATGAGAAATGATAAAAATAGCATAAATTTATAAAAAGAGGGTTAGAAGACAAAGCTAAAGAAGTCTCTTACAGGGTAGAACTAAACAATAGAGAAATTAACCATAGGAAAAAAAAGAAAAAGGTAAGACAATTAGAGGACCAGCCTGAGAGGACCAGCATCCAAATAAGATGAGAGCTAAAAAACGATCCTGCAGCAACATCACCACAAACAAAATGAGAAGACAAGAAAGTATATATATAAAAAAAAACAAACAGGAACAATCCCCAAATGGAAGAAGTTTACTTAATTTCCAGACCAAAGGATAAAAATAGAAAAAAGAAGGTGCATCATTAAGAAAGAATAGAACACTAAGGAAAAAGATCTTAAAAGCTTCTAGAGATTCAACAGGGGAGCTCTGATGCACAAGATGAGAATCTGAAAGGTATCAGTCTTAATAACAATACTCTAAAGGAAAAGACAAGTCTTAAAAATTCAGAAATACAGATGAGAACCCGAAAAGAGAATTAATGCAAACTAACTTTCATTCCTGATCATATTTCCTGTCAACAATCACAAAACAGTTTTAGAAACACTACCAGAAAAGATTTAGACAAATCAAGAAACAATAAGACAAACCTAGACTGAATTCTGGCTCAACCTCTCACTAGCCCTAATCAATCACTCGCATCTTTGAATCTCAGTGTCATCATTTTTAATAAGAGGCTAATAATACCTAACTCATAGAATTATTCCAAGAATTAAATGTGATAACTTTTGTGGAGCAACAAAAAGGTACTTAGTAAATTGTAACTGTTACTATTATCTTCAGAATTATTTTAATTGATATGCTATTCATAGTAAATGACAACAAAGTAAATATTTACACCAATGGTGAAAATATATTAACTTTAGTACTTTAAGAAATAGAATATGATGTGGTCATTGGGGGATAATTCCAAAACCATGAAGAAACATGGAAAAGTACTTAGAACATGCCAAGAAAGTGGCAGATTATAAAATATAGATGCAAAATAATTTTAACCATATAACTTATTGAGGAATTTATTAAATGGTATGTTATCTATTTTAATAATGTTCAGATCATTGTAGAAAATACAAATAAGCAAAATGAGAATGTTTTGAAAATCATCCCAAGCCACTTTCCCAAGAGTTGTTACTTGTAACCATTTAAACAAAAACCTACAGCTTTATTGAGTTATAACTGATACACACAAAACTGCACATTTTAAATGTACACAATTTGATGAGCTTGGATACTTTGAACTCTTTGATTATGGTTATATATAATCATGGTTTTTAAAAAAATTTTGATCATTTGTATATTTTCATTTGCAATCATCTCTTTTTCTAGTAGACAAATTATCATGCACTTTCTTCCATGGCATACCTATCCTTCAAAGACATCTTTAAAAATTGCCATATAGCATGGCTATTTAATAGTCAAATCAATCCATTCTCTTATGATGAAATAATTATGTTTCTAATATTCTAATTTTCTATAAAGTGATGCAATGACCATATTGTTGCTAAAGCTTTGCACATAACTTTATTTTTATAAATTCTTAGATTTGAAATTTATGTCACAAATATAATTTTTTTTCTTTGAGACAGAGTCTCACTCTGTTGCCCAGGCTAGAGTACAGTGGTGCAAACATGGCTCATGGCAGCCTCCACCTCCTGGCCTCAAGTGATCCTCCCACCTCGGCCTCCCAAAGTGCTGAGATTATAGGCATGAGTCACCATGCCTGGCCAAACAATTAACAATTGTTAACAATTTGGACATACATTGCCAAACTGCTTTGCGTAGGAGCTACTGCAATTAGCATTCTTGTTAGTAAACGATACGAAGGCATTTGAATTCCTGAATGTTCAATAATGGGTTTCAAATTCTGTTTCCCTCCCTCCGTCCCTTTCATCCTTTTTTCCCTAATTTGATAAGAAAATGGTATTGTTTTGGTATTACCAGTGACTTTGCAAATGTAATGCCCATGCAACATTTCTTCTTTAGGAAGTGTCTACGTATGTTCTTTGTCCAGCTATTTTTTGAAGCACATGTTCATAATCAGTTGGGATTTTAGCCTTAGTTTTGGCATTTACAAGCTGTATGATAGACTTCTACGTCCTGTAACATGAGTACCACTTAAAACAATTAAAATACCAGATAGAGTAAAACAAACAAACAAACAAACAAAAACTCTTAAATGTACCCAGGAGCTAGCAAAAAAAGAAATGATGAGGACAAGATTAAGTGAAGACTGGTACTGAAAGTGCTACGGCAAGCACTTAAATCGTTTTTTACCTTGAGAATATTTGCTGAATCAGCTGAATTTGAGTGTTAGCTTTTTTTTTTTTTCTTTTTTTCTTGCCTCAGAAGGTGGGACACCCAATAGCCGACCATCCATAATGCTGGGACCACAAAAGGCTACTTAGTGTAAGCGTAAACTAGACACACAACACTGATCGTGATAACAACAGCAAACATTTATAGAGCCTACCGTGTTTTAAGTGTGTCAAAGATATCAACTCGTTTAATCCTCACAAAAATTATAAAAAAGGTACCATTGTAATCCTCACCTTAGAGGTCAAGACAGTGAAGCACAGAAAGGTTAAATAATTTGCTCATGGTAAATTAGTATTAATTGGTATTAGATTAGTATTAATTAGTATTAGATCCAAAATGCAAATTCTGATACTCTGTGTCTAGAGACTGTGCTTTTAAAGCACTATGACACAGTACTTAGTTTCTCACCCACCCACAACCCTTTTCCCTAAGGAAATGCAAGGAAAATAGGCTGTACAGAACTTCGGAACTGGGTGGAGAGGGAAAATAAATTTTCTCTGAGAATTTGTAACCACAAGAGAGCCTTCATTGAAGTCTGTAGTTTGAATCCTCACTACTCATTTGATCCACAAAACCTCAAGCTAAGAATTTAAAGTGATCCTACATTAACAGTATTGTACTAATACTGTTCTCAGGCATCTAACAGAAACAGAAACATTCTCTTCACATGTAAAGTTAAAAAAATAAGTAGTTCAAGATATAAAAAATCATTTAAATTCATTTTAAAAATAAGACATTATATGTAAAACATACAAACAAAAATATATGACATAATCAATCCTAAGAAGATGGAGGTATTAGAATTACTACACACTATACATACAATATAACTGTATCACATATTTCAAGAAATAATGCAAAAATAACCATGAACTAAAAAAAAAAACAATTTCTAAAAATGCAAAGCATGATAATTAAAGCAAAAAAGTCAATGAATAAGTTAAACAGCAACTTCAATATAGCTGAAAAGAGAATTAGAAAACTGGAATGGAGAAATAAAAATTATACCAAACATAGTCTCGAGAGGAAGAGGCATGAAAAATAACATGACAAGATGTAAAATATATCTAAGTTGGATTGCTAGCAAAGAGAGAAGGTAGAGCCTATACTGGGTGAAATAATTTTCATATCTGATAAAAAAACTCAATTCAAATAGTCAAGAAACCCAATGAATCCCAACTGGTATAAATAACAAAGAATACACACTGTACATACCATAGTGAAACTGCAGAAAATCAAGGAAAAATAAAAGATCTCAAAGGGAAACATTCAAAGGACTGAAAGACTAATGAGTTTTCAAAAGAAATCGTAGAAGCCAGAGGACACTAAAATAATATCTTCAATACATTACAGAAGTTCATTCACAGCCTAAAATTCTATACCCCCTCAAAATAACTTCTAAGAATCACAGTGAAATAAGGTCATTTGGAGATAAATAAGGATTGAGAGGTTTTACTACTCTAATATCCTCACAGGATATTATTGGATGAATACCACTTAAAACAACTAAAATACCAGATAGAGTAAGTAGGATAAGTTGATATCTTATCCTTCCAGGCAAAAGGACAATACTAACAGACAGAAGATCTGCAATGCCAAAGGAATGATAAGAAAAAATATGATAAATATGTGAGTAAACCTAAGGAATATAAATGTTATAAAACAATAATTATTTATTACATTGTTAAAATGACAAAATTAAATGAATAAAACAGAAATATATAAATTGGAAAAATGTAATCAAAATATTCTGTATTAAGGCCTTTGTTTTGTTTGGTTAGACAGTAAAAGTATGTACATAAATTGAAAAGTACACATGATAACATTTCTTGAGTAAACACCTACAAATAGACTGCATGAATTCCAAACTAGTAGAAGGGAAAACAAATAATAAGAAGAATACTGAGTAATACAAAAAGAAGGCAATAAAGGAGAAAAAAGTAAAAAATAATAGGAAAATAAAAACACAAAGTGGTGGAAATAAATTCAAATATAACAGCAAATACAATAAATATAAATGTATCATATGATACAGCAAAAAATAAAAATTGTCAGGTTGGATTTTTAAAATTAGTTATATGTTTTTTTTTTCAAGAGACAATTACATAACATAAAGTATAAGGTAGAAAAAGATTTTCATGAAAACTATTAGCAAAAACTATATTATTATTAGTCTAAGGCAAATATACTCTAAGGAAAAATTCATTCCTAGATATGAGTATCATTAAAAATGATAAAAGATTTAATTTATTTACTTGTATGTAAATAATAACATCACTTCAAAATACCTAAAGCAAAATTTAACAAGAACTACACGAACACCCCAAAATGGAAGACATTTAATGTAGGTCAGTAATTGAAAGGTAAAGAAGACAATTCCATAATACAGAAGATCTGAACAACAATTATCCTTATATAAAAGACATATATATATAAAACTGCATCAACAGTTGTAGAATACACATTATTTTTAAGTATGTTTCCAAAATGAAACATATGCAGAACTTGATCATGTACTAGGACAAAAAAGTAAAACTGAAAAATTTTTAAATAATTGATATATAAACCATATTTTCTAATAACAATGAGATTGTTAGAATTTATTAACAAAAATATAACTAGAAATAATCCAATTGTTTTCAAAATAAGCAGCACACTTCTAAAAATCTCAAAATGAAAACAAAAATCTAAATATAATTTTGTGGTATATAGCAAAAGCAATATTTCATGAGAATTTTAACTTTATAGCTGTAAATGCTTCATATGGAAAAGAAGGATGAAAGTTACTGATCGGAGAATTGAATAGAATAGGTTTAAAAAGAAAAACAAAATGAAACAAAGGAAAAGACATAATCAAAATAAGAGAAATTAATGATATAGAAAATAAAAATAAAATGAAACTGACAAGAAAGCTAAAAGTGGGCCCTGAAAAAAGTCTTAAAAAACTGACAAACTTTTGGAGAGATTTACAAAAAGCAGTAAGGAAGAAGGAAGAAACGAGGCAGGCACATACAAATTGCTAACATGAGAAACTATATAACTTGCTGGGCGTGGTGGCTCATGCCCGCAATCCCAGCACACTGGGAGGCCGATCCCGGCAGATTACTTGAGGTCAGGAGTTCGAGACCAACCTGGCCAACATGGTGAAACCCCATCTCTACTAAAAATACAAAAATTAGCCCAGTGTGATGGCACACGCCTGTAGTCCCAGCTACTTGAGAAGCTAAGGCTGGAGGATCACTTGAACCTGGGAGGCAGAGGTTGCAGTGAACTGAGATTGAGCTTCTCAACTCTAGCCTGTGCAGCAGAGTGAGATTCTGTCTCAAAAAAAAAAAAAAAAAAGAAAGAAACGTTATAATCTAACTATATAACTATAGATGCTGCAGACATTAAACAGATAATAAGAAAATATTAAAAGAAATTCATGCCAATATATTTGAAAACATAGATGAAATGGACAAATTCCTAGAAAAATACAGCTTACTGAAACTGACTCAAGACGAAATAGAAAAATCCGAATAATACTATGAAAGAAATGGGCTCAACAGTAAATATCTACCCACAGATAAAATTCCAAGACTAGCTGTACAATTTAGGATGTTATTTAACCTCTATAATTCTTCATTCATTTACTCAAAAAATGGGATATTATAATATCCTATTATATTAACTCACAAGCATTAAATATCTCACGAGCTTATTATTTGAGTAGTACATTAAAAAGTACATGAAGGCAATTTGTAAACCTGAAAGTGTCATAAAAATTGAAAATATTATTCACCCAATTTTAGGTTTAAATCAGAAAGCCCATAACTCTAAACAAAGACATATTCCAAAGAGTCCACCAAAAAGTCAAGTTTTCATGATAAGGCAAATCTAATTTGCTACTGGCATGCACTAAGGCTACATTCTTTGGGAAGAAAATTAACAATACAACTGCAAATCGAGAATGCTGAAAATTTTTAAACACTCATTTTTTAAACTGTTAAGATTGGGTGTTAAAATATTACTGACAAAGTTGTAAAACTTAACTTAAATGACAATCATTTTTTGTTTAATGCAATAGGTTAAAGATCCAAAGGAACAAAAATAATATTGCAGGTTGGGACAAAGAAGCATAACAAAGACACTGGTTTAGTGTTTCATGGGTAACAAATTCAGGCCTTTTCCTCTGCAAACACAATCTTCTATGAATTTGTGCTTCATAAAATACCTGTAAATCTATTCATATTCATTTTTTTCATGTATGCATTTAATGAACAAAGATGTTAGTACCTACCAAGTATCAGGTACAAGATTAGCTGCTAAGGATACAAGATGAAAAACAGTCCGCTTACAACAAACAGTCTTACGGTCCAGTGAGGGGGAGAGAATAAACAGATGTACCATGACAGAAGCAAGCACAGGGCACTACAGATGTTCACAGGGGAGATACACCTAATCTAAAATGAAGAGATCAAAGATTATCTCCCGAAAGGATGACTTCTAAGCTGTTTATTAAAGAATAAATTAGAGTTAGTCAGGGGAAAGGGAAGAGTAGGGTACTCAGGTTAATGCTGCAAAATCTCATATTCTCACAGCCTCATCATGCACACATATGCCATACTGCCTTGGTCAAGCATGGTACTTGCTATAACAATTATTTCCTAAGGAGTAGGAATTTAAATTTACTACTGAATAATGCTCAAAACAAGTTTTAATAATATGAATTATATAATATTTTTAAATTATTCTCCTAGCTCTGGCACAGATACCTTTATTTAATTTGAAATAAAACTTCAGAGATTCATTTTTGACTAAAATATAATGAAATTTTTTAAGAAAATCACATCCATCTTATTTGAGTTTTCTACGCACTGTATGGCTAGAAACTGTATGAAAAAATCCAGGGGATCTATGATGGGATGGAAAAGGTGGGTATATCTCTGGTCTAGAACAAAGAAAGGGCACTTCACTGAATTCCAAGGCTATTTCAAAACCATATGCACTAATTTGCCTACTTAGCATGTAGCATGTATCGCAACATCAACAGGTTGTGTTGCTTCCTGGAAAGGTTCCCTAAACTAAGGCCACAGTCCTGGCTCTGCCTCTATCAGTGATGAGCTTCGGAGAGAGTATCTCATACCACTACTTTTATCTTAACTTTTCTATGGCCCCAGAAATATTTACCCAGGAGACACTACAGTAAATATTAAAATATTTTCAAAGCTGCAATGTTTTCAATCAGATTAATTTTGATCTGTTAGAAATGCAACCCCAGTGTTAGAGTATATGCTACCCTGAAGAGAAAAAAAGCCTTTGATGGAAAGCAAAATAACAGAAGGGTCAATCAGTAAGTAGCAACATAGTTGGAGCCGGGTTTGGCTTGGGAACAATAAAGAAAAACATAATACAAGCAGATAAAGCACATTTAATTTTCCTCATGTAGCTTACATGGATATCTGAGGAATTTATTCTAAGACAACAGTCTGATTTCTTACAGAATAAGATAAATATTTTTACAGACAATTCAATATGTTCTGATTAAATTTTTTCATCTATCGTTTCTTGGTGAGTTAGAATGTTCTGGTCTTGTACAACATATAATAAATTATGCTTTTCATAGTTTCTTTTGTATGTTGTTTTGGTCATAACAAGGAGCTAAAAAAAATTCCCCACAAAACATTTGATCTGCCAGTGAACAGACTGTGAGCTCCTGGTAATGCCAATGTTCTGCTTTCCTACGTCTTCTACTGCTCCTACAAATGCCCTATACAAACGATTTGGATCTCTCTCTCTCTGTGTGTGTGTGTGTGTGTGTGTGTGTGTGGGATCTCTCTCTCTCTCTCTCTGTGTGTAAAATAAGCAATTTAATTCTGACTCCTCATATAAATGTCAAATCAAAATCAAAATAACTAAGAAATATTACAGAAAAGCAACCAATACTGATACCACCGAAAGAACACAGTATTTGGAATTAGGGAGATATGGCCTAGAATTCTGCAGTCATCACTATGTCACCACTGTGTAACCTCACTATGTCACAGCTGTGTAACAGACAAGCTACTTCATTTCTTCCAGCTTTAGCTTTCTTCTCTGTGAAATAAAGAATAATACACACTCCTATGAACTGTGAGGATTAAATGAGGTAACAAATGTAAAGCATCTGACAGAAACAGTGGACACTACCATCTTCTTAAACTAGGTTTTTTGTTTTTTGATTTTTTTGAAACCGCCTTTGTAAAATCTTAACTTAGGTTTTGATAAAATCATTGGAAAGCTGTTTCCAGGTCTCTGATTCTGAGATTTGGACAAAGTAAGTGAAAATAGCATCCTGTTTAACTTCTTACAGTTCAACCTTGTTCTTACAGTATTTTGAGGCAGAAGAAGGGGAGATAGGATGTATTAGAACAGCAAACTTGATATCAGGAACAGATATATGAGTTTTAAAAAATTTCCTTTCAATTTAATTCAGGCCTTCCTGGAACATTTTAAATCGAAAGAGTCAGTGATGGGTTAAGATAGAAACAAGAAAAGGATTAATTTCAGACTTATGGCTAACTATGCAAGTATGACATTAAAATTGTTCAGCCTATGTGTGTGTATGTATATACATGCATGCACACATACACACATAACTCACACAGACATAGATATTAAACAATTCTATGCACAAGAATATCAGGGCCAACCAAAAGACAAAACAAACAGAAGTGTAATATATTGTGTTTTTAATTTTAGCACCTATTTTTACTGAGAGAACACAATTTTTCTAGCTTAATATTCTGCTTATATTACCAGCTGAAGCTAGCAGACAGCATAGTGCAATAAGATGAAGTTAAAAAAAAAACACTGTCCTAACTAGCTAGCATGTTTGTAAAGATGATAAAATAGTACTGAACGTCCTCTACTTAAAATATCTACAGTTTATGAATGTTCATTGATGTCCATTTATATATATGTGACAACTAAAGTGACAACACATAAGCAGTAGTTTTATCACTATTTTAATTAAAAGTATTTTTGATTTCCATTGGAACCATATGATTTTTTTTTTCTTTTAGGGACAGGGTCTTTCTCTATCACCTAAGCTGAAGTGCAGTGGAGTGAGCATAGCTCACTGCAACCTCAAACTCCTGGGCTCAAGCAATCCTCCTGCCTCAGCCACCTGAATGACTAGTAATATAGGCATGTGCCAACACGCCTGGCTAATTTTTTTAAATTCTAATTTTAATGTTTAGAAATGGGGTCTCACTGTGTTGCCCAGGCTGGTCTTGAACTCCTGGCCTCAAGTGATCCTCCTGCCTCAGCCTCCCAAAGCACTAGAAGTCACTGTGCCTGACCTAATTTTTCTTATTACCACTTTTAGGCTTCTTTCCGTTTTTGCAAATATTAAGAAAGAATGGGGCCACAAAAAAATTTACAATATACCTTAAAAGTAAGGTCAAAGACATCATGGATGAATAACCAACAGGTAAGCTAAAACTAAAAATGATAATTAGTGACCTACCCATGCAGTGGAACATAGATTTGTTATTTGTAAACATTCTGAAATGAGGAGTGTGCAAGTTGTACTTTACAAAGATGCCAATCAATCAATCAATCAATCAATCAATCCTATCCCACATTCTCTTCTAACAATGTGACTGACACTCCTCCCATTGAGAGGGGAAGTAAGTTGTATGCTCCCGTCCCTTGAATGTGGGCAAAGGCTTACAACTGCTCTAACCAAAAGAGTATGGCAAAGAATAGGTCATACAAAGGATAAAGCTTCCACCTAGTTTCCTTCCTCTTGAAATATTTGTTCTTGGGACCTGATCACCATGTTGTGAAGAAGCATAAAATAGCCTATGAGGAGAGACCATATGGCACAGGCCCTTTTGGAGAACTGAGCTCCCTAGCCAAACACAATCAATTGCTAGACACACGAATAAACAATGTTGCAGATTATTTCAGCCCTCACAGCCTCCTAGTCCTCAAGTTGAGACCCCAAACAGCATGAAAGTGAGACAAAGCCATCCCTACTGTGCCCTGTCTGAATTTCTGACCCACAATCTGTGAGTATATAAAATGGCTATTCTATTCCACTAATTTGGGGTAATTTGTTATGCAGCAGGAGATAACTGAAAGAAGGTTTAGTTATTATTTGCCATTATTTGAAGGCTATAAATAGAGGTTTGAACTTATAGGAAAATCTGAGTATACCTGATAACTGAGTTAGAGAAGCCAAGGGGAAGTTAACGTGATCTAATTTTCATAGTCAATACACGGCTTTTCGCTTTCTCTTGCTTCAAGAACATTGTCCTCTAACTCTTCCTTCAGCCTGGGGCACATTCTTCCTTCCCAGTGACCCAACACTCACTCTGATCTTCGCTTGGCAAGTTCCTACTCTCCTTAAAGATCTTAGGTCTCACTTGAAATGTCACATTCTCCCAGAAGATTCATCTAACTTCTAAGGGATGGATTTGGGTGCCCTGTCTATCAGATTTTAGTAAACTCAACACATTATATTCCAATTGTTTAATTATCTGTCTACCCCACTAGGCTGTAAGCTCCTTGAGGGCATGACTTTTATTTACCATTTCATACCTAGCATCAAATAATGCCAGATGATCAATAAATATCAATTGGATTAATATTTTTATGTGAATGAATGATCATTTCCACCTATACCCTGCTGAAAGATACATGGACTGAAAAAGTAGACCTTGGAAAACTGGAGGAAGTGGATATTCAGAAATTCAGTAGGTTAGAACTGAACAAAGATAAACTGGAGTTAGCATCCTTCCAAATGAGTCCTTCCTAATTAAGAACACCCAAAATATACCAAAGGCATCAGATCTGATGAATTTCAGAGGTAAAACAGTCTGATTTGGGTTCTAGAAAATTTTACATATCAGACAGTTCTCCCTCAGCTCATTTTACCTTTCTTTCCCGACACACTCTCTCACTTTTCTTTTATTACCCAAGTCTGTAGAACCTCACGATAACCTCCAAATGCCCCAAATTGCCGAACTTTTCCAGAGCTGCCATTAAAAGTGTCCCATATTTAAAAGCTCATGCACTTGGTACATTTCAAGGCAGTACTAATTGCTTTTTTTTCCTTTTCATTAAGTCTGAAACTATAAGAAATAACAATATCATTATAAAAATATATAAACACATTCATGAGTTGACAAAAGTATTCTATAAGATGTATCACAATTTTCTTTTTGGAGATAAAATATGCACATCTAACTAAAGATTCCAAGATTACTTTCTCTAATTCTTGTAAGTTTTTACTTCCATTCCTCAATACTAATTATAAGTAAGTTCATTACTCATTAGCAGCTTTTGACTCAGCTAAAAACTCACACCTTAAAACTTTTATTTCTTTGTCTTGGAAATACCAGATAGTTTTCCTCCTGTCCACTGCCCACTCTCATTAGTCTTTTTTGTATTATCTTTGTCTTATTATTTTTACTTTTTGAGATGAGGTCTTGCTCTGTCACCCAGGCTGGAGTACAGTGGCACGATCATGGCTCACTGCAGCCTCGACCTCTCCGGCTCAAGCGATCCAACTGCATCAGCCTCTCAAGTACCTAGGACCACAGGTGTGTCCCACCACACCTGGCTAATTTATTTTATTTTATTTTATTGTAGAGACAGGGTCTCGCCATGTTGCCTATGCCTGTCTTGAACTCCTAGGTTCAAACAATCCTCCAGTCTCCACCTCCCAAAGCGCTGGGACTACAGGCATGAGCCACCGCACCTGGCCTCTCTTACATCAATGGTTCTCAAGCTTGGCTATACATTAGAATCACCACGGGACTTCTGAAACAGTAGATTACCTTAGCACACACCTGAGACCAACTGATTTGCAATTACTGGAGTGAGAAACCTAGGTATGATATTTTTGAAAAGCTCACCAGGTGATTCAGATGCAACGTGAAAGTTAATAACCTCTTCCTGACTGTCCACAGGGCTCCGTCATACACCCTCTTCTCTCGGTATGCATTCCCGCTGTGCAAACTCATGTACTCTCATGGCTTTCAGCATATAGCATGGATCTACATGCTGAAAAATCTATATATTTAGCTAGGATCTCTTGTCTCATTTGGATATAAACACTTTGATATCTTGAATGTTTCCAATTCAAACATGTGCCAAACTGAACCAATCACTCCCTTTCTCTCATGTAACCCTTTCCTCTATTGCCAATCCAAAAGAATACTAAATTCCAATAACTATATCTCTTAAATATCTCTCCAATCTATCCGTTTCTTTCCATTCCCATTCCTTATACAGGCCACCACCATTGCTTAACTGGACTGATGCTAGAACTTCTAAACTGGTCTCCCACCTGCTATCTTGCTCTCCTCCAATCCACATTCTTCACTGCAACTGGAGTGATCATTCTAAAATACAAACTTTATCACATTACTCTCCGGATGTTACTCAAACTTTATCACACATGAAACCTGCAAGTGACTTCCCACTGCCATCAGAATTAATTTCTAAACACCCTTACACAGTTTATAAAGTCCTTTAGGACTGTGCCCCTGCCTGCTGTGCCCCTACATTCAATGTTCAAGTTTTAAACGTTCATGAAGTTCTTCTCTTAACTCTAGGCACTGGCACAAAATTTTTACCTGAAAGAATCTTTTTACCTCCTTCCTGCTCTAGCTAACTACCTTTTACTTTTCAGGTCTCAACTTAAATGCTATGGCTTCTGGGGAAACCTTTCCTGAATTGTTCAATCTGTGGTAAAGACCAGAGGCAGAGTTGGTATTTACCAAATAGTCAAATGTACCTCCTCTACATTGCCCAGGCTGGCTTCCAGTTTGGTTGGGGAAATAAAGCTGATTTACAAACCACTTACAAGACTGGCCCTTCAAAACATGCTGTGGGATTCTCAAACTCTCCCTTCCTCTTTCTTGGAGACCTAAGAAACCATATGCTTCTGCAAGATGGATAAGGGCCACCTAATACAAATTGGACATTATTTGAATGAAAAACAAATAACTTGTGTGATAAATTATGAAGGTTTCTGGGTTAATTGGTTACTACAGCTTAGCTTAGCCTACCCTTACTAATAACAATACACAGCTTCAGCTTTCCACTCCCACAGGACTTCTTTATTACTTAACACAACTCGTTGCTCACCTGTCTTCCCTAATAAGACTACAAGGATCTAGCAAGTGCTTGAAACATCGAAGGTGTTGAGAAACTATTCACTATATGAATGAATGGATCAATAAAACTTACCTTGTTTAGTACAATGCAGTAGTGCCACCACTTTGAATTTATAATACTGTACACCAAATAGTTTATCTTCTAGTATTTTTCTATAACTTTTCATCTTAGTTAAAAGTAGCTGTGTAAACTTTGTATCCTATTTTTTTCACTTAACATAAACATATACCTTTGCTATTATAAATTTATCATAAATATCAGTTACAATAAGTATATAATATTCCTTTTTATAGAAATACTGTCACGTACCCAAATATTCCCTATTCTTGAACATTTAGGTAGTTTCCTGCAATCAATTTCAGATGCAAGATTGTTTCTACCACTGTTCAACTTACATTTTGAATAACTTTGCCCATATTTCAAAGGTTTCATTTTCTTTTTTACACTGGTTTCCTTGAAAGTTTGAATTTTGTCTTAATATTTTGTTATACCTCTATAATATGCCTCACTAGGTGCCTTGAATTGAATAACCATTGATAATATGTATTATATTTTTAATGAAGCTATCAATTTCAAAACAAAGGGTACTTCTGGGTGTGGTATTAAGAAGACATTGTTGAACAAAATATAAATCCAATGACAGTACAATTAAAAGAAACATAACAAAAATGGGGACATAGCACTGATTTTAATGATTCTTTCTCTCTCTTATTTTTTTCCCCATAATACTTCAAAGACAACTGAGGTTTTGATTCTCAGAACAATCAGAGCCAAGGAAAGCACAATGGCTTGGTGTCAGAAGATCCAGGTTCAAGTGTTGGCCACTTCACTCAGTAGTTGTATGGCCTCAAGCATATCTCTGTACTTCTGTTATTTTTAAAATGAGAGATGTACATCACTTTCTATGGCAGGGTTTTTTAACCTCACATTGTTGACATTTTGGACTGGATAATTTTTTGTTATTGAGAGCTGTCCTGTGCACTATAGGATGTTTAGCAGCATCCATGACCTGTATCCAGTAGATGCCAGTAGCAATACCCCAAGCACTCCAGTCTGGACAGTCAAAATTATTTCCAAACATTGCCAAATGTGCCTGGAGGGACAAAATCACTCCCAGTTGAGAACTGCTGCTTTGCAGTAAGGAATACTGTATAATTCTACAGCTTTGTCATTTTAGCAACTTATCTGCTAGCTTTTTTCCAGAATGCTTAATAAATTTCCAGTTAAATGTTTATAGTCTGTGTCATTTCCTTTTTCTTCTGTGCTTTCTTATAATTTGCTTTGAAATGGTCAAAAGCATACCAGAAAAAGAAAGTGGAAAAATGTAAATGTTAAATTGATTATACAAGGACAACTGATTTGTCCTTAGAAAATTAAAAATTAATAATATCACTCTTTTAACTTTCAATAGCATTTCAATTACTTTTTCTATATTCTCTTTCAAGAGAAAAGTGTACCTCAATTTCCCTTCCTTCTCCCCACATAAGATGGTTTAAGGTGGCTTTATAGCTAGAGAATCCAATTAACATTTAACATGCCAAACACAGAACATCTCAAAATGCTTCTCGTTCACAGCATTTTTCTCAAGTCTGATGAAGGTAGCCAGAAAAGTTAAAAAAAAAAAATCTAACTCAGAGTAACTGAATTAATTTTAAAATAGGTATTATACATAAAGATATGTATTGCTCATAAGTAATTTATATAAGTGTACACATCTGCTTTATTCTGCACACCCTACAATACTTTATAATGTTAAATCTAATCGATAATTGTTTCCACCTTTTATAAGAGAGGAATTAGTTTTATGCACCTAAAAATAAAGTCTTCAAAATACACCCTATATTACTATAGCACTTTAATACTAAGTAAATCCTATACACTTTTTACTTACATACAGATTGCATGTGTATTACAGAGATTAAATAATGAAACCAATAATACAAAATATGAGGTGGTCAGCTATAAATCATTTCTTGAGCAGATTTATATTTCGTATTTCCTATAAGATCTAATGTAGAAATATCACAAAGAAGTAATTTAATTATTAAGCAACAGAATAAGAGAAAATTGTTCACTTTCAAGTACTTTAAAAAATGTTATCTGAATATTCACTGTGTTCTTTTAGGAATTTGAAAATAAGCATTTTTATAACAAGTAACATTTTTCCACCTGTTAAATAAGGCTGCTGAATCTGGATTTACTAAAAGTGATCCAACATTTCCAAGTGATTAGGCATATGCTGGGAATGTCAATCTTTTAACTATATTTAGTGAACAAAGTAAAATCACTTGCTACAGTTTTATTTATTCATTTATTATTTATATCCTGCTAGCTTCCAATAATTCAGGATAATTCACCTGGCCTTTTATACTCTGTAGTTATGAGGCAGCGCTGAGTATAGAAAAAACACTAGCTTTGAAATCAGATTCACCTAGGTTTAAATCCTGTTGTGCAGCAAAGTACCTACAGAATCTTAGTCAAGTCACTTATCTTACTCTCTGAGCAGCAGATTCTATACCTATTATCTCTATGTATAGCTGTATGTACCTGGCTTGTAGCTGGCATTCCATGAGTTATTTTTCTTCTTCTTAAATATTTAATTAGGCTTTTAGAAAATTAACTGTGATTTGTTTTTAATAACATTCTCATCCAGATTTTACAAAATAAGGATTTTAGTACTGTGCCTGATAGGAAAAACATCAATATTTCAAAATATCAATACAGATAACACCCTGGCTTCATTCATTTTTTGGAACTGCTTTATATAGTCATACCACTAAGTATAGTTAAATACTACTTAAAGGGTACCTATGAAAATGATTTCTCTCAAGTCTTCTATGATAACTTCTCTTAGGAGTTGACATTCAAGCTGAGATCTAACATGAACCAGACACTGAATGACTGAAAGTAAGAACATGCAGAGGGAACAATTTGTGTAAATGATCTGAAGTGGAAACAAGCTTGGTGTGTCCAAAATTGGCAAGTCAATTTGGATTATAAATGAGGGTGGCCAAATCAATCATGTCTTTTGGGTCAGAGTAAATAATTTGTAGAGTTTTATGCAAGGAAAGAGCTCCAATACACCACACTTTGAAATACCGCCAGTAGAGTACAAATAATGAGCACTACAATTAATCTGTTGGAACTGTATTTACAAAAACAAGGTCTCATCATACAAGTAACAGTATACATTCAGTTAGTTGAAGTATAGTGCCAGTAGCATTAAGCATGGTCTAAGAAATTTAGGGCAGTTAAAAAAAAAGTCAGAGGCTTGGAAGGCTCTGCCACTTATAACCATGTGATCATGGGCATGTCTCTTCAGCTCTCTGAACCTTAGTTTCTTTATCTATAAAAGAGAACACAACAAGTTTCTCCAAGAATTGTTATGAAAATGAAATATGATAACAAATACACAATATTCAGAAATTACCTGTTATTTTGTGGGTACTTAATAAGTAGTTCTTATAATAATTATGTTATTCCAATTCAGTTTCTTCTGCTCTTCCAGATAGATTCATCATCTCAAAACAACAAAGATACATTGATACATGCTAGGTTTTTAAGAAAATTCTTTCTTTTACACTGAAAGTTCCATAGCCTCAACATCTCAATGAACACATATTATATGTGTGTCAATATCTGAATATTTAAATACACTTGTACACTAATATAGTTAAGAATAATAATGAACATGTATTTTAAATCAATATATAAAAACCTATACTAAATAGATGTTGCTCCATTTAAAGTATAAGATCACAGGGCTACAATTATTCAAAATAGCTTTGAACTCTCTTCTAGACCCAGTATAATAATGAATTTTAAAGCTCCACAAAAATCTATTTTTAATTTTTACTTGCATTTGACCAAAAATCTAACAAACAAAACACAAAATCAAAAATCTGCCTCATCAGACATTATTCACAAAGACAGCTGTCTGTAAAAATCAAACATAACCCTCAAAAAAATGACTGATAATACAAATAACATTCAAAATAACATCAAAGTCTCTGAAGACAACCTTAAGAGTTTCCAGTGTTTAAGCAAAGCAGCATTAATGACATAAGCGCATAGCCTCCTACGAGATTACTTTATAAGTTGCCTGTTTGCATAGATAGTTTCTAGGATATTAGTTTAAAAGCAGTCTACCAGCCAGGTGCGGTGGCTCACTCCTGTAATCCTAACACTTTGGGAGGCCAAGGTGGGTGAATCACTTGAGGTCAGGAGTTCAAGACCAGCCTGACCAACATGGTGAAACCCTGTTTCTACTAAAAATACAAAAAGTCAGCTGGCCGTGGTGGCATGTAATCCCAGCTACGCGAGACGCTGAGACAGGAGCATCACTTGAACCCTCAAGGCAGAAGTTGCAGTCAGCCAAGATCACGCCACTGCACTCCAGCCTGGGTGACAGGGCGATACGCCATCAAAAAAAAAAAAAAAAAAAGGTCATGATAGATAAGAAGCTAGCTTTTCTAACTTCTTGGAAACAGTACTTCAATATTCCTTCTTCCTGGCCTCAGTTTTTGTTTTGTTTAAAAATTTTTTTTTTTATTTCAAAAGTTTTGGGGGAACAGGTGGTGTTTGGTTGCATAGAAAAGTTCTTTAATGTCTTTAATGGAAATTTCTGAGATTTTGGTGAACCTATCACCTGAGCAGTATATACTGTACCCAACGTGTAGTCTTTATCCCTCACCCCCAACCCTTACTCCTGAGTACCCAAAGTCCATTATAATATTCTTATGCATTTGCATTCTAATAGCTTAGCTCCCACTTGTAAGTGAGAACACACAATGTTACTCACTTAGAATAATGGTTACTTCACTTAGAATAATGGTCCCCACTCCATCCAGGTTGCTGTGGACACCACTATTTCATTCCTTTTTATGGCTGAGTAGTATTCCATGGTATACACATATATACCACATTTTCTTTATCCCCTTGTTGGCTGATGGACATTTAGGCTGGTTCTGTATTTCTGCAATTGCAAATTGTGCTGCAATAAACATGCATGTGCAAGTGTCTTTTTCGTATAATGACTTATTTTCCTCTAGGTAGATACCCAGTATTGGGATTGCCGGGTCAAATGGTAGTTCTACTTTTAGTTCTTTAAGGAATCTCCACACTGTTTTCCACAGTGGTTGTACTAGTTTACGTTCTCACCAGCAGTGTAAAAGTGTTTCCTTTTCACCACATCCATGCCAACATCTGTTATTTTTTGATTTTTTAATTATGGCCACTTTTGTTGGAGTAAGGTGGTATCTCATCATGCTTTTGATTTGCATTTACCTGATAATAAGTGATGCTGAGCATTTTTCCACGTTTATTGGCCATTTATATGTCTTCCTTTGGGAAATGTCTATTTATATCCTTTGCTGACTTTTTGATGGGACTGTTTCTTTCTTGATGATTTGTTTGAGTTCCTTGTAGATTCCAGATATTAGTCCTTTGTCAGATGCATAGTTTCAGAATATTTTCTCATACTCTTGGGTTGTCTGTTTACTCTGCTAATTATTTATTTTGCTGTGCAGAAACCTTTTAGTTTAATTAGGTCCCATCTGTTTATCTTTGTTTTTGTTGCATTTGCTTTTGGGTTCTTGGTCATCAACTCTTTGCCTAAGCCAATGTCTAGTAGAGTTTCTCCAATGTGTTTTTTTTTCTAGAATTTTTATGGTTTCAGGTCTCATATTTAAGTCTTTGATCTGTCTTGAATGGATTTTTGCATAAGGTGAGAGATAAGGACCCAGCGTCATTCTTCTAAATGTGGCTTGCCAATTATCCTAGCATGATTTTTTGAATAGGATGTCCTTTCTCCACTTTATGTTTCTGTTTACTTTGTTGAAGATCAGTTGGCTGTAAGCATATGGCTTTATTTCTGGGTGCTCTATTCTATTCTATTGGTCTACATGCCTATTTGGATATCAGTAACATGCTGTTTTGGTAACTATAGCCTTGTAGTATAGTTTGAAGTCAGGTAATGTGATGCATCTAGATTTGTTCTTTTTGCTTAGTCTTGCTTTGGCTATGCAGGTTCTTTTTTGGTTCTATATGAATTTGAGGATTGTTTTTTCTAGTTCTGTGAAGAATGATGATGGTATTTTGATGGGAACTGCATTGAATTTGTAGCCTACTTTTGGCAGTAAGGTCATTTTCAGAACACTGATTCTACCCATCTGTGAGTATGGGATGTGTTTCCATTTGTTTATATTGTTGACGATTTATTTCAGCAGTGTTTTGTTTCCTTGTAGAGGCCTTTCACCACCTTGGTTAGGTAGATTTCCTAAGCATTTTATTTTCTTTGCAGATGTTGTAAAAGAAGTTTGAGTTCTCAGCTTGGTCGTTGTTGGCATATAGCAGTGCTACTGACTTGTGCACATCAATTTTGAATCCTGAGACATTACTGAATTCATTTATCACATCTTTTTGGAAAAATCTTGAGATTTCTAGGTATATAATCATATCATCAGCAAACAGCGATAGTTTGACTTCCTCTTGGATGCCCTTTATTTCTTTCTCTTGTCTGATTGTCATAGGTAGGACTTCCAGTACTATGTTGAATAGAAGTGGTGAAAGTGGACATCCTTGTCTTGTTCCAGTTCTCAGGGAGAATGATTTCAACTTTTCCCCATTCCGTATGATGTTGGCTGTGGGTTTGTCATACATGGCTTTTATTACTTTGAGGTATATCCCTTCTATGCTGTTTTTGGTGAGGATTTTAATCATAAAAAAATGCTGTGTTTAGTCAAATGTTTTTTCTGCATCTATTGAAATAATCATATAACTTTTGTTTTTAATTCAGCTTATGTGATGTATCACATTTATTTACTTGCATTAGGTTAAACCATCCCTGCATCCCTGGTATGAAACCCCACTTTATCATGGTGTATTATCATTTTGATATGCTGTTGGATTCGGTTTGCTAGTACTCTGTTGAGAATTTTTGCATCTATGTTCATTAGAGATATTGGCCTATGGTTTTCTTTTTTTGTTATGTCCTTTCCTGGTTTTGGTATTAGGGTGATACTGGCTTCGTAGAATGATTTAGGGAAGATTCTCTCTATCTTTATCTTTTGGAATGGTTTCAGTAAAATTGGTACCAATTCTTCTTTGAATGCTTGATAGAAGTCAGCTGTGAATCCATCTGGTTCTGGACTTTTTTGTTTTTGTTGCCGATTTTTAAATTACTGTTTCAATCTCGCTACTTGTTATTTTTCTGTTCAGTTTCTACTTCTTCCTGATTTAATCTAGGAGGCTTGTATATTTCCAGGAATTTATCCATCTCCTTCAGGTTTTCTATTTTGTGCGTGTAAAGGTGTTCATAGTAGCCTCGAATGATCTTTTGTATATCTGTGGTATTGTTTGTAATATCTCCCATTTTGTTTCTAATTGAGCTTATCTGAATCATCTCTTTTCTTCATTAATCTTGCTAATGGTCTATCAATTTTGTTTATCTTTTCAAATAACCGGCTTTTTATTTCATTTTCTTTTGTATTGTTTTGTGTTTGAATTTCATTTAGTTCTGCTCTGATCTTTGTTATTTCTTTTCTTCTGTTGGGTTTGGATTTGGTTTGTTCTTGTTTCTCTACTTCCTTGAGGTCTGACCTTAGATTGTCTATTTGTGTTCTTTCAGAGTTTTTGATGTAGGCATTTAATGCTATGAACTTTCCTCTTAGCACCATTTTTCCTGTGTCCCAGAGGTTTTGATAAGTTATGTCACTATTATCATTCAGTTCAGATAATTTTTTACTTTCATCTTGTTTTCATTGTTGACCCAAAGATCATTCAGGAGCAGATTCTTTAATTTCCATGTATGTGTATAGTTTTGAGGGTTCCTTTTGGAGTTAATTTCCAATTTTATTCCACTGTGGTCTGAGAGGGTACTTGATATAATTTATTTTCTTAAATTTATTGAGACTTATTTTGTGGCCTATCATATGGTCTATCATGGAGAATGTTTCATGTGGTGATGAAAAGAATGTCTATTTTGCAGTTGTTAGGTATAATGTTCTGTAAATATCTGTTAAGTCCATTTGCTCTAGGGTGTAATTTAAGTTCATTGTTTCTTTGTTGACATTCTGTCTTGATGACCTGTCTAGTGTTCTCAGTGGAGTATTGAAGTCCCCTCACTATTATTGTGTTGCTGTTTATCTTATTTCTTAGGTCTAGTAATAATTATTTTATAAATTTGGGAGCTCCTATGTTAGGTGCACGTATCTTTACAATTATAATATTTTCCTATTGGTCTGATCCTTTTATGATTGTATAATGTCTGTCTGTGTCTTTTAAACTGTTGTTACTTTAAAGTCTGTTTTGTCTAATATAAGGACAGCTATTCCTGCTTGCTTTTTGTTTCCATTTGCATGGAATATTTTTTTCCGCCCTTTACCTCAAGTTTATGTGAGTCCTTATGCATTAGATGAGTCTCTTGAAGACAACAGATACCTGGTTGGTGGATTTTTATCCATTCTGCCATTCTGTACCTTTGAAGTGGAGTATTCAGGCCATTTGTAGTCAATGTTAGTATGGAGATTTGAGGTACTTCATCATACTAGTTGTCACCTGAATACCTTGGATTTTTTTCATTGTGGTATTTTTTATAGGTCCTGTGAGATTTATGCTTTAAGAAGGTTCTATTTTGCTGCATTTCAATATTCTGTTTCAAGATTTAGAACTCCTTTTAGCATTTCTTGTAGTGTTCACTTGATAGTGGCAAATTCTCTCAGTATTTGTCTGAAAAACTTTATTTCTTTATCATTTATGAAGCTTAGTTTTGCCAGATATGAAATTATTGGGTGGTAATTATTTGTTTGAGGAGGCTAAAAATAGGACCCTAATCCCCTCTGGCTTGTAGGGTTTCTGCTAAGAAATCTGCTATTAATCTGACAGGTTTTCATTTATAGGTTACCTGATGCTTTAGACTCACAGTTCTTAAGATTCTTTCCTTTGTCTTGACTTTGGATAACCTGATGACCGTGTGCTTGGGTGATCATCCTTTTGAGATGAATTTCCCAGATGTTCTTTTAACTTCTTATATTTGGATGTCTAGATCTCTAGTGAGGCCAGGGAAGTTTTCCTCAATTAATCCCTCAGATATATTTTCCAAACTTTTAAATTTATCTTCTTCCTCAGGAATAACAATTATTCTTAAGTTTGACCATTTAACATAATCCCAAATTTCTTGGAGGATTTATGTCTTTAAATTCTTTTTTCTTTGCCTTTGTCTCATTGGGTTAATTCAAAAGCCTTATCTTCAATGTGTGAAGTTCTTCTTTCTATTTGTTTGATTCTATTGTTGAAATTTCCAATGCATTTTGTATTTCTCTAAGTCTATCTTTCATTTCCAGAAGTTGTATTTTTTTTTCGTTATGATATCTATTTCTCTGGAGCATTCTTCATCCATATCCTGTATTTTTAAAAAATTTATTTCAGATGGTTTTCACCTTTCTCTGGTATCTCTTTGAATAGCTTAATAGTCAACCTTCTGAATTCTTCATCTGGCAATTGGGAGATTTCTTCTTGGTTTGGATCCATTGCTAGCAAGCTAGTGTGGTCTTTGGGGGTGTTACAGAACTTAGTTTTGTCTTATAATCAGAATTACTTTTCTGATTCCTTCTCATTTGGGTAGACTATTGTAGTGGAAAAATGTGGAACTACAGTGCTGCTGTTGAGATTCTTTTGTACCATGGGGCAATCCCTTGATATGGTGCACTCCCTTTTGTCCTAGGAATGGGGCTTCCTGAGAGCCAGACTGCAGTGATTGTTATTGCTCTTCTGGGTCTAGCCACTGAGTGGGGCTACCAGACTCTGGGCTGGTGCTGGGGAATGTCTGCAAAGAGTCCTGTGATGCAATCCATACTCAGGTCTCCCAGCCATGGATACCAGCACCTTCTCTGGTGGAGGTGGCAGGGAGTGAAGTAGACTCTGTAATTGGTTGTAGAAGTGTTTAGTGTGCTGGCATTCTCGAATGCTGGTTATAGTAGCAGTGACAGTCACATGGACAAACTCAGGATCACTGGTTAGCCAGGATGTTGCAGGCGGCAGAATTCACTGTTGTCTTCTCTTTCCTTGGAGCGGGGTTGTTGTTTCATGAGTTGCTATAATGTCCTGAGTTGGTTGGCCTCCAGCCAGAAGGTGGCAATTTGGAGACAGCACCAGAGTTTTTTGCCAGTCTCATGGAATTTGCAGCAGCCTGCTGCTGCTTTCAAAGGATTGGTGATTTCTTTCAGTTTTTCTGGTATACTCCTGTGGTGGTTCCTGGAGCAAAAGTCCATGGTGTGAGTCTCCACATGCTGTTCTGTTCATCCAAGTGGGAGCTGCAGGTCAGACCTGTCTCCTATCTGTCATCTTCCCTCCACCTCTAGCCTCAGTTTTTTTTAATAACTGCACTCACCTATCATGTATTTTTGCTTCCTCTTTTCTGTCATTATTGTGGCAAAAACCATTAGCCTTCCTTATGAAAGTAAGATTGAGAGATCGAGAAGGGTCAAATGGGTAATTCAAAATTAAAGATAAAGGCGAGGTAGTAAAGACAGATGGAAGTCTAGTCCCATTTACTTCCAAATAAATACCAGAACTACAGGTAGCATAAAAAGGAAAGGATTTAGACAGGGCACTTCCTAAGATCTAAAGAAGAAAAGAAGGAAGAGAACAGTGAAGATAGGAAATACAAAAAGAATCCCACCCCTACTCTGTATCCTGTTGGGTAAATGTAACTCTAGCAGTGGTCTGAGCCTGTTCCAATTCCTACTGTAATTGCATGAGTGGGATAAGTGAGTCTCAGAAATTATGTGAAGGCTGTGGTAGGGGTTTGTTTACGTTTGGGGATGAGCCAGGGTCAGGTAAGGAGACAGGTATACTTTAAAAATATTTTGCATTAAAACACTGTCATAAGTTCCATAGAACTAACATTATGCCTTAGGTACATTAAACAAACATAATATCACCATGCATAACCACCATGTAAAAAAAAATTCTATGAGAAAACAGATTCTGAATGACAAAACTGATATGCAAACTGGAGATTGACTGTATTGTCTCTTCAGGATGATGGAATCTATTATGGTTAATAGTTACAAAATATGTGACTCCAGAGTCACATGACTATACTACTAATCGTATACAAATATCTCTCTCTAGAAATCCTTGGGGCCAGTAAAGTTTCAGAAACCATACACACACACACACACACACACAAACACATTTTAAACATATAAAAGATATACCATATGTATATTTAATTTTAGAAAGGCTATATAGTACATATACTATATATATGATGCAATAGCCCAGAAGTGACTGAGGCAGCACTTGAGAATCACACGCATCGGTATCTCTGTAGTGAAATATAAGAATAGTCACATATGGGAAATATAAAGCCTATAAACAGTATCATGGAAGTTGAGCTCTGTACTTCCACCAAGAGTTTAGTTCAAGTCAGGTTTTGCTGTGTGAACTACGTATACATTTACGTAAATTTTCTTATAAATAAAAGAGTAGATTTTTCCCTCCAGATCTTTTTGGAAATTCAGAATTATAGATAAAGGACTATGAACATTTATATCAGTATTTCTATTCTCTCAGTGTCTTTATATGGATGGTTCATGATTACCATTAAAGGAGAAATTTTGGGCTTTCTAACCAGCTCCAAAACTTTTAAAAGCACTGGAAGTAATTGCTCTGGTGCCCAAGGATTCCTGTAAAAGTTTCAAGAGTCTCAGTAATGGGAAAAGAACAAAATTTCTCTTGTTTTGGATGTTAGAAAATGACATTGTTCAAAATAAGAGGTTTAAATTAGTTTCTAATCTTAAATTAGCCACAATCAACCACAATTACCAGTAACAATAATAATAGTGATGTGGGGAACCTTGCTTTACACGGACTGCCAACAAAACCCACCATTCCTTGTTTCTTCTCACTCAAGCAAAACTCCCTGAAACTGGGCAATGTTGTTCACCTCTGCTCTTGTTTCAGTGGTCATAACCTGCTGTGTTGTTTACACAGACCAACACATACATGTGGCACAGGCGATGCTATTTCTGGGTCAGTCTGCATGGGTGTTTCCTTCTCTCTTCTTCCTACTAACCCCTTTGGTGACAGTTTCTATCTCAGTAGTTGGAGTCAACTCATTTATGCCTTGATGGAATTATTTGACTTCAAATTGGACTCCACCTTCTATTGTTTACGAATTAAGAAAAAATGATGGCAACAAGGAAATATTATTAGCCAGAGGTACAGAGTTAGGGAGTGGATTTCTTAAGAATGTGGGCAAATGCCTCAGGATAAAAACCAGCCATCACTACACGAAAATGACAAAAATATTTTACATGATACCCTGTATTTACATAATGGCTGGTTCCCAAAAATTTCATGGTAACGCACTTTTTAATGTCCAGAAAAGTTTAAAAAAAATGAAAAACAAAAATCAGCTAAATTTAAATAACCAAAAGTATATGATATTCTCATACTGCAGATTAATTACTTAGCCCTAAAAAAAAGCAGAACCTATTAAAGATATTGTGTTGTTTCTGAGGCAAAGATCTCTGTTGGCCTAAGTTTCCATAGAAAGATTAATGTAACAATGCTGAAAAATCTATATTGAAATAATGACTTGGAAATCAATAAACACTGTACTGAAGTATTTTTAAAACTATATTTTAAAAGGCAGATAATTAGAATAGATATTACCTGAGGTCTGTCAAAATTGTTTTATTTTGTCAATCATAATACAATACCTTTTATATGTCCTTCATGTTAGAATATTTTTAATTCTAGTTGGGCAGAATTACATAATATAATCCTAATGTAAAGATTAAATCTTCTAACTAGACATGTCATAAGGAGTTGGTGGCATCCCCACAGGAGAACAGAAGCATGGAAAAGGCTAAGTGATCTGCCCAATATTAATGGTGACATAAGATCTTAGTATTTGACTTTAAATGCAATAAGTACTACACAGATCGGTGTTCTACCATATGAAAGTTCGTCTTGTATTGCAAACAGCAAAACAAGAGAGACTTTATAAAGCATTTATACATCAAGTTTTCAATCTTTTTGTGTAAACTACATCTTGAGGGGGAAAAGTCTTCTGGTACTGAAAATGTGAAGGGTACAAAAATACTTTTAAAATAAAGTATGTAAACAAAGAATAAAAATAAAACTATTCAGCCGGGTGCAGTGGCTCATGCCTGTAATCCCAGCACTTTGGGAGGCCGAGGCGGGTGAATCATGAGGTCAGGAGATCGAGACCATTCTCAGCAACATAGTGAAACCCCATCTCTACTAAAAATACAAAAATCAGTCGGGCGTGGTAGCGTGCGCCTGTAGTCCCAGCTACTCAGGAGGCTGAGGCAGGAGAATCACTTGGACCCGAGAGGCAGAGGTTGCAGTGAGCCAAGATCGCGCAACTGCACTACAGCCTGGGTGACACAGCAAGACTCCATTTCAAAAATAAAATAAAATAAAATAAAAATAAATAAAAAATGAAACTATTTGAGTAAGGACAGGGTGTAATATAGGACCTTGATTGCGATCCTCTATTTCTTATTCTTGAATAAAATATGTTAATAGCATAAAGTTAAAATAATATACATATTATATTTTAGATGGACCATGTATATGTCTTTTTATCTTCTCAATTTTTAAAAATTTCATTTTTAACAAGGAAAATATGTTCCCTGGTTTCAGTTAACCAGAGACTATGATTTAAAATAATAAATAATGCTAAACTATAATCAATCCTTTCACAAAAATATTTTCCACCTGATAGTAAATATTTCCTAGTATTTCAAAAGCCATAATCTCATTAATAAGCCAAACCAATTAACCATCTATAAAGTTGCTTTGTGAATGGATTTTATTGATATCCTGATTTTTGCAATGAAGATTCTTTAACATTTTATATAGCAGAAATATTGGATGGTTAATAAGCGCAAAAGAAGAACACAGGTTTTAGACATTCAGCTTTTGAATCCTTTTACTAGTGATGAAAACTGGCAAACATGACAACAGAGCTCAGATTCCGGGACCAAACAGACTTGGATTTAAATCCCCTCTCTCACTTAGTATCTGAATGACTTTGGGCAAGTGCCAACTTTGGGCCCCAGTTTTGTCACAGATTTATTGGACTATAGGAGATCATGCCTACAAAGGGCAAGAAAGACGATAAGATGATACCTAATAAATGTTTACAATTATTAATAATACTTTTATAGAGGATAACCTATGTATTTTGTTGGAAACAAACCAGATGATCTTGAATTTGTTCCAAGGCCACCAGCAAAAAGGTAAGATTATTTTACTACTTTTTGGGTTGCAAATAAACAAGAGAGTTCCATAATAAAAAACCCCTTCCTCTGAAATCACATGCAGATTAAGTCATGGAGGTATAACTGAGTTGTAGATGCGTAAGCCTACTGTTTTATTCTTCAAGTGGACAGTAAACTCTGTAAGGGCTAGGACAATGTCTGTTTCTTTTGCCACTTATTCCCACATTTAGCAGAGCTCTGGTACATGGTAGTGACTCAGTAAATATCTGATGAATAACTGAAAAAGTGAATGAATATGCTAATGCCAATCAGAAAAGAAATAGAAGGACAAAAAGGTGAATAATAGAAAATATGACCATCTAAGATGATGAATAATCCAGACTGAGATGCTGGTAGTACTGGGCAAATGGCATAGACCTGAAGAGTTCAGAGAACCTGTTACAGCCAAAAGGAATAAAGATACTTGAAAGAAGCTTGACAGAGAAGGATAAGTGCTCTGGAAAAGGGAAGACACCACAGAAGACACTGAATAAATGAAAAGAATGGAAAAACTCAGGGTTCAGATAAAAGATTCTGTTGTATAAGCATTCCGAAGGTCTTGTAGAGAGCAGTTTCAGCCTAAAACTGTGGAAAGGTGTGGGATTTGTGAAAAGAAATTTTGCTTTCTCATAATCTGAAGGATTCATGAGAAATCCCTCTGGTTTTGCATATGAAGTGTTAAGTATTTCCTCAAAGAGGAATAAAGTATGGAAGAAAACAGCAATCAAAAAGAATGATGCTACAGAATGGAAGCAAAATGATTCAGAAGAGCCTAAAAATGAATTATATAGACTCATGCGGAAGTGAATAAAAGGAAATAATAAGTGTATTAGCTATGGGCAAGATTACTTACCTATGAAATAAATGCAATCACCCTCAAGATGAGTAGTTACTGCTCTTTTATATGATTCTGTATTCTAAGATACGTGGAATTTCTCCCATAAAACCATAAGTTACAGTGCAGTAGGTACTATGTAGAATAAGAATGGGGAAGGAGCAAAGAAAGGTAGACCCGTTCATCTTAAGCATGCACAGAGCCATCCAGGAAGCCTTCTGAGTGGATGGCACCACGGGTTCTGCGGCAACACAGGGTCCATTTGAAAAAAAGCAGACCAGGACTTACAATATGCTCCTCTTACCTCTCTTCCCTATCTACTGTACTCTTATTCCTTATTACAGTCAGGGTGATATGAGTGATGGGATGTAACTCCTTACCATGGCTGGTATTGCTTGGCCCCAAGTTGCTATATTCTTTCTCAGCTAGTTCAACGTATCCTCAATCCTTGTAAAAAGTTTAATATTTCTCTAGTATTGTAGTCGAAACCAGGAGAGATGGTGAGAGAACATAAGCAATTTATACTGGAAATATCTGTGCATATATAATTAGGAGTTAATTGCATTATCTCCCTCATCTGTTATTTATTCATTCATTCAACAAATACCATTAAGCTCCTACTTTCTCCCAGAAACTGTTCTAAATGCTAAAGATACAACAATTTTAAAAGACAGTCAAGAACCCTACCTTTGTACAGCTTTTATTCAAACTGTTGGAGAGAATGAAGAAGTTTGGAGGAGACAATAAACAAGTTAACATTTATTTAGACCCTTTAACATTAAAATTTATTGGACATTAATTTTGAAGATTGCCTAGCACACTGACACTCTGAGCTGTGAGCTGGTTCTTATGCTGAAATATACTCTATAGAAAATATGGTCTTTTGGGTACATGAAATATCCTTATATTTAATATAAGCGCCGTTGAAACATTTTCCATAATTAGAAGCAGCAAATGCTTTTCTATATTTAATCTTAGCTTCCTATATTGCATTTTGTTAAAACGTATTTATTCTTCTCATCATAAAAGTACAACCATATTACAGAAAAATCAGAATCTAGAAGAAAAAAGGCTCTTATCTTAGCACCTTAATACAATCACTCAGAATTTCCATACATTTGCTTCTAATACTTTTTAAATGTTTAAACCATTGCATATTTACATAGTTGCTACCACAATATATAATAATTTCAAATACCTTTGACCTAGGTTGTATGTTATATATTTTCACTACTTTATAATTTTATTTCCTTTTAAATTTAGTAGATTCACAAATTAGCAAAACAGCAAGATGTGTATTGATCTTTCCCCCAGGCCATCTAAAAACTTTAAGAATGGAAATAAAATGTCTATTTAAACCTAACTAGTCTTTAAATTAGGGTCCAATACTAAAAGATTTAAGCCTAAACAATGCTAGTTTCAAAAGTGGATGCCAGATTTTTTTTAAAAAAGCATTATTATATATAGAGCAAAAAGTTGTTTTCATATTATCATGAATCTGTACTTCAAATTTGCTGTTGAATAAAATTAATAAAATCACTTAAAAAAATAGTGTGAGATTCTTGTCTGCTAGGAATAGTTGTTTTATCCTTAGCATTCAGAATAGTTTCTAGGACAAACAAAATTAATGCGATCACTTTTTAAAACATATTTCACTAGCAACTAGTAAAATATCAGGTTCCAAACACATAAATCAAAAGTTAAAGAATCATACCTTTAAAAGAAAAGAATATTTATCCAAACTAAACTGTGCTTTTCTTACAATTCAATATTCCTAGATCATTTTTTGAAGTTACTTGGAAACTAGCTATCTATAGGAGATGTGTCTGAAACTAAATATGAAATATAATGAATTTCCATATACACTAATTTTATTGAAGGATTATGATTTTAATACATTATGAGACAGAAATGCTTCTGTTGTACCACAACCGACTCAAATATTTAGTATATGAATGCCTGCCTGCTGTAATTGAGGGAAAGATTAACCTGCTGCCCCTATTTCCATGCCTTCCGACATCACCTTCACACCTTGATCCTAAACTTCCTTTGCACAATAAGACCAAGGGTTTTTTATTGTTCTTGTTTGTTTTGATTTTGTTTTGTTTTAATAATTCCAGAAGAGTCACTATTTTATTCAATGTCTTTACCTGATAGAGATAAATTAGAATCTATTAACATCATAACAACACACTTTATTAAATTAACTAGCCTTGGGGTTCTGGACTTTATGGAAAATGGGTAAAAGCAAGTTTTTGTTGTTGTTGTTGCTGTTTTTTAGACAGAATCTCCCTCTGTCACCTAGGCTGGAGTGCAATGGTGCAATCTCAGCTCACTGCAACCTCCGCCTCCCGGGGTCAAGCTATTCTACTACCTCAGCCTCTCGAGTAGCTGGGATTACAGGTGTGCACCACCATGCCCGGCTAATTTTGGTATATTTAGTAGAGACGGGGTTTCACCACGTTGGTCAGGCTGGTCTCGAACTCCTGACCTCACAATCCGTCTGCCTAGGCCTCCCAAAGTGCTGGGATTACAGACATGAGCCACCACACCAGGCCAAAAGCAAGTTTTAAGAGAGGAGAGTAGACACAAGTAGAAGTGAGATGGAGATGCAGTGGATTGGCAGAGACTGCCTCTCTGACTTGAGAATTTCAGGCACATATAGATGGTGTATTTTCTCTATATGCTCACTAGCCAAGAAGATTCTATGAAGCTTCATTTTCTCTAGTTTGTATTATCAAAACTGACTATGATTCTATAACTATAACAATATCCTCATCGATTGAGCTTGCTGCCAATACTACTATCACCCTGTAAAAGATTTGAAAATCATTGCTTAAGGCTGGATGAGGCTAGACCAAACACACAAAGTCAGTCATTTTGAAATTGGAAGATAGAAGCAAACTATTCACAATTCTGCTGAGATCCCAGGTCAGCATTTTATGAATTAGCACTGGCTTAGGTGGCAATGAATAACTTTAGACACTTGACTACTTAAATTTTGTTTTTAAAACTGTAATGTTTTTGACCTGGAAATACATTTCAGTGGACGGTCAAAATAAAGACACAGAAGCTATAAAGCTATGCCTTAAGAAGATCACTACCATAGGGAGATGAGTGAACAATATTAAACATTTTCCTATAAGCATGTCTTAAAACTTGGGTATGGGGTCATTTGTTCCAGTCAGTAGCACTTATCTCCATGAACAATGGGGCAGTTAATAAAATAATTAACACACTTGTTCTTTTACAATATTAAATTTTCCAACATAAAGTCAGGATTATTGGCTAATCCAAATTACTTTATGGCTATGATATCCAGTTACATGAAGTTACATTTGCAATTATCATTAACCAAAAGAAGCCCACAATTACCAACAAAAACACTATATTTGTAATGTAGATATCAGCTCTGAAAGGGTCAAAGAATGTGTTAGATGTTCCAGTGGATAATATATACTTACACTATTTTAGCTACTGTAGAAAGAGCAGTCAGTCATACGACCTTGTTATATAATGGTACATTTGCAGGGACTATGTGGTCGAGCAGTTCATTTTATGGAAATTAACAATAAAATGACTATACAAGGAAAAGGAGATTTTAAATGATAATCTCAGAATTACATATAGCAACAGTCAATAGCCAGGAGAAGTGGACTGTATGTAATCCATAGTAAGCACTGGCATATCTTGTGTGTATCTGGTAGTCTCCAAACAAATAGAAGGCTGGTAAAATACTTTGTCAATCTGACATAAAAGTAAATGAGCACCCACTGGATACATAGGACATCTAGTATATAAGCTCAGAATCTGGTTAGAGTTACTGGAGTCACAGACCTGAGCCAGGGCTGTCATTTTTGACTGTCATAATCAGCCAAAAAACTAGAAAGAACCTTAGGAATCACTTGGAAAAATACACTTGTTAATTGTTAAGGAAATTGATTCTAATCCTTATAAGAGTTCAGATTGATGGTTAAGGATACAAGCTCTGAAGCAACAGATCTCAAAGAGGATTTTTCCCAAATCTATAAAAATCTAGTTCCTATAAGCAACTCAACGGCATAGGAAATGTCCTTTACCAAGGCCATCTAGAATTCTACAAACTGTTGCTAAACAGGTGTTTTTGGCATTGACATTCTACATTCCACATAACAGAACACCTTACACCTTAAGTAGATCCTAAAGTTGGTGTGGAATTTAGCAGACTTCTTTAATCTATCAAGTCCCCCAACTCTATCATAAATTAAGCTCTGATGGTCAATATGAGAGTATATTATGTATTAAGTTCAAGGCATCTTTTCCCTCCTGTTGCTCACCTACCCTCATGCTATAAAAGTCACATCTTTTGCAGACTTTGTTTTATACAATCCCGACTTGTTTTATACACTCCCACTCCTCTCAGTCTGAATCAGAATACCCTCCTCCTCTATTATGAACTTGAGTACCATGAGTGATTCTTACACGTCCTTAGGTATTATCAACAAGTGCTTCATATGGAGCAGGACACTATATATTGTTTTTACATTCTATACACTTTGAACCACAGTCTCTTACTCCATTTAAAATCATCCTCAATAGAGTTACCCAGTCCATAGTAGAGAAAATAAAAATCTACTTTTATGTACTTCCATTCTCTGACTTCGATTTCTAAAACTAAGGAAGCAGATATCCTCTTGGTTGCTATAATTCCTGTTCCAAAACAAGTCATTACTTAGTATCTGCATAAAGACGTTTGAGTCTGGCCATCTCACAGCTACCTAACTATGCAACAAATCAAATAGTCACCTATGTCTACAATGCCCAGTAACAAGACAACTCAAGATGCCAATAAAATTTCCATTCCAAAAACACAGGAAAAGATTTATATTTCCATGAAATAAAGTATCAGATTAAACAAAAGGCACACTATTAAGAGATATGTGGAGCTTACAAGACAATTGTGTGACTTTTATTTGACAATGGGCTAGAGAGCAATTAGTTTGAAGAGCTTCAAATTTAAGTACAGTTATTATAGAACAGATGTCAGCAAACCTTTTTCTGTGCAGGATTAGAGAGTAAATATTTCAGGCTGTGTGCAGGCCACTTAACAGTCTCTGTTGCATAGTCCCCTTCATTCATTTCTTTTCCTGACCCTTTAAAAATGTGAAAGACATTCTTAGCTTATGGGCCACACAAAAACATGCTGCAGGCCAGATGTGGCCTGTAGGCAATAGTTTGCCAATCTCCAATATAAAATTACTTGTGGTTTGCCTCAACTAGACTATGAGAACTTAGAGAAGAGGGATGGATGCGTTTTATTCAGTTCAATGTTCCCACTGTCTAGTACAGTAACTTGGACATAGCATTTACTTAATAAATATTTGATGAATAACTGAGTAAATGAATAAATGAGTGAACAGATTTATCAGAAGCTAGTAACAGCATTATCACTTAACCTATTATTACAATGATAACTTCTGTTAGTTATCTGTACTGCTCACCAATAGCTGGTCTTTCTCTCACTGGCACCTAGAAGACTAACTTCGCAGCTTCCTTGTGATTGAATGTGTGACTTCTAAGCTGGAACATTTAATTGCAGATGTCAGATCTTTGAGGCCTCTTTTTCTGTCTTTCTTTCCAGCATGATGAAAGCAATGATTGAAATGGTGGCTGCTACATAAAGTCCCTAAGTGACTATTACAAGCAGAGATGCTGCTGACCATGATGGACATGCAAGGAGAGCAAGAAATAAACCTTTGTTGTTTTTAAACCACTGAGGTTTTGTGGTTATTTCTGACTACTTCATAATATAGCCCATCTTGACTGATATACTACCAATCATTATTGCTTCTTCAGGCTACATGGAGCCTTTTTTAAAACCAATATTGGGCTGTAGTACAAAGCAGAAAGATAGAAACATCTTTATCACTCTGCAAAAACAACAACAACAACAACAAACAAACAAACAAAAAAAACCGACGACTTTGAGTTTTCAAATTAGTTCCTATTGGTAAAGTAGGAAAAATCTCTAAACATTTAATTTTTGTGATATGTTTTCTTTAACTAGCATTGGATAATCAGGATACTACTACTTTCTAAGGCCATGATTGTAGGGCAAATTAAGAAAATAACTATATAGACGTTATTTACAATAGAATAAGTTGGCCAATTACTAGTGGCTCCTGATTTCTTGCAAACTAATTATTTTGATCATTAATACATTTATGTGGGCACTGAATAAAAAACTGGATACGATTCCAAGCTATGGAATTTTAATTATATTTAAGCCCATACTGAGAATAGATCTTTCTGATATATTTAACTCTTGCAATATAGATTATTACTTTTTAAAATCACTACAGTTACAGGAACTGTACTTATAAAAGTCTAATCAACTATTAACCCTGAGTGAGACGCCTATAGATTCAGAAACACTTAAGAATACATTAACCAATTGCAACATATGGATCTTATTTAGATCCTGATTCAAACAAACAACTGTAAAAAAAAAAAAAAAGACCCACAAGAAGTCACTTATAATACAATCAGAAAAATCTGAAAACTGACTGGTGCAATGCTCATAACTAAGGAGTATTTCTAATTTTTTAAAAGTGTGATAATGTAGTAATTTTAAAATTGAGTCCTTATCTTTTAGATATACAGACAGAAATATTTACGGATGAAAAAAGTTTTAATAACTTGATGCTATGACTTCTTTAGGAAAACTATTTCCATTTCTCTTAGCCCAGGCTAATGCCTGATGTAAGATGGGCCACAGGATGGAAATGAGGCAAGGAAAAGAGATATGGTGGCAGGGTTCTAGACCCTCATTCTGGTTTCAAACAGTAAATAACGTTTTTACCTTTGCCTCTGATTATCAAAAAACAAAGAAATAAACCTGACTGAATATTTAAGTCTCAGTTTCTCCCTTACAGCCCTGTCATCTTTGGCCACACTCTGATACGTAAACCCCTCTTCCACAGTCATGTATAGTCTTCCTTAGTTGCCTTATTCTATTCTGGGCTGCTTCTTCCCTGAGCCATCTTTCCAATAATCTCTTCCCACATAGCTTTTCTACTGCATCTCTATTACTGCTGCTATATTTCATAATTAACAATTGACAATCCCGTATGCCTCATGTCTTCAAAAATGCTTTTTGACACCTCTGTCTTAACAGAAACCCAGAGGATGCTTTCCTCTGGTGGTCCTCTCTAGAGGAGGTCTTTATTCTCCAAGACCCTTGAATAATACTATGACAGAGTTTGGAGGAAAGAGAAGAACATCATTCCTCCAGCCACATATGATAATTTCCAAATCATTACTGCCACATCCTCATGTAAAATTCTATTCCTGGCTGGGCATGGTGGCTCACGCCTGTAATCCCAGCACTTTGGGAGGCCGAGGTGGGTGGATCACAAGGTCAGGAATTCAAGACCAGCCTGGGCAAGATGGTGAAACCCCGTCTCTACTAAAATTACAAAAATTAGCTGGGTGCGACGGCAGTCTCCTGTAATCCCAGCTATTTGGAAGGCTGAGGCAGGAGAATTGCTTGAACCTGGGGAGGGCAGAGGTTGCAGTGAGCCGAGATGGCGACACTGCACTCCAGCCTGGGTGACAGAGCAAGACTCTGTCTCAAAAAAAAAAAATCTATTCCTTTGAAGTTACTAGTTTCCGGTTATATCCAAAACTCTTTCTAAAAGGAAATAGTATAACCTATAAAACTGTTAAACCAGAATGCTCACATTAGAGTTTGTTTTTACCTCATCAATATTTATTGGAAGTCCAATGAACACCAAGCTAAATATGATAGAGTTTTACAAAGGAAAGAGAAAGAATCCAAAGGAATTACAAATAAGATACAAACAAATTACAAATGTAGAAGGTCCTTTTAACACTTAGAGTGTTGCTGAAGGTAAGCAGACTAAGCAGTATTATTGCTGCTTTATAGAAGTCAAAGCACCAAAATTGATAGGGAAAGGAAGAAACACTTAACTGAGAGAAGTGGAGGAGAAATTAGTTTGAGCAGTGATTTACTTATTGTTTACAAAATACAAAAGTTTTATTGATATCTTTATATTAGAAAAATCCTAAATATTCACTGATAAAAAAAACCTTAAAAAAAAAGATTATCTGGTATCCTATAAGCCGAAAATAACTAGGGCAACGATTTTATGTAAACAGTATCAAGCTATACATGATATGCTGTTTTACCTGTTGATTTATAAAAAATGCACATTTCTATACAAGCCACATAGTAGTTATGGCATATGGCACAGTAGTTAGTAACACTTGCTATAGAATCAGACTGCCTACGTCCATAACTTGGCATTTGTTGATAGCTGTGTGACCTTGGGTGATTTATTTTTCTCACTCTCAAGTAAATCATCTTTAAAAGAGGGATAAGAATAGCACCTCTCTCATGGGGTTGTTGTGTAGATACAATGAGACATTCCATGGTCATTTCCTAGAATAGTGTCTAGCACATTAAGTGTATGTGCTTGATAAATATTAATAACTTTTACTTGTATGTATCTAGAAGTCATTTTTAATGGTTATACAGTATGCCATTATAAGAATGTACCATATATATTTAAATAATCCCCTACTGATAGACTTTTAAGTTGTTTCCACTGAGGCAATGCTTTTAAATGTAAGAGCAAGGAAGGAAGAGTGATAAAATCATTTATACAGTTTTGATTCATGAAAAACTATGACAATGACTTTTAACATCAAATTCAAAACCACCCCTTATATTAATATCCCCACTGCTTAACTCCAAGAGTTTAATTTGTACATCAGGAGAAAATGTTTATTGGGCTGTGTGATTGCCTATACCTACTACCCCTCACCCCAAATGATAAATCTAGAATTAAGACAATGGTGAGCATTTTCTCTTCTACACTGACTTCATCACCACAGTAGGGGTCTTAGGCTGATCTATCTCCTTGGCATACAGTGATAGAAAACTATCACAGTGAGAAACTCACACTTCTAAGAAGTAAGAAGTGCAAGTTATTTAGATTAAATCAGTACAAAAAAACCTGAAATATTTCTATCTAAGGATTCTCAGCCAGTTCTATGGTGGTGGGGTGGGGGTGGAGGGTGCCTAAGGCCTTGGGAATAACCCACCAGCTGTCTATCACTTCATCTCCTATATCATTTTTTGTTAAAAAGCTAAACTTTAGAGCTAGATATAGGTACTCCAGAACATTAACAAAATACAACCAGAAATCTGTATTTCTCAACCAAATCACTGTGGTTTAGAAAGCTTATTGGAAAGATTCATAAACATTTACCACTGTTGAAAAGAAATATTACCCCCAGTCAGATCCAATTGATCTAGCCTTCCTAGGACATAAAAATTTGGAATAAAACTTTTTAGTTAATAACTAAATCCGATGTATTCATAACACAGCAGACTCTTACAGAAAGTAAGGATCTCATTATCAGGGGCAATCAAGTGTCACTTTATTCAGTTTTCATGCAACAATTAATTCACATGTGCCTAAAGAACTGAAGAGGCACGTCGTATTAAATCTAAAATCATTCAACTTACCACTGAATCAAACCTTTGGTTGGTATATATGTTCTATTCCCAGAAAAAAAATTCTAAGCTTAAATAATTCACAAAAGGATCTACTACTTTTGTTTATACTATATAACTTATATACAGAGAGAATTTGTTTTTAGATACAAAGCAAACCATGATGATGATTTCTAGAATAGAAGTCTTTTTTTTATTATTATTATACTTTAGGTTTTAGGGTACATGTGCGAAATGTGCAGGTTAGTTACATATGTATACATGTGCCATGCTGGTGCGCTGCACCCACTAACTCATCATCTAGCATTATATAACAGAAGTCTTACCTATAAATACTAAAGTCTACATTTCGGCCCATACATTTTAAATATGTTATCCTACTGGATGGCGTTGTGTCAGATGTTATAATTTAGTAAATTTATTTAAAACTAAATGATGATTCATTTTTACTATGCAGATTTCAGGTAACTACATATGTTTGTGTAGTTTAATTACCCAAAGGTATTTTTTACTTGAATTTCAAGTCTCAAGCCAGTATATCTATGACGATAAGTGCTATTATTATATTGAATAGTATGATCAGGGTAGAACCTATCTTCAAATTAGAATACTGAATTCTCTAGGTGAATAAACACTGGTATACAAAGGCTAAAACAAGAAGTACAGATATGTATATTGAGCTATGATTTCCTCTAGAGGATGAAAATGTCTGATCATGCAAGACCTTTTTAAATGTACTGTCCAATAAGCTTTTAACATTTTCTTCACATGATCTTTCAAATTTAGAATTATGATTCACAATGAACATTTTTTAAAAACTAAACTTAACAATTACAAAATCTAGAGCATTCTTATTCTTATGTTCTTATGTGAAGTTAAATTCTTATTCTATTTTCAACTTAAAAAGAGAGACAGCCAACGTAGCATCCTCTATGAAATATTTGTAGGACAAAAGCAATGGGCTTTGTTTTTCAAAAGTTTAGACATAGAATGCATTCTAAAGACAGAGGAAAGCCAGAGAAAACTTAAGAAGATAAATGTAATGCTGAATTATCAGAGAGCAAATATCTCCTTTTAATGATCTGGATTCTACGACAGGTAAAAACATATTGAGCATATCTATTAGCTACAATATCATAAAGCACTGAGAGATCTTATCTAAGTTCCAAAGTCTATAATTTAATGACTGTGTAATCCTGCACAAGTTGCTTCCTGTATCTAGAAGTCACTTTTCTCATCTCAAAAATGGGGATAAAAATAGTAATTATTTCACTAGATTATTAGAAGGATTAAATGAGAATATAAAGTGACTTACCACAATACCTGCCTCAATAATCGTGGCTTCCTGCTAAATATTCACACATTTACATATACATAAACCCGTATCTACACACACACATACACACACACACACACATATATACAGATATATCTAAACACAGAGAGAGAGAAAGAAAAAGGCCCGTATTAGTGATTTTTGACTTTGAAGAAAATGATTCTCAATATTTTAATATATGTCTGTTATTTTGTTAAATCTTGGTATAATTTGGCTGGGTGTGGTGGCTCACACCTGTAATCCCAGCACTTTCGGAGGCCAAGGCAGGTGGGTCCTGAGGCCAGGAGTTCGAAACCAGCCTGGCCAACATGGTGAAACTCTGTCTCTACTAAAAATACAAAAATTAGCTGGGCATGGTGGTGGGCGCCTGTAATCCCAGCTACTTGGGAGGCTGAGGCAGGAGGATTGCTTGAACCCAGGAGGCAGAGGCTGCAGTGAGCTGAGATTGTGCCACTGCACTCTAGCCTAGATGACAAGAGCGAGACTCCATCTCAAAAAACAAAAAACAAAAAACTTGGTATAATTCTTAATTCATGGTATTATTATAGTTAATTTTTACACTTCCATTTTAAATAGACTGTTGTGTAAATAAAATAGTATTAAGATCCTGTTTAATGTTATTTCTGCATTTTCAACTTTCACACTAGAGAAGTTGCCAGGCTTTTCTATAATTCTAAAAACCTAAAATGTGCCAGGTAGTATCAGAATGGCATGAAGTTTAACAAAGCAATGAACCAAGGATTTCCAACATATACCTTTGGACAAAACAGTGAAATATAAACTGGAGATATAGCCCTCAGACTTTCATACCCTCTATCCTACCAATTTCTCTGTTAAGTAATCTTGGTACCACCATGATAAAAACAAAATGGTCATTTTGCCTGAGAATTTTTTAAACTTCTTTTTATAGTGGCTCTCTTAATGATTTATGTTTTAACAATGGTTGTAATATTTTTGGAAAAAATAGTAGGGATTAGCTCTCTGCCCTACTAGTAGCAAACATGCTACCAATATCAAATCACTAAATGTCCACTATCACATAGCACCAATGATAAAATACTACTTGGCATAATAAAAGAATGAAATCCTGTCATTTGCAGCAACATGGATAGAACTGGAGGTTATTATGTTAAGTGAAGTAAGCCAGGAACAGAAAGAGAAACATGACATGCTCTCAGTCATATGTGGGAGCTAAAAAAGTTGACCTCATGGAGATAGAGAGTAGAATGATAGTAACCAGAGGCTAGGTAGGCTGTTTGTGGTGGGGGAATGGAGAGGATGAAGAGAGGTTGGTAAATGGGCTTTAACATACAGCTGGATAGAAGGAATACATTCCAATGTTCCACAGCAGACCAGGGTGACTACAGTTAACAACAATTATTGCATATTTCAAAATAGCTTGAAGAGAGGACTTGAAATGTTCCCCACACATTGACATGATAACTACTCAAGATGATGGCTAAACTGAATACCCTGACTTAATCATTACACTGTCTATGTATGTAAAAAAATACCACCTGTAATCCATAAAAAGGTACAAATATTGTGCATCACTTTAAAAAATTAAAAAAGAATCACCAATGGCTTAACAATCTTGCTTCTCAAAGTAGAGTGCTATGCCAATGTATAGAGAGGTCTTCAGGGAGAGTCATCCACCTTTGTCCTTTGCTTTTACTCAGTATTTTTATTAATTAATTAATTAATTAAGACTTTAAAAAGGTCAGGGAAAACTGGTTTAGCAGCGATTTGTATAGACAAAAACTGCCTGCTCTAGTTCCCCACTAACTCCTTATTACCCAGCATTGTGACATAGCTTCTAAACACAGTAACATACTATAAGATGATATTTAGTATAAATGTTAAATCTAGAAAAAAGCAATAGCTGGATGATCATTTATTGTGAGCTGTTAAAGAGAGATTCCTATCATTAAAAAAAAACTATGAATGCCAACAATAGTGGATTGATCAAATAAATTATGATACTTCCATTTAGTTTCTATTCTGTATTTTAAAACAATGTTGATGAATATGTATTGACATAAAAATAAATTCAAGATGGATCAAGTGAAAAAAAGATCCATAACAGTATGCACATTTTGATCCCATTACAAAAATAATAGAAATAAACACATCTCTCCTCTGTCTTACTTGCTCCCTCTCACCTTTCTCTCCATTTATACACACAGAGTAACAAAAGGTTTGGAATGCAAAACATGCTTGCTAACACTGGGTATCTCTGAGTAAGGGAATTAGATATTCTGAATTTTTTTCTCATGTATCCATACATTTTAATTTTCCAAAAGAGAAGACACATTGTTTCTGTAACACAGACAAAAATTTAAATGAGTGAATCCTGTACTACTAGAAAAACTGGCTTTAGTCTAAGTGTTTTTCAATTATTAAAAAACTGTGATATTTTCTCTCCCCTATTGGTTATAATGCATTACTTAAAATTATAATCAAGGACTGAATAGCTTCCTTATAAATGACCTTAAAGGTCAAATCTTAAACAAAAGAATCAAATTATTAGTAAAATTAGAAGAAGAATCTTATCAACATGATACAGAGAACAATAATATAGTGAAGAGTGAAATAATGTATCCACTAAGTGCTAATTAGTTACAATTATCACCAGTCACCTCCTGACTTCTTAAGATAGTCTCTAAAACATAAAAACAGAAAAAAGGAACCTATCAATACATGATCAGGAGAATATTTGATGAATGCACAAATACTGTAGTGTACAGCCACATCAGACTTTTCGCCACAGAAGTTAGCTGCTGGAAGTATTCCTTCAACAATCTTGTGTGACAAGAGCTCTTAGATTCAGAAGATATGGGTACTATTACACAGAGACAGCATCACTGTGAAATAACCAATCAAAAATCTTTGCTTCCATTCTTTCATTACATTCTCTCTCTCTCTCTCAGTAAGATCCAAGAAACAAAAGGCAGTCAGATCTTCAATGCCCACTAAGAGGTCTCCTTAGGTTCAACTGAATGTGCAAATTCACGGGACAACCATAGGCCATCCTGAGCACCTGTCCACCCAGAATGTTACAGGACAAGAACCAATGCATGTGAGCAGGGCAGAATCAGGTATTCCTCTTCTGCAGGAGTCTCTGCAGGTTCCATGTAGTGGTTCACATAGCTACCTAGGAGTTTTTTTTCCTGGCCTCTTAGATCACGGCTTAGGTACAACTTGAGATTTACATCAAGCAGGTGAGGGAGCTGCACTGACCTAGAGGCTTCATGCCCCACCAGAGCCAGTATTTCTTGTAACAACTCAATGGCCACAGCTGCCAGAATCAAGGGACATGTCCACTTATAAGTCACCACATACAGAGAGGCCCAAAGATATGGCTTCCTGCCAGGTGTTTGTAGTGCTATCAGTTCAGATGAAGTTTACCAATTAGGGGTTATTTCTACCATAAGCAATGTTGTCTATTAACATATTTGACATACTACCCTTATCAGATTACCAAGGAAACAGAGCTAGAGTTAAAAGAAGGTCAAATTCTCATGCTGAAGGAAAAGAGTTTGCTAAACTTTTGCCCACACAGGGCAATATACTTTCTTATAGCACTGGTAAGAGTTGAGGTAAGAATGACCATTCAGTTGCTATGAGATGTTAGAAGCCAGCTTAGGGGATGGGGCTGAGGGTAGGGAGAGAATAGGAGGCTGGGGATAATGTAAGACAAGGGAAATGAATCGCAGAAAATTTTCTTGTAACTCTGAACAACATCTTATTTCTACTTGCTTTAATTCTAGGTAGCAGTTTAATAAAAATAGATCTAAATGTACTGTTTTTATTTTGTAAGCAAGTAGAGTGAGGTCCTAGACTATTTTATTTAAATAATTCATCTAGAATGAATCTATAAAATATAGATTTACCTCTTGAGCCTTAGAGGTATCAGAACCTAAGAAAATTTTATGTCTTGGCAAATAAAATGTTTATTAAAATCTTAAAGTTTTGTTTAGCTTGCTCTATGTCTAATGATAATTAGTAAAGAAAATCAATTATGACAAAAATACCTTAGTTATTATTGTCACTAGCAATTGCTGAGTGGCTATTAATTGGAGTTCAAAATGGTTCTTTGATGTAGATACATTTAAAGATCATAGACATTTCAATGTCTAATATAGTATGTGGTTCAGAGTGGGTGCTCAATAGAACTGCTGAATTGATGACATTCAGAGACTGTACTTTTGCATTCTATTTTGCACAGCTATTACCTACATAACCAAAACTTTTATCAACATCAATTAGTGTTTCTTAGCATTAACCAGAATGGACATAGCTAACCTTAAACCTACACTCAGTTCAACAAATACTTACTGAATACCTCTGTGTGCCATGCTCTGTGGTAGGTACTGGGAACATCACTTCTGCTTTCCAGGTGTTCTCTCAAAATTCTAATATAATGACAGAGAGTACAAAATTGAATGGGTGCACTGAAGAATGAGAAAAGAAGTCTTTCTGACAGGATGTCTAGGCCAAATCTTAAGTTAGAATGAGACAAACGCAGGTAAACGAAGTACATTCTGCATTGAAGAAAGAGCTTGAGCAAAGGTGTTGAGGTGAAAAAAAACATGGTAGCTGGGCACAGTGGCTCTTGCCTGTAATCCCAGCACTTTGGGAGGCCAAGGCAGGTGGATTGCCTGAGCTCAGGAGTTCAAGATCAGGCTAGGCAACACGGTGAAAACCCATCTCTGTTAAAATACAAAAAATTAGCCGGGCATGGTGGCATGCACCTATAATCCCAGCTATTCGGGAGGCTGAGACAGGAAAAACTGGGAGGTAGAGGTTGCAGTGAGCTGAGATTATGCCATTGCACTCCAGCCTGGGTGACACAGCAAGACTCTGTTTCAACAAAAAAAAAAAAGAAAAAAGAAAAAAAAATTGTATATGCGGTAGATCTAAATACAGTTTAGTATTGCTGAAGAAAACACTAAATACTATAGTGAGGAAGTAAGAAAAAATGAGGCTTCATCAGGAGACAAATATAAAATATTTACCTAGTAAAACAGTGGTATACATTTATTATTGATTGACTGATTGACTGACTGAGACAGGGTCTTGCTTTGTCTCCCAGGCTGGATTTGGAGTGTAGTGGTGTGATCTCGGCTCACTACAACCTCCACCTCCTGGGCTCAAGGGATCCTCCCACCTCAGCCTCCCAAGTAGCTGTGATGACAGGCACACGACACCATGCTCGGCTCATTTTTTAAAAAAAATTTTTGGAGACATGAAGTCTCACTATAATATTGCCCAGGCTTGTCTTGATCCTCCTGCCTTTGCCTCCTTAACTGCTGGGATTACAGGTGGAAGCCACCGTGCCTGGCCCAACAATGGCATTTAAAATTAATGCTTATAAATCTACCCAGTGAAAATAATGCTAGAAATGTCCCTTGTCTCCTCCTCAACCCGAAACCTTAACAATAGCATAAGCTTAATTTTGGAACATACAAATTACAGATATGTCTTATTAACTACACATCAATTAAATGCTGAGTTCATCTTTTTAGCTTTGTTTTGTATATATTCCAGGCAATGAACATAAATAATCTTCCTACCTTTAAGAAAGTTCACATAAGGCTCAGAGTTTAGTGTTTTCTACTGAAAAGTCTATAATTCACAGAATATCAAACTTCAGCATTTTATTTTGTGATGTTCCTATTCCCTACTTTCCATGTCATCTATGGTTTACCTGATAGGCAGTCATTAACTTCAACACATTCAACTTTGAAGCAACTCATGTGATCTTTCATTAAACTATGATATCCTATATTAATTTCCTTTTCTGAGTTTGATTTTTTTGACATATTTTGTTGAATAATGATTTCAAATGCTCATAATACTGCCTCTGAGCTGTTACTGTTAAAGGAAATAGTCTGGTTTCCACCACACGACAGAGCATGCTCACAAGCTAGGAGAACACAGAAGCATCTCACAAACTCATGGGTTTGCTCTCCTAACTGCACCTATGGGTCACACAGGTGTACTGGTCCAGCCTCCTCCAATCTTAAAGCTGTTCTCACAAAACGTTCCTCCCCCTCCTACCCTAACAACGCTGGAAAATACCAGGCCATTTGAAGACAGGAGAGGCTCATCACAAAGACTGAAAAAAGATCTGCTAGGTCCCTCTTGATGCATGGTCCAGAGGAAAGCAGAAATGGTTTGCCTTTCCCTGAGTACTACCCAAGCAGGTTGGGCTTACATATTTAAGACTGTGGATAAAGTCAGCAGCTATCAAATCCCTAATCTTCCTTTTAGAAAGTGGTAATTCTAAATTTATTATCTCCGGATGCTGGCTGTACAACTCCATCTCTATCAGACTCCAAAGCAGGGAAGAATCTCCCCTGACTACTGGTGTATGGGGCCTGAAAGAAGTAGGACACAAGCAGGAACCATAATTTTAGGAAGTGACTGTAATACATAATTTCAGCTCTCAGGTATGTTATCAGAAATACATTAACATAAAAGTAGTGGGCTATATATAAGAAAGAACGGTCAAGATTGTAATTATTCTGTTTTTCATACATCAATTACTAAAGAAATAAAAGAAGGAAAGAAGAAAGGTAAGGAAGAAAAAAGTAAGAAACAATGAAGGGGAAGAAAATAAGCCAATATAAAGCCTCCAATTATTTTTCAGGAAGTTATCTTAAAGTTATTGCTCCTTTAATTTGTTTGTCACTTGAGTAAGAGAAGATTGATTTCAGGTGTAAGGATTGATGGGCCCTAGGCAAAATAATTAATAGCTGGGAATAGGCAGGGTTGGGGCTGGGAGAATCAGTTTGCCTCAAAGAAAGGTATCTAGCAGCCATATTAGAGTATCCAAGCGGTTATGAAGAAGAATATAGCTTTGATCCAGGCTACTACCAGTTTCTAGATAATCTCATCTGGTAGAAGGCACACTATGGAAAGAATCTTCGTGTAGTGGCGGTACTTAAAGACAACTAGTGGGGGCCGGGCGCGGTGGCTCACGCCTGTGGTCCCAGCACTTTGGGAGGCCAAGGCGGGGGAACCACGAGGTCAGCAGATCAAGACCATCCTGGCTAACACGGAGAAACCCCGTCTCTACTAAAAATACAAAAAATTAGCTGGGCGTGGTGGTGAGCACCTGTGGTCCCAGCTACTAGGGAGGCTGAGGCGGGAGAATGGCGTGAACCTGGGAGGCGGAGCTTGCAGTGAGCTGAGATCGCGCCACTGCACTCCAGCCTGGGCGACAGAGCAAGACTCCATCTCAAAAAAAAAAAAAAAAAGGAAAAAAAAAAGACAGCTGGTGGGAATAGTGTGTTTCCTTGAGATTCACCCTATATATGAAAGCGCAAGAGCATAAAGACTCCCTGCTTGGGTGTAAGAAGCTATAGTCCCACCAGAACCCAGGAAAAAAAAGTTTGCTAGTATTAGACATATTATCAATCTTCAATCTGAGCAAACAGAGTGGCAATGGTAGGGGAAAATTACAGCTTGTTGGCACTTATGGACTCAATATAGGCACCTGATTACTGGACTAAAAAGACAGATTAATTCCCATCCAAGAATAGGATTATTAAATACCTTGGCTCAGGAACAGGTTGGGCAGAGTCCACAGGTCAAAGAGCTTAGATATTGGAAAATAAGAAAGCAGCAATATTATAACTGGTATATTAACAGGCTTTTCAGGACGTGTAAATTGTACAGTGGTGGGAAAAGCCACCAATAGAGGGCCATTAAGATCTCCACTTAAAAAAATAAATAAGTGAGCCCTTGTTCACATAGGCAGTGTCATCCAAAATATGCGTAGCACAGGAGTCAGCAAACTAAGACCTGCTGCCTGTTTTTGTATTTAAAAAAAAAAAAAAGTTTTCTTGGAAAATAGCAATGCTCATTCATTTATGTATTGTCAATGGTTGCTTTTGCACTAAAAAAGCAGAGTTGAGCCAGGTTCCTAAGGCCTAAATATTTACTATCTGGCCCTTTACAGAAAAAGTGTGCTGACACCTGCATTAGAGTAATACAATCTGGAAAGAACCCTAACGATCCCCAACTTCTATCCCTGCCATTTATTTTATTTCAATTTCTCACGTCAATTAAAATTTGAATGTTTTTCAAAAGCAAAATTTATACTAAAATGAAGACAATAAATGAGTAAAGATCCTGAAATCACAGGAAAGACAAACTCAAAACTAATAACTTAAATTGTGATGAAGCTGCATTGGTACTCAACCCACCCACAACTCCTAAAGGAAATTATAAAAGTAACATGTACCTCAACTTTATTGAAAAACATTTGTAGTTTTTCTTTATTAATTAGTACTCAAGAGGAGATATCATTATTAGCAATGTTTTTATTTGAATACTAAAACATAAAGTGGTTAAGTGAACTGTTTAACAAACTGGGTCATAGATCTCAAGGAATCTGCAAATATGTGCTGAGAAATTTTGGCATTCTCCAAGATAATTTGTAATTATTTTTCATCTTGGTTGTACTTTATTGTGTTAATGAGGATGGTGGTTATAGCTATGTAAGAAATATAAGTAACTGCATTTATATTTGGTTAATACCACTATATACATTTAAGAAACTTTCTAGAAAAAGAGTGTGATTTTTCTTACTTTTAGAGTTGTAAATACAGCAGTAAAATCTAAGAAATCCATATAAGAGTATGTTGGCAAAGAAAAGAGAAATAACATTCAAAGAATCATACCACCATGGTTAATGAAACTCAGGAGTGATTTTATGATTCAAATACTATTAATTATTAAAACTTCCTAAACCAAAGTTCAAACAAGATATTTAATCACCTGTAACAGTAATCACACGTATGCCAAAAAAAATTCAGAAAACATTGTTTACTTGAAGTTAAAACAAAATGACTTTAGCAAATTTTTTACATTACACTGAGCTTGTAGAATATAAACATTTACGTGTTTATCATGCTTAAGTTGTCAAATATAATACATAAAATTACATACATTTTAAAAGCATGTTAAGCAACTTCATTTATACTATTATTATACATTATTATACTATTACAAACTTTATACATTTATTAATTTACATTTTGAATAAAGACTATAACTGTTTTGAAAGTAGAAACCTTGTAGTTTTTTACTTTTTACAAATTAAGATTCTAGGGATTACTGTCAAACTTTAGTATGTTGCAGCTTTCCTCTGACAGAAAAAAAAGCTAAAATGATACATATATATACATATGTGTATGTATATCCATATTGTTACATCTATTCATCTTAAGGTTAAGATGGCAACAGAAAGAGAATTAGTTGAGCAATTCTATAATAATTCTGCTTTCAATCTAATATGTAAACAAAATGGGAAAATATTTTCAGACATCATGACAATGCAATGTTACTATGCATACTATAAAATACATCCTTACACATTTATGAATAAAAAATTAAGCCCTCTATAGATGTAAAAAAAAAGGTACATGAATATATATTTTACTCAAACAAAAGGAAATAAAAATGGAAAAAAAAAACCCATGGGAAATATTTAAAATCCTGAGGACCTGAAAAAATTAAAATTAAAGATTTTAAAGAGGAGAAAATCTAAAGCTTTCAATGATACAGTCTAGACATTCTGATATACTGCCAGCTAGGATATATAAATCAACTTCACTTTTCTTAAAAATTATGTTTATGATATGAATCAATAGCTTTAAAAGTTTTCATAGACTGATTCAAAAATTTCATTTTCAAGAATTCTAGTCTTTGGAAATAGAGATGTTGACAAAGTATTACACACACAGACACACAGACACACACACACACTCACTGCTGTAATATAATAATGAAATACTGTAAATAACCTAAGGCCCAACATTAAGGGAATGGCTAATTACGATGTACACATATAAAGGAATATGACATTTGACAATTTTTAATAATATGAAAATATATTTATGATATGGTAGATTTCCCTTTTTCAATGAGTAAGAAAAACTAGATGCACAATATGATGTCAATTATGTAGGGGGGAAGAGTTGGGGGAAGGGTAGAGGAAAGACAAAGAAATGTGCCAAACTCTTCTAATTTTAAATACTTCCTAGATTTGCTAAAGTAAGCATGAAGTGGACTCAAAAAGAGAAACACTAAAAGAAAAAAAGAAATGGACACTGAGCGACTGATCATTTGAATGCTATTACCAATTACTTATAATTACAATAATCTTATCTATCAGTGAGACTTAACATCACGAACAGGAAAGCAGGGTTATGATACAGGGGAAGAACACTTTGTAAAGGAATAATGATCAAAATAAAATCCTCTTTGATTATAAACTCTGAAAAATAAAAAATCAGTAATACTTATTAGTATTTGATTTTTAAATACCTTGACAAAATTAAACCGCAAAAACTATTTCAAAAAACGAGTCATTCTGGGATTGGGAAAACTTTTTACAATGGAGAAGAAAATGTATGAGAAAGAATATGAAGAATAAAACAAGGGATAAATAGCATCAGCACCAGAATTAGTCCTATCTAACTTTTTAACAATCTTACTGGAAACATATAAAGCCTCTTTGGTTAGCCAATGAACAGATAGTGAAATGGTCAGGCAATGAGATAAATAGCAGAATTATCTCTAATTCTGAAATATCTCTGTGAAGAATGGTAAAAATCGTAGATTTGACTAAAGTAAGGCATTTAGGGAGAAATGGCAAAAATATATTTATAGAACAAAATAATCATACCCTATCAATCACTATAAAAAAAAGGAAACTTGAAAGTAATTGCTTTTTCCATTTCACCTGTGAAGTCTTCTGTTTAATTCTGTAACAAAATTCTGGGCATTCTTAAGAATACTAAAAACAAGTAAATATCTTTTAAGTTTAAAAATGTCACTATATTTTGGAATATGTGAGATCAGTCCATGCCTCAGTTAGGTCCTGAAATAATCAGTTTATAGTGCATACAACATGAAAGCAGACAAATACAATTAACCTTCACTACTGTGGTAAGGAAACATATGGTGAAAATTTATCAAGTGTCACAAGAATGAATGATAAAATTTGTTTTCTTTTACAAAACATATAATTAAAAGATATATAAAGTATGCCTCTCCAGTGAAACTTTTCTTTTCTTTTTTTTTTCTTTGAGACAGGGTCTCACTCTGTCATCCAGGCTGGAGTGCAATGGGTGTGTTCAAAGCTCATTGCAGCCTTGACCTCACAGGCTCACGCAGTCCTCCCACCATGGCTTCCCAAATATCTGGGACTGTAGGCCTGCACCACCATGCCTGGCTTTTTTTTTTTTTTTTTTTTTTTTTTTCACTTTTTGTAGAGACAGGGTTTCACTATGTTGCCCACGGTGCTCGCGAAGTATATATACTCAAGCCATCCACCTGCTTCGGCCTCCTAAAATGCTGGGATTACAGGCATAATCCACCGTGCCTGCCTCCAGTGAGACATTTTTAAGGTGTGGCTCCATGCATTTGAAGCTTCCAAACACCCAAAAGAATCTCACCAGTCATCAATAACCAAGATCCTCCCTGATCCTGTGCTAGAGAAATCCTTAAAGGAACTAGAAGAATTTCCTTTGACTTTTTTTTTTTTTTTTTTTGAGACGGAGTCTCACTCTGCCCAGGCTGGAGTGCAGTGGCGCGATCTCGGCTCCCTGCAAGCTCTGCCTCTCGGGTTCACGCCATTCTCCTGCCTCAGCCTCCCAAGTAGCTGGGACTACAGGCGCCCGCCACCACGCCCTGCTAATTTTTTGTATTTTTAGTAGAGACGGGGTTTCTCCGTGTTAGCCAGGATGGTCTCAATCTCCTGACCTGGTGATCCGCCCGCCTCGGCCTCCCAAAGTGCTGGGATTACAGGCATGAGCCACCGCGCCTGGCCTCCATCGACATTTCTTGATTGAAAAGTAATTTTTAAATGTATTTACATTCAGATTATTAAATAACATTTTAATTATGCTACTATATTTACATATCTAACTTAACAGTAAATTTCCACTACACTAATGCATTAAGGTAAAATTGTTTTACTGTATACAAACTTAACAGTAACGGTAACTGCAATAGGACAGGAAAGTTCTTTACGGGTTACCAGTACTAAATTACCAAGTGTGTATATTTATTGTATATGTAGAAACTAAGTAGAAAACTTTTTTTTTAATTGTCAGAACCGGCTTTCACACATTTGAAAATATTTTCATATTAAAAAAGCCATTGCCAACTCTTCAGTTAAATATTTATAAATGATGTTAGACTATATGCAAACTACAGAAATAGATACATGACTTTTAATACAAGCAAATAATATCATAATAAACAATTTATACACAGTACTTCTCAGTGTTCTTCATCTGGAAGTCTTTGTTCTGTTGTTGCCTCTAAAATATCAGCAACATTACAAAGGTACACATGCAAGTAAGTAGTTATTGTAAAAAAAACTATATGCAAGCTTTTCATTGATTTACTCACTTATCCATCAAATACACTTCATAAAACACTTTCATTGTGTTCCAATGACAATTTACAAACTCAGATGGCCAAAAGAAGTTCTGACCAAGCTCATACAAGGCCACTATGTTCTTCTGGAATGCCATGTTTAATACGCAAAAAAATGCATTCTGGCAGGAAGTGTTTAAATTAGTAATTCAAGCATACTTTTTGCTTAAAAGACATTTTTTAAGCAAATCTTTTAAAGTCAGACAGAATTAAATAATAAAATCTATTTGAGGAAACTTCAAGCATTTTTTCTGTCCTACATAGTAGTTAGCGATAATGGAAAAATATGTTAGGAGATAGAATCAAACTTTATAATACTTTTTTCAATTATTTTTAATGAAGTCATTAAAGAGAAATGACAGTGGAGAATATTAAGTAGTAAACAACTAAGAGCCTCAGAAAACCTCTTTTTTAAAAAAAGCATTTGCAATGCAAATAAATAAAAGCAATCTGGAAAGCCAAAAAAAAATTCACCTATTAGGGCATGTTAAGCCACCCATGGTCTAAACTTCCTTCTTAATAAAATCGCAAATACTGAAAAAAGACCGATAGAAAAAAAATTTAAGTATAAAGCGATGAGATAGGTTTGAATTCTGGCTCTTCCCACTTACTAGCTAAGGAATATTGAACAATTAATTTAACATTTCAGTACTGGATTCACTATCTGGAAAAGATGGACATTACTTAATTTGTAGGTTTCTGTAAGTATCCAAGAAATAGTACCAGGGGAAAGTATTCATCGAAAGTTTAAATGCTACAGAAATGTAATACGTATTATAAGAAGAAAGTAAGGGCAAGGGGAAATACAAAGAAAACAATGCAGACCCCAAATGAAGTAAAGGGTAGGGAGGTGAGAAATTTTGAAAAACAGCACTATAAAAATAGTATTCATTGTGAAGTTTAAAGTATTGAAATGTACAGGGTAAAAAACATCATTCTTGATGTAATGTCTTCTGGAATAAACTATGAATCACATTGAAGATTTTAATATCTGTTCTTTAAAATCAATAAACTTGAACCAGATTTACACTAGTGCTTATTGCATGACCCAGAAAACAAAAGCAAATTACAAAGCAGCAATAAAACAACAACAACTCAGTACGTTTTTAGAATCTAACTTTATTTTTTTTAACTAGGAAAAGAATTTTGTGGACATTCTCTTCATGCAGCTGCTAAACTTTAAGATCTCAGATTCAAGGGAAGAAACCTAAGTAATGAGAGTACTGCAAATTCATTTGGTTAAATTACAAACCCTAAAGCATATTGTTGTGGGATTTTCTAGCACATTGAATTTAAAATTGGAAAAAATTTATCCTAGTATTGCAGTATGGGTTTCTAAGAATTATAATCTTTCTACTAATTAAGTAACAAGGTCTTCATACAGTCCACATTCCATGACCACAATGCCATTAAATGTACATAGAAATCAATAACAAAAAAAGATATTCTCACAGGCTTGGGGCAAAAACACTTCTAAAAAACTCAGGAGTCACTGAAAAAAAAAATCACAATAGAAATTAGAAGACACTTATAAAAAAATAACAAAAACTTTATGTAACAAAGCCTGTGAAATATAGCTAAAGCAGTACTTAAAGGATAATTAATGGCCGTAAGTACTTAAAGTTTAAAAAGATAAAAGGCTGAAAATTAATGAGAAAGTACATAAATTTAAAAGTTAAAAGTCAGCAGAATACATAATGAATAAAGCAAAATTAAAATGTAGAAGGCAGAAAAGACAGTTACAAAAATAAATGGAATAGTAAATAGCACACAATAGAAAATATCAGTAATACAAAAAACTGGTTCCTTTTCAAAAGGATTAACAAAATTGCTAATTTTATTACAGGGTTATTCAAGAACAAGAGAAGCATAAATAAAAATATTAAATATTTAAAATGAAACAACAAATAATGCATACATTAAACAGATAAGAGAATATTAAGAACTTTATGCCAATGAATGTGAAAACACAGATGACTTAGATGAATTCACAGAAAAATACAATGTATTATCTAAAGAATAAACTGAGACTCTAAATAATCCTTTGACAACTAAAAAAAAATTACATCAAAAGTTAAAAATGCCCTCACACACACAAAAAGCAACCTTAATAGGTTATAGATGAATTTCACTATGCATTCAAGAAACACAATTCTAATCTTATACAAAACTTCCAGAGAATAGAAAAAAGGTATGGACTCATTTTTTAAAAAGGGCAATTACAGGACAATCTCACTTCGTAAACAGAAATGCAAAATGCCAAAACTAAACATTTTTAAACTAATCCAGAAAGTATAAAAAAGATAACATGACAAAGTCTGCTTTGGTTAAATTTAGGAAATCATAGAAATATAATTCATTACATTAACAGATTAAAAGAGAAAAAACTATACAGTCATCATCTCAATAAACACATTTAATATAACTCAATATTTGTGCGTGATATAAACTTTTATACAAAAATTTGAGCTTTCTAAATATAATAAAAGGCATCCACAAGAAAAAAAGAGTAATAATTAAAGGTAACACCTGGAATGTATTCTTTTTATGATTGGCAACATTACAAGAAAATGCTCATTATCAGCATTGTAGATTCTAGCCCACAAAAAGCCAAAAGAAGAAATAAAAGGCATAAGGTTTGGAAAAGAACAAACAAAAGCATTATTATTTGCTGAGAATGATCATCTCTTTTAAAAATACCCAAGAATCCACAAATACGTTATCAGATTTAAAAAGAATGTTTAGTAAGCTTTCTAAACAAATATATTTAAAAAATGTACAAAAGACAACTGCATTTCTTTATATAAGCAAGAGGTAGAAAATGAATTTTAAAGTACCAAGACTACACATAAGAAAGTTATAGGGAAGATTTCAAAACTTTGAGAGACATTAAAGTAGAGTAAAATATAAGGAGAGGTATTCCATGGTCTTGGACATAAAATTAAATTATAATAATTAGATCAATTCCAATCAAAATCCCCACAAGATTTCTTACAGAACATGCCAAACTGATTATAAAATTTCTAACAGAGAACTATGTGACATGTCTTACATTATCAACTACCAAGACTTATCTAAACTTACAACAATTAAGGGAAGATTTAGAACTACTTCACCAATGCAACACAATAATGAGTTCAGAAGGTGACCCATACACATATGGAAATACAATTATAAGACCAAGTAGACACTGAAAATCAATGGTAAAGAAAAACCTATTCAATAAACGGCCAGGCGCGGTGGCACACGACTGTAATCCCAGCACTTTGGGAGGCCGAGGCGGGCGGGTCATGAGGTCTAGAGATCGAGACCATCCTGGATAACACAGTGAAACCCCATCTCTACTAAAAATACAAAAAATTAGCCGAGCGTGGTGGCACGCGCATGTAGTCCCAGCTACTCAGAAGGCTGAGGCAGGAGAATCGCTTGAACCCGGGAGGCGGAGGTTGCAGGGAGCGGAGATTGCGCACCACTGCACTCCTGCACTCCAGCCTGGACGACAGAGCAAGATTCTGTCTCAAAAAAAAAAAAAAAAAAAAAGAAAAACCTATTCAATAAGCAATGAAGGGATTGTTAATCAAAGAAGGCAAAAATAATTAGATCCTTATCCCAAACCCTGAAAGGAAATTTAATCCAGGTGCAGATGGGTATAAAGACCTAAATGTGAAAGATAAAGCTTTAAAACTTAAACAGACAAAAAAAGAATTCTAGGAGACTTTCTTAAACACAACACACGCACACACACACACACACAAAAGATAATTTCTACTAAGTTAAAATTAACTATTTCTATTTATCAAAGACAACACAAATCACAAATTTGGAGAAGATATTTGCAACACACTTAAGAAGCAGATCAGTATCAGAACATAAAAAGAATCCCTAAGAATCTAAAGTAGAATCATGAATGCATCATATACTTATAAAAATGTATTTATCTCATTAGCAACTGGGGAAATGTAAATTAAAATTATAAGATGCCATTTCACATCCATCACATGGCAAAATTTAAATCTAAAATGAGGGACACAAAAGCCAGGAACAGAGAAACAGCAAAACAATGGAAACTCTCATACTCTGATGGTGGGAATATAATATTGACACAATAATTTTGGAAAACGTAGTGAATTTATCCTATAAAGTTGAACATAAGCATACACTGTGATCTTGCAATTCCACCTAAACATACCCAAGGGTAGTGTTTCTCAAAGTATCCATTGTGAGCAAACTCTTGTTTTTCTTTCTTTCTAATCTTTGCTAATTAATACTTACGTAAAATACAATCAAAATGAATTACTAAATTCTAAAATACTAAATTTCTAAAATGACTGCAAAAGTGATCATGTACTTGGATGTTGCAGCAACGTGAAGATGCCATAAAATTTTCTAAAAAGTCTCAATATTTGTACTTATTTTGTGCAGACCAGTGACAGCTTACGGATCACCACTGTGATTCATGGGACACATTTTAGAAAGTATTGTGCTAGAGCAGTGTTATCCAAAGAACTTACTGTGATAAAAGAAATGTTCTATATCTGCGTTGTCCTCTATGTCCACTGTCATATGTGGGCTGTTAAGCACAAATAAAAGAGATGAATAACTAACTTTTAAAATTTCATTTAAATCAAATAAAATTTAAATGTAAGTCATGATGTATGGCTAGTGGCTACTGTTGTAGTAGTGTAGCCTCAGAGTAATTCTTGAACATATGCACCAAGAGAATTTATACATAATCAAAGAAGTTCATTGGATCACGCTGGGCAAAGTGGCTCATGTCTGTAATCCCAGCACTTTGGGAGGCCATGGCAGGAGGATCGCCTTGAGCTTAGGAGTTTGAGACCAGCCTGGGCAACACAGGGAGGCCTTGTCTCTACAAAAACTAAAAATAAGCCAGGTGTAGTGGCGCCAACCTGTAGTCCCAGCTACTCAGCAGGCTGAGGTGGGAGAATCACTTGAGCCCAGGAGGTCGAGGTTGCAGTGAGCTGTGATTGTGCCACTGCACTCTGGCCAGGATGACAAAGCAAAACCCTGTCATAGAAAAAAAAAAAAAAAAAAAGAATGAAAGAAAGAAAGATAAAAGGATACAAAGAAAAAAAGAAAGAGAAAAGAAAAAAACTTCATTGGATCAGTATTCCTAACAGCAAATAAATAAACTTGAAATAACTCAAATACCCATCACTAGTAGGATGGATAAATAAATTATAATACATTTAAATAGAATGCTTCAAATCAATGAACATGAGCAAACTATAGCTACACACACCAACACCAACATATGTATGAATCTCAAATAATATAATACTGGGTGAAATAAGCCAGAGAATGCATACGGTGTAAGTCCCTTTGTATAAATTTTATAACCAGGCCAAACTAAATATACTGTTAAAGATAAATAGACTATATAACTATTTTTTAAAAAGCAAGAGATGATTAAACCCAAAATTCACATTAGTAGTTACCTCTGGGAGGAGTCAAGCAGATAGGATAAGAGAGCAACACAGAATAATAAAATGTTTATATTCTCATTATTATGGTATTACAGGTTCATAGATATTTACTATTAAGCTTCAAAATTTACTATGTTGTGTATTTTATTTTGTATTAAATATTAGGCAATAAAAAATTTTAAATGTAAATGCTAAAGTATTTTGTAAAAACAGTGGTACTGAGACACAATTGTTATGAAAGAAAAGTGCATCATATAATGAAAAATGGGTCAGTTCAATAAGAAGATATAACAGTTATCAACATATGTGCACCTAACAATACAGCCCGAAAATACATAAAGCAAAAACTCACAGAATTGCAGGAGAAATAGACAGTTCAACAATAACAGTTGGCATCTTCAACACTACACTTTTCATAATGAACATACAAATCTAAATAGAAGATGAGCAAGGAAATAGAAGGCTTGTACAATCCTAGAAACTAATAGACATCTATAGGAGACTCCACCCCAAGTAGCAGAATACACATTGTCTCTTTTTTTTTTTTTGAGACGAACCCTTGGGTCTGTCGCCCAGGTTGGAGTGCAGTAATGTGATATTGGCTCACTGCAACCTCTGCCTCCTGGACTCAAGTGACAGAATACACATTCTTCTAAAGTAAATACACAGCATTTTCCAGGATAAGTCACATGTTTATGGTATAGAAAACAACCACCAATATATTTTTTAAAGTTTGAAACCAAACAAAGTGAGTTTATCAGACTGTATGGAATGAAATGAGAATTTAATAGAAGAAAATTTGGAAAATTCATGAATATGTGGAAATTCAACAACATACTCCTAAATAATCAATAGGTCAAAGAACAAATCAGAAGGAAAGTTAGATATACTTTGAGATAAATTAAGACGAAAACATAACATATGAAAACTTATAGTATGCAGAAAAAGCAGTGCTAAGAGGGAAATTTATAGCTGGAAATGCCCACAATAAAAAAGATCTCTGCTGGGCATGGTGTCTCAGGCCTGTAACACCAGCACTTTGGGAGGCCAAGGCAGGTGGATCACCTGAGATCGAAAGTTCAAGACCAGCCTGACCAACACGGAGAAACCCCGTCTCTACTGAAAATACAAAATTAGCTGGGTGTGGTGGCACATGCCTGTAATCCCAGCGACTCAGGAGGCTGAGGCGGGGGAATTGCTTGAACCTGGGAGGCGGAGGTTGCAGTGAGCCAAGATTGCACCATTGCACTCCAGCCTGGGCTACAAGAGTGAGACTCCATCTCAAAAAAAAAAAAAAAAAAAAAAAAAATCTCAATAACAGTCTTATACCATAAGAAAATAAACATTACAACAGAGATAACAAAACTGAGGCTAGAACAAAAGAGAAAAATAAACCCACAAAAGAAAAGTTTGTTCTTTAAAATAATCAACAAAATTTACAAACCTTTAGCTAGACTACCCAAGAAAAAAAAGAGAGAAGGGCAAAATTAGGAATGATAACAAAAATGTCACTACTGACCTTATAGAAATAAAAAGCCCAGGACTAGATGGCTTCACTGGCGAATTCTACCATTCAAGAAAAATTAACGTCAATCCTTATCAAGCTCTTTAAAAAAACAGAAGAGGAAAGAATACTCCTTAACTCATACTGTAAGACCAGCATATCTTGACACAAAAGCCAAAGAAATCCCAAGAAAACTATAGATCAATAGCTCTTATAAATATAAATCCAAGAATACTCAACAAAACACTATAAAATTTAATCTAGAAGAATTATTATATCATAATTAAATGATTATATTAAACCATATGATCATCTCAACAAATGCAGAAAAAGCATATGACAAAATATAACATCCTTTCATGACCACACACACACACACACACACACACTCAACAAACAGAACAGAAGGAAATTTCCTCAGCCTGACAGAACATCTGTGAAAACCTCAAAACTAACATAATGGTAAGACAGTAAAAGCTTTCCCCTAAGTAATCAGGAACAAGAAAAGGATGTCTGCTCACACCTCTTCTATTCAATATGGTACTAAGCATTCCAGCCAGGGAAACTGGGCGAAAAAAAAAAAAGAAAAACAGAAATGAAAAGACATCCAGATTAGAAGTAAAACTATTTCTATTTGCAGATGACATAATCTTATGTATAAAAAAACCCAGAAGAATCCACTAAAATATTTTAGAGCTAATAAGGTCTGCAAAGATGCAGAATACAAAATTAATATGCAAAAAGCAGTTGTATTTCTAAAAACTAGCAATGAACAAACCAAAAATGAAATTAAGAAAACAATTCTGTTTACAATAGCATTAAATGGAATAAAATACTTAAGAATAAATTTAGCCAAGAAGTGTAAGACTTGTCCACTGAAAACTACAAAACACTGTTTAAAAAATTAAAGGAAATGTACAGAAATGAAAAGACATACTGTTCATGGATTGGAAGAGTTACTACTGTTAAGATGGCAATAATTCCCAAACTGATCCACAGACTCAATACAATCTCCTACTAAAATTTCAACAGTCTGTTTTTCATTTTCAGAAAGGGACAAGCTGATTTTAAAATTCATATGAAAATATAAGGAACCCTGAATAGCTAAAACAATCTTAGAAAAATCAAGAAACAAAAAAAACTATAGTTAGGAAACACACTTCTTGATTTCAAAACTTACTACACAAAGCTACAGTAATCAAAACAGTGTAGTATTGATATAAGGAGAGATGTACAGACCAACAGGATATTACTGAAAGCCTGAAATACACCCATATGTCTTTGATTTATAGACTTTTGACAGGAGTGCTAAGGCAATTCAATGGGGGGATACAGTCTCTTCAAGATATAATGTAAATTTTCATAACCTTGGATTAGGCAATAATCTATTAAATTAACACCAAAAGTTAAAGTAACAAAAGAAAAAATAAATGAGACAAAATTTTTGTGGATCAAATGACATTATAGAGAGTGAAAAGACAGCACACAGAATGGGAGAAAATATTGCAATCATATATGATAAGGGTCTAGTATCTAAAATGTATAAAGAACTCTTACAATTCAATAATAAAAAGATAATGAAAAGGCAAACACCAAAAAGTGGAAAAGGATTTGAATAAACATTTCTCTAAAATGGAAAAGAATTTGAATAAACATTTCTCTAAAGAAGGTATGCAAATGGCTAATAAGCACATGAAAACATTTGGAACATTATTAGCCATCAGTAAAAGCAAATCAAAACCAAATGAGATAAAATTTCAACCTCACTTGATGGCTGTAACAAAAAAGACACAAGTGTTGGTAAGGAAGTTGAGAAACTGAAACCCTCGTATGCTAATGAAAATGGTGCAGCTACTTTGAAAAACAGTTTGGTAGTTCCTTGGATGTTAAACATAGAGTCACCATGAGACCCAGCAATTACATTCCTAGGAATGTGTTAAAATATATGTTAACACAAAAACTTGTACACAAATGTTTACAGCAGCATTATCCATAACCAAAAAGTGAAAGCAACCCAGATGTCCGTCATCAAATACTGACTAATGGATAAACAAAATGTGGTACATCCTCATATGAAAAATTACTTAGCCATAAAGGAGACTGAAGTACTGATGTACACTAGCATATGAACGAAACCTTATTCTAAGTGAAAGAAGCCAGACACAAAAGGCCACATATTATATAAATCCATTTATATGAAATGTCCAGAATAAGCAAATCTATATAGTTAGAAAGTAGACTAGAAGTTGCCAGATGATATGGGAAGGAGGGAGGTACTTGGAAGTTACTGCTAACAGGTATAAGGTTTCCTTTCAGGGAGATAGAAATATTCTGGAATTAGATTTGGTGATGGCTCCACAAAAATGTGAATATGCTGAAAACCAAGGAATTGCATGCTCTAAAATGATTTAAATTGTAAATTTCATGCTATGTGGATTTTACCTCAATAAAAAATGAAATCCACCCCTCTCCCCCACAGAAAGCAAGTACTACAGTACTAGGTATACAGTAATTACTCAACAAATTTCAGTTATTTTTCCTCTTTGCTTTCTTGTTCAAAAGATATTGCCATAGTCCTAACTAGCTAGAAGTACAGCTGGAGTGCAAAACCACAGCATAACAATTATTCTATGGCTAGCTCCCACTGACAGATTTCCATAAATTTCTAGTGCTATCCAAATTCCTCCCTTGGTTCAAAGCAAAGTGAAGAATGGATGATGCACGAAATCCACTTGCCACAAGATTTCTAGCTTCTAAAGAGCTAAGGTGATGTCCAATTTCTGGGTACAATCACTGGGCAGCTGAGAACCAGTGAATACACAGGTTGATGCCACTGTCTAGTCAAGCCACAGTCCAGTCAATCCATCACATGTTACCAGAAACTCCCAGCAACTACAGGAAAATGCTTCTTTTTTACCATTTCCCACAATGTGGTCAATATGACTCTTGCTGGCACCACTCCTCAGACACTAACATCACTAATGAAATTCTATTTCTTTGCTCCTCCTGCCTCACCCTTTGAGCACTGCAGTACTTTCTGGGACTACACAAGAATTCACGTCAGAAGAGTGGACTAGACTATTCCAACATCCCAGGATGAGACAGGGCAATTTTTCACAGAGAGGCTTATCTCATATCCACCCTAGGAAATTTATTCACTTCTTTTCTCAAGGGAGCAAAGTAGTAACTTCAGGCCTTCTGGGGGACTTTTCAACCACAGAGTTCCCCCTGAGTACATTCAGTCCCCTGTTTTCTCATCTATTCTTTTCTCTTTTAGTGGTTTTCTTATCATTTGTCTTTTACTGAACAAGTCATGTTACCTTGACCCTCCTTTTGAATATGTTCTTCCTCATTCCTAGGAAAGCCTTACTCTTCTCTACTCTCCAACTCCAAAACAGCAAACTGCTCTTCATTCTTCACGTCAGTGCTCCCTGAAGAAGACTTTCCTAGTGTCCAAAAATAGATTTGGCAGCTTCTTTTCTCAGTTCTTATTTTCTCACAAAACTCTCTGCTAAAGCATTTGCCAGGCTGTATTATTATTGTTGATTTTCAACATAGGTATGTGCATATCCTCACTAAACCATAAATTCTTCAAAGGCAGATGTTGTGTTTACTCATACTCGTAATTCCAGCACCTAATAAGTAGTAAGCATTTAAAAAATAATTTCTTAAATAAATGGGTGGGAAACCAAAAAAGGCCTATCAGGAGACTTAATATATGTTAACATTTCTCGAGTCCTACTGAGACGGACCAGGCATTGTGTCAACAACTTTGTATGCATTATCTCTCTGAATCTTCCAAAAAACCATGAGAAGGAGGTAGTTAGTAACCTTTTTTTGAACAGGTAAAATAATGCTTTACAGAGAGTGAATATTTCAGGATCTGAACTTAAATTAATCATCACCAAAGTTTATGCTCCTATTCACATTAGACTTCAAAGGGAAAGAACGATGAATAAATTGATATAAGAGGATTGTTTCAAGACAGCATATTTAAGTTGGGAATTATCTATAGTATCTTACTAGAGGCTTCTTTGTGAGGCTTTCTAAAATAAACAACCCTATGTATGAGATCTCACAAACAATGGTTTCTCTAGTTTTGCTGCTTTTGTAACTCGTGTCTTTGCACATGCTGTTCCCTTAGTCTAGGAAGCCCTTACCATCTTATGCAATTGTAGAATTCCAACTCGTAACTTAAAATTTAGCTAAGGTATCACTTTGGACTTAGGGCCATTCTGCCAAAGGAGGTATGCTCATCATAAGTGGTTGCTTGCTGTTCTTTACAATTACTTCATTAAATGAATACTCTAGATGACCTTATACATTTATTTACATGTCTTTCTCCCCTAGTCACTCTAAATTTCTTCAAAGGCAGAGTTCCCTTCTTATTCATCTTTGTACCCCTAGTGCCTGTGTGGCACAAACACAAACATTTATCAAGGCACTTGGTGAAAATATTGGTTAACAATTTCTACATCTCCCAATTTGGCCTTCTGGTATATTCAGATATTATCTGCTTAATTCTGGCCAAGCAGGATGTAAAAAACATCTAGAATTGCCATTGCCCATGATCCTTTTTAAAACTTCCTCTGTCTCCACGTAAAATGTACTCCATTTCTTTTGGTTGCAGAGCCCTTACTTCAATTCAGGTTTGTATGACCCTTAGTAAAGGTCATGGTCTTAGTTATGGCTTGAGCTAGATTTGAAGGTGCAAAAGAAAACAAAGTAAGAACTTGATAATCTTGGTGATTGACACTAAAAGTAAAAAGACAACCATCTTATATGATCATAAAAGTTAAATGAGTGCATCATTAACTAAGAAGGGGAAAATTGAGGATGGCCAGGATGATTTGATAAGAAGTGACACCTGATTTGGGATTTGCAGTAAAACTATGTTGGGGAGACGGTGGATAAGGCAAGAGGCACTGTACAAAAGACAGCATGTGAACAAAGCCAAGGAGACCTGAAGGAGCACAACATAATCTTGAAGAGGAAGTGGGTTGGTTAGCTGCGATGAAAGACATCATAAGGAGAAAAGTAATGGGAGATGAAGCTGGAGGTCTAAGTTGACATAAGATATAAAGATGAAGGACTTACACTTCAGACTGAAAATAGGATTTTATATAAACCAAGAAAAAGGAACAATCCACAAGGTTTTTAATCAGGGTAGTGACATAACCAGGTTCATGTTTGGTAACAACTCAGCAAAAGACAGAATATGGCCCAGAGTACAGAAAAGTCAGAGGCAGATTAATTAGCTAAGGAGACTACTTACTACCATTCTTTAGTCAAGGAATGAACTAAAGTAGCAGCAATATGCATAACACAAAGATAGAACTGAGTGGACTTAGGGATTAGGAAGGAAAACAATTCTATAAGATTTGGTGATAGGCTGACTATGGAGGTAAAGAAGCGGTGGAAGAGGACTATGATATTTCTAACTTGGGGAATTGGGGTAGACAGGGACGGCACCATCCAAGAAAGTAAATATAAGCAAAAGAGGTTTGTGGGAGATGTTAATGAGTAATTACATAAATACTGAGTTTGAAAGACCTCAGGGACTCACTGCTAACCACTCAGTCTACAACTTAATCATATGCTGAATTATTTTGATGTGTTAAGTAGATTTCTCAACGAGTCACAAAATCTTTGAAAACCTTGCATTTTCTTTCTTTCATAACATCACTAGTATATAAAAAGCCTTCATTAAGGTTGGGTGCAGTGGCTCATACCTGTAATCCCAGCACTTTGGGAGGCCAAGGTGGGCGGATCACAAGGTCAAGAGATTGAAACCGTCCTGGCCAACATGGTGAAACCCCATCTCTACTAAAAATACAAAAATTAGCTGGGTGTGATGGCACACGCCTGTAGTCCCAGCTACTCGAGGGGCTGAGGCAGGAGGATCACTTGAACCTGGGAGGCGGAGGTTGTGGTGAGCCAAGATTGCACCACTGCACTCCAGCCTGGTGACACAGTAAGACTCTGTCTCAAAAAAAAAAAACAAAAAAAACAAAAAAAAGCCCTTCATTAAGACAATACTAACAACAAACCCTTGGTGAACTGTTTGACTTGTGTGAACCATGATTGTGTACATAAATTAGGAAACAATTTTATTATCCATTCTAGGATTAAGAGGGGAAGTTTTCAAAATTTCTAGATTGCTATATACAAATTCTAACATAATAGCATAAAGACAATGGAGAAAGAAGAGAAATGACATTTCCTCTTTACATTTACTAGTAGGTAACAGTCTATCTGCCTTTTATCTTGGAGCAATTAGTCTCCAGTACACTTGAGAAAGTGACCTAATCCAAGTTGTTTTTTATTTACCAGTTATAAGCACTATGGGGGGTCAGATATTAGTTCTGCCACATTCTGTATAACCTCGAGCAAGTTACTAAACTGAACCTTTAATTTAAATCTATAGAAAGGCATAAAAAGACCTAACTCACAGATAAGGATTAAATGCCATACATACAAGCATCTATATCTATGTCTGGCATATGATAAGCCACCAAATTAATATCTTTCTTTCCTTCATGTGTTCTTCGTAAGAGAGGAGACAAATCTATGTATATTTATAGGTTTCTAATATGAACATTTTAGAAGTTATATTTTAATGTTCAAATTTAGCAAAGCATAATGGTTAATAAGTACTGAAATTAAATCTCATTTAAAATTTACTAGTCGTGTAACCTTGGTTGAGTTCACCAAAATATGCTTTCTCATCTGTAAAATGGGAATAAAAATTGTACTGAATTTGAAGGTGACTGTGTGGATATAAATGACATAATGCATGCACAGTATGTATTTACTATGTACCAGTTAGCATGCTTATCAAAAGTAAGCTGCTATTATAACCATTACACTCCATTTTGTCAAATAGGAAAATATAATACACCTCTTATTACACAGACATAATGATGTATTTGTGTGTATGTGTGCACGTGTGCGCCACTGAGGAATACATGAGGACAAAGTCAAAGGGAACCAAGAAATTGAATTCAACAGTCACCAAACAATATACCACAAAAAGCAGTATCATCTTATAGTAAAACATAAATTTTTACTGAGGAAAATAAGAGGCAGCAGGAAAATCACCAACTAAATTTTAATCTTTGTAGAGTAACTACCAAAACTATTAATTTTACATAAATTTGGATGACCACAGGAGACATGAAAAATTTTTATAAGGTATTTTCATGTAGTTTCCCAGAAATAAGGACTTTAGGAATAACAGATTTTACATAATATTTACTGAACTAATTTTAATTTGCTTTTAAGAAAGAAAGACACAGATAAACATTAACAGGTACTTTTATTATACAAATGAATAATAATAACAATAGCATATATTTTTCCCACACACAAAAGGTATTTCTGACTTACCCACTAATCATCTTATATTTATTTATTTCCTCTTAGCAACAAGTATCCTTCACTGAGTCATCTACATTATTTTACCTGGTCTCCCGTGTCTCCCAACAACACATTTGATGAGAAAGTTGACTAAAATACATGGCATAATCCTTGTCTAGGAAACTTTTTCTTCTGTGCTTAAAAAAGTCACGGGAATACTAGACTTAGAACCTGGTTCTCAGTGTCATGGTATAAAAATGTTTCTGCTTAATACTAAATAGTGCAGCCCCATGGGCATCCTCACTCATTAATCCAGATCCAATAATTGGAAATGAGATAATGGCATGTCCCTACTAGACTAAAGTTCAATTCTAAATTTATCTGTGAAGTAAACCAGCAAAAATAAATTAAGACTATAACAAGATTTGCAAGGAAATGTTTGGTCAAATTTTGCATATTATTTTCAAGCAGTTTTTAAATTATCTTAAAAGCATTGATTTATATAACACCACTTAATATATGCATTACAAATAAGCTTTATTCAGATATAGAGATGACTCTTCTTGGAGACAGTTCATATCACTACGTACATCTGAAGTTAAACTGCACATATTTTTAATTTAATTCTGTAAGTCATGCTTCCTCAAAATTTACACTGGATCCAACCTCAATTATTCTGAGTTAGCAGTATTTTCAAGTAGCTATAATTGAAAATCCCAGTCTGACGTATTAAACACTTAAATAACTGCAGATACATTTTTAGAGCAAATAAATATGTTTTACAAAAGACTGGAAATAAGTTAAATTTACTTATTTTGCAAATCATAGGTACTGACAGACCCAGGATCTAAAATATGTATTTCTAATGACTTATTTCCTTCAACTAAAATGATCAACCCAGCACAAATATCTTTCTTTACAATCCTGATTTTGTAGATGGGTAAGAAATTGGTAGGCAACATATGGTGAGTCAAGTATCACTGAACAGGGAATAAGAAAACCTGCTTCTAGGCCAAAGGCAGAACTGGTGTAATCCATAAAGCTCTAGAGCACTGATTCTCAAACTTTAGTGATGAAAAGAGAACCATCAGGGAATCCTTGTTAAAATCTAGATTCCTGAGCCCAAGTAACTAGAACGTCTATTCTTGTATGTATGTATGTACGTATGTACGTATTTATTTATTTATTTATTTTGAGATGGAGTCTCGCTCTGTTGCCCAGACTGGAGTGCAGTGGCACGATCTTGGCTCACTGCAACCTCCGCCTCCTGGGTTCAGGCGATTCTCCTGCCTCAGCCTCAGGAGTAGCTGGGATTACAGGTGCCCGTTACCACGCCCAGCTAATTTATTTATTTATTTATTTATTTATTTATTTATTTATTGTATTTTTAGTAGAGAGAGGGTTTCACTGTGTTAGCCAAGATGGTCTCAATCTCCTGACCTCATGATCCACCTGCCTTGGCCTCCCAAAGTGCTGGGATTACAGGTGTGAGCCACAGCGCCAGGCCTAGAAATTCTAATACAATAAGATTAGGGTGGAGTCCAATAGTCTGCAATTTTAATATGCAACTCAGGTGATTCTGATACAGGTGGTCTAGGAGCTCATTCATTTTCAGAGCACTCACAAACCCCCTGAAATACGTAAACAAGCCCATAGAAAATTTTTTATACAAGACATCCTACCCCCCAAATCTAATGATTTCATCAAATTTTCAAAGGGAGCTAAGACCTAAAAAAGGGTAAAGGCTACATTGCATCACGAAGCCCTAAATCCCAGGTAATAATAAACCTGACCAGCTACCAGATCGATCCCTTTATTTGTAAAATATCTTTCAGCAACACTAGTTAGGTCCTTTTTCCCCTTTTTCAGATGTACAGGCAGTCACTCTGCAGTCTTTATACAATTACCAAATGTGAGTAAGGAAACTATTAATATCATAATTTTCTTTGTAAGAGATTCGAGTTTTGCAATTTTTCTTATTTACCTTATTTGTAGCTTTTTTGGTCCTCCTCATCTTCCTAAATTTGTAGTTTTATTTTACTCTTCATTTAATGTAGATTGTAGAGGAACTATAAAGCTGTGTTTTAGAATAATGTACTGAGGCTCGATATGGTAATTTAAAAACTGTTCTTATTTTTGAAAGCTGGTCTAAATATCTTTATGTATCCAAGGCCATTAAAAAAAAAAAAAGGTTCTTTGGCCTCTTGTTTTCAGTTCCCTATAGCTTACTCATAGCTGTGAGAAATTTTTTTCTGTAAGTCATAAATACCTTTTCTTCCTCATAGAGGCATATGCTTCTCATCAGTCATAAAAAGGAGGATGCAACTTTAAAATGTTATATAGGCACTAAAAATAAATGGTAGCAAAAATTGCCAAGAAAGGACAGAGATGTATCATCACTGAACTCTTAGTATAAGAGTGCCTTGATCACCAGGCACTCTTAGTTTAGTTTTTTTTTTTTTTTTTAATGGTTATCATGTAGAAAAGAGAGAAGAAAAAGCATGTCTTTTCTGAATCACAGTAATATCCACCTAACAATTCTCATTATTATAGTGTTTACTATTTATATCCACATAGATTCTTATAAAAGAGAAATTCCACATCTCTTGAAAGCAAGAGTATTATATGCTAATGATGTATCTGCAACTAAAGTGCTCAGCAGAGGTTTGGTAGGCTATAAGTACTTTTGCACATATATTTTTAGGTTTTCTTCACAATTAAAAGTAAATAGTAAACAACGAAGTGGAAGACAGTCCCCTTTAGGGGGCCAGAGCTTTTCTCTCCTTATCACTCTCTCTCAGATTAAAATATAGGAAAGGATAAAGATGGCCTTAACTTGTTAAAAGACTATACAATGCTCTGAGAAGATTTCTGTGTATATTTCCATGTTAAGACTTTCTTATCTGTTTAAGAAGAAAGTTTGTTCCCCTTAAAAAATTTCAAGTACAAGCAAGTAGGTATTAAAGGATTTTTACATTTTTGGAGAGAGGAAAGATGGGTGGAAAGCAGAAGAAAGGCAGTGAAGACCAAGGCAGAACCTTCTTTTGCCCCAGTAATCAATCTCTGCATCAAAACATGTCATCTTACTTGCTTTAGAATAACGAGTGTTTGTGTGTATGATGTACATGAGTATGCATAAGTGTGTAATGTGTGTACAGGTACAACAGTGAAAGCTGTTAAACTAGATGGCCTGTTGTAAACTGGTTCTCATCTTTCTCCTGAGAAAGTTCATCCATGATGCCTGATGGTGGTTCTTCTCCAAATCCATTTCAAGGTACTTCAGAACAAGAGTGTCTATACAATCTGCTACTTTTAAGTATTACTTTCCTGAACTTCTAACCCTTCCTCAATTTCACCTAACCAGTCAGAAGTCCCCTCTCCTAATTCTTTCCTGGCCTGAGCCAGGGTGGGGTGCTTTCATGTCTCTCCACAGTTTCAGTAATTGAAGCTGAGGATCCAGAAGTCACCTTCACAGAAATTCCTCATCACACCCTCCTATTACTCCCAAAACAAGTCATAGAGTCCAGATTCTGTAGTGTCATCAGCCCTCCAACTCCCTGTGAACTGGTGTTTAACGATCCTTCAAGAGCAAGGTAAAAAAATGTTAACACAAGGGGATCATAGCCCTAGCACAGTAATTCTCGATACTGGCTGGACTTCAATAAATAAGCTGGGCATGGTGGCATGAGCCTGTAGTCCCAGGAGGCTGAGGTTAGAGGATCCCTTAAGCCCAGAGGTCGAGGCTATAGTGACCAATGATCACGCAGCTGTACTCCAGCCTGGGTGACAGAGCTAGATCCTGACTCAAAAACAAACAAACAAACAAAACCCCACAAAAGCATATCACTGGTAGATAACATCTACCAGTGGTTTTGTGGCTTATTTTGTAAAGCCATCACGTGAGGGGCTTTAAAAAATACCAGGGCCTCTACCCTCAAAGATTTTGATTTAAAATTTAGGGCCTGGTCCTACATGATTTTAATGTGCACCCACAGGGTCAAGAATCGTTATTCCAGACCTAGGAGAAAAACGCATGCAAAAACAAAAACTACTGCCATAATATGTTTAACTGTTAAGGATGGGGCCAAAAATAAATTAATGGATACATATATATGATAAAGATTAAATTGTGTTTGTTATCAAAATTGGGAGTTTGAATAAATATAACAGAAATAATGTTGGCTATATTTTTTAAAAAGCTATCATTGTCACAGCAATTATTTATTTTGCCTATTATGAATTAATAATGATATAAATACCCATATATACATCAAAGTAACTTAGTTTTATTTAATTAGATCACAGAGAGATAAAGAATCAAAAGGCTGGATAATCTATTCTGTCCATATAGTATACACACTCAGATTTAATGAACATGACATTATTTATAATTTTAAAGAAGATATTATCTACCAGTAGGGTGCTTTTGCAGGGAGTTTTTTGTGAACGGCTGGAGTGCAGTCACACAATCATGGCTCACTGCAGTCTTGACCTCTTGGCCCAAGGGGTCTTCCCACCTCTTCCTTCTGGGACTACAGGCTCATGCCACCATGTCTAGCTTATTTGTTATTTATTTAGTTATTACTTTTTAGCTTTTATTTTAGGTTCAGGGTTACATGTGCAGGTTTGTCAGACAGGTAAACTGCATGTCATGGGAGTTTGGTGCACAGATTATTTTGTCATCCAAGAAATAGGCATAGTACCCAATACATAGTTTTTTGATCCTCTCCCTCCTCCCACCCTTAATTTTTAAATTTTTTGTAGAGACGGGGTCTCACTATCTTGCCCAGGCTGAATGGAGTAGGGTGCTTTGAATCAAACTAGACAATAGCCTAGTATTACAAACCACAGAATTCCCTTTTACAAAATAAGAAGCAGGAATATGTGCCCAAAGTCACTTTTTCTCAAACTAAGTAACAGGTATTTTGAAACATAACTGACTGGCCAGTACCCTTGTGGTTAACTGATACTCACCAGATAATGTCATTTTAACATAACTCCTTAAAACATAGCAATTCCTTATAAAATATAACTCCTATTCCACATAGTATTTTCATATAGACTCTATAAATTAATCTTAAAGATAATGAAATTAAAGAATACACAGTAGTAACCCACTTAATAAAATGAATATATTCAGACAATTAGATGAAAATGCAATTTCTATAGCAGAGCAATTTTTCATTAGTTTATACTTAAAATTTCAGAAATGATTTACCTTCATTTCTGCTTACTATCCAAGCAACAGTGATTTCCAACATTTTAAGCCTCGAGTTTTCTTGTGTCTCTTTTAGCCCAGGGTAGGAAGTGACTTTACAAACACTTAAGTACATCAGAAGAGCTTTCTATTTAAAGCAATTCTTCAGTGAAATCTTTTCACCATTTACTTTACGAACTTGGCATATTCAGTTTTTAAAGTATTAAATTTCTTAAAATTTGGCACATCAGTAAAGTAAAAATAGTATGTGTCCCTAGGAGACAAAACAACAAATATACACCAGAAAAATAATAAGGTTTAAAACATACAGAGACATTGTACCCTCAACTATAAAGAATCCAAAAATATGAAATGGGATACCTAAAGAAAAAGATTTTTCTTATAAATTAAAATATGCTCACATCACCATATTATATTTTGAAGAAAGATTATCTCTATTTTTGAGATGACAGATCTAAGGTTGTAAAGCAGAATACTTGTTTTCAGCTCTCAGCTATTATTTTTGTCTGTAGTCTGCTGCACTATCTTTCTCCTTTGCCATATGCATTGTAGGTGGGATGTTTCCTGTTGTTACTATGTCTAGCTTTGCAGACTCAATTTTCAAACAGTTTATTTACTTCTCAAAGTGTGATCCTATAATTGTGCTTTGTTGTCCCCAAGTCAAAGTATTAGGATGTGTACTCAGTTCTTCTATTTAATATATTTTTTTGAAGCAAAAATCAAACCCTTTGTTAACCTGGTATAATTTAAACAGTAACATCAAAAACGAAATTAAAAAAATACAATGGACAGTAAGATAAAATCACCTAACTTCCTTACAAATCTTTATCCATTAGTTTAGTCAAAACCTTAAATGTGATTGATGGGATACGCTTTCTAACTTATTATAAACTCTTTTATTATCAGATACAGTGACGATTAATTCACAGTAACAAGATTGCAAACTGGTGTTACATCAAAACCATCCCAGGAAAAAAAAAATGTGTCCTTAATTTCCCCAAATCCTCAAGTTTTGTTTTTCTTTTTTTTTTTTTTTGTCAGCAATGATAAGACTGTACTTATTAAATTCAAGGTAATTAAAGAAAACAACCTTCTTTACCGAGAAAAAAAAAAAAAGATATAACCCTGAAAAGTTTTTGTAGAGATGACATTTAGGAACCATAGTACCAACACAGTTCGCTTCCAGGGACATAAGACTCCTGTTTAGAAATTTTGTAGATGTATGGAACTTGGCAAAGTCCTGAAAGATTTAGTAAATGCTAAAAGAAACTGAAAAGAAATGTATAAAACAAGCATAAAAAAAGTTTTAAAAATGTGATTCCTCCTGTTATATAGACTACACTGAAATCCAGTGTCTGGTCGAACTTTCTAGGCATCCTGCCTGACTTTCTTCTCTTTCACATTCCTGCTTTATTTCTTATGGCAGATACTAATACACTAGGAGGCAGGGGACCGAGGTACCAGATACACCAGTTGTTATATAACCTTGGATAAGAGACCTTTTCTGGGTGTCTTTTTCCTTATCCAAAACATTGAGAGAATGAAAAATTAATGCTTTTATTATCACCTAGAAATGTTTGCTTTACAACTCAACTTGTATCTGCATTCTCTAAATAGCTGAAAAGAACTGTTTGTTCTTTTATAATGTAGATCACTCATAAATATTTCCTTAGTATTGGTCTTCAATGGAAAGACTGTAAGTTCCATAGTCCTTGCCTGTCTTATTCATAGGTGAATACTTGGCATATGGCAAGTACTTAATATTTTTAGAATGAGTAACTGAATTAATGAACATTTATGCTTCTCTACATCACTATGAAAAACCTGAGCTTGCTTCTCAAGTCCTGGAACTTTCTGTAAATGAATTTTTCCTAACTGCATTTATAATGCGAATACACTGCACATTCTATGTTTTTTCTCTTTGAGAAAAATTTCTGCTTATGAAAATATTACTATTCTCTTGAATCAGGATTTGACGTCGCTTAGCAGCTGATGTTAACCTTAATAGTTTAAGATGTCTCTGTCTCATTTAAAGATAATAATATTTTTCACAAGGCATAACTTTAAAAAAGCATATGTAAATATAACTTGATATTTTTTAGCAGAAATTTAAACTGGTTTAATTACATCAGGATTTACAAAATAATATGAGTTTTCAAACTGGGTTACTGGGTGATTAGGTTTCCTGATTCTATGCAGAAAGAATATATGAAAATACCAAAAAAGATTTTAGAACATTTTGTAGAACTTGTTTATAACATTTAAGCATTATTTCATATGAAAAATACCAGGGATATTGTGTACCAGAATCCAGTCAATACTTGGTTATTTGAAACAAACAAATTATCTTTGTTTAGTTTTCTACAATAAAAGTGGCCCTTATGTAAAAATCTCCATTAAGTGTTTGCAATTTTTAGAGTAGTATACTAAATGTTAAGTTTGGTTATTTTGGAAGAGAAAATTCATTCTGCCTTTACATAAAAACCCTACATCTTAAGCAATTATGAGCATAAATTATAAATTTGAAATTAGACACTTTTTGTTATCTATGCAACCATTTATAATTATCTCTTTAAAAATGCTTCTGAGTGTTTTGATTGCCAATATTTATTATTTTCTGGGTCCCCCAACCAAACTGTTCATCACTTTCTTAAACTTATGAATTATACACATTGTAACAGTTTAAATAAGAAAAAATAAAAACTTATTTAAAATGTTCCTTAATATGTAAATTAAAATATAGATACTGTTCACCTTATAAATCTAGTGCTGTTCAAAACCTCATTGCTCACTAATTTATTCCCTGAAACTTGGAATCACTTAATAGAAACGAATTATTAAGAATGACAGTTAAGTTTCTAGGATGGCTCACAAGAGCACACTGAGCCCATATATACTACTAGAGTACTGACTATGAGAAATAGGAGTTTTTGACCTAGTTCATCAAAGATAGAGAAAAAGCCAGTTGATGGCTAAAAAAGATATTCAGCCCTTAAATATCCTAAGGGATGGCTAGCCCAATACTTAACTTTAATTGTCTACACCCATTTAAATCAAACTTTTCAAGTAATCTTTGAGTGAACCAACCTTAAGTAAGAGGATATATCCAAAGCAGACACAAGCTAATACAATTTTTAATGAACAGAAGAACATATCTTTACATTTACTTTGCCAACTAATGGTTTTGTTGTTTGAATTCTCAATGAGGAGAATGCCAACTAATGGTTTTGTTGTTTGAATTCTCAATGAGGAGAATGCCAACTAATAGTTTTGTTGTTTGAATTCTCAATAAGGAGAACAGATAGCTTGGCTCAACACATTGGCACATGGAATATGTTGGGTTCTAATTTTAGTCTTTCCGCTGACTTTCTTATTGCTATACTTTAAAAGGTCCTAAACACTCTGTATGTCTGTTTCTTTATGAGAAACAACAAAGATATTTTTCCCACTATCTCCCTCAACAAGAAGTAAAAAAATAATGTAAAGAATCTGGCAAATGTAAAAAGACACATAAAAGTGCCATTTGAAAAGTCTGGTATACATTTCAAAGAACTATAAATAGAATTTGTTTTATTGTACCAAACGAAATATTACCAAGTTAAAGATTTACCATAATATACTAGTCACTATTTTCTATAGTACAACTAATATAAAGACAACACATAATCACTATAACAGTTAATACTTTTGTGTCGCTTAGCATGTACCAGGCATTTTTAAAGCATTGTATACATCTAAAGCATTGTTTAAATCTAAACTCACTAAATAACCCTGAGGTGGACACAACTGACTAGGCCCATTTTACTAATGAAGAGACTGAGGCACAGAATATCCCATAGCTAGTTAAGTGGTGGAGCAGGGATTTGAATCCAGACAGTCTGGCTCTAGGGTCCGTGCTCTTAACGTTTTTGCAATATTGCCTACCTAACGTGAGGAAACAAAGACAAGGAAAGAAAATATATTTACATATTTGTTCACTTAATAACAATCACCAAAACCAATGCTGTAAGTTATGAGTAGAATATTTACATTAACCAAGTTGGGGAGCATTTATTCAAATTTCTCTACCATCTGAGTTTCACATTTACAGATGTCCACTTTGTTGGTCTTACTGTGTTGGCAAAGTGCAGAACGGCACAAAAATGAAGTACATCAGGTCCTCAGAAAAATGTAGGAGTTCAAGAAAGCTTTAAAATAGCTTTAAGATTAACAGATAATTTTATTTCTAAAAAAAGAAAAAATTCTTAACGCATAACATAAAGATTCTAAAACAGTTATTAATAGTAATATAATTTCATTTTCCTTCTCGCCTTCTACTATTACTAATAGTGCACCCTGCTTATTCAATAAAGACTTGTACATATCTTCCCTCTCTTACAATTTATTACATCTTTGTGATATTTTGTTCTTAATAAAGGTAACAATCCATTTTTTTTCATTTTTTTCATCTACTATGGTAGTAGATGCTATTAGTAATACGAGAGAAGGAAAATGAAAAAATTTAGTGAATGTCCACAACATTCTAGGACTTCATACTCTATTATTCATAGTCATGACAACTCTGAGATATACTAATTTTACTGATAAAGAAACTAAAGTTCAGAACCATAACAGCTCGTTAAAGGTTCTGTATTGTAGTATTCAGTCTATGGAGCCAATGTTCAAACCCAGGAATGTCTCTGAAAGCTCTACAGGTTGTTGCCTATTAATAAAAAGGGTATAATGTTTATCATTGGTCATCTGTGAGTAATAGTAATTAGAAGAGTGTAAAAACATATTGATAAGCTTAGCATTTAACTTTAAAAATAATTTTCATGACCTTTCTTTCTCAAAGCCATTAAGGATGCAACAAAAGAAAATGATGTTTGTCTCACTTTTGTATTCTTCACATTAAGTTTTTGGGTAGGTGTTTATAAGCAGTGAAATATGAAGAAACACTTCATTAAGTATGTTTCTCAGAATATTTGTCTGTTACAATGATGAAATAAGATAATGTCTACAAAACGTTTAGCACAATGAGTGGTGCAAAGTTAAGTACTCAATAAATGTTAGTGACCGTTATTAGAAGTTCAGAAGAATTACATATTAAGACCCCTTGAAAAAATATTGCAGTAAAAATGTTTATCCAGCATTCGTTAATCATAATCATGGTTTTTAAACCTTATTTGATAAAGCAGCCTTCTGGGTTTTTTCAGGTGCAAGGATAATCATACCTATTAAGTTATCACAGAACTAGAGGACCTTAGAATATACTTTGCTAAATGACAGTAGAAAGCTGTAAAACAGAAGAAATGTCTCAATCCCTGAAAAATGCACAAGTGAAACTTCATTTCTATTTAAGAGATACACTGACCTCCTAGAATTATTAGATAAATTTAGTAAACTGTCTTTTCAAACATTCTTTTGTTTTGAGACAGGGTCTTACTGTGTCACCCAGGCTAGAGTACAGTGGCATCATCACGGCTCCCTGAAGCCTTGACCTCACAGGCTTAAGTGATCCTCCTACCTCAGCCTCCTAAGGACCTGGGACTACAGGCACTTGCCCCCATGCCTGGCTAATTTTTGCATTTTTTGCAGAGATGAGGTTTCACCGTGGTGCCCAGGCTGTCAAACATTCTAATAAGCTTTCCGAACACTGTTGGTCTATTAATTAAAAGTAGCCTGCTAGATACTGCATGGAAAATGAATGAATGCTGGTATTGTCTCAATTGGAATGTTTTAAAAATAAGTAAACAAATAAATAAGCTCTAAATTCTATAGTTCTTATTTTTAGATGCCAATCTGCTGTAAAAGCATGGTCTGCTGTACTTGAGAATGTGAGAAAATTAAGTTCAAGATCACCTGATGAAGTACCTTCATCAATTTTCAACTTCATGCATTGGCAGAATTCATCAACTGTTATGTGGTACGCTGTTTATTTAATGAAGACTTCTACATATCTTCCTTGTCTCTTACAATTTATTACACCTTTGTCATATTTTCTTCTTAATAAAAGTGGCTTAATCAATTATTTTTTTATAATGCTCTTAATATTTTGGGCATTCCTTGAATCTTCAGTTATTAGATTGTTAATTACTTAATACAGACAGAAACTGGTGTCTAAAGAGGCTTGAAACTTAAGATCAACATGAAATGAAGATAATTTATTGACAATAAGTTAAAAGAAAAATAAGAATTAAAAAATTAAATTTCTTCAACTTCCTCTTTAAAGTATCACTCCAAGTGATACACACTAAGATATTCAAAGCTAACATTATGGCCTAAAATAGTACAACTGAGCAATTTATAATCACTTCTAACTGTATGAAATCACTCTAAACATAATCAAAATAAAGTTGGCATCTGTATTGCTGACATTTGGTAGCTGTGCATTATATTTCTTACCAGTAGATAATTTTTTAAATGTTTATATTCTAACAACTGACACAAATATGTGCTAGATTCAGAACAAATTATGAATGTGATATTTCTACTCTCCTTCTACCTTGGTTTGCTCGATATTATCACACTGTTCTATATCCAGGTGCCAGCTAAGGATCTTCTAAGCTGTCCAGCTGAATGTGTCCCTCACCATCATTTGTTAGGATCTCTTGCACCAGCCTAATGCACTTGAAGTAAGGCTTTTTTCTTCATTATTCACAGCTTAGTCAATCATACCCAGGACATTCTCTTTTGAATATATACAGACATAATTTTTAATCCCCTTCCTTTTCTTTTCTAACTTCTACCTGGTATATTTATGACACTACGTTGACTGGTTTCTAATGTTATTTCTGTTAAAAGGGTTTCTTATGAGACCTGTCACTGTAACCATGATTCTATGGGAAAAAGCATTATTGGTTTTAAACGGAAATAAAAATGAACTTCTATAACACAAATCTTTTATAACTAATAGTAGGTTTTTCTTGTTAAACCTAAGGAACATTAGTCTAAGTTTAAATATTAAACCTAAGGATAAAGGAAAGCTTGGCCTACACAAAGTTCTGCAGTTTGGCTCCTACCTAACTCCCTAGCATCATCACTTACCATACAACCTCTTGCTCTAAACTTCTGCCACATTGACCTTTGTTTAATATTCGGTACTATGCTTCCTCCCACTCAGAACCTCTGTATATGCTATTCCTTCTTCCCAGAAAACTCTTTTCTTCATCTTGATCAAATTAACTTACTTGAGATCTCAGCTAAATAAACACTTCCTCCAAAAAAAAAATTCCTCTTGATCACACTGAGTAAATTCTCCTTCTAAAAGCCCTCATATTATGTACCTCTCTACAGCAATTGAAACAGTTCCAACTTTGCATTTATTTGTATGATTATTTCATTAATATCCTTTTCTATCTTTAGATATAAGTTTCGGGAGATCAAGACCTATGTCTATTTTTGCTCACTATCCCAGTGAGCACATAATAGTAACAACAACTGTTTGTCAAAGAAAGACATTGGCAAACCCTTTGTGAAAAAGAGATAAACACTGAGTCAACAATAACTACCGTTTAAAGAAATTCACTAGGACTCTTTAGCAAAAAAAAATACAGAGCCATATTAGAGCTCTTTAAACTTTCAGAAGAAATAAAAACGTTCACTTTCTGGTAGTAGGTGAAGACTGGATGGTAATTTACATCATAGGGGTACCTGGAAATAAATTAGATGCAAACAAAACTTACAAAGAAAATGGAGAAAACATAAGCTGTATCCTTTGTTACTTTTAGCATTTATATATGATTTATAGTTTTAATTGTGTACTATTTACTATTGATCCTAGGGATCAACCTGGGTAAAAAATTTATTTGTGAAAGAAAAAAGAACCTTAGCTAGTATTCTTGCATGTTTGCTGCCTTCACTAGTGTTTTCATTTCCAACTCATATTCAGAAAACACTTACTTCAGACTCCAATGGACTCTCTAGTCATAATTGCAAGGACCTATTCATTTCCTTATTTTTTGTGCAAATAATTTTTCCCCCTTTCTCTACTTCTTTCTTTTTGAAACTACATTCAGGGAAATAAAATTTTAGAACCATAAAAGTAAAGGTACGGTATATTATTTCTAATCAATTCTCTAATTTACCAGGCTACTCTGAATTTTAATCCCAGCTTTCAAACTAGTAAAAATAAGCTTCCCAATCCTCTCACCCATTGGAAGCTTTGTCTTTACCTGAATTACCCTCTTCTGTGACAAACTAGTATCTAAACTCCACCTAAACCCTGATTAACTCAGGTCCTCCCCAAAAGCACACTGTGATTAACTCTAAAGAATTCTAATTGCTTTTTTTTTACAAGGCATATTTACACACTCAGTTTAATGTTATTTTACAAAGGTTCTTAAAGTGTTTTTCAAGTACATGTTTCAGTCACTTAAAAAGAAGTACTTAGTCTTCAAACCTTCTGTTTTATTTTTGTCCTCTATTCAAACCAGTACCTGATTATAGAAAACATTACAAAAATAGTACATGATTATACTATCTGTATTTTGAGTGAACATATAATAATTTGGATCACTGATTAAAATAATAAAGTTCATCTTATTCCCATATATTGTATCTTATCTCAGATTGAAATTGTCTACCACTTTATAACTGACATCCTTTATCACCAGCAGCCCAGTCTATATTTTTCCAGGACAGTGAGAAGTGCATTTTTCAGTAAGAAGCAAAATATTTAAAAACTACATTATATCCATTGTTCCTTCCTCAATTGACTAGGCTTTTCACCCTGTTAGATAAGGTAAGTTTGACAGACTTTATTCTCTATCAAGCTATGATGACTGTTAGCCAATACTATATTCTCTTCAAGATATTCTAGGGGTATATTCATGTGACTATTTAGACTAGAACTGCAATTTTCCTGGGTCATTTTTTATTTCAATACATAAGTATATTTTCTCATCAAAAATCATTACATGAATATAAGCTTATTGCTACAAATAAATCCAAGTAATGCTAAAGATTAAATAAAAAGAATTCGTCAACCTTCCCACACCCCACATATATACTTTCTGTATACAAAGCATGTAATTTGATACCTATCTTCCAGATTTTTTCTTAATGTACTGAGGTAGTAATATATATGGCATATACTTTATGTCTTTATGGTATAGATAGTATAAAAATGTATTGTATGGATATAAACATATACATTCATAAACATTGCATACTTATTATTCTGTCCATTTTTTACATAAATGAAATCATAGTGTGCATATTATTTTGTGATGTGCTTTTCAACCTAGCTTATCTTAGAGATCTTTCCATGGATTTTAAACTATAAATCTAAGTTTTGCATGGTTGTTTTTCATTCTTATCTTCAGATACACTTGAGAGTATTTCCCAACTTTTTTTTTTTCTTATGAGACAGAGTCTTGCTCTATTACCCAGGCTGAAGTGCAGTGGCATGATCTCTGCACTCAGGAGGCAACCTCTGCCTCCTGAGTTGAAGTGATTCTCTTGCCTCAGCCTCCCAAGCAGCTGGGATTACAGGCATGTGCCACCACACCTGGCTAATTTTTGTATTTTTAATAGAGATGGGGTTTTACCATGCTGGTCAGGCTGGTCACGAACTCCTGACCTCAAGCAATCCACCCACCTTGGCATCCCAAAGTGCTGAGGTTACAGGCATGAGCCACCACACCTGGCCCCTAACTTTTAATATTACTTAGTTTCTTTTAATATCTCCATCGTAGTACTTTTTAATTAAAAGCATTTTGCCAGCAATTCATTCGATTTAATATGATTTTTCATCTTTCCTAAATGATCTGTTGCTTATACCTCTTATAAACTTGGATGTCAATAAAAATTACATGTACATACATAAAGAATGTATAGATTTAGTCATTCAAGGTCTAAAATTAATAAAAACTAAAATTTGGTTTCATAAAAAAAAGAAACCAATGTAATATAGCAAATTTGCCTATTAATTAGAAAAATTAAACACACGTAAAATTCAAGTCCTTTTCTGACTGGCCGAGGTAAACTGCACAAAAACAGAAGCTGTTGAAGAAATGGTTTTAAAGAATTCTAAATAATTTTTAAAAACAAAAAACCCTTCTAAAACAATGTACCAAAATACTTAAAACAATAAGAACAGCAGCCTAGAAAAGCAATATAATATTAAATTAAAATGTGTGTTATGTGGGACTAAACTCCTTTCATACATGCAAGAACATCTGACTAATGTGACTGTTAGGTTTATTTTCTAGTGGGCAACATATTGCTATATTTTTCAAGCTGGGAAGAAAATTCGAATAAATTGAATAGCAAAGTAACACCTTCTACAGAATTTATTAATTTCAAAACAACTAAGGTGGACCATTTAAATAATACATGCAATAATATATGCTGTTAGGTTTTATTATAGAAAGTGTTAAAGGAAAAGACTATATTACTTCTAGTAAAAAAAAAAAAAGCTTAATTTTACACTTCTATGAAAGAATTAAAGGTTAACACCTAAATTTTAAAAAAAGTATTCTTAAGGAATGGTATGATTTAGGAAAGCTTACGGCTAGTCAACATCACTCTCATCACTATTAGTGATATTTGTAGCTAGTAAGAGCTTTCTGATACATAGTAAACTGAACACTGTAGCTTTAATTGAAGTTTGAATGTTATAAACAGTTAGATGTCTGGCTCTGGCCTGCATTCTAATACCATCAGCAGAACAGAGATGGGAAGCATAAACAAACCTTTTAACTAGATTACATTGTCTAAAATGGCCAAGAAATCCTTCAGCACAAACTCCAGTGTGACAAATATAGAAGGAAAATGATTTTGGAATAACACTAAAAAAATAGCCTCTGAATATTACAGGAGCACGTATTTGATTTCCTAAATATTTTTGTTATTTAATACTCATTAATGATACTTTATAACTTTTCAAATAAGAATATTTTATATCTTACACAGCGAACTCTTTTTAGGTCAGTATATCCCAAGTAACAAAGCTATTTAAAAATCAATATTTGCTTTTATTGAATGTGGAATATTTCCCTCCCCCAACATCAGTAAATGTACTTATACAGTCTAAATTATTATTTTTAGATCCTAATAATATTAAGAATGTATGGATTAAGTTAGTTGATGGCCAACAGATTAGCAGATACTTCTGGACTCATGCTGTATAAAAAACAGTAATTGTGAATACAAGGATAACTCTAAATATAATTTAGCACACAGTCAATCTTAAAAAACACTTTGGGATTACTTCTAACTTCTGAGATACAGACATTAAAATTTTTTTTTTTAAAGCTACACATGAACTTAAGTTTTAACATTAGCACCACACAGAAAATTTTCCTCCCATTGCTAGAATCCTGATTGGTTGGCAAAAGAATTCAGTGAAGCATATGTGTACAAAAACTTTTCACCATTTCAAGGTTGGTGACTGATTTACATAACTCATATTAGTCCTTTAAAACAATGTGTTCTAATAATCTACTCAATGACAATGAACTTAATTAAAAGTTCTCTAATAAAAGGTTATATAGGTCAACTGAAATAAGGACTCAAATCAAAATCTGTCATATCCAACTTTGAATAAATTATACCAATTTAAGTTGGTAATATAAGTTAAGCCTGGATCTCACTGTCTCTTTGAAGAGTTATAGTGAGTTACAGTGAGTCATTCCAGCTTCTGACATCTTACATGACACAGAAATACCTCAAACAGAAATACTCTTTAAGTGTGTTAGAGTTAGAATATTTACTTTTAACTGAATTGTCTTTGGGTTGTTTCAAGAAATTATTTAAGATCATACTACTGATTATTCAGATTATTCTTATAAGCAAAAAAAAATTTGCAATAAACTTTTCTTTCTAATGTATAACAGATGATAAAGAATATTTCTTTAGCTTTAAAAATGTTTCCAAACTCTGTAGGTCATTATGTACTGGCATAATATTTGCAGGACGATAGAGTCAATACAAGTTGATATCCCTTATTCAAAAGGTTTTGTGGACCAGAAGTATTTAGAATTTTGGATTTTTACAGATTTGGGAATATTTGCATTATATATCTATCGAACATCCCTAACCTCAAAATCCAAACTCCAAAATGCTTCAGTGAGCATTTTCTTTGAGCATCATGTCAGTGCTCAAAAAGTTTCAGATTTTGAAGCATTTCGGATTTTGGAATTCTGGATTAGGAATACTCAACCTGTATAAGTTTATAATATGAACATGTATTTACTTAGAAGAGACACAAAAGTTACTTAAGTAATAAAAACAGGAAAAAAAGTTTTTAATTTTTTTTTCTCTTAAAAGTAAAGGATGTAAAACTCAACTACCCAAAGAGAGCTGTATTAAAAAGTATTTTAATTCAGTAGCTTTTAAGTACAAATATGAAATAATTTAGGCACCTAGAGAACCCAACAAGTTGATCATTCTTATACTAAAATATTTCTGACTTTAGTACTAAAAAGAGTACATTAAACTTAATCCTATATATGTAATGTAGTAATTATGAAAATGTATGATAGAGTCCAGAAGGTAATGTGTATACATACACCAAAGCACAAGACAATACAAACTTCCCATTTTTTATGGGTTTTTACACCATCAACACATTTATATTAAAAATTTTATAGTAAATATTCATTGGATCAGAAATTGTTACCACCTTTGAACTTCATATAAGAAAATATTAAATGTAACTCCACGCAAGTTAAAGGAAGTTTAATATAGAGAAGGACTGAACTGAACTTTTTTCTGTTTATTTTTATGTTTGTTTGTTTATTTATTTAGAGACAGGGTCTCACTCTGTTGCTCAGCACAGAGTCCAGTGGCATGATCATGGCTCACTGCAGCCTCAACCTGAGTTCAAGAGATCCTCTCACCTCAGCCTCCTGAGTAGCTGGGACTACAGTGTGCACCACACCAAGCTCAGCTACTATTTTGATTTTGTAGAGATCAGATCTCACTATATTGCACAGGCTGATCCTGAACTACTAGCCTCAAGTGATAAATCCTCCTACCTCACCTCCCAGTTGTTGGAATTACAGGTTTGAGCTATTCCACCTGACCTTATTAAAAAATATTTATTTAGAGACAAGGTCCCGCTCTGTGGCCTAGGCTGGATTGCATAGTTCACCGCAGCCTCAAAATCTGGGGCTCAAATAATCCTCCCGCCTCAGCCTCCAAGTAGCTGGGATTACATTACAAGCGTTGAGTCACCATGAGCAGTTCCCAAATGTCATTTTTGCCATACAAAGAAAACACTGACATTATGTATATTTTAAACTGTACAATGGTCTGTATCTACATTCCTTATAGAAGACTGGGTTTTTTTTCTTTGTTTTTCTATACTTGTAAACTTTCAGAAATTTTCGATTAGTCTGTCAAGCTATCAGGGCCATAATTTTACCATTGCTTACCAGTGTACAGATTGATAAAAACTCTACTGTGACTGTGTTTTGAATTAGAAAGTGTCATAAATGTAATGCGAATTCAATTTATCACAGTGCTGGGTACTTATGATAAATGGTAACTATGATTACTAAAATAGAAATTTAAGAATGGATGTGAAAGAGATCAGAATTCACCACTCAGGAGTCTATTTATCTTCACAAGATACTGCACCAGCAGAGGCATCCCCACCTTCTTTTTACCTGCAAATCAATACTTTTGTAAAAGGTATACTTTAAGAAGGGCAAATTGAATGCAGTACTTTTTCTAATATACTTTTCGATTACACATGAAAGCCGTGACAGAAACTGCGATAAGATTCTTTGTTTTTGAAACATCCATCTACTAAGAAAATTCCAATTCATTTTACTAAAGCTATAGAAACTATACCACTTAATAAAGATTAAAAATTACAACTGACTTAGAACTAGAATTGGGAAGTTTCTTATGAGGATTTTGCAATGATATTTCTACTACATACTAAAAATTCCAAAACTCCTAAATAGTGCACACTAATTACTGCAGAATAATTAAATCATGCTGTTAGATTTGCTAAAATATGGTAGAAAATATCTGAAAACTCAAAATGAAAATGTACAATGTCTTCCAATGAATCATGAATGATAATCTGTTATATGAGATAAAAAAGAAAAAAGTTACTTTTGAGAAAAAGATTTAAGTTTAAAGAGTTTGAGGTGTTTTTTTTTTTTTTGGAAAAATTTAATGAGATAATTTAATGAACATTGTTGGTCATCTTAAAAGAATTACGGTTAGCAATAAAAATCCAGCAAAGGCAACCACATAGGCTATTTTCATTGTCTAAAATGTGTTAACTACATACAGAATATAAATCCCTAGAATACAGTATTAAGTGGAAAATTTTTCCTTATATGTTTGTATTTTAATAAAATAACAGCAATATCCTTCTTAAACATGCATTTTTCCACCTAACAGTATCCATTTAGTTAATATAAAATTTATTTAGGTAGAAACACCAAAACAAAGATATGACCAATACACTTGTGGAATACAATTAAGATAGCTCTTCACATTAAACTGCAGGGACCATCTTTGTTTTTCAGATGCCTAGCACAGTGCCTGGCAGACAGCAGATGATCAAAAGATGTTTAATGAATCGCTAAGTACAATCTGTTTTGCACATACAGTCAAAATCCAGACAAGTTTGCAAAGGTACATAAGTTGGATATAGGCTTTCTGGCTGACTTCATGGGGGTCCCACTGATGACTAGGAGTAAATCTTCATATCCATAGAAAACTGGAAAGTTGATAATTGTCTGGGTAAGGACCAAAAAAACAAAGTCAGGGAAACATGTCACCTAAGTAGCACTTGTTTTATAGAGCTGGTAAAAGCGGCCTAATCATTCCAACAACCTATTGCACCGGTCAATGAAACAAAATTTAAGTGCATCCTGAACAATTTTTACAAGTATATTTTTAACTGGAATGTGTTGGATCGTTATTGCTTATTCATAATAAATCACTTTTGCCAAACTGTTTCCTGTATAAGAAGGGAATGTGTCTTGTTACTATGAGTACCATATTGTTAACAGTATTCAATTTGGCTGTTAATTAGATAAAATGAGAGCCACAGTAGAGATAAAGAAAAAATGTTCATGATCGTGAAAATTGTGGCAAGGGAGGACAAGAAAAGGAGAGGAAAGGAATTCCACATATGGAAGTAAAGAAATTCAAATATGCCTAACTCTAAAACTAACATGGATTATGACAAGCTACCAGTAGGAACTACTGTGTACCAGATATTGTGCCGAGAGTAGAATGATGTGCTAAAAAAACAAAAATGTTTGTTTTTAGGCAGTTCATAGGGCAAGACTCACAAGTAAGCATTTATAATAGAATATGCATTCCATTTATTCTTATAAGTATGCGTCCTTAATACAACAGTAAGTATATTTACTGATTAATTGTAAGTGCAGGAGGAAAATAAGTAGTAGAGAAAGCTGAAATTATTTTCAAAATAGTAATAACCTACAATAAGTGCAATTAGTACTTCTTTAAAAAATTAACAAATTACTAAATTTAAGTAGACAAAATAACAGCTTTAAAGCCATTTACCTTAATATTCTTACAATAATATGCCCCCATATGAAACCCTCAAGTGGTATACCCAGAACTGTACATAATAGTTTCATTTCTGACAAAGGAAATGAGGTAGTGCAGCATAGTGAGCATCAGGAGACCTGAGTTCTCTGGTCCCTGCTCTGTCACTTCCAGGCCTTGGAACCTCAGGCAAGTTCAAGTTCTCAGAACTTCAGCAATATGTAGAGCTGGATAAAGTGACCTCCAAGATACCACCCGGTTGAACAATTACAATCCTAAAGTATCAATGGTTCTTAATACTTAAAAAGGTTTACTAAACATAAACCATTATCCAACTTAGATAAAGTCAGCAATTTTCTAACCATAAAGGATCATGGGGTGAGGGTGAGGGGTGTGATAAAAAATGTTTTTTTAAAAAAAAGAAACAAAATAAGTAAAGACATTAAACTCAAGACTAAATTTTTACTCAGCTGCCTACTGGGCAACTACCACCCCAATTATCTACATAATTCCCTTATCTAAAATTAATTTTTTCAGTAAGTTCTACTGTCTCTCTCTTACCTTTAAAGTTGCTGAGGTTTTAAGGTGAGAACAAGAAACCTTACAAGGACTTGGAATGGCAGTATTGATGTTGGGAGAAAAACTTGAACTTGGCACAGATTTCTGCTTAAGTGCACTAATTACATCTCAGAGAAAGGTAAAAAATTGTTCAAATTTATAACAGAAGGGAAATAAGATCATATTGTTTACTGCTATAAAGCTTTTTTATTTCGGTATGTAAATGTCTACTTTTGCACACAGTTGATAATTAAAATTTTACAGAACAAGTTTCTACATATGCAATGCCTCACTGTCACTAAAATATATTATGTTTTAGCTTTAACCATCAAGAAAATAAAAAATTAGAAGTATTATCATGTCTTTATAATATTTATGCCAAATATCCTTCTAGATTTATATTTCTTCAATCCTTTCTAGTTGATCAAATTGCTGTTTTCATATTGCCAGTCTGATCACAAAATTGCTGCTTTACAGAAGAATATTTTTTGCTGACATAAATTATGGGATCAGAGATACCAATGCAGTTACAAAAAAAAAAAAAGGGTGTGAGGGAGAGAGAGCGAGAGCGAAAGAGAGTGTGTGTATATGCATGTGTGCATCCATCTTCAAGGAAAGAATAAAGAAATGTATATATGAAACAAAATAACACTTTCCAATATAAGCCCTAGTAAAAGGCATACATCAGAAACATACTTTCTAACATTTGTGAAATAAAATACAGCACTGAATCTTAAAGCTATGCACTAAGAACATATTATACAAAAAATGAAGTGATTTTTATCAATATTGTTATTGCATAAACTTAAATCTGGATTTACCTTTCAATTTATAGCTAACTGAAATTAATATACTAACTATAAGTTTATGATTTCTTTGACTCATGAAAACATATTTTAGAAATTTGTGTCCTTTTACATATAGTGGGCAACTTGGTTCAGAACCCCAAGAGAAATTGAGATGAAAAACTCATCTCAATTTACAACAGTAAATAAATAATTCAGCTAAAACTGAAAGTGGTACCAATCCAGCAAACTATTGATGGAGAGGTTTGGCCTTCCATGCAGCCAGAACAACATAAAGTTTTCAATGGGGATTACTTGTTCAGACAAGTTACAAAGATTACAAAAATACCCAGATTAATTATAAAATAGCTAATATTCTCATCATATGGAAAATAAGTATCAGGAACGTATGTGGGAACAGACAATAGCAGTGGCATTTAAACTTCAAGCATTTTAGAGCTTTGGACTTTATATACTGATATATGAAACAGACATTTAACAACAACAACAAAAAAGCAATAATGCAAGTCAAAACCTAACCAAAGGCCTCTACCAACTAAAAATTTGAAATTTTCCATGGAAGTCAGACAAAACGAAAAAATGGAAAATGAAACCCCTAAAGCAAAAACCAATCAAGTCTTCCAACACTGAAGTCAATATCCAAATCTCATACAGGACCAAAAAGGGGAAAACACTCAGGTCTACAAATGGATAAGCAGTTCCAATACAATCCAGATCCCGACATTTTCCCACTCAGAAACAAATGCAGTGAAGCTTTTCCTGGAGAAAAAGAGCTCTCCAATGAATTTTTTTTTTAAGTGACATCTAGAAAGTGTGCCTCTTTCTGTCTCTTTCCCTGGCGCCTCATTGGAGGAAGGAGGGGGTTGTTTTTGTATTCTCCCCCACTGGAGCAAGACACAATCAGATGTTAGATGGAGGAGAGAAACCACTTTTGACAACAGCAAATAAAAATAAAAGTGCCCTTCCTCCCCTGACAGGATGGGCACCCCACCTCACACACCCCTCCCTACTCCAACCCCTCCTTTACCCCCCCCCAGCACCACCCCCTCCTCACCCCGGAGCTCCACTGCGTATGTGGTTTGGTGCTACTGTTGCCCCGGAGTGAAAGTCAGAGCCAGAGGAAGGCAATGAAGCCCCCACAGACACACTTACCTTTCCTGCCCCCCACTTTTGAGTGCCTTCCCTGGAGCTGTGGAGGATGACACAAAGGGTAATAAAGGGGGGGAGTGGAGGAGGAGGAGGCGAAGGAGGAGGAGGAGAGCTGGGGAAGTGGCTGCTCCTGGGTGTAGTGAGATGTCTCCAGCCAGGGCCAAGCAGCAGCAGTAGCAGCAGCAGCAGTAGCAGCAGCAGCAACAGCAGCAGCAGCAGCAGCAGCAGCAGCAGCAGCAAAGGGTCTGTGTTGCTAAGAGGCTTTTGGTTTCTTTCTCTCCTCCTCTCACGGCCAAAGAGGAGGAGGGTGGAGGGGGCTCGGGAGGGAGGCGAGTTGGAGGGGTGAGGGGGTAGGAGTCGTGGATGGGGGTTTTCGAAGAAGAAGAAACTCCTTCTCCTTCTCTCTCAGGCTCAATCCCCCTCTCAGGGCTCAGGGCTGGAGGGTGGGGGAAGGAACTCAGCCGCCTTCCCCCCACCCCCCTGAATTCAAGGTTGAAGTGGGGTAGAATTAGTGTCCTGTCCCTTTAAAAATAGAAATAAAAGATGCCCCCCCTCTGCCACTGCCTCTCTCTTCATCATCAGCTGCTGCTGCTGCTGGGGTCTCTCTGCTTGGGGGGGAGGGGGGGTTCGGGTAGAAGAGACGGGAGGCACTCACTGCGCATGTCCCTCTCTGACGGGTGGCTGGTTGGTTGAAGACAGGAGGAGGGGGAGGGGAGGAAATGAGCTATTTTCCCAGAAGGCGCCGAGGCGCTCGCGACCCGGAAGACATTGTAGCAGGAGGTACAGGGGCGGGGGCGGGGAGGAGGAGGAAGTCGCTACGCTTTTAACACCCTCAGCTCCCTCCTCCTTCCTAAGGGAAAGTGGAGGAACGGAAGTGGGCGTGGACGGAGACGAAAGGAGGTCACGTGTTTGGGCTGGAGAGGGGCGGGGTGGGGGAGGTAGTGCGTGCGCGGGGCATGCCGGGAGTGGTTGTGTACGGTCGGCAGCAGCAGGTGAAGTCTAGCAGAGGACGCGGCCAGGCGATTCGGTGAAGCGCTTACTGCAGGCGTTGGTTCCCCTCTTTGTCCTGGTAAATGCAGGCTTTTATGCGAGAGGTAATGGTGGGGTAAACTTGCTGCAAACGAAGGCCAGGGGCGTCGGTGGCGAAAGGTGAATCGAAAGTGGGAGGATGGAAGGCTGTGGAGATTGGGAATTGGGAAGGGGGCAGGCTTGTATAGGCCGGGAAGGCCAGGACCAGGCGAGTTCTGTTTTGTGCCCCCCCCGCCGCGCCGCGTAAGCTTGCCGACGAATCCTTGACAAATGCAGGGAGTCCTGAGACTAGCTCTGCATCGGGGTGGTAGGTGAGGAGCGTGACGGTCCGAGTGTAAGAGAGAAGGGAACTGTGAAGCCTCAGCAATTGACCCTCATGACTGCATAACGGGGGACCTCTATCTAGGGACAGAGACAAGTCCTCTGTATGCATTTTGACCAGATGCATCACACGCGTTGCTCGTATTGGATATTGCGCCCTTCATGCCTTACCTCAACCCTCCCTGGTATTCTGGAGTGGCTTTGGGGAAGGAGCAGGCAGGGAAGTCTTGAGTGGAGCTTTCCTCCATGTCTTGCGTTGTTGCTACAACACAAAGCCTTTGCTTTTTCTCGGAGAGGGATGTGGGATTGTGTAGTCCTTAATGCTGAGTTTTACGATTGATGAAGGAGAAGGGACGTGATCAAAGTTTCCCCTTATAGTGTAGATGAGAGTTTTAAAAGGACTGTTTTGTCAAGTTTCTTTGGTTACTATTCTTAGTTTTTGAGCCTTTGGTTTCCCAAATGCCAGCTGTTTTTGCTGAAAATAATGAATTTCTATCATAAAATTAGAATTAACTCAAAATATTTAAGAAAGGATTTATAAATTTACATTAGTAAAGGTTTTATAGTGAAATAGTACTCGTTTTGTTTCACGTTGTTTTCATACAATCAATATAAAGCATTACAATCTCAGTTGTTTTGTAAAGGTATTTTGAAGGAGTATCATCTTTGTATGTTCTTTAAAAACCAAGAATCTAAAATTCTTCCTATTTATTATGTTGGTATTTAATTCTGTTGGGTAGGTTCTTTTTGTTTGTTTGTTTGTTTTTTGTTTTGAGACGGAGTCTCGCTCTGTCTCCCAGGCTGGAGTGCAGTGGCGCGATCTCGGCTCACTGCAACCTGTCTCCTGGGTTCAAGCAGTTCTGCCTCACCCTCCCTTTTTAAATCTTTTGCGGAGGTTTTTTTGTTTGTTTGTTTTTTGTTTTAATTGGGTTGTCTGTTTTACTCAGGGATTTCTAGCAGTATGGCCAATATCTTCTCTGTGCTTGGAGCATTACTCTCTTCTGGGATGGCAACTTTTATGTTCATGTAGGTCTTATAGGCTATCATTGTTCTTTGAATTTTATATGTAGTTTAAACTCCAGGTAACAAGTTCTATGCTTGTGCTATTCATTGCAGCAGCTACTAGCTGCATGTGGCCTTTGAGCACTTGAAATGTGGCTAGTGTGACTGAGGAACTGAATTTTTAGTTTTATTTAGTGTTCAATTAAGTTTAAAAACTGACACTTGATTCAGTTACTGTAAAACCTGTATGTTTGGAACAACTCAGATACATACACCTTTCTCAACCGCAAATTATTAAATTATTATTTTTTAATTTTTGGAGATTTTTTTCCCCCTGGAGATGGAGTCTCGCTCTGTTGCCCAGGCTGGAGTCCAGTGGCATGATCTCGGCTCACTGCAACCTCCATCTCCCAAGTTCAAGTGATTCTCCTGCCTCAGCCTCCCTAGTAGCTGGGATTACAAGCATGTGCCACCACACCTAGCTAATGTTTTTATTTTTAGTAGAGGCAAAGTTTCACCATTTTGGCTAGGCTGGTCTCAAACTCCTGACCTCAAGTGATCCACCCGCCTTGGGCTTCCAAAGTGATGGGATTACAGACGTGAGCCACTGCACCCAGCATTAGCTGCAAATTATATAAAAATATAGATCAAGTATTTTATATGGCAGTTTTAATTTAGCATCTGCATTGTAATGTTGTATAAACACCAGATTTCAAAGACAGTATGAAAACAATGTAAAATACCTCAGCTTTTCATTATGATTACATGTTGAAATTATAATTGATTTCACCTTGTTTTCCTTTAGTGTGAACACTAGAAAATTTTAAATTACTTATGTCACTTTTACTGTATTTCTGCTGGACAGTACTTTGAGCTAGATGTTCCTATGTGTTTACCAAGTCTTAATTTCTTCCTGCGTCTCTGAATTTTCTTTTGGAATCTTTTAACTTTTACTTTAGCACACTCAGTAGACGTTTCATAATGCAGACATTCTGATGGCCAATTCTCTTAATTTTTTGCTTTGTCTTAATTTTTTGTTTTGCCTTCAATCTTGAAGAATGTTTTGGGGGATGTTACAGATTTGTGGTTGTTTTACTTGTACCTCGAAGATAACATTTCACTGTTTTTGGTTTTCATTATTGATTTTGAGAAATCAGCTGTCAATCTATTAGGTTGGTACAAAAGAAATTGTGGTTTGGGACAGCGAATTTTAAATCATTATAACGAGGCTCTAACATATCTTTATTAATCAAAATAGGTCATTACAATCAACACATTTTTACCGACAAAAAATAAGTTTGTTTGTTTATTCCTGTAATGTAAAAATCCATCCTTCAGGATTCCACAAACTCTTGGAAAGCTTTTCCCTGCATCCTGCTGGTTGTGGAAGCATTTTCCCCGAAAAAAGTTGTAGAGATGCTTGAAGGAGTGGTAGTCAGTTGATGAGAGGTCAGGTGAATATGGCGGATGAGGCAAAACCTTGTAGACCAGTTCGTTCAACTTTTGAAGTGTTGGTTGTGCAGTGTGCGGTTGGGTGTTACTGTGGAGAATTGGGCCCTTTCTGTTGACCCATGCTGGCTGTAGGCATCACAGTTTTAAGTGCATCTCATTGATTTGCTGAGCATTCTTCTCAGATGTAATGGTTTCTCCAGGATTCAGAAAGCTGTAGTGGATCAGACCAGCAGCAGACCAGCAAACAGTTACTATGGCCTTTTTTTGGTGCAAGTTTGGCTTTGGGAAGTGCTTTGGAGCTTCTTCGCGGTTCAGCCACTGAGCTGGTCATTGCTTGTCGTATAAAATCTACTTTTTGTTGCACCTCACAGTCCGATTGAGAAATGGTTCATTGTTGTGGAGAATAAGAGAAGACAACACTTCAAAACGGTGTTTTTTTAAATTTTTGCTCAGCTGGTGAGGCACACACTTATCGAGCTTTTTCACCTTTCCAATTTGCTTCAAATGCTGAACAACTGTAGAATGGTCGACGTTGAGTTCTTATGTTGAGTTCTTCAGCAACTTCTCATGTAATTGTAAGAGGATCAATCTGCTTCAATGATTGCTCTCAATTGGTTGTTGTCAACTTCCAGTGGCCTGCCACTACACTCCTCATCCTCAAGGCTCTGGTATCTTTTGCAAAACTTCTTGAACCACCACTGCACTGTACGTTCATTAGCAGTTCCTGGGCCAAATGCGTTGTTGATGTTGCAAGTTGTCTCTGCTGTTTTACGACCCACTTTGAACTTGAATAAAAAAACACTCGACTTTGCTTTTTGTCTAGCATCATTTCCGTAGTCCAAAATAAATATAAACAGCAAGTAATAAGTCACTAGCAAAAAAAAAAAAAGCGAGAAATGCCCATTAAAATGATGTATAACATAACCACATTTATTTAAGAATGTATTCCAGGCCGGGTGCGGTGGCTCACACCTGTATTCCCAGCACTTTGGGAGGCTGAGGTGGGCGGATCATGAGGTCAGGAGATCGAGACAATCCTGGCTAACATGGTGAAACCCCGTCTCTACTAAAAATACAAAAAATTAGCTGGGCGTGGTGGCGGGTGCCTGTAGTCCCAGCTACTCAGAAGGCTGAGGCAGGAGAATGGCGTGAACCCGGGAGGCAGAGCTTGCAGTGAGTCGAGATCGTGCCACTGCAGCCCAGCCTGGGCAACAGAGAGAGACTCCATCTCAAAAAAAAAAAAAGAATGTATTCTAATATCAAATGGCAAATTCCAACAATGCAAAAACCACAGTTAATTTTGTACCAGCCTAATAATTCATGCTGCTTTGAAGGAAATCTCTCTTTTAGAATTTTTTTTTGTTTGTTTCTTTTTTTTTGGTCGTAATTTTTCTGCTGTTTCACTCTGATGTTTTTGTGTGGAATTCTTCTTTTTTTTTTTCTCCTAGTCAAGTGTGGTTGTGGGGGTAGAGGAAATGTTAAATCACCGTGTGGAATTCTTTATCTTGCCCTGTATTCATCGAGATTATTAGATCAATGCATCAGTATCTTTAAAGATATTGGTGATATTCTTACTGTTTCTAGTTACCTGCTGAAAATTACAATCTTGCTTTTATTGGCCTAGTATAGTTGCTCCTTAGTATGTGCTGGAGATTGGTTTCAGAACCCCGTGCAGATAACACAATCCACAGGCAGCTCAAATTCCTTATATAGCATGCCATCATGTTTGCATACGACCTACACACATCCTCCCACGTATTTTAAATAATCTCTAGATTACTTATGGTACCTAATACAATGTAGATGCTATGTAAATATTGTTATACTGTCATGGCTTTTTAAAAATTTCTATTATTTTTTATAGTCGTGTTTTTAAAAATATACATGTATTTTTAATCCTTGGTTGAGTGAATCTGTGGCTATGAAGGGCCAACTATATTCGTAGTTCATTTGTTGTTTGTTGAAGATAATTCCAGTTTCTAAATTTTCTAGTCTGTGTCTGCTAGCTCATGATATTTTTTTCTTGTGTGCCTTGAGTACCAGTTGTATTTAAAAAATTATAGGAATATATGAGTCCTAGAATAATAGTATCTTTCTTAAGAAGGTACATTTTTCTAGGAAAGGTCTCTAGGAGTGCTGTCAGTCCCAGGTCACTATTCATGTTCAAGAGTTTGGATTCCTTCTGTTATACACATGACATTAAGGAAGACTTTAAGATCATGAATTCTGTTTTCCTTCAATTTCCTCTTATCCTAATGATGTTGTCCTCAAACTCTGAACGTAAATTGGGTAGTATATCTGAGTCCCCAGCTTTGGCAGGCAATGTGCTTTTATTTTTATTTTTGATTTTGATTTTTTGTGTTTATTTATTTTTATTTTAAATGAGGTCTCACTATATTGCGCACAATCATCCTGAATTCCTGGGCTCAAGCTATCCTCCTGCCTTGGCCTGTCAAAGCGTAGGATTACAGGCATGAGCCACCACACCTGGCCTTGTGCTTTGATTTTTTTGCCATAGACCGGCACATCTTCCATTAGCTCAGCCTTTTTTCTCAGCCCTTTCTTCTAGATAGGAAAATGTCCTCAGAACAAAAGTTACTTGGTGTATGGTTTATTTCTGGTTTACCTTCACATGGAATTTGGTAAGTTATTTCACATTACCTTATTTCATTCATTATTTAGTTTTTTTGTTGGCGTCAGCAGAAAGGTTGGTCCTGTCTGCCACTACCATAAATAAAACCCTAATTGTCTTTTTTACTTTTGAGATTTGATTTTAATATATTTATGCTTTGAGGCAAAAATTTTTTAACTTAAGTCATATATTTAAAAATTTTAATTTTTAATTACCATGGATACGTAAAATGGGGAGTATGTGATATTTGATATAAGCATACAATGTGTAATGATCAAGTCAGGTAATTGGTATATCCATTACCTCAAGTATTTATCATTTCTTTGTGTTAGGGACATTTCATTTCCACTCCTTTAATTGTTCTAAAACATACACTAAATTATTGTTAGCTGTAATTACTATATTGTGCTACTGAACACTATATTTTATCCCTTCTATGTAACTATATTTTTCTACCCATTAACCATCTCCTCTTGATTCTCCTCTCAACACTACCCTTCCCAGCCTCTGCTAACATCTTTTTACTAACTATCTCTATGACTTCAGTTTTTTTGAAGCTTCCACATATGGGTGAGAACATGTGATACTTGCCTTTCTGTGCCTGGCTTATTTCCCTTATAATGTCAGTCACATCCGTGTTGTTGAAAATGACAAGATTTCATTCTTTTTTTTATGGCTGAATAACATTCCATTGTGTGTATATACCACATTTCTTTATCCATCCATTGATTGACAGGTTGATTCCATATCCTGGCTGTTGTGTATAGTGCTGCAGTTAACATGGGAGTACAGATATCTTTTATATACTGATGTCCTTTCTCTTGGGTACATACCCAGTAGTGGGATTGCTGGATTATAGTTCTATTTGTTGTGTTTTTAGGAAGCTCCATACTGTTCTCTGTTGTGACTGTGCCAGTTTACATTTCCACCAACAGTTTACAAGGGTTCCCCTTTCTCCACATTCTCACCAGCATCTGATATTGACTGTGTTTTTGATAAAAGCCATTTTAACTGGGGTGAGATGATACCTCATTATAGTTTTGATTTGTATTTCTCTGATTATTAATAATGTGGAGCATTTTTTTCATATGCCTGTTTGCCATTTGTATGTCTTTTTGAGAAATGTCTCCTCAGATCTTTTGCCCATTTTAAAATCAGATTTTTTTTTCCTATTGAGTCGTTTGAGATTCTTACATATTCTGGTTATTAATCCTTTGTCAGATATTAGTTTGAAATGTTTTCTTCCATTCTACATGTTATATCTTCATTTTATTGTTTTCATTGCTATGCAGAAGCTTTTTGGCTTGGAGAGATCCCATTGGTTGATATTTTATTTTATTTTCTTGCTTTAGTTGCTTGTGTTTTTGAGGTCTTATTTAAGAAGTCTTTGCCTAGACCAATGTCCTGGAGTTTTTGCCTAATGGTTTCCTTTATTAGTTTCATAGATGTAACTCTTTAATGCATTTTTCTTTGATTTTTGTATATGGCAAGAGTTGGGGTCTACTTTTGTTCTTCTGCACGTGGGCATCCAGTTTTCCCAACACCATTTGTTGAAGACTGTCCTTTCCCAATGAGTGTTTTTGGCACCTTAGTAAAAAACTAATTGGCTTTAAATACACAGATTAATTTCTGGACTCTCTGTTCTGTTGTTCTACGTGTCTGTTTTTATGCCACTATCGTGCTATTTTGGTTACTATAGCGTTGTAGTATATTTTGAGGTTTGGTAGTGTGATAACTCTACCAGTTACCAGCTCTGTTCTTTTTGGTCAGGATTGTTTTGGCTATTTGGGGTCTTTTGTGCTTCCATACAATTTTAGGATTTTTTTTTCTATTTCTGTGAAGAATGTCATTGATCTTGATAGGGATGGCTTTGAATCTGTAGATTACTGTGGGGAGTATTGTCATTTTAACAATATTATTTTTTTCAACCCATGAGCATGGGATGTCTTTTCATTTGTTTGTATCCTCTTCAATTAATTTCATCAATGTTTGATAGTTTGCATTGTAGTTGGTTAAGTTTATTCCTAGATATTTAATATTATTTGTAACTATTGTAAATGGGATCACCTTCTTGATTTCTTTTTCAGATAGGTTGTCACTGTTGCCATAGAGAAATTCTATGGATTTTTGTGTGTTGATTTTGTATTCTGCCATGTTACTGAATTTATTAGTTCTAATAGTTGTTTGTTGGAGTCTTTAGATTAGTATAAGATCACATGAGCTGCAAACAATGATAATTTTACTTACTCCTTTCCAATTTAAATGCCCTTTATTTCATTCTCTTGTCTGTTTACTCTGGCTAGGACTTCTGTTACTAACTTGAGTAATAGTGGTGAAAGTGCCCATCCTTCTTCTAGATCCTAGAAGAAAGGCTTTCAGTTTTTCCCCCATTCGGTCTGATACTAACTGTGGGTTTGTTGTGTATGGCTTTATCATGTTGAGGGGTGATCCTTCTGTCTCCAGTTTGCTGAGAGTTTTTATGAAGGGATATTGAATTTTATCAAAAAAGATTTTTTTGGCATCTATTGAAATGACAATACACTTTTGTGTTCTTCATTCTGTTGATATGATGTATCACACTGATTGATTTACATATGTTGAACCATCCTTGCCTCTCTGGGATGAATCCCACTTGATTATGATGATCTTTTTAATGTGCTGTTGAATTTGGTTTGCTGTGTTTTGTTGAAGATTTTTATATCTATTTTCATCAGAGATACTGGCCTGTAGTTTCTTTGTTGTTGTTGTTGTATCGTTATCTGGTTTTGGTATCAGAATAAATCTGGGGCCGGGCATGGTAGCTCATGCCAGTAATCCCAGCACTTTGGGAGGCTGAGGCAGGCAGATCTCTTGAAGCCAGGAGTTTGAGACCAGCCTGGCCGACATGGTGAAACCCCATCTCTACAAAAAATATGAAAATTAGCTGGGCATGGTGGCTCATGCCTGTAATCCCAGCTAATCGGGAGGCTGAGGCAGGAGAATCGCTTGAACCCGGTAGGCGGAGGTTGCAGATCACCTGGGCAACAGAATGAGACTCTGTCTCAAAAAAAAAAAAGAATAAATCTGGCCTCATGAATTTGGAGATCCTCCTTGATTCTGGAGAATGATTTGAGTAGGATTGATGTTTGTTCTTCTTTAAATGTTCGGTAGAATTCAGTGAAGCCATGAAGTCCTGGCCTTTTCTGTGATGGGGGACTTTTTATTATTGTTTCTATCTTGAAACTTATTATTGGTCTATTTAGATTTTGGTTTTCTTAATGTTTCATGCTTGTTAGGCTGTATGTGCCTAGGAATTTATTCATTTCTTCTAGGTTTTACAATTTATTGGCATGCAGTTGTTCAAATGGTCTCCAATGATCCTTTGAATTTTTGTGATATCAATTGTAATGTCTCCATTTTTGTCTCTGATTTTATTTGGATCTTTTTTTTTTTTTTTTTAGTCTGGGTAAAGGTTCATTGATTTTGTCTATCTTTCCAAACAACCCTTTTCATTTCATTGATCTTTTCTATTTTTTTGTCTCAATTGTATTTCTGTTTTTTATTTTTTTTTGTTTTCTTTATTATTTCTTTTCTTAATTTGGGGCTTGGCATGCTCTTGCTTTTCTAGTTCTTTAAGATGCATTACTAGGTTGTTTATTTCTTGGTTTTCTACTTTTTGATTTGCACATTTATTGCTATAAACATTCCCTTCAGTGTTAGCTTTAACTGTGTCTCATAAGTTTTAGTAGGTTGTGTTTCCATTTTCATTTGTTTCAAGACATTTTTTAATTTCCTTAATTACTTCATTGGTTGTTCAGGCACGTATTGGTTAATTCTTATATGTTCGTATAGTTTCCAAAGTTCCACTTGTTATTTATTTCTACTTTTATTCCATTGTGGTTAGAAAATATACTTTTTAATTTTTATCAGACTTGTTTTACAGCCTAACATGATGGTGCTCTTTTTGGATTTCTGTTTGCATGCAATGTCTCTTTCTATCTTTTGGTCTATCTATGCTTTTATAAATGAAGTGGGTTTCTTATATGTAGCAGGTATAAGCAAGTATTGTTTTGTTTCACCATTCAGCTCCTCTGTGTCTTTTGATTGGAGAATTTAGGATCCATCCTTGAGAAATGTTCCATGTGCTAAGGAGAAGAATGTGTATTCTGCGGCTGTTGGATGACAGCTTCTGTAAATGTCTATTAGGTCCATTTAATCTATAGTGCAGATTAAATTCATTGTTTCTTTCCATCTAGATGATCTGTCCAATGGTGAAAGTGGGCTGTTGAAGTCCCAAGTCATTACTGTATTGGGTTCTGTCTCCTTAACTCTAATACACTTGACTCTATATATCTAGATGCTTCTGTGTTGGATAGATATGTATTTATAATTTTTATATCCTCTTGCTGAATTAAAACCTTTTGTATTATATGATAACCTTTTTTCTCTCTTCATAGTTTTTATGTTGAAATCTATTTTATCTAAAAATAGATACAAAGCTACTTGGGCTCTTTTTGGGTTTCTGTTTGCATGCAGTATCTTTTTCCGTCTTTTTGTTGTTAGTCTATGTTTTTATAGTGAAGAATTTAGTGCATTCACATTCAGTATTATTGATAGGTGAGGACTTACTACTGCCTTTTTATTGTTGTTCTGGTTATTTTCTTGGGCTTTTCCCCCATTTTTTTCATTGTCTTCCTTTGTGCTAGTTATTTTTTGGTAGTATGTTTTCATTTCTTGCTTTTTATTTTTTTGTGTACCTATTAGAGGTTTTTGTTTTGTGGTTACTATGAGGTTAGCAAATAACAACTTATAGCCAATTATTTGCAACTGATGACAACTCTGCAAAGAAAAGAAAAAGTAGACGCACAGAAAAAATTAAAAACCTGTACACTTTTACTCCATCCCTTCACTTTTTGACTTTTTGTCTCTATATATTTTTATATTTTAAGTTTTGGAGTAGTTTTTTTTTTGATAGTGTTATATAGAAAGTTTCGATGCTGCAAAAGTAATAGCACTCAAATATAAAATTTTCTTTTTAATATTCAGCAAGGCAAGCTACTTCTATATAGAAGGGTGCGCCCTTACAGATGGAACAATGGTGAGCGCACATTTGGACAAGAGATGGGAAGGGGTTCTTATGCCTGACGCATGTGGCCCCTGCTGCTCTATCCTTCCCCTATTGGCTGGGGTTAGACCGCACAGGCTTAACTAATTCCAGTTGGCTAATTTAAAGAGAATGACAGGGTGAGTGCTTTGGCAGGAGTCAGGGCAGAGCAGGTAGCAGGTAATCGGAATGAGTTAGGGTGGAGCAGGTGATTGGAATGTTGGGTGGAGCAGGTGATCAGAATGAGTCAGGGTGGCGTAGGTAATCGAAAAAGGTTGCTTTACGAGGAAGTTAAGTTTAAAAGTAGAAGGCAAAGAATTGAACATACTGACATATTAATTCTTTGAAAAGAAATTTAGAACTCATATCTAACAATCCTTCCCCTTGTATTTCCTTACAGCTTTCTTTTCAAACTTTTCTTAACATGTCTTGGCTTAGTTGTTTTGCTTGATTTTCTAAAAGAAGCAGCTTCTTTACATAAGGTAGAGTTTAGAACTCATCTAACAATAGGTTTGTCTTTTAATTTTCCTGCTAAAGATATGAGCGGTTAGAGTATTCTGAGTGGCTAGAGTACTCTGTATTTATCTGTGCACTTACTTTTACTAGTGAGTTTTATACCTTCAGGTGATTTCTTGTTGCTTGTTAATGTCCTTTTCTTTCAGATTGAAGAACTTTCCTTTAGCATTTTTTGAAAGATGAGTCTGGTGTTGATGAAATCCCTCAGCTTTTGTTAGTCTGGGAAAGTCTTCATGTCTCCCTCATGTTTCAAGGATAATTTCGGTGGATGTATTAGATTGGTGCAAAAGTTATCGTGGTTTTTGCCATTAAAAGTAATTACAAAAGCCGTGGTTACTTTTGCACCAACCTAATACTATTCTACTATCTTCTGGCCTGCCAGGGTTTCTGCTAAAGTTTGTCATCCTACTCTCTTCTGGCCTGTAGCGTTTCTGCTGAAGTTTGCTGCCAGATGTAGTATAACTCCTTCATATGAAGTTACTTCTTTTCTTTTGCTGCTTTTAGGATCCTTTCTTTGTCCTTTACCCTCGAGACTTTAATTATTATATGCCTTAAGGTAATCTTATTTGGGTTGAATCTATTTGGTGTTCTTAGACCTTCTTGTACCTGTATATTCACATCTTTCTCTAAGTTTGAAAAGTACTCTGCTATTATTTCTTTGAATACACTTTCTACCTCAATCTCTTTCTCTAAGCCCTCTTTAAGGCCAGTAACTCTTAGATTATGACTTTTGGGGGCTATTTTCCAGATTTTGTAGGCATACTTCATTATTGTCTTATTATTTTTTTCTCTTCTGACTGTATTTTCATATAACCTGTCTTCAAGCTCACTAATTCATTCTTCTGCTGTTGAGACTGATGCATTTTCAGATTGTTGAATTTTCAGGCTTCAGAATTTCTGCTTATCATTTTAGTCTCTTTGTTGTTTCTCTGATATAATTCTGAATTTTTTATCTCTTTTATCTTGAATTAAATTGAGCTTTCTCAAGACTGCTATTTTGAATTTCCCATCTAAAAGGTCACATATCTTTATTGCTCCAGGATTAGTCTGTTTGATGAGGTCCTGTTTTCCTAGATGTTCTTGATAATTGTGGGTATTCATTGATGTCTGGGCATCGAAGAGCTAGTCTTCGCAGTTTGGGTTTGTTCATTCCTGTCACTCTCCAGGGGGCTTTCCAAGAGATCAAAGCAGATTGAGTGTTGTGATCTAAGCCTGTAGTCACTGCAGCCATTTTGGCATTAAGGAGCATCCAAAGCACAGGAATGCTGTGAGTCTTGCAGACTCCTACATACACAGTCCTGATGGACTTGGGAAGATAATTGGGAGAATTCCCTGGGTTACCAGGCAGAGTCTCTTGCTCTCTACCTTCCCTTTCCTTCAATCAGGAGTCTCTCTCTGTACTGGCCTGCCCAGTATTGGTGAGGGGTGATACAGGCATTTCCTGTAGCCACCACAGTTGGAACTGTGCTGAGTTGCCTCTGAAGCATTGCAGACCAGCACAGTATTGGGGCTCACCCAAGGTCCACGGCCAGTCCTGCGTGACTGCCGCTGGTTATTCAAGGCCAAAGGCCACTTTAGTTAGCAGGTAGTGAATTCTTCCAAGACTGAGTCCATCCCATCAGGGCAGCCATTCCCTTCCTGCCTAGGGTCAATCTATAAATGCCATCACGGAGCAAAAGCTTGCTATCAAAAGCTTCAGAAATCTGTCTTTTGCTTTATTTTACAGTGACTGAACCAATACTCCGGTTGCAAAACAAAGTTCTGTCTACTCTTCCTTCTCCTTACCCCAAGCTGAAGTAGTTGGGGAAGGGTGCCTCAGGGATTCACTTAGCTGCCACGGGTAGTATTGCACTGGGTTTTATCTTAAGTCCATTACCTCCAAGGCCAGTGCAGTACCAAGGCTTGCCGAAGGATGGAGTCCTTGTGGCCTGTCACTCAAATTTATTCCAGGCCCTAGACCACTTTAGTCAGAATGTGATGAAGACCGATTACTCCCCCTGGGGTGGAGGATTTCTCTCTGGCCCAGGACTGAGCTAAATGCTCCTTCTGTGGGCACCAGCAGAATGCCCTGTGTTGTGTTCTGCTGTTACAGAGCAGCGCTGAGTTCCCATGCAAAGTCCCATACTTACTTTCGCTCTGTCTCTGAAGCACACAGATTCTGTTTCAGTGCTGTGCTGCCTGGGGTTGGAGGAGGGGTGGTGTAGTCAGTGCAAGACTGTCTTTCCTACCCTTTTCAATGCCTCTTTCCTTGATATTATGTTAAAACCGGGTGCCATGATTTCTCACCTGATTTTGGATTTTTTGTTTGTTAGTGTGTTTATTTGTTTGTTTTGAGGCAGGGTCTCACTCTGTCACCCAGGCTGGAGTACATGGTGTGATCTCAACTCATTGCAGCCTCGATCGACCTCCTGGGCTGAAGTGATCCTCCCATCTCAGCCTCCCGAGTAGCTGGCACTACAGGCACATGCCACCATGCCCGGCTAATTTTTTCACATTTTGTAAAGACAGGGTTTCATCAGGTTGCCCAGACTGGTCTTGAACTGAGATCAAATGATCCACTTGCCTTGACCTTCCAAAGTGCTGAGATTATGGGCATGTACCACTGTGCCATCTGATTCTTATGAAGGTTTTTTGTTTTTTGTTTTTTGTTTTTGCATGGATAATTCTTCAGTTTGGTGTTCCTGCTGCGGGATGATTCCTGGGGGATTCTCTTCAGCAATCTTGTTCTGCCTCCTCTGCAAGGAAAAACACGTCTATTTTAAATTTCTTTTTTATTATAATTTAAGTTCTGGGATACATGTGCAGAACATGTAGGTTTGTTACATAGGTATACATGTGCCATTAACCTGTCATCTACATTAGGTATTTTTCCTAATGCTATCCTTCCGCTAGCACCGCCCCCCAACCCCCCAGTAGGCCCCAGGGTGTGATGTTGCCCTTCCTGTGTCCATGTGTTCTCATTGTTCAACTCCCACTTATGGGAACATGCGGTGTTTAGTTTTCTGTTCCTGTGTTAGTTTGCTGAGAATAATGGTTTCCAGCTTCATCCATGTCCCTGCAAAGGACATGAACTCACCCTTTTTTATGGCTTCATAGTATTCCATGGTGTATATGTGCCACATTTTCTTTATCCGGTCTGTCATTGAAGGGCGTTTGGGTTGGTTCCAAGTCTTTGCTATTATGAACAGTGCTGCAATAAACATACGTATGCATGTGTCTTTATAGTAGAATGATTTATAATCCTTTGGGTATATACCCAGTAATGGGATTGCTGGGTCAAATGGTATTTCTGGTTCTAGATCCTTGAGGAATCGCCACACTGTCTTCCACAATGGTTTAACTAATTTATGTTCCCACCAACAGTGTAAAAGCGTTCCTGTTTTTCCACATCCTCTCCAGTATCTGTTGTTTCCTGACTTTTTAATGATTGCCATTCCAACTGGCATGAGATGATATCTCATTGTGGTTTTGATTTCCTTTTCTCTCATGACCAGTAATGATGAGCTTTTTTTCACGTTTGTTGGCCGCATAAATGTCTTCTTTTGAGAAGTGTCTGTTCGTATCCTTTTGTTGCCATTGCTTTTGGTGTTTTAGTCATGAAATTTTTGCCCATGCCTGTGTCCTGAATGATATTGCCTAGGTTTTCTTCTAGGGTTTTTATGGTTTTAGGTCTTATGTTTAAGTCTTTAATCCATCTTGAGTTAATTTTTGTTTAAGGTATAGGGAAGGGGCCCAGTTTCAGTTTTCTCCATATGGCTAGCCAGTTTTCCCAACACCATTTATTAAACAGGGAGGGAATCCTTTCCCAATTTCTTGTTTTCATCAGGTTTTTCAAAGATCACATGGTTGTTGTTGATGTATGATGTTATTTCTGAGGACTCTGTTCTGTTCCATTGGTCTGTATATCTGTTTTGGTACCAGTACTATGCTGCTTTGGTTACTGTAGCCTTATAGTATAGTTTGAAGTCAGGTAGCGTGATGCCTCCAGCTTTGTTCTGCTGCTTTGGTTACTGTAGCCTTATAGTATAGTTTGAAGTCAGGTAGCGTGATGCCTCCAGCTTTGTTCTTTTTGCTTAGCATTGTCTTGGCTTATGCGGGCTCTTTTTTGGTTCCATATGAAATTTAAAGTAGTTTTTTTCTAATTCTGTGAAGAAAGTCAGTGGTAGCTTGATGGGTTTAGCATTGAATCTATAAATTACTTTGGACACTGTGGCACCCAATAGGGGAGCACCCAGATTCATAAAGCAAGTTCTTAGAGACCTACAAAGAGACTTAGACCCCCCAACAACAATAGCAGTGGGAGACTTTAACACCCCACTATCAATATTAGACAGATCAACAAGACAGAAAATTACCAAGGACACTCAGGACTTGAACTCAGCTATGGACCAAGTGGACCTAATAGGCCATTTTCATGATATTGATTCTTCCTATCCATGCGCATGGAATGTTTTTCCATTTGTTTGTGTCCTCTCTTATTTCCTTGAACAGTGGTTTGTAGTTCTCCTTGAAGCGGTCCTTCACATCCCTTATAAGTTGTATTCCTATGTATTTTATTCTCATTGTAGGAATTGTGAATGGGAGTTCACTCATGACTTGGCTCTCTGTCTATTATTGGTATATAGGAGTGCTTGTTATTTTTGCACATTGATTTTGTATCCTGAGACTTTGCTGAAATTGCTCATCAGCTCAAGGAGATTTTGGGCTGAGACAATAGGGTTTTCTAAATGTACAATTGTGTCATCTGCAAACAGACAATTTGACTTCCTCTCTTCCTATTCAAATACCTTTTATTTCTTTCTCTTGCCTGATTGCCCTGGCCAGAACTTCCAATACTATGTTGAATAAGGAGTGGTGAGAGAGGGCATCCTTTTCTTGTGCTGGTTTTCAAAGGGAATGCTTCCTGTTTTCGCCCATTCAGTGTGATATTGGCTGTGGGTTTGTCATAAATAGCTCTTATTATTTTGAGATACGTTCTATCGATTCTCAGTTTATTGAGAGTTTTTAGCGTGAAGGGGTGTTAAATTTTGTCGAACGCGTTTTCTACATCTATTGAGATAATCATGTGGTTTTTGTCATTGGTTCTCTTTATGTGATGGATTACATTTATTGATCTGCATATGTTGAACCAGCCTTGCTTCCCAGGGAAAGCCGACTTGATCATGGTGGATAAGCTTTTTGATGTGTTGCTGGATTTGGTTTGCCAGCATTTTATTGAGGATTTTTGCATCGATGTTCATCAGGGATATTGGCCTGGAATTTTCTTTTTTTGTTGTGTCTCTGCCAGATTTTGGTATCAGGATGATGCTGGACTCATAAAATGAGTTAGAGAGGAGTCCCTCTTTTTCTTTTATTTGGAATAGTTTCAGAAGGAATGGTACCAGCTCCTCTTTGTACCTCTGGTAGAATTTGTCTGTGAATCCATCTGGTCCTGGGCTTTTTTTTTTGGTTGGTAGGCTATTAATTACTGCCTCAATTTCAGAACTTGTTATTGGTCTATTCAGGGATTCGACTTCTTCCTGATTTAGTCTTGGGAGGGTGTCTGTGTCCAGGAATTCATCCATTTCTTCTAGATTTTCTAGTTTATTTGTGTAGAAGTGTTTGTAGTATTCTCTGATGGTAGTTTGTATTTCTGTGGGATCAGTGGTGATATCCGCTTTATCATTTTTTATTGTGTCTATTTGATTCTTCTCTCTTTTTTCTCTTTATTAATCTGGCTAGCAGTCTACCTATTTTGTTAATATTTTTGAAAAAGCAGCTCCTGGATTCATTTATTTTTTTGAGGGGGTTTTTGTGTGTCTATCTCCTTCAGTTCTGCTCTGATCTTAGTTATTTCTTGTCTTCTGCTGGCTTTTGAATTTGCTTGCTCTTGCTTCTCTAGTTTTTTTAATTGTAATGTAAGGGTGTTGGTTTTAGATCTTTCCTGCTTTCTTCTGTGGGCATTTAGTGCTATAAATTTCCCTCTACACACTGCTTTAGTTGTGTCTCAGAGATTCTGGTACGTTGTGTCTTTGTTCTCATTGGTTTTAAAGAATGTATTTATTTCTGCCTTAATTTTGTTATTTACCCAGTAGTCATTCAGGAGCAGGTTGTTCAGTTTCCAAGTAGTTGTGCGGTTTTGAGTGAGTTTCTTAATCCTGAGTTCTAATTTGATTGTACTATGGTCTGGGAGACTGTTTGTTATGACTTCATTCTTTTGTCTTTGTTGAGGAGTGGTTTACTTCCAATTATGTGGTCAATTTTAGAATAAGTGCGATGTGGTGCTGAGACGAATGTATATTCTGTTGATTTGGGGTGGAGAGTTCTGTAGATGTCTATTAGGTCCACTTGGTCCATAGCTGAGTTCAAGTCCTGAGTGTCCTTGTTAATTTTCTGTCTTGTTGATCTGTCTAATATTGATAGTGGGGTGTTAAAGTCTCCCACTGCTATTGTTGTTGGGGGGGTCTAAGTCTCTTTGTAGGTCTCTAAGAACTTGCTTTATGAATCTGGGTGCTCCCCTATTGGGTGCATATATATTTAGGATAGTTAGCACTTCTTTTTGCATAGATACCTTTATTATTATGTAATGCCCTTCTTTGTCTTTTTTTGATCTTTGTTGGTTTAAAGTCTGTTTTATCAGAGACTAGGATTACAATCCCTGCTTTTTTTTTTTTGCTTTCCATTTGCTTGGTAAATATTCCTCCATCCCTTTATTTTGAGCCTTTGTGTGTCTTTGCAAGTGAGGTGGGTCTCTTGAATATAGCACACCGATGGGTCTTGACTCTTTATCCAATTTGCCAGTCTGTGTCTTTTAATTGGGCCAGTTAGCCCATTTACATTTAAGGTTAATATTGTTATGTGTGAATTTGATACTATAATTATGATGCTAGCTGGTTATTTTGCCTGTTAGTTGATGTAGTTTCTTCATAGTGTCAATGGTCTTTACAATTTGGTATGTTTTTGCAGTGGCTGTTATCAGTTTTTCCTTTACATATTTAGTGCTTCCTTCAGGAGCTCTTGTAAGGCAGGCCTGGTGGTGACAAAATCTCTCAGCGTTTGCTTGTCTATAAAGGATTTTATTTATCCTTCACTTATGAAGCTTAGTTTGGCTGGATATGAAATTCTGGGTTGAAAATTCTTTTCTTTAAGAATGTTGAATATTGGCCCCCACTCCCTTCTGGCTTGTAGGGCTCCTGCAGAGAGATCCGTTGTTAGTGTGATGGGCTTTAAATTTCTAAAATAACATTCAGCTCTGCAGTATAAGAAGCCAAGTTAATGAAATTAGAAAATATTTTTAAGCAGCCTGTTTCTTCTCTTTCTCTTTTTCTTTTAACTGTTGCAAAGGTAAAAGAACACATGCTTAAGTTTTTAACTGCTTCTCCATGGCTTATTATTAAAAAGAGTTCTTACTTCTTTGTCACAGGTTAGGTTCTTCAGAATATTTTCCTTCAGATTGATACTATGGTGCAACAAAATGATTGGGCCTTTATCGCCTTATTTGCTTAATCCCAGGAAGGCTGTGATGTTGGACAAGGTAGCTGTCACTACCCCAGTTTTCCCCATCTAGAGGCAAATACTTCTAAAACTTTTTTTGGCTTATTCTTTTGGTATATATCTCTGTATCTCTAAATAACCTTTTATATTGCTACCTCCTGTTTTTTCAGTTTTAGGCATTATCTCTTGACTTACTATAGATGATGTAGATTTAGCCTTTTTCCACAAACATCCCATCCATTCCCCCATCTTCCCATTGATAGTTTAATTTTTCATATACGACCATTGAGCGTTTGTATAGTTCTAAATATTTATTAGTCATTTAGACCCAAACTATCTGCTGGTTGTCAAAATAGCCTCTCCATATATTCAGAGGTATCAAGTATTTTTATCAGTTTATCCATTATCAAGAAATTTCTCCCAGAGCATTCTTATGTGCTGCAGTTTTAGCCCATTGCTTGATATAGTTGCTGCTGGTGCAGTTTCTATCCTATGCTAGTTCCTCTGTTTCCTATATCCTATGTAATCCTTTGGCTTGTGTTTTCTCTTGGTTTATTCCATTTTCTAGTAGCTTTCTGAAAGGCAAATGTTCTGTGGTATTATATTTATGTAAGTGTCTTTATTTTACCCCAACTATTAGTTTAGCTGGCTTTCAAATTATAAAGGTGAAATTGTTCTTAAGAGCTCTGAAGGAATTCATAGCATCTGTTGTAAAATTAGAAGCCCTTCTTACTTCCATCACTCGTCAGATCACTTTTGTCTCCTCTGTGGAAGATTATACAATCTCATTTTGAAGCTTATCAAATGTTTCTCTTTGTTGTATCTAGAGTTCTGAAATGTCACAGCCATGTTACTTATTATGAGTCTATAGTCATTCATTTTGCCATGCATTTTATGGGTCCTTTCAGTCTGACAATTTGTGTCCATCAACTCTGGGAAAATTCCTCATATTTTTTCTTTAATTTTCTTGCCTTTGTTTTTGGTTCTGGAACTCTAATTAAACATTCTACCTCCTGGACCTATTTTTTTTCTGTCATTTTTTATGTTTTTTTTATTTTCTTCATACTTTCTGGAAAATTTACCTTTTTCAAACTTTTGAGACTTTGATTTCTGCTATCATACTTTTAACTTCCAAGGCCTTTTTTGATCTCTGTATAATTTTTTATTATATCCTGTTGTTTTCTTTCTATGAATTTAATTAAAATTATTGTTTTGTTTTGAAATTTATTGCTTCCTGCTTTCTCTACTTTTTCCAGGTTATTCTTTCTGTTAATATGTTTTCGTCTTTTTAATCTTGAGGCTTTCCTCAGCTATGTGGCAATCTTTGATTACATGTTCAAATTTATGTTAGGGGCATTAGAAAGCTATTTTAGAGCTCTGTGAATATGGCTGGGCATTTTGTGGGTGGAAACCCCTGGTGTCATTATCTTTAGGTTTGGAAACCTTTTTTCTAGGGCTAATAAGAGTCTAATAAGAAGAGTTCTCCAGTCTTCTGCCTCTAGGTTAGTGATTCTCAAGTGGGACAATTTGGCCCCCTAAGAGAAATTCAGCAGTGTCTAGAGATTTATTTGATTGCCGCAGATAGGTTGCTACTGAAAACTGATGCATAGAACCTGGGGGTCTTGTTACATCCTACAGTGCATAGGGCAGCTCCAACAAGGAAGAACAATCAAGTTTAAATTGTTATCCTGAGAAACCCTGCTTTAGGGTATAAGTCTGATTGCCAGTGCTATGAGAACTATGTGAAATAAGAGAGCTAGAGAGCCTCAACATTCAATATATAAACACTCTCTTAATCCTCTCCTCCCTCTCAAAACTTTTTTGTCTGATACCCTCACCTTCTGCTGTGTCTTGTGTCCCCAGGGTAGATTTCTTCTGTCTTACCCTGTATAGAAAATAAGCCTCATGGTCTTTGATGAAGTAGGTTAGGGGCTTCTGTTTAATTTAAGCTGTGTTAGCACTGCAAGTCTTTTAGAAATGGTTTTCTCATTGAATTCTAGCCCAAATTAAAAGACCAGTTATTAAGTGAACTTGTTGTATGTTTATATTATTTAGAGTATTGGCTGACGAGACTGGATGGCTTTGTATATTTTACTAAATGCATAAGTAGAAAAATAAGACATGAGTTGAAGATTATAAACCAAAAGGTAAATGAAACCTGGAATTGACAGCTGTTCCCATCCTTTCATTTCTGTTTTATTCTGTCTTTTCATTCCTGATCTTGCTCAAAGCACTTATCTTAAACATGCTTTGGGGTTGCTACCTTTTCCTAATGTCTTTTTACCCTTTATCTTATATTTTCCCATGTCTCTCCTCACCTCCCATAAAACATAACAAATTCTTAGTCCTATACTACTTTTTGGATTAATAGGGGAATTGAGAATAGTGTGAAATTTTGACCTGCCTTAGTCTGTTTTGTATTGCTATAAAAGAATACCTAAGACTGGGTAATTTATAAAGATACGAGGTTTTATAGCTCACAGTTCTGCAGACTGAGAAGTTCAAGAGCATAGACCTGGCTTCTGGCAAGATCTTTCATACTTCACAACATGGTGGACAAGGTCAAAGGAGAAAAAGAAACATTCAAAGAGAGGAAAATCTGAGGAGTGCATAGTGGCCTTATAACAACCCACTCTTGTGGGAAGGAACTAAGCCGTTCGCCAGAGAACTAATCCAGTCTCATGAGAGCCAGGACACACTAACTCCAGAATAGCACTAAGCCATTTATGAGGCATCTACCCCTAGAACCCAGACACCTCCCTCTAGGCCTCACCTTTCAACGTTGCCACACTGGGGTTCAAATTTCCACATTAGCTTTGGCGGTGATAAAGAAACCAAATCCAAATTATAGCATGACCAAAGAGTTGAGGTCAGACTTTTCAAGAATTAAGTTCTGATCTGTTGGCTTTTCACTTGCACATTTTCACTTTCTCCTTTGTTTCTTTTTTGTATTGTTTACAAAAATATACATTTTCTAATACAGATAACCCAGAAATGTCAGTCTTAAATGCACTCTTAATATGACCACTTGTATGGTTTGTATATGTCTCAGTCAACTTACTTTATAATGAGTAAATACCAAAACTGTTTTCCCTAAAAAGCTGGGTTTCAGCTAATACCTATTAGACTTTGGTGTTTTTTTAATTATGTCCAACATGTTATACTAACATTGCTGTAATATCTGGTGAGCATTATGTTTTTAAAATTTTATGTTACAACACATTTTATGTTTGTAACATGTTTAAAAGTTAAAATAGAATTTTAGCATCATAATTTACACTTAGAAATTTATATGTTCAAATTGTAACGTACAGGATTTGATTTAAATGTACAAGAAAAATTTTAAAGTTACAAACATAAGTAATATACATTCAGTATAAAAGTATTAAAAAATGAAAATTACCTATAACCTTTGCACCCAGAAATAATTCCAAGATGCTAATATGTGTAATATTAGTCTTTTTAAACTATATTTTTATACATTTAATAGCAGCATGGGATCATAGAGCTTTGTCATGTACTTTGAGAAGAAATAATCATAGATAACATCTTTTCATTACATTAAATACTTACAAAATAACAATATGTTTGTTTGCTTTATGTTGCAAGAGTCTCTTCTCAACCATTAGGAATTATGCTCTTGAATAGTGTAATGATTGGTGTTGACAAAGAAAAATAAGATATAAAAAATTTTCTTACTTTAGTGTATAAATGTTCTTGAAATGTCTTATTTCTTTAAAAACGACAAACATATGAATGAATTCATTCTTTGTTTTGTACATTCTATGGATTTTGATAAATATATAATGATCCATCATTACAGTATCATACAGAATAGTTTCATTGCCCTAAAAATCTCATGTTCCATACTTCTCTTTCCTTGACAACCCTTGACAACCACTGATCTTTTAGTGAAAAGATCACTAAAACGTCTATTTCTGTAGTTTTGCCTATTCCAGAATATCTTATAGTTGGAAACATACAGTAGGTAGTCTCTTCAGATTGCCTTCTTTCACTTAGCAGTATACATCTGAGTTTCCTTCATGTCTTTATTTCTTTGACATGCTGAGTAAGATTCCATTTTATGGATGTACCACAGTTTGTTTATCCATTCACATATTGAAGGACACTCTTACTTACTTCCAAGTTTTGGCAATTATAAATAAAACTGCTATAAACAGGAAGGTATAGGTCTTTGTGTGGACCTGTCTTCAACTCATTTGGGTGTAACCAGGGTGCATGATTGCTAGATTATGTAAAACAAATATGTTTAGTTTTATAAGAAGCTGCCAAACTGTTTTCCAAAGTGACTGTGCCATTTTGCTTTCCCGTGAGCCATGAATGAGAGTTCCTATTGCTCTACCTTCTCACTAGTATTTGATATTGTCATTGTTTTGGATTTAGCCATTGTAATAGGTGTGCAATGGTATCTCATTGTTTGATTATGTAATTCCCTATTAACGTACGATGTTGAGCATCTTTTCATATGCTTATTTGCCACCTGCATATCTTATTTGGTGAGATGTTTATTTGGATGCCAATTTTAAACTGGGTTGTTAATTTCCTTGTTGAGTTGTTTGTACATTTCGTGTAACAGAATAAGTGTTTTTCACATATTTTATCCCCGTGTGTATTTTGTGTTTTAATTTTCTTAATAGTGCCATTTGTAGAGCAGAAGTTTTTAATTTTAATGAAGTCTAAATCAATTTTTTATTTTCTTTCATGGATTGTACTTTCGGTGTTGTATCTAAAAACACATGGCCATAACCAAGGTCACCTAGATTTTCTTTTGCCTTACATTTTTGGAGTTTTGTTTGTTTGTTTGTTTGTTTTTTGAGATGGAGTCTCACTGTGTCGCCAGGCTTGAGTGCAGTGGTACAATCTTGGCTCACTACAACTTCCGCCTCCTGGGTTCAAGTGATTCTCCTGCCTCAGTCTCCCAAGTAGCTGGAACTACAGGCACGCACCACCATGCCCAGCTAATTTTTGAATTTTTAGTAGAGACGGGATTTCACCACCTTGGCCAGGATGGTCTCGGATCTCTTGACCTCATGGTCCATCAGCCTCTGCCTCCCAAAGCACTGGGATTACAGGCATGAGCCACTGCACCTGGCCTGTTTTTTTGTTTTTGTTTTTTTTTGAGATGGAGTCTCGCTCTGTTGCCCAGGCTGAAGTACAATGGTGCGATCTTGGCTCACTGCAACCTCCGCCTCCTGGGTTCAAGTGATTCTCCTGCCTCAGCTTCCCGATGTGTCTGGAATTTATTCCTTCCATTGGGTTCTTGGTCTCGCTGACTTCAAGAATGAAGCCGCGGACCCTCGCAGTGAATGTTACAGCTCTTAAAGATGGTGTTTCTGGAGTTTGGATGTTCAGATGTGTCCGGAGTTTCTTCCTTCCGGTGGATTTGTGGTCTCGCTGACTTCGGGAGTGAAGCAGCAGACCTTTGCAGTGACTGTTACAGCTCTTAAAGGTGGCGCATCTGGAGTTGTTTGTTCCTCCCAGTGGGTTTGTGTGTTGCTGACTTCAGGAATGAAGCCGCAGACCCTCATGATGAGTGTTACAGCTCATAAAGGTAGTGCGGAGCCAAAGAGTGAGCAGCGGCAAGATTTATTGTGAAGAGCAAAAGAACAAAGCTTCCACAGCATGGAAGGGGACCCCCAGCGGGTTGCCACAGCTGGCTCGGGTGGCCAGCTTTTATTCCCTTATTTGGCCCCACGCACATCCTGCTGATTGGTCCATTTTACAGAGCGCTGAGTGGTGCGTTTTTACACAGTGCTGATTGGTGCGTTTACAATCCTTTAGCTAGACACAGAGTGCTGATTGGTGCATTTTTATAGAGTGCTGATTGGTGCATTTACAATCCTTTAGCTAGACACAGAGCGCTGAGTGGTGCATTTTTACAGAGTGCTGATTGGTGCATTTACAATCCTTTAGACACAGAGCGCTGATTGGTGCATTTTTATAGAGTGCTGATTGGTGCATTTACAATCCTTTAATCCACAGAGCGCTGAGTGGTGTGTTTTTTTATGGAGTGCTGATTGGTGCATTTACAGTCCTCTAGCTAGGCAGAAAAGTTGTCCAAGTCCCCACTCGACCCAGGAAGTCCAGCTGGCTTCACCTGTCACCAAGTAGCTGGGATTACAGGCGCCTGCCACCATGCCCAGCTAATTTTTGTATTTTTCGTAGAGACGGGGTTTCACCATGTTGGTCAGGCTGGTTTCGAACTCCTGACCTCAAGTGATCCACCTGCCTTGGTGTCCCAAAGTGCTGGGATTACAGGCGTGAGCCACTGTGCCCAGCCATTTTTGGAGTTTTATAGTTTTGCATTTTATATTTAGGTCTGTGATCCATTTTTAGTTTTTTTGCGTGTGAAAGTTGTAAGGTCTGTGTCAATTCATGTTTTGGCATGTGTATGTCTAGTTTTTCCTTTACCATTTGTTGCAAAGATTGTTCTTTTCTCCATTGAATTGCCTTTGCTTATTTGTAAAAGACCAGCTGACTATGTTTATGTGGGCCTGTTTCTGGACTCTGTTTTGTTCCCTTGATTTGTCTGTTCTTTCACTATTACCACACTGTGTTGATTAGTATAGTTTTATAATGTCTTGAAGTTGGGTAGGTTTTGTCCTCCGACTTTGTTCTCCTTCAGTATCGTGTTGGTTCTCCTGGGTCTTTCTTTTTGTGTGTACTTTAAAATCAGTTTGTCATATCCACAAAATAACTGTCTAGAATTTTGATTGGGATTGCATTGAATTTTTAGATCAAGGTTCGAAGAACTGACATTTAACAATATGAATTTTTTCTACTCTTGAATGATCTCATTTATTTAGACTTTGATTTCTTGAATCAGAGTTTTATAGTGATCCTCATAGAGATCTTGTACATATTTTGTTAGATTTATATCTACATTTTTGGTGAGTGTTTTTTGTTGTTGCTAATGTATATGGTATTATTTTAATTTCTAATATCAGTTGTTCATTACTGATACATAGGAAAGAAGTTGACAATTTGTATATTAACCTTGTATCCTGCAACCTTTCTGCAGTAGTTTATTAGTTCCAGTGATTTTGTTGTTATTTTGGGATTTTCTACATGTATAATCATAGCATACTATTGGGACAAAGAATGATGAGAAAAGGTATATAAAGAATGATAAAAATATAATAAAACAGTGTATTTGAGCCTATTTGTTCATAGTTGATCATCAGTTATTGTCCCATTGATAGCCTTTTAACTTTGGGGAGTAAAAGGGATTGCAGAAAAGGATGAAGGTAGGGTACCAAAGTTGTAAGCCATATAATACTGTCTTTTTTAAGCCCCCACCCCCCCAATTTTTAGCTCTCCTTTTCCCACCCAAAAAGCACAGCTGTCTAAAAATCCTATTTCATTGTAAATGTCAACTGACATTTCCATTTATCCTTGCAAGATTACCTAAGCATGCTAATGGGGGGATGGACAACATATTCATTAGCAAAACAGAATTGGAGAATATCATTTCGTTGACTCTAGAATTTGGTCTCCTGTGCTTTCTGCATAAGCTGAAGGGTCTCATTAGAAACAATGTATTATTCCTAAAAGTTTTTAGGGAAAATTTAAAGATTTTTCTAGGATAATTTCTAGGGTAATTTCTAGCAATTCTTAAATAATTTATCTCTAAAGCAATGTTATTTTCAGTTTTTTTCCTTCCAAAAATAGTTTAATATTTACTAATTAATTTACTGGAGTTGTAGCATATTGTAGGGGCCAAGAACAAACTTCCCTTTCAGCCTCTGAAGGTTCTTTGAAAATCAGCTGAAAAAAGGCAGATTAATAGGAGAAAGGGCATATGATTTTAATTGATCTTGGTTTTACGTGACATGGGAGTCTTCAGAATAAAGACCTAAAGATACAGGCGAAAACTGTCCATTGGTATGCCTAGGTTTAGCAAAGTCTGGACAGCTGTGTACTGAGTGGGGAAACCCAGCAAGGCCTGCCTGTCTGTATAGATTCTTCTTGGCCTCTCTGTGCAGCATTCTTTCCTTCCGGGTATGGAACAGCACCCTTTCTGGAATGGGGGTCGTATGACCTACAATCAAACAGGATAGGTCAGATATTTCTTTATGGTTGGTTTTTACACAGAAAGATGAGGGCAGGGAACATTAGAGTAATATATTTAGGTTCTGTGGCTGGCTTTGGGGAAAGGGGGTTCTGGTTTCTGTGAACTACCTTGGGGATGAGGGATGGTAGTTTCGGTGGCTAGCCTCAGGAGAATGAGAGGCCAGAGACAGGAAGTTAGGAGATGGTCAGAGAGAGCTGCTTTGGAGGACTTTATTTTGGAGTATCATTTCCTGAGCCCTAGCAATATCGTACATTTAAGTAAACTCAAGTCTGTAAACATGGCAAAGGAAAAATTTATTTGAATAGTGTATAGTATTCTATTCATTATTCTTCTCAAATGAACATATACCCTGAAGTAATTGGTATTGCAAGAAAGTACAGTTCTGTAATTTATGGGAAGTTTGGGGCTTTTCAAGGAAAATTTGTCTACATGTGCCTTCTCACCGACTGATTTTAGTGCCCTAGTCTTAAATCTTATGTCCCATATAATGCAACCATCCTTCACAAAAATGATATTTTTGTCAGGGGCAGTACCTCACACCTGTAATCCCAGCTATTTAGGAGGCTGAATCAGGAGGATTGCTTGAGGCCAGGAGTTCGAGACTTCAGTGAGCTATTATCGTGCCACTGCCCTAGTTGACAGAGGGAAGCCCCATCTCTTAAAACCAAAAACAAAAAAAAGTTTTTGTTGATTCAAGTGTCTGTTGCCCTTATACTATTTATCCATCCAAGTAAACACATTAGCTTGGATTCACAAGCTTAAATCCTCCTCCTCTTCAGCATGTTTTTAGTCAGAGAAGGTAGCCTACTTCCATGTGCTCAGAGAACATAGACTACTGTTGATCACTATAATATTTAAGATGTAAGGTAGTTATATCAGTGCCAGTAAGATCATATAATGCATTTCCAAAGCTTCTAAAGGATTTCTAAATAGGTTGCAAATTTGTGTTAGTTCTTTTGTTAGCCTATATAATTCAGAAGTAAATGCATTTTATTTTAAGACATATACTTTAAAGAAGTCCTCCAACTAGTATTTCTTTTTTATTCATTCATCAACACTACTGCAGAATTGATACTTTGTATCATTTACAAGGTGTATTCCATGGTTAATAATCAAAACAAATGTAGTAATGTCTGTTTCATTTTATGAGACAGAGTCTTGCTCTGTCTTGCCCCGTGGAGTGCAGTGGTGCGATCTCCGCTTACTGCAGCCTCCGCCTCCCGGGTTCAAGCGATTCTCCTGTCTCAGCTTCCCGAGTATCTGGGATTACAGGTGCGCACCACGACACCTGGCTAATTTTGTATTTTTAGTAGAGACGGGGTTTCACCATGTTGTCTAGTCTGGTCTCAAACTCCTGAACTCAGGTGATCCACCCACCTCAGCCTCCCAAAGTGCTGGGATTACAGGTGTGAGCCACCATGCCCGGCCAACTGTAGTAATTTCTAAATGTCTTTCCTTACTGAAGATATCATAGTATTAACTCTGTGATTATTCTTCTGGGGGTTGTTTATTTCATAACTATTGACCTCCCATGTTCTTGAAAACAACTTTATTGGCTTATTCATGAATATCAAGGCTCTAATAGGTACTTTATAAAGTAAGTAAACTTATTAAAAGATATATACATACGGGGTGCGGTGGCTAACGCCTGGAATCCCAGCACTTTGGGAGGCTGAGGTGGGCGGATCACAAGGTCAGGAGTTCGAGACCAGCCTGGCCAATATGGTGAAACCCCGTCTCTACTAAAAATACAAAAATTAGCCAAGCGTGGTGGCGCATGCCTGTAATTCCAGCTCCTCAGGAGGCTGAGGCAGGAGAATCGCTTGAACCCTGCAGGCGGAGGTTGCAGTGAGCTGAGATGGGGCCACTGCACTCCAGCCAGGCGAGAAAGTCCAGCTCAAAAAAAAAAAAAAGATATATATGTATATATGTTTATATTCATATATGTGTATATATATGTATGTGTGGTTGTGTGTGTCTGTGTATATATGATTCCAGACATACTGCCATGTACTAGTGAAGACTACTGAAATTCAGAGGTTAGAGAGAACATGGCTTTTCTGGAGAATTGCAAGCCTTTTCAATTATTTAATCAATTTAAGTACCAAGACATTATAAAATATTTTTCTTCATTTTAATATCAATGAGAAGATATCATGGCATCATATTACTTAACTAAAGATTATCAAACCTTGGAATCATTTAATCTGAATGTGTGCTTAAGTAAATTGTGTCCTTTTAATATTCACTGGCAACAAATGAGGAGAAAAAAAGATTTTACAAAACTGTCAATAATTACCACGGTTTATTCACCTGTGGTCCAAAAGTTGATTTGTGTGGAATTATTCTTCAGCTCTGGAGAACTCAAGGAAACATCTCACCAGAGGCTGTGCCCCAACTTGATATAGATAGCATTTTTGAGCTGATCTCTTTAGGAAGAACGAATAGAGTTTACTTATTTTCTAACTTTGAATTTATATCAGTATTGGCCCTTATTTCTCCCCACCCTCAACCATTCTTTTAACTCTATTTTAATCTTTACCTCTGTACAAACAATCCAACTGGGGGAAAAAAAAAGAATGAAAACTAATTCTGATGGACTGAAAAAACAGCTTAAATGTATTTTTCTTGCCTCAGTTTCATCTCAAAGGACAGTAACAAAACATGGAAACCACCTTCAAATTTCTTCTAAAATACCTTTCATTTTACGTTATTTGACTGTTTAGCTAGCAATTCAAGAACATTTTATCTAACTGAAGAGAGGCAAAGTTCTGACCTTTTGTCCATACTTACCTGTCTTTGAGAAATGTCAGCTGTGTGAAGTTAGGTCCTAGGTAAACAGTAATAGAATTTGTATTTTAACATTTTTCTAATAAAGGGAGTGGGGAGTGGTATTGTTTTTGGTGTTTTCTTCTGCCACCATCTGGAAAGAGAACAGTATTAAACATCTTTTTAATTTACTAAGAGTTCTTTTCACAAGGTAATGCCCCCATCTGCTGGAGCTGTAAGGTTTTGCCTCAAAGTAAAGCTGTTAAAGAAAATAATACATGATCATTTGTGTATTTTTGAATTGTATTTTCCAGTCTCATCCACCAATTTTACCAAGGTTTTTGTAGGAGTTGTTAGCCAATTTCATCTTCTCTTGATGTGTTAGTTCTTCTTCCAAACTAAGAAAAACTTTATATAAATTAGTTGTTCTTGGAAAGTGGTGCATGGTTTTTGTTTCTTGTTGTTGTTGTTGTTCCTGTTGTTGTTTTTGAGGTGAGTCTCGCCCTGTTGCCCCGGTGGGAGTGCAGTGTTGGCGATCTTGGCTCACTGCAATCTCCGCCTCCTGGGTTCAAGCAGTTCTCCTGCCTCAAGTCTCCTGAGTAGCTGGGATTACAGGCACGTGCCACCACACCTGGCTAATTTTTGTATTTTTAGTAGAGATGGAGTTTCACCATGTTGGCCAGGCTTGTCTCAAACTCCTGACCTCAAGTGATCTGCTGTGGGCACACCTCAGTCTCCCAAAGTGCTGAGATTACAGGCGTGAGCCACTGCGCCTAGCCGAAAAGTGGTATGTTTTTATATTTTTAACAAATGGGTATGAGAAAACAAAAAATGCTTCGAACAGTCTGAGCTCTGAGGTATGCAGGCCCAGAGAGATGTGAGTAGAATGGGACTTCAGTTATGCCCCCATACTCCACCCCTAACTCCCTACCCCCTGCCACTCTGTAGCCAATGGATAGTTTGTTATTTTAATGTAGATTCTTGGTGAACAACTCAGAATGTGCCTTTTTATTTTTCTTTTTCTCTTTAAAAATCTACTCGTAACTGCTGCTAATGAGCATATTCAGGGCAACTTGAATCTATGCTCCTTGGTTGTAACCCTCAAGCTTGGCCCAAATGAACTCTCTGTGCATGTTATTAAGTTTGCCTCAACTTCTTTCCTTTTAGGTCAACACATATAAAACTTACTTACATTATTTACAGAAATATTTGTGAATAGAATAAAAAGTTCTGTTTATAAATGTTTTAAGTGTATAGATATGAGAATTTTTATAGGTAATACCTAATTTTTGGCTATAAAATCAGTGTTGGAAACATTTTCAAAATCCCCTATAACACAAATTTCTTTTAAAAAGCAGTTTCTTTCCTACTTTTATTTTAAAATTCCAGATGAAGTAAATCTTTCTTCTTGTTTTTTTTTTTTTTTTGCATTTTGTTTTTTATTTACTAAGCAGCATGCTGTTGACAGGCAGCCATTTTTCATTCCAGGAAAGAGCTGCAGTTGGAACAGCTGAGATTATTTCACTTACATTTTAAAAATAATAACATCTTTAAATTCAGCAAGTGAGGCTGGGCGTGTTGATTCAGGCCTGTAATCCCAAGTGAGGCCAAGGTGGGTGGATCACCTGAGGTCAGGAGTTCGAGACTAGCCTGGCCAACATGGTGAAACCCCCATCTCTACTAAAAATGCAAAAATTAGCCAGGCATGGTGGCACATGCCTGTAATCCCAGCTACTATCTCCTGAGGCAGGAGAATAGCTTGAACCCAGGAGGCGGAGGTTGCAGTGAGCCAAGATTGCAACATGGCACTCCCACCCGGGCAACAGAGCGAGATTCTGTCTCAAAAAAAAAAAAAATTCAGCAAGTCAGCTGGATTCAGTAATGTCTCCAAACTGGATTCATATACCTACATTGTGTATTAATGAGCCGAAAGTAAATGAATATGTGATGGTGCCACTTGGAACCCCTTCTTCTTATTGATCTTGAACTCTTCCCTTTCCTTAGGGCTTCTGGGTTGAGTAACATGACTTGACCTGCTGATACAGAGACCAGGTAAAATTTGTCAATTTATATATTAAATATTAGTTAAGTTTAATTTAGCTCTTATTTTTTGGATGGATATTTATAGGTAAACATATTACAATACTTTCTTTTTTTTTTTTTTTTTTTGAGACGGAGTCTCGCTCTGTCGCCCAGGCTGGAGTACAGTGACGCTATCTTGGCTCACTGCAAGCTCCACCTCCCGGGTTCACACCATTCTCCTGCCTCAGCCTCCCAAGTAGCTGGGACTACAGGCACCCGCCACCACACCCAGCTAATTTTTTGTATTTTTAGTAGAGATGGGGTTTCATCATGTTAGCCAGGATGGTTTCGATCTCCTCACCTCATGATCTGCCCGCCTCGGCCTCCCAAAGTGCTGGGATTACAGGTGGGAGCCACTGCGCCCAGCCTACAATACTTTCTTATTCCAGAGGGTTATTTTGCACCAGCCACCTTACTGACCATTTATATGAAAGATAGAAAAAATTGTTTATCTGTTGCCTCTTTGACCTATGCTTGGACAACTTTGAAACTAAATAAATAGGACATGTTCACACCTGTTTTCTCCTCAAATGCTTTTTTTTTGGTACACAGTGTTACAGCTCCTGGCATCGTAATTACTAGTAAGACGCTCATAATACTAGAGTACTTTTGATTATCCAGCTGAGGTACATGGTTCTTTTTCTTAAACAATTTGATCCACTAATTCTTATTTTTGTTTTTTTACCTTATGGTAGCTGTAGAAAAAATTTTGTTTTTTACCTTATGGTGGCTACCTCATGGTAGCTGTAAAAAAAAAATTTAAAATATGTTACTTTGTGTGTGTGTGTGTATATATATGTATATAATATATATTATAATATACATTATATATATTATAATTGTATATTATATATTATATTATATATAATATAATATATAATATATATTTATATTATATATTATATTATATATAATATATTCTATTATATAATATATAATATATAATATAATATTTAATAAATATTATATTATATATTATACATACATATACATATACATACATATACATATATACACATATACATATATACACACATATACATATATACACATATAAATATACATACATACATACACATATACATATGTATCTATATATGGAAAGTTCTTGTTAAGTGACAAATATTATGAAATAGAGCCCATTTTGGTTGAAAAAGTATGTGTGTATGTAGACATGCCACATTTTTAACCTAATAAAAATTAAAGGAATTGCTGGACTTCAGATATTTATTAAACCCAAGAGATTTTTTTTTTAAAGATCTCAATCTTAGGTTAAAAAAAGTTTCAAGCTGGTCAAGGTGTCGACCCAGCTACTTAGGAGGCTGAGACAGAAGGATCTCTTGAGCCCAGGAATTCAAATCCAGCTTGTGCAATATAGTGAGACCCTGGGTCTAAAAAAAAATTGTTTTAAGTTCTTTTTTACACTCCATGTTTTAAGTTTAGACATTATCTTTCTACTCTGAAAAATGAAATTAGCAACCTTATGCATTCATGCCACTTTTTTTTCATTTTTTTTGTTGAATATTTTCACTCTGTAATGACTTATGTTTCCACCTGCTACTATAAGTATTTACCTTTTTTTGGTTTTAGTTTTTTATTTTAGTGGATTCAAAGGTTACTAGTGTGTGTGTGTGTGTGTGTGTGTGTGTGTGTGTATAAAATTGTGTTTTTAATTATGCTTTAGTTGGCTGGATTTTGTCGTTGAGTTCCCCATGTCCCCCTGCAACACACATACTCCACACAAGGCTTTATTGTCTCTGTGTACTAAATAAGTTCATTCTTATTTGATAAGGCTATACCTGTTACCTTTATATGTGAGTGACATCTTTGCTAGGTATGAGTCTTGGTCTCTCTCTCAGAACTTTGTAGATATTATGACACCATATTTTAGCATTTTTTTTTCTCCCTTGTAGGTGTTTTTCAGCCTAAGTCCCAATGAATTCTTTTTTTGGGGCTTGAAATTTGATAATTGAATTACAATTTTTATCAGTTTTCTTCTTTTCATATTTGATACATTGATGAGAGTTTAGGAGATTTTATTGATGCCAGTATAGCTTTTAAGAGTGAGGTTAAAGTTAGGAACTATGGAGAACTGTAGAATTTTCTAGGCTTGTTTATTATTAACTTGTCTCTTTGTTTAGTTACTGCTAAAGTATTTCTGTTTAACAATTTTTTGTTTTGCTTTATTAGAGGAAAAAGATTCTCTAATTCCATTTTTTACCATTTTATCTGCACAATTCCTAATTAAAATTCCAAAGTTTCTATACGAAACATGTATTCCTTTTTAGCGATGGGAAGAAAGTTTATGATCTTAAAGATGTCTACAGAAAAAAATACAAATTGTACACATAGACATTCAAAGAGAAGTGAATTGTCGGTATTGAACATCTGTTAATAATAACTGTGTTCTTTCAGAATGTATTCCTCTGCTATGTTTTGTCTCCTAAAGAAAAGCCCAGTGATGATTTTGATGACTTTTCTGATGTTTGCAGGGTTTTTTTTCATGCCAGTTGAGACTAACCAACCTCTGATTGGGAGTCAATAGACCTAACAGCTACTGCTGCTGTTAAGTAAGCTATGTTATCTTGGGCAGGTCATTTAAAATCTTGTGTTTGTTTTCACTTCTATAGGTAGTACTATGTGTTTTTTGAGGTCCCTTTCTTTACTAACCCAGTGAGTATATCCCTTGTTTTATGCGGATACTGCCTTATCTGTGGGAGATACATATGTACACACACATATACACATATATATTATTCCAACAAGAATGTAAGTTTTTTTAAGATAGAGACCAAATTTTATATTTCTCATCTTTCCCATAGTGCTTGTCACAGAGCCTTGTAATAAGTAAACTCTAAAAAGTTAGGTTAAATTGATTGAGAAGGTCTAGCATTGACTTGTAGCTACTTGGTTGTCTTATTAACTACAGTTTATATAGATTAAACATTTTATTTAATCCTTTTTCAAAATATGTTCATTTTCTAGATCATTTGTAATGTCATTCCAGTAAAAATTTGCCTTTCAGTTTAGTGAAAATACATCTTTAAGCAATGCTGGAAACTAAAACCATGAACTCATTTATATATATATCTATTACCCATACAGAAACACATGTATGGAAATTGAGCAGATATGCCAATCTGTGGTGCTTGGTCATGTTTCATTAATCATGAATTGTTATCACAGCTTAACTCAGCATCATCAGAAAATTTATATCCTGTTTACATTGCTGACAGTAGCAAGTTGAGTGTGTACAGTCTGTTGCATGAAAGGACTTGTGAGTGACTTATGACAACAGTATTATTTAGGTGAAGCAATAATGTGTTGAAAACATATTTTGTATTAATCACCTAATATATTCAACATATATTAATATACTTTGAAACATATATTTGAAACGTACTCATTCAACAATAATTTATTGAGCAGCTTATTTTCAGATGGAGTTGGTGTGGTATTCCAAATCACGTCTCATGTGTGTGCCCTTGTAAGATTTGATAATTCTGAATTCTTTTAAGAAGCTATTCTAAGTTAGTTGTAATATGCTCATAGTATAGATAGAAGTTGTATACCATTGCTAGTCAGCAAGCAGAGAGGTATTTGGTAAATTGACCAAACTTCAAATTTGGCGTGAAGGACTGTCACCAGGAGTTCATCCAGGTTGCTTCTCCAACAGAGTTTAGGATTATGTTAGTCTAAAAAACAGTGATGAGAACTAACCTAAGATGAGGAGCTTAAGTTAGTTGTGCAAACTAAATGGAGGGCTTTTATGTTCTACTTCTAAGACAGGAAAACATTTGACATCTGAATGGCTATTGAGCTATATGTAAGAATAAGTTATTAGTGTCAGCTATTTTCTAATTCTGTCTTTAGATGTTAAGAGAGTTTACTAAGGCTGGGCGCGGTGGCTCACACCTATAATCCCAGCACTTTGGGAGGCCGAGGCGGGTGGATCACGAGATCAGGAGATCGAGACTATCCTGGCTAACATGGTGAAACCCCGTCTCTACTAAAAATACAAAAAATTAGCCGGACGTGGTGGCAGGCGCCTGTAGTCCCAGCTACTCAGGAGGCTGAGGCAGGAGAATGGCGTGAACCCCGGGAGGCAGAGCTTGCAGTGAGCCAAGGTAGTGCCACTGCACTCCAGCCTGGGCAACAGAGCGAGACTCCATCTCAAAAAAAAAAAAAAAACCATAGAGTTTACTGAATAGTTATCATTATTGTTGGGCAAACAGAGTTAGTCTAAAATACATTATGCAGAATCAGTGAGGTAGACATAGAGGCTCTGAGTGAGGGTTTGGATCTGAGGAAGGCATCATGAGAAAGAAGAGTTATAAGTACTCATGAAACCTCAAGAGCAGTAAAGGATGTACTTCATACTTTTTAGAATTTATCAACAAGCAACCCTTGGAAAGCATAGGAATGGAGAATTACAATTAATAAGCCACTTCAGTTGAAAAATGGGAGTATGAATATACATGTGATTGAGTCGAGATTATTTAGTCATCCTGCTTTAGTTAGCATGTAACTATAAAATTTCAAATACAGATACAGTAAGTAGTGGTCAGTGAATATATTTCAGAATTCATCCCTTCCTTTGTAAAGGTATAGATTGTAGGGGACTTACTGTCATGGGGAAATGCACATAGGCCATTTAGAGAGCAGACAGCTTTAGATGACACATTTTTACAATTCCTGTAATTTTTGTCCTTTGTCGATACAGAAGTAAATTTAAAATGGTCAGTAGCTCTCTAATGTATAATATAGTAGTGCTCTGGAACTGCAGTAGTGAGAATTTCCTCCATATGCAGTTGACTCTTGAACAATGTCAGGGTTAGGGGTCGAAACACCCCCTCCCTACCCAAAGCAGTTGAAAATCTGCATATAACTTTTGCCTCCCCAGAAACTTAACTGCTAATAGCCTACTTGACTGGAAGCCTTGCTGGTAACACAGTCGATTAATATATATTTTATATATGTATTATATATCGTATTATTATAATAAAGTAAGGTAAAGAAGAGATATTTAGAAAATATATCTACTATATATAGAAAATATATTTACTATTCATTAAGTTGAAGTGGCTCATTGTAAAGGTCTGCATCCTACTCATCTTCATGTTGAGTAGGCTGAGGAGGAAGAGGAGGGGTTGATCTTGTTGCCTAGGGGTAGAAGAGGTGGAGGAGGTAGAAGGGGAGACAAGACAGGTTAGGCACACTGGGTGTAACTAAACAGGTAATTTCTGTCTATCTCTTTTGGTTTCTAATTTCTTTTAAAATGTTTCTATATAGTATCAACCCTTCCTCAACCATTTGCTTTGATTCCAGTACCTGTATCATAGACGGGTCCATGTCGTAAAAGAAGTCAAGAGCAGTCTTCTATATTCAGAACCGTTCTGCCAGATTGTCTAATGTCAGTTTGTTTTCTGGCACTGTTTCTTCTGCATCTTTCTCACTGTCTGGCAGTGGTTCAGAAGTATCTGTCTCCACCTTGTCTTCTGTTAATTCCTCTGGTGTGGTATCTGTTAGCTCTTGAATTTCTCTAAGACCCGTATTTTGAAACCCATCACTCCCCACCCTTTTTGCCATGTCTACAATCTCTTTCATGATTTTCTTGATTGGCTTTGTAGTAAATCCTGTGAAGTCATGCACAACATCTGGACATAGATTTCTTCAGCAGAAATTTGTTTCAGGCTTGTTGGCTTTCATGGCTTTTTCTGTGACAACAGGGCATCTTCAATGGGATAATCCTCCCAGACTTTCATCATGTTCTGTCTGTGGAGGTTTTTCCATAGTGTTCACATTCCTTTTGGTGTAGAGTTCTTTGTGTAATGAACCTTAAAGGTCCTTATGACCCCCTGATCTACAGGCTGAATTAGAGAGTTTGTGTTTGGGGACCAGTGGACTACTTAGACAAAAGCCTTCAGTGTTGAACTCATGGGATTCTGGGTAGCCAGGGGCATTGTCCAATATCAGAAGAACTTTAAAAGGCAGTCCCTTACTGTCTGGGTACTTCCTGACTTCAGTGACAAAGCATCAGTGGAACTAATTCATTAACCCCATTGGCTCATTGAGTGAATCGGTTCCAGTGTTTTGACTATTACAAAGTAAATTTATTATGAACATATGTGTTACAGGTTTTTGTGTGAACATAAGTTTTTCTGTCAGGTAAGTACCCAAGAGTGCAATTGCTATGTGGCTTGGTAAGTGTATTTGTAGTTTTCTAAGAAACTGCTGTCAAGAAACTTTTCAGAGTAGCCGTGCCATTATACATTCCCACCAGTGGTTAAATGAAAGATTCATTTTCTTTACATCCACACCATCTTTGAGTTATTTTAGCTGCCTTAATCGGTGTGTGGTGGTATCTTACTATGGTTTTAATTTGCATTTTCCTAGCAGATAATGATATTAAACATCTTTGCATATGCTTATTTGCATATCTTCGGTGAAATGTCTACTTATGTATTTTGCCTATTTCCTAATTGGATTGCTTCTTTTTTTTATTATTGAGTTTTGAGGGTTCTTTAGATACAGATCTTTTGTCAGATATGCGGTTTGCAGGTATTTTCTCCCAGTCTGAAGCTTGTCTCATCTGTACTATTAGAATTCTCTTTGAAATATTCTTTATTATATAGTAGATATTTGACCATTACATGAAGGGGCAAGATATCAAAATAACCTTTGGACTAAAACTTTATTTACAGTCAAAATTTATGTAGGTTATAAGGTAGATACCATAGTGGCATGTTTGTTGTTTCTTTTATGAATGCTGGCCCCAAATGAAGAAAAAATGAATTATCTTAATAGCTTACCTGATTTATATATGATGCAAAGGGGCAGATTAGATACCTACCTTGGAACTGTGGACATTTATTTAGCTTTTTGGAGTAATTCTTTCTTAATTCATGAAGTGGGTAAAAAAATATCTTTTAATTCTAACAATACTGTAAGATAGCTAATGTAGTTCTGCAAAATAAAACATACTGCAAAAGCCCTTTCTCCTTTTTACATTTTAATTAGCCTTATAATCTAGGAGACAATTATTACATAGTTCTTTGTGATTTTAGATTTTGGCTGATAGTCAAGAGCATCGTAAACCAGAGTTGAGGATATTTTATTAGCTAAAAAGGTTTTTCCCTCTCATAACACTGATTAGGAAAAATAAAAACTTAAATAGAATAAGATAAAACTTTAGACATAAAAGACTTTTAGAAGGTATCCTAAGACAGGTGAGAAGACCACTTTTCTTCTAAGAAAGAAGATGCTTAAGGGTCAAGACAATAATTGAGTACTCTGTTATTTAATTTTCAATTAGGAAGCCTGGAGCCAGAGGACTTTTGGTGGCTGAGGCCTTAGCTACCTGGCTTACACATTAAGGAGGACACAGATTTGCTTGCTGTCTGTCTGTCAAGGCCTGGCTCAGCTAAGGACCTGTTAACGTTTCTAGAGAAGAAAACAGCATTACCATGGTTTGCTTTTTAATTGTCACTATATGAAATTAATAAATGTGAATGTAAAATATATTGGCTGATCTTCAGGTTATTGAAATGTGTTTGTACTTCTTTTTTTAAAAAGTTTGCTAAATAAGTAACAGTTGCATAAGAGTATAACTTATTTGGGTTCAAATCCTGGCTCTGCCACTTAGTTGCTTTTTGATGTATATTTTATATGTATTTTTTTCTAATTGATGAATAAAAATTTTATCCATTTATGGTATACAGCATGATGTTTTAATACATGTATACATTGTGGAATGACAAAATTAAGCCTATTAACATATCCGTTACCTTACATACAATTTTTCTGTAGTAAGAAAATTTAAAATCTGCTTTCATTCTATGAGTTCCCCTGTTAGAGGTTCCACCTATTGTAGTCCCTCCCTTATCCTCAGTTTCACTTTCCATTGTTTCAGTTACTTTTGGTCAGCTGAAGTTCCAAAATATTAAATGGAAAACTCCAGAAATAAATAATTCATGAGTTTTAAATTGCATGCCACTCTGAGTAGTGTGATGAAATCTTGCAGTGTCCTGCTCTATCTTGCCTGGGACATACATAATTTCTTTGTCCAGCGTATCCATGCTGTGTATTGTATGTGTCCCATAATCACTCAGTAGCCATCTAGGTTATCAGATTAAAAGAACATAGTATATAGAGAGAGTTGGGTACTATCCATGATTTCAGGCATCCGAGGGGCGCCTTGGAATTCATCTCCCATGGGTAAGGAGAGACTACTGTATAAATTAGATTATGTAGTTGTCTTTCTGTGCCTGGCTTATTTCAGCTAACATAATATCTCCCAGATGCATCTATGTTGCTGCAAATGACAGGATTTCTTTTTTGTTTAAGGCTGAGTTAGTGTTCCGTTGTGTATATATACCACATCTTCTTTATCTTTTCATCCATTGATGGACACTTAGGTTGATTCCGTATTTTGGCTGTGAATAATTCTGGCATGTATATGGGAGTGAGGATATATCTTTGACATATTGATTTCATTTCCTTTGTATATATTGATGGATATTCAGGAGTGGGATTACCGGATTATGTAATTTGACTTTTAATTTTTTCAAGAACCTCCATACTGTTTTCCATAATGATTATACTAATTTACATTTTTACCAACAGTGTACAAGGGTTTCCTTTTTTTCATAATCCTCAACAACACTCATCATCTTTTGCCTTTTTTGACAATAGCCTTCCTAGCAGGTGTGAAATGTTATCTCATTGTGGTTTTGTTTGTACTTCCCTGAAAATCCCTGAAAATGAGTAACACTGAGAATTTTCTCAAATAACCTGTATGACGTTTTTATGTCCTGTGAGAAATCTTTTTGACCATTTTTTAAATTGGGTTGTTTCCCTGCTATTGAGTTTTTTTTGTTTTTTTGTTTTTTTTTTAGTTCCTTATACAGTCATCCCTCTGTATCCACAGGAAACTGGTTCCAGGACTCCCCTGAGATACCAAAATCTGTAGATGCTCAAGTCCCTTCTATAAATTGGCATGGTATTTGCATATAACCTACACATATCCCGTATTCTTTAAATCATCTGTAGATTACTTATAATTTCTAATACAGTGTAAGTGCTTTGTAAATAGCTATTATAATGTATTGTTTTTTAAATTTGTATTAATTTTTATTGTTGTATTTTTTTTCCCCTTTTAATTTTCCCTCTCTTAAGTCTTAAGACTCTCTTAACCCTTAGAGTCTTAAGGGTTTTCTCTATATAAAATTATGTTATCTGCAAACAGACCATTTAACTCTCTTTTTTGATTTGGTTGCCTTTTATTTATTTTTTCTTACCTCATCCTGCTGATGAGGACCGACTACATATTTTGGATTTTAATCTGTTATCAGATGTAAGATTTGCAAATATTTTCACTTATTCTGAAGGTTGTCTCTTCACTCTGTTGATTGATTGCTTTGTAGAAGCTTTTTAGTTTTATGTCTGTTTTCATTATTCTTGCTTGTGCTTTTGGAGTCATATCCAAAAAAAATCTTTGCCGAGTCCAGTGTCAAAAAGTGTTTCCCCTGTGTTTTCTTCCCCTATGTTTCAGGTCTTATGTTTGTCTTTAATCCATTTTTAGTTGATCTTTGTATATGGTGTGGAATAAGGGTTCAATTTCATTCTTCTGCCTGTGGATATCCAGTTTTCCTAACACCATTTCTTGAAGAGACTGTCCTTTCTCCGTTGTGTGTTCTTGGCACTTTTGTTGAACGTAAGTCGACTGTAAAAGTATGGATTTATTTCTCGGCTCTCTATTCTGGTGGTCTGTATGTTTGTTTTTATGCCAGAACCATGTTGTTTTGAATTATGTTAGTTTTGCACTAGGTGTTGAAATCAGGTAGTCTGATACCTCCAGCATTGTTTTTTAGCTCATGATTGTCTTAGCTATTAAATGTCTCTGTGGGTCCATATGAATTTTAGGATTTTTTTCTATTTCTATGAAAAATGTTATTAGAATTTTGATATGGATTACTTTGAACCTTCACTTCGAGTAGTAGGGACATTTTAATAACATTGATTCTTTCAGTCCGTGAACATGGAGTATCTTTCCATTTATTTGTGTCTTCACTTTCTTTCATCAATATTGTATAGTTTTCAGTGACAGACCTTTCACCTCTTTTGTTACATTTCTTTCTAATTTGTTTTTGATGCTATTGTAATTAGGACTGGTTTTTAATTTTATCAAATAGTTATTAGTGTGGAGAAATCTTATTGATTTTTGTATGTTGATTTTGTATCTTGCCACTTTACTGTATGTATTAGTACTAACAGTTTTTTGGTAGAGTCTTAAGGGTTTTCTCTATATAAAATTATGTTATCTGCAAACAGACCATTTAACTCTCTTTTTTGATTTGGTTGCCTTTTATTTATTTTTTCTTACCTAATTCCTCTGGCTAGGACTTGCAGTACTATATTGAATATAAATGGCCAAAGTGGGCATTCTTGTCCTGTTCTTGATATTAGATAGAAAGCTTCCAACTTTTTACCTTTGGGTGCGATGTTAGCTGTGAGTTTGTTATATATGGCCTTTATTGTGTTGAAGTATATTCCTTTTATACCTAATATATTTATTGAGAGTTTTTAATCCTGAAGGAATATTGAATTCTGTTAGAAGCTTTTTCTGTATCTGTTGAGTCAGTCATGTGATTTTTGTCCTTCATTCTGTTAATGCATTATATAACATTTATAGTTTTACATATGTTGAACCGTCTTCGCATTCCAAAGATAAATCCCACTTGATCATGGTAATTGATCTAATGTGCTGTTGAATTAGATTTGCCAGTATTTGTTGAGGATTTTTGCAACTATATTCATCAAGGATATTGGCCTGCTACCGAAACTATTCACCAAGAGGCCCAGGAAAAGTCATACACACTGGTACCTCAGAAAATAAGTCCACTGTCCTCAGTCTCAACTGCGGACCCTGATAAGACACTTTAACTTGTCTATGGTCTGAGATCAGTTCAAGGACCCACAAGAAGACAAAACTGTCTGAATCCCTGGGTCATGCTTTCTGAACTTGGTCCTGCATTAGATACTGAAACAGCCCTGAAGCTCAGCTCCTGCCACTCTTGGTTGCAGCCTGAGAGCAACCCTGCCTGCACAAGGAACTGCTAGGAGACTCACCTGTCTGTGCCATCAGTACAGACTTGCCAATCTCTGTCCCATAGCATATGCTGAAAAAGCTCTGAATCGGGGATCCAGCTCCACTCAGCCACAGTCTTACAGAAATACTGCACAGAAATCCTCCTATAGTCAGGAGATACATCCCTCCGTGTCCTCAGGACAGGCAGGCAGATTTTAGTCCCATAGCAGGTCCTGAAATGACCCTGAATCTTGGCATAAGCCCCTCTCAGCTGTGGTCAGAGAGCAGTTCTGCCTACCCAGCATCCTGGAGGGAGATGGGGCTGTCCATAGCTCTACACACAGGCCACCTGACCTAGGTCCCTCATCAGTCCCTGAAACACCCCTGAAAAGTGGCTCCAGCCCCTCAGTACAGCAGGGCTGCCAACCTAAGGACCTGAAGGGAGACATGCAGGTTTGTGACACCTTAGGCCTGAAGACCTAAGTCTTGACTGTAGGCCCTGAAGCAACACTGTAACTTAGATCCAGTCCCACTCAGCTGTGGACTAGGCCGTACTGCCTGTTTCTACTCAGTGATCCATTAGGAGCCGTCCCAGGTTCCCAGAGAAAGCCAAACCATCCACACACCTGGTAACAGGTCTTTTCTCTGCATATCTTCATCCGCTGTACAGACCGAGGTCCTAGAAAAAGTCCAGTCCACCAAGGGACCGGATAGGGTTCATATCCTGCTACAGCACATGGTAACAAGGTCCTATCAGGAGGACAGGACCCTTTCCAAGTCTGAAGCCTGGACCACAGTTGGGGAATCTGTCATGTGAATGAAGATCTGCCCTCAAATTGACTTTTCCAGGTCTTGGGCCCCACTGGGGTTTCACAGACGCCTGCCTGAATCTCAAGGCTAACACAAAGACAGTTTTGTCCGTGGGTGGCTGTGAAATTATTGTTGCTATTTGGGGACACAAGCTGAAGGGCCTCCTATTTCATCTTGCTGCTGTCATTCTTGCATTATTATAATGTTAATCATTGGTGATTTGATGATAGGTCAGCTTTTTTTTGAGTTTTATGAGTTCTGGCAGTAAAAAAGTTCCAAAATGTCTTTCAGTGGGCTAAATTCAGGGTGTCAGCAAAGCTGTGTTCCTTCTGGAGATTAGATGAGACCAGAGTACACTTTTTTAAAAAAGTGGTTAACTTGGTTGGATCCAAATCCTGGCTCTTCCATTTATATACTGTTTGATTTTGGTCAACATACTTAGCCTATCTGTGTCTTCTAACTTTAAAAGAGGATTATAATAGTAGTTATTCCACATGATAGTTTTGAGGATTAAATGAGTTGATAAATGCAAAGCATTGGTAACAATTCCTGATACCTAAGTAAACACTGCTTAAGCTGTTACTGTCTATCTGTTAAAGTTTACTTCTATAGGAAATCAGTGCTAAGAAAATTAGGTCTTTAGTCATGAGTCTATGAGTATGGTACACTCATTTGTCTATGAGTATGGTACACTTGAGAATTTTACAAAAATTATAATTTTTTCATTAATTTTTTTTTCATTCCAGTTATTCATTGCCAACTTTGTTTTGGGCATTATGCTACAATGCTTGGAATACAAAAAATCTCAATTTGGAAACACTAGCAATTAAACAGACAATTTTGTTTAAAATAATTCAATAATAAAGCAAAATACAGGTACTTATGAGTGTTTAAGGGAGAGGCATTTAACCTAGTCTGTAATGATTATTTGTGTATGGTTGGTGAGTGGAGCAAGAAAGGGAAGGTTTTCTATAAGGGATGATCCTGTGGGATATATGGGTGGGAGAATCATAAAGGAAGCATGTAAGTTAAAAAAAAGAAAAAGGAAGAAAGGGAAGGTGAATAGAAGATTTAATCGAAAGGGAGGAGTAGCTGTAAGAACCACATACAGGCCTGGAGGTATTGTAGGTTCAGTTCCAGACCATTGCAGTGAAGCAAATATCACAATAAAGCGCATCACCCAAAACTTTTCTCAGTGCATATAAAATTTATATTTACAGTATACTAGTCTACTAAGTGTGCAGTAGTAGCATGTCTAAAAAATGTACATACCTTAATTTGAAAATACCTTATTGCTAAAAAATGCTGACAGACACAAAATGGGGACATGGTGTTTGAAAAATGGTGCCTATCAACTTGTTGGACACAGAGTTGCTACAAACCTTCAATTTACTTTTTAAAAAAAATGCACCGTCTGCGAAGCACATTAAAACAAAGCACAGTAAAACAAAGTGTGCCTAAAGTGGGGTATGAGAGTGTTGAATAAGCCTGTACTTGGACAAAATGAAGCCATCGAAGATTTTGAAGGTCTTAGGGTTTGAGCATTTTTTACGTTTAAAAACTTGTGTTTATTTTAATTCTAGAACAGTAAATTCGTAAGTAATCTCTTTAAGTCACTATGTTTATAATATTTATGCCAATTTTTTTTAAAGGATTTGAATTTGTTGAAATGAGCAGTCGTAAATCAAAGAATAACAGCTTAATTCACACAGAGTGCCTTTCACAGGTTAGTATGTATTTTCATTAATCTCAAGATCTTTTACCCTGTAAAGCTGTTCAGAGAAATAGTTATCTTCTTAACTTGAATTTTCCCTTTAGCATTTAGGAAGAATCACTCTTTCTAACCTTAAGGAGATATCAGTACGAGACCTTAAGGAGATACCAGCACAAGGTCGTAAGAACAATCATCTGGAAGCAAAATTTTCCGAACTCTGTCAAAATTAAATGTGGACCAACAGATTTTGTTGTTATGATTGTTCTTTACCCTTTTTGTCAGTTCATACATATTTTTTTAATATTAGTGTTTTATACTATAATTTAATTTTATCCTTATTAAGTCTGGGTAGTCAGAATTCTAGCTTTTACTTTTTTCTTTCCAATTTAGATGCCTTTTTTTTTTTTCCTTTTCTTGCCTAATTGCCCTGGCTTGAACTTTCTTTAAAATGTTGAATAGGAATGGGAAGAATGGACATTCTTGTCTATGTTTTCATCTTAGAGAAACAGCATTCAGTCTTTCACTGTTATATATGATGTTAGCTGTAGGATTTTTTTGTAGATGCCCTTTATTAAGTTGAGGAAGTTCCGTTACGTTTCCTCATCTGTTGAGTGTTTTTATAATGAATGTTATAAGAAGTGCATACTGTATTCCAAGTGCTGAGCATCTATCTGTATGTCTCTTAAGAAGCTTATCGACTACTAAGGAAATGAGCATGGTATTTCTACCCTGGCATTTGTATTTATCTAGCTTGACCTGAACTACATGTAGTTTTTAAATAAAAATTAAATGTTACTGGTATTCCTTTATAAGACTTGGCTTTCTTTTTGAAGGAAGTAGTTTAACTCTTATTTCTAAAAAAAAATTTTTAACTGAAATATGCTTCACGTACCTTTGTATGTAAAGTGCACGAATCCTCCATGTACAGCTGACTTAATATCAATACATGTGTATACCTATTTAACTTCCATGCCAGATCACTTTGGGATTTGTGAACCTTCTGACTAGTCACTGTAGCTTTATCTAGCTTATATTTTATACCCCGTTACTGCCTCTAAGATATTTTAATGATGTTTTCTGGGTTTTTTTTTTTTAAGGAAAGGTTTGAGTTTTTTCTTTTGATCTCATCTAGGTAGAGGAATACACATTATGATTAGTTGAGGCATATATATGTTCTTTTATGTATTTTTACAGATATTAGCTATTACCTGTACAAAGCCTATCTGTGTTACAAATAATTGCCTTTTTTAAACCTTTTTTTTTTTTTTTTTTTGAGACTAAGTCTTGCTCTGTTGCCCCAGCTGGAGTGCAGTGGTGCAATCTTGGCTCACTGCAACCTCTGCCTCCTGGGTTCAAGCAATTCTCCTGCCTCAGCCTCCCAAGTAGCTGGTATTACAGGTGTCCGCCACTATGTCTGGCTAATTTTTGAATTTTTATTAGAGAAGGGATTTCAACCATGTTGGCCATGCTGGTCTTGAACTCCTAACCTCAAGCAATCTGCCCATCTCGACCTCCCAAAGTGTTGGGATTACAGACGTGAGCTACAGCGGCCAGCCCCCTTTTTTAATCTTTAAAACAAGCCTGCCATAAGATGTTATTGTCCCTATTTTATAGATAAATTAAAATTTAGAACAGACTTAACCTTTTAAAATTCATATAATAGACTCTTCTGGAGCCAATGTCCTTACTCTTTAACTTCCTCAATAATGAACAAGTATGTATTGTTTTGTCCCTAATGAATCATTTTCTTTGCTTTGCCTCTGTACATGGAACAAGAACTCAGATTTACTTCTTTGGTACATGGGACAAGAACTCAGATTTACTTCTTTGGTACTTGAAGGATTAATTCCATGCTGTCAGTCTAGGAGAAGCAAATATTCTTGGAGCCTTTTTATTCCAGTTCATGGGGCCAAATCTGAGATAGCACCCTCAGGTTGTTGTCCTTGAAAGACCTCTGTATTAGCTGCAGATCCAAAAAAGGAATGACTTTAATGGTCCATCTTTTTAAAGAGTATGGTAGATTATCTGACATAATTTTTCATGACTAAGTCTAAGGCCTTTGTTCTAAGATGAACTCGAAATATAGCTCCTTATAAGAATTTTTTTCTTAACTCGTTCACATGCATTACAACGGCCCTTAAGTTGCTAATATAGCTAAAGTCAGTGATTCTCCCTCTTGTTGAAACCTTCACAACTAAATTCTCATTCTTCCTATGGGACTTGAGATAGGTAAGAAAACCATTAATTTTTTAACGTATGAAAATGGTGCCAGAACTCTAGAGGATAAGAATTTAGGGAGGGTTGAATTGATTCATTAATACCTAATTCTGACTATTGTAAATGTGCTTTCTTATTCATTTTTTATATCGTGTAATATTTTTATTTATATTTATTCACTTTATTTTCATCAGGTACAAAGAATTTTACGTGAAAGATTTTGTCATCAGAGTCCACATAGTAACCTATTTGGAGTGCAAGTACAATACAAGTAAGTCTAGCTGTCCTCTTGACTGTTATGGACCTACTTACAGATGCCTTCCAGGTTTTGCAAAAATTGTACAAATTTGATATTAAATAAAGCTAACCAACACTTTTATAGAAATAAAAAATTTTGCTTTGTGAATAGAAACACCACATAGCATGAAGCAGGAGCAGATACAAATATTTCCATAATGTGATAGCACTTTAACTTTCAATTTTATTTTGTTTCTGTTATCTGATACTGTGGAGAGAATTCTAACCATCTTGCCCTTTAATACCCAGCAGCCAGCTATGGAGTAAAAGTCCAGAGTATTAGTAGGAAAAGAGATTTGAATCCAAGGGTCCTGAGAGTTGCCGCTATTGTCCCTTGTCCCCTACGATCATATAAATCAATATATTCCAATCTGACTATGTTTTCACCTGAAGATTTCAGAGAATCAATACTGCCCTACTATTTCTTTTGTATTTTTCTATTTTAGGACCATTCAGAGGCTAGGCCAAGTACCCAGAGGAAGAGAAGAGAGGAAATTTCTGTGCATATTCAAATATGCCTTTTAAAAACTACAACCTAACAAAGTATTCCAGCTTCATTTTTAAAATTTTGTCCTATTTATATCATTTTAGACACTTAAGTGAGCTGCTGAAAAGAACCGCTCTCCATGGAGAGAGTAACTCTGTCCTTATTATCGGACCCCGAGGATCAGGAAAAACTATGGTAAAAGCTGTTGATTTCTGGTGTTTTTTGGCATGTGATGATTCTTATTTTATATAAGAATAAATAAATTCTTATATATAAATCTTATTTTATATAATACTGAAAATACTTTTCATTATTTTGTAACATTTTACTTTTTTGTTTTTTTCTTTTTTAATCATAGAAGACGTGTAAAACTTTATAAACTTAGGGTGGTATATTTGAGTGTGGCAGACCTTTCTCCCCCTTATTTGTCCTCCTAGTGAAAAATTGTCAATTGATGTTTGTTCCAACATGGTCTTTTGTCCTTAAAGAAGTAGAGATTTCCAGTGGAAAAAGAAAATAGCATTTATTGAGCATGTACTATGTGTCTTTTTATTATGTTCTCTCATTTATTCTTTACATCAACACTGCAAGGTAGGGTTTTTCCCTTTGTTATAGGTTAGGGAACTATCATATCATGCATTCTTTTTATTTTTCCTACATCATTACTATTTATTGTTTAACCCTAACTTACACAGTTTTTCAGTGCATGCTCACATCTTATATCATTCTTGTCTCCTTTCCCTCTTTATCATATTTGCTTAGGTACCTCAAAAAGATATTCTTTTTATTTCCCTTTACTCTTTTCTTTGATATCCTTTATGCAATATAGGAGACAAATTATGGGTGTTAACTTTTGAAAGTAATTAATTTCAATGCTAAGTAGTCTGTGTAAAATCTGTTCTCAGGTATTATATACAATAAATTTCAATTTTTGACTAATGTACTTTAAAAAAAGGATGAGAAGCAAAATTTTTTTAACATTTAAGCAATGTATATTGAAATTACATTATTAAGATGAGTACATTAGGATTTTACTGTTATCACTCATCTGAAGTATTATTTAATATAAATTGAGAATTTATATCTAGGTAATTTCTTTTAATATTTCACAAATTTTCACATTTATGTATAGTCATATTTATAGTAATTTTTTAGTTTCAAATCTATGTTTAATTTGTTTTAGTCCTCATACTCAGCTTCTATAATCACTATTTCTTTATTCTTGAGTTTTTTATTATGGTTTTTCTTTGCATTTGAATTCACTGTTATTTTGGGTAGTTTTCACAAGAGGGCTATGTGAAATGTTTTTAAATTTCAAATTTTTAAATTTTTAAATTTAAGAAACTTTTTATTTTAACCATTCTAATAGGTATATATTGGTGTCTCATTGTTTGCACTTGTAATTCTCCAATGACATATGCTGTTGAGCATCTTTTCATACACTTCTTTTTCATCTGTATATGTTTGGTGAGGTGTCTTATGCCCATTTTTAATTTGGGTTATTTGTTTTCTTATTGATAGGTTTTAAGAGTCCTTTATATTTCTGATTTTCAGTTTTGCAAGTATTTTCTTACAGTCTGTGGCTTTTCTTTTCATACTATTAATATTATTTCATACTATTAAAAGAATATTATTCTTTTCATACTATTAATAATATTGTCTTTGGCAGAACAGATTTTATTTATTTATTTATTTATTTTTGAGATGGGATCTTGCCATGTCTTTTCATACTATTAACTGTATTTTGGTAGAGTAGTTTGTATTTATTTATTTTACTTACTTACAAGATAGGGTCTTGCTCTTTCACCCAGGCTGGAGTGCAGTGGCATGGTCACAGCTCACTGTAACCTTGGCCTCTTGTGCTCAAGCAGTCCTCCCACCTCAGCCTCCTGAGTACATGGGACTGCAAGCATGCACCATCACATCTGGCTAATTTTTTTTTTTAATTTTGTGTAGAGACGAGGTCTCCCTATGTTTCCCAGGCTGGTCCTGAACTCCTGAGCTCAAGCAATCCTGCCTCAGCTTTCCAAAGTGCTGGGATTACAGACATGAGCCACTGTGCCCAGCTGAAGTCTTTGATCTTAATAATCTAATTTGTCAGTTTTTTCTATCATGTATTATGATTTTGGTATTGCATCTGAAGGTTCATCACCAAACCGAAGGTCATCTAGATTTTTTCCTATGTATCTTCTACAAGCTTTATAGTTTTGCATTTTATATCTAGGTCTATGATTCATTTTGAGTTAATTTTTGTGAAAGGTGTAAGGTCTGTGTTTAGATTCATTTTTTTTTTTTTTGTAAATGAATGCCCAATTGGAGAAAGACTATCTTTTATCCATTGGATTGTCTTTGCTTCTTTGTTAAAGATCAGTTGACTATGTTTATGTGGGTCTATTTTTAGGTTCTCTTTCTATTCCCTTGCTTTGTCTGTTCTTTTGCCAATATCACATTGTTTTGATTACTGTAGATTTTTAGTGAGTCTTTAAGGTAAGTATTGTTGGTCTTCTGACCTCGTTCTTCTGCAGTATTGTGTTGGCTGTCTGCATACTTTGCCTTTTCATATTAACTTTAGAATCACTTTGTACATATCCAGAAAATTCTGGGAATCTTTGTATTGAATTGCTAGATTTTGTGTTAAATTTATACATCACAATAGGAAGAATGAACATCTTAACTATATTTAGTCTTCCCGTTCTTGGAGTATCTATTTATTTAGGAATTTTGTCAGTTTTTGTAGTTTTCTTGATAAAGATCTTATACATGTTTTGTTAGATTTATACCTAATTTTTCATTTTTTTGGTGCTAGTGCGAATAGTACTGTGTTTTTAATTTCCTTTTCTAAGTCTTCATTGCTAGTAGATAGCTAAACACTTGGCTTTTGTATATTTGCTTGTATTCTGCAACCTTGCTATAATTGCTTCTCAATTCCATTAGTTTTTTTGTCAATTCTTTGAGATTTTTTTACTTAGACAGTTATCTGTCAACAAAGACAGTTTTAATTATTCCTTCCCTATCTCCATACTTTTATTCCTTTTCTTCTCTTATTGCATTAGTTATTCATAGACTATGTCTAACAGTTAATCATAAAATTCACTAATACTCTGCATACTGATTTAGTATAAATTTAGAGGGTATTCACTAAAGAATAATATTCTTTTATTTTTGAATATTCTCTTTCATTTTTTCTTATGATTAGAAAAAATGAATATCCAATGTTAGAATAGTCAGTTCTTAAATCTTTGTTTTCATTTTTCTGTGTCTACCATCTTTTTCAGGTTTTTTTTCCCCCTCTCTCAGCGTTCTATCATATGGCCAATGTGATTTTCTTTACTGCCAGTGCTGTCATTTGCTGCTTCTAATCTGATATTGCATTTCAGTTTTCTAAGAATCTTTTCTTCTTGTCTAAGTCTGGCTTAAATAGCTCAAAACATTTATTTCATAAAATAGACATTTTAAGTAGTAATTAACCTTTTTATACTTTATTTTTAAGTTGACTCATAATAATTATACACTTTCATGGGATATATAGTGATGTTTTGATGCATATAGTGTATAGTGATCATATCAGAATAATTAGCATATCAATCATCTCAAACATTTATCATTTATTTGTGTGGGGAACATCCAGTATCCTTCTTCTAGCTATTGGAAAATATTATTGTTAATTATAGTCATCCTATAGTTACAGAACAATGATAGTACAACACTGTAACTTACTCCTCCTATCTTGCTGTAATTTTGTATTCATTATTGAATCTCTCCCTATGCCTCCTTTCCTCCTACTCTTCCTACCCTATCCTCTCTTCTACTTTTGACTTCTGTAAGATTTACTTTTCTTGGCTTCCATAGATGAGTGAAAATGCATGATGTTTAACTTTCTTTTCCTGGCTTATTTCATTTAATATAACTTCTTCCAGTTCCATCTATGTTGCTGTGAATGACAGGATTTCATTTCTTTTTTTAATGGCTGAACAGTATTCCATTGTGTGTATATACATATATTCTTTATCCATTCATCTGTTGTTGGACAACTAGGTTGATCCATATCATGGCTATTGTGAATAGTACAACAATAAATACAGGGGTGCAGATGTCTCTCTGATGTAATGACTTCCGTTCCTTTATGTAAATTCTCAGTAGTGTGATTGCTGGACCATATGGTAGTTCTATTTGTAGTGTTTTTTGGGGAACCTTTGTACTGTTTTCAATATTGGCTAGTTTACATTCCCACCAATGGTGTATAAAATTTCCTTTTTTTTTTGCATCTTCACCGGCATTTATAATTTTTTGTTTTTCTGAAAATAGACATCCTAACTGGAGTGAGATGATACCTCACTGTGGTTTCTATTTGCATTTCCCTGATGATTAATGATGTTAAGCATTTCTTCATGTATTTGTTGGCTATATGTATGTCCTTTCAGAAATGTCTGTTCAGATAATTCGCCTGTTTTTTAAGCAAATTGGTTTTTTGCTTTTGAGATACTGGAGTTCCTTGTATAATCTGGATATGAATCCCTATCAGATGAATACTTTGCAGGTATTTTCATTTATTCTGTAGATTGTCTTTTCATGCTGTTGATTGTTTCCCTTGCTATGCAGAAGCTTTTGAGTTTGATGTTAGCAGATTTGTCTATTTTTTTATGTTGTCTGTGATTTGGAGTTTTTATTCATAAGATATTTTCCTAGACTAGTGTCCTGAAGTATTACCCCTATATTTTCTTCTAGTAGTTTTATAGTTTCAGGTCTTAACATTGAGGTCTTTGATCTATTATGAAATGATTTTGGTGTAGGATGAGAGATGGGAATCTAGTTTAATTCTTCTGCATATCCAGTTTTCTCAGCACCATTTATTGAAGAAATTGCCCTTTCCCTAATGAGTGAGTGTTCTTGGCCTTTGTAAAAATCAGTTGGCTGTTGATAAGCAGATTAATTTCTGGGTTCTCTATTCTGTTCTATTGGTCTACATGTCTGTTTTTATGCCAGTACCATGCTGTTTTGGTTACTACAGCTTTGTAGTATATTTGAAGTAAGGCAGTATGTTGACTCCAGCCTTATTCCTTGTGCTCAAGATTGCTTTGGTGATTTGGTGTCTTTTGTTTTTTCATATGAATTTTAGGATTTTTTTTCTATCTCTGTGAAGAATATCATTGGTGTTATGATAGGAATATCATTGAAACTGTAGATTGCTTCTGGTAATATAGTAATTTTAACAATATTCATTCTTTCTATCTGTGAGTATGGGTGTCTTTTCATTTGTGTGTATCCTCCTCAATTTCTTCAGTGCTTTGTAGTTTTCCTTGTACAGAACTATACCTTTCACCTCCTTAATTGAATTTATTCCTCAGTAATTACGTTTTTTTGGTAGCTCTTATAAATGGGATTGCCTTCTTGATTTTTTTTTTTTTTCAGGTAGTTTGTTGTTAGTATATACAAACAGTACTGGTTATTGTATATTGATTTTGTAGCCTTCAACTTTACTGAAATTCTAAGAGTCTTTTGGTAGAGTCTCTAGGTTTTTCTATATATAAGATTATGTCATCTGCAAAAAGGAATGAATTGACTTCCTCCTTTCCAGTTGCTTTGGCTTGAACATCTAGTACTATATTGAATAAGAATGGGGAGAGTGAACATCCTTGTATTGTTCCAGTTTTTACAGGAGAAACTTTTAGTTTTTCCCCATTTGGTATGATGTTGGTTTTGGGTTTGTCATATATGGCCTTTACTATGTTGTGGTGTTTTTTTCTATACCTTTTTGACAGTTCCTATCATGAAGGGATGTTGAATTTTATCACGTGTTTTTTTCTGCATCCATTGAGATGATATAGTTTTTGGCCTCCATTCTATTGATGTGGTGTATGATTTATTGATTTGCATATGTTAAACCATCCTTGCATCCCTGGGATAAATCGCACTTGATCATGGTGAATGATCTTTTTGCATTCAGCTTACTGATACTTTATTGAAGACTTTTGCATCTATATTCATCGGAGATATTGACCTGTAGTTTTTGTTGCTGTTTTGTCCTTGTCTAGTTTTGATGTCAGGGTTATGCTGGCCTCATAGAATGAATTAGGAAGAATTTCCTCTGCTTGAATTTTTTGGAATAGTTTTAGAAGAATTGGCATTAATTCCTGAAGGGTTTAGTAGAATTCAGCAGTGAAGCCATCCAGTACTGGATTTTCCTTTGTTGGAAGACTTTTTATTCCTGATTCTACCTCATTATTTGTTACTGGTCTCTCCAGGTTTTCTGTTTCTTCTTGCTTCAATATTGAAAGGTTGTATGTGTCCAGGAACTTAACCATTTCCTTTAGGTTTTGTAATTTATTGATGTATAGTTCTTCATAGTAGTCCCTAATGATCCTTTTTATTTCTGTGATGTTCAGTGTGATGTCTCCTTTTTCTTTTCTCATTTATTTATTTTGGTCTTTCTTAGTCTAGCTAAGCAACTTTTGTTTCAGTGATTTTTTTGTAGTATTGTTTTAGTCTCAATTTTGTTTATTCCTTCTCTGATATTTATTTCCTTTGACTAATTTGGGGTTTGGCTTGTTCTTTTCTAGCTCTTTGGAATACATTGTTAGGTTTTTTATTTAAAATTTTTCTAATTTTTTGGATTGCATTGTTAGATTCTTTATTTGAAATTTTTCTAGTTTTTTAGTGTAGGCATATATTGATATAAACTTGCCTCTTAATTCTGCTTTTGCTGTGTTCCTTAAGTTTTAGTATGTTGTGTTTCTATTTTCATTTGTTTCGAGGAATCTGTAATATTCTTAATTTCTGTTGCCCGTTGTTCAGGGGCATGTTATCTAATTTCCATATTTTTGTTTAGTTTTTAATGTTCCTGTCATTATTATTACTTTTTAAAAAAAATATAGACCAGGTCTCCCTATGTTGCCCAGGCTGGTCTCAAACTCCTGGGCTCAAGGGATCCTCCAACCTTGGCCTCTCAAAGTATTGGGGTTACAGGTGTGAGCCACCACACCTAGCCAGTTCTTTTTATTATCGATATCTAGTTTTATTCCATTGTGGCCAGATCAGATACTTGATATGATTTTGCTTTTTTTGAAAAAATGTTTTAAGACTTCTGTTGTGTCCTAACATAAGGTAAGTCTTGGAGAATCTTCTGTGTGCTGATGAGAAGAATGTACATTCTGTAGTTGTTGGGTGAAATGTTCTATAAATGTATTTTAGGTCCATTTGGTCTATGGTCAAGTGCAAATTCAATCTCTCTTTGTTGATTTTCTGTCTAAATTAGCTGTCCAATGCTGAGAATAGGGTGTTGAAGTTCCTATTATTTTATTGCAATTTATCTCTCTTTAGATCTAATAATACTTGCTTCATACATCTGAGTGTTTCAGTGTTGGGTACATTTATATGTACAACTGTTATATTCTGTTGTTGGATTGGTCCTTTTATTATTATATAATGTTCTTTGTTTTTACAACTTTCTTATCACTTTTATTTTCCATTTTCATAGGATATCTTTTTCATACCTTTAAGTCTGTGTGTCTATACAGGTGAGGTGAGTTTCTTGTAGCAGCATATAATTGAGTTTTTTTTTTTTTTTAATCTGTTCTGTATTTTTTAAATGGGAAACTTAATTGGTTTATATTCAAGATTATTATTGATAAGTGAAGACTTACCTTGTCATTTTAGTGATTGTTTTCTGGTTGTTTCGTATATCCTTTGTTTCTTCCTCTCATTTATTTTTCCAGTTGGGTGCTTCTCTGTAGTGATAAGGCTTGATCCTTTCTCTTTCTCCTTTATGTATCTGCACTACCAGTGAGTTTTATAGTTTCCCCTGTTTTCATGATGGTGGTTATCATCTTTGCATTTGAGGATGTTAGACTCCCTTGAACATTTCTTATAGGTCTGGTCTAGTGATGACGGATTGCTTTAGTTTTTGCTTGTCTGTGAAAGATTTTATTTCTCCTTTATTTCTGAAGCTACTGGGTATTATATTCTTAGCTGACAGTTCTTTCATTCTGAGCTTTGATTGTATCATCCCATTTCCCTCTGGCCTGTCAGATTTCTCTTAAGAAATCTGCTGTTGTATATTCTGACAATCAGCTAAAATGTAAAGAAGAAGGATGAAAGATGTTTTAAAATATCATTTTAAAAAATGATAAAGAGTTTAAAATTTTTAATTAAAAAAAAGAAATCTGCTATAAAGAAGAAGAAATCTACTGTTAGTATAATAGGGATTCCATTATAGTGACTTGACACTTTACTCTTGCTGTTTTAATTGTTTGTCTGTGACATTTGACAATTTGACTATAATATGCCTCAGAGAAGACCTTCTGTTTGTGTTGAGTCTGTTTGGAGTTTTGAGCTTCCTTTGGATGTCCATTCCTCTCTCAAGAACTGGGAAGTTTTCAACTATGGTTTTATTAAATATGTTTTTCTCACCTTTTCCTTCTTTTCTCCTCCTGAAAGGACAATAATACAAATATTTGCTCACTTATTGAAGTCTTATATATCCTGTAGACTTTATTCATTCTATTTTTTTTCTTGTCTGCCTGTGTTATTTCAAACAATTTCTCTTCAATTTAAGAAATCTTTATGCTTGTGTAGTCTGTTATTGAAGGTCTCAGTTGTATTTTCTATTTCATTCATTAACTTCTTCAGCTGTAGGATTTCTGTTTGTTTTTTTATGGTATCTCTGTTAATTTCTTATTTGAATCACAAATTGTTTTTCTGATTTTAATTTTCTATCTGTATTCTTTTGAATTTCACTGAGTGTTGTCAAGATTATTATTTTAAATTCTTCTGGCATTTTCTGTATTTCCTTATGATTCTTATCTGTTACTAGAGGAATTATTGTTTTCCTTTGGAAGTGTCATGTTTTCTTGCTTTTTTATGTTTAATGTGTCCCTATGTTTATTGATATGCCTCAGGTAGAAAAGTAAAATTGTCTTTTCCAATCTTACAGAATTGATCTCGTAAGGAAGTATTGATTTGTGTGAATGTGTCTTGAGGTGTCAGTTTGGTGTGGTTCATTGGCCTTGGTTCTAGTTGGATACAGTAGTGTGGTCTTTGTGTAGTTTTTTCAGCTGTAATCCACACTAGTGTCATTTACAAGTGTCTCAATGGCCTAGGCTGAGAGTTTGTGGTGGCAGTTGTACAGCTTTGCAAGGGGTGGGTTTGCTGGGCTGATTCTCAGTTTGGGGGCATATGCATGCATATGGTGGGTCAACCACCTTGGGATCTGACACACTGGCAGATGGGGCTATTAATGTGGCCAGGAGCATAGTCATGCGGTTGCTTAGCCGGTCTTGGTGAATGTTTGCCAGGAACAACTCACTGGTTTGTTTCTCAGGCCCAGGAGATGCCTGGGATCCAGGTGCAAGGCTGCTTGATCCCAACAGAGGTGTGGGGATACAGTTCCTCGACTGGCTTAGGGCCGTATCTGCTGAGGGGTTCCACAGGATTGTTTCTCAGGTTTAGGATGCAGGCACAAGGCTATTCAGCTGGCTTATGGGTATGCCCACTAGAGGCGTCCTGTGAGGCTGTTTCTCAGGCCTGTGACACTGCTGCTTGGCTGGCCTGGGAACTTCAGCAGCGGATGGCCCACTGGACCATTTTGTAGACCTGAGAAGTAGGAGCAGGGTTGCTCGACTGGCCCAAAAGAGTGTCTGCCAGAGGCAACCCTCAGGGCTGATTTGTAGGCCTAGGGTGTAATGCTGCTCAGCCAGCTAGGGTAATGTGTCTTTTAGGGGCAGTTGGTGAGTGTACTTCTCAGGTTAGGGACGTGGGCACACGATTTCTTGGCTGGTCCTGGGGCATGTCTGGTGGGGTTATAGGGAGGCTGTGCTGTTTGTCAGGTTTGGGAGGTGAGCACAAGACTGCTTGGCAGGCTCAAGAATGGCCTGAAGGGCTACTTCTCAGGCCTAGTATGTGTTCACAGGGATGCTTGGCCACCCTGTAGGAGGTGTATTCACCATGGGTGGCCCATAGGGCTGTTTCTCAGGTACAGGTCATGGCTCATGGCTGCTCGGCTGGGCTGGGGGCATGCCTGCCAGGGGTAACCTTCTGGGCTATTTTTCAGGCCCTGATTGTGGGCACAGGACCACTGGGCAAGCTAGGGGTATGTCTGCGGGAGGGAGGGATGCACGGTATTGTGGGACTGTTTCTCAGGTTCTGAGTGTGGGTGCATAGCCACTCTGCCAGTGCAAGGGGTGTATCAGCTACTTGGATGCTCAGGGGCCTCTCCTTCTTGGGAGAGAGCCCCACACTGGTTTGGTCACCTCAAGTGAGAGTTTGCCCTGGGTTGGACTGCCAGATTGGTCCTCTGGCTGGAAGTGTGGCAGCAAGGGGTTGGTTTCCTTGCTGTGTAGGACCAGAGTCATAACCAATTATAGGCTCAGTCTCTGTGCAGCTAGAGTTGTGGTGTTCAGCCACCTATGTGGGCTTGGTGGAATGCAGATGGACCCCTAGTAATGGAGAGGTGCAGTGGCTACTGGCCCGCAGAGCAGGGCGCACAACAGAGGTGGCTCTGGCCTCAACGGTGCCATGCTGCAGCAGGGCCGGTTGGCCTACAGGTAGGCGAGGGATGGAGAGTGCATACCTTATTCTCATGATCTGGAGCAATGCAACTGCTTGAATTCCCAGCAGCTGTCCACTTTGACTTAGGGCTTGCTAGGACTATGGGATTCTCCTGTGGTAAGGACTGTAGGTGTTTGTGATAGCAGTGAAGACTGGTGGGGATCTTCTGCTTACCTTTTCCCCAAAACGGGAAGTCTCTCCTGACTACGGGAAGATTTGATTGGGGTGCGGGAGATGTAGCTGCAGAGGCCAGGTGCCTACACACTACCCTCCTGGATTTTCAGTCAGTGCACATGTGTTTCTCCTTCCCTGCTGTACTCCAGCACTCTCCCTTCAACACACCAGTCAAATCTTAGCTGTTCATTCATTGCTGTGGTGCTTTCTTGTTGGGAGTACAAGCACCAGGAGTCTCTAATCAGCCATCTTGCTTAATATTTTAAATCTGCGCTTAGTCTTTTTAATTTGCTTGTTGTTCCCTTCCACGTTATAGCACCTTTTCATACACCCCTATAGGTTTAATCAATGTACTGAAATTTAAAGGCAAAAGCATTAAGTCATAGTATTTATCAGTTAATAAAATGGATCAGTTATTCTTGGCCACACTGACAGTTTATCTACTTTTTGCTTCTTAAACCAGAGCCCTATTGTGATGCTTTGCAGTCATTTATTGGGTTTCACTATAGTGGAATCTGGAAGAGTCCCTTGCATGGCATTCCATTTTGATACAGTTTCATGTATTCCTGATGTACTCTGATGCTGGCAGGTTGAAGAGATGAGCATTGTTTGACTTGTGCTATTTTTGTAATTTGTTGTATCTGTGGGACTATCCTGAGTGAAAATATGGATTGAATAAATTGTCAGATATAATTTATTTTTAGACAAGAACTCTCAATAGTATAATTTTTTTCTTTTCTTTTTTTTTTTTTTTTTGACAGAGTCTCACTCTGTTGCCCAGGCTGGAGTGCAGTGGCACTATCTAGACTCACTGCAACCTCTGCCTCCCAGGCTCAAGAGATCCTCCCACCTCTGCCTCCTGAGTAGCTGGGACAGGCATGTGCCACCACACCCAGCTAAGTTTTTTATGTTTAGTAGAGATGGGGTTTCACCATGTTTACCAGGTTGGTCTGGAACTGCTGGGCTCAAGTGATCCACCCACCTTGGCCTCCCAAAGTGCTGGGATTACAGGCATGAGCCACTGTGCCTAGCCTCATTAGTATAATTATATAAATTCAAATTTTAAAACATAAGACTGTAGTCTTATGTTTGTTTTAACCCCTAATCCTAACCCCAAGATTATAGTATATTTAAAACACTATACTTGGCCAAACTGTCTGAAATACAAAAATGCTAACTCTACAGTTAATTGAAAAAGGCAATAGTGTGGCTTATAATATTACAAGCATTTTATTTAAAAAAAAAATGATATGGCTTCAAGTGACAGATTGACCCCTAGAAAATACCTTTTTTTGTTTTAAGAGACAGGCTCTCACTCTGTCACCCATGCTGGAGCCCAGTGGCTCAATCATAGCTCACTAAAGCCTCAACCTCCTGGGCTCAGGCAGTCCTCCTGCCTCTGCCTCTCCCAAGACTAAACCAAGAGGAAGTTGAATCTCTGAATAGACCAATAACAGGATCTGAAATTGTGGCAATAATCAATAGCTTACCAACCAAGAAAAGTCCAGGACCAGATGGATTCACAGCCGAATTCTACCAGAGGTACAAGGAGGAGCTGGTACCATTCTTTCTGAAACTATTCCAATCAATAGAAAAAGAGGGAATCCTCCCTAACTCATTTTATGAGGCCAGCATCATCCTGATACCAAAGCCTGGCAGAGACACAACCAAAAAAGAGAATTTTAGACCAATATCCTTGATGAACATTGATACAAAAATCCTTAATAAAATACTGGCAAACCGAATCCAGCAGCACATCAAAAAGCGTATCCACCATGATCAAGTGGGCTTCATCCCTGGGATGCAAGGCTGGTTCAACATTCACAAATCAATAAATGTAATCCAGCATATAAACAGAACCAAAGACAAAAACCACATGTTTATCTCAATAGATGCAGAAAGGGCCTTTGACAAAATTCAACACCCCTTCATGCTAAAAACTCCCAATAAATTAGGTATTGATGGGACGTACCTCAAAATAATAAGAGCTATCTATGACAAACCCACAGCCAATATCATACTGAATGGGCAAAAACTGGAAGCATTCCCTTTGAAAACTGGCACAAGACAGGGATGCCCTTTCTCACCGCTCCTATTCAACATAATGTTGGAAGTTCTGGCCAGGGCAATCAGGCAGGAGAAGGAAATAAAGGGCATTCAATTAGGAAAAGAGGAAGTCAAATTGTCCCTGTTTGCAGATGACATGATTGTATATCTAGAAAACCCCATTGTCTCAGCCCAAAATCTCCTTAAGCTGATAAGCAACTTCAGCAAAGTCTCAGGATAGAAAATCAATGTACAAAAATCACAAGCATTCTTATACACCAATAACAGACAAACAGAGAGCCAAATCATGAGTGAACTCCCATTCACAATTGCTTCAAAGGGAATAAAATACCTAGGAATCCAACTTACAAGGGATGTGAAGGACCTCTTCAAGGAGAACTACAAATCACTCCTCAATGAAATAAAAAAGGATACAAACAAATGGAAGAACATTCCATGCTCATGGATAGGACGAATCAATATCATGAAAATGGCCATACTGCCCAAGGTAATTTATAGATTCAATGCCATCCCCATCAAGCTACCAATGACTTTCTTCACAGAATTGGAAAAAACTACTTTCAAGTTCATATGGAACCAAAAAAGAGCCCACATCACCAAGTCAATCCTAAGCCAAAAGAACAAAGCTGGAGGCATCACACTACCTGACTTCAAAGTATAATACAAGGCTACAGTAACCAAAAGAGCATGGTACTGGTACCAAAACAGAGATATAGACCAATGGAACAGAACAGAGCCCTCAGAAATAATGCCGCATGTCTACAACCATCTGATCTTTGACAAACCTGAGAAAAACAAGCAATGGGGAAAGGATTCCCTGTTTAACAAATGGTGCTGGGAAAACTGGCTAGCCATATGTAGAAAGCTGAAACTGGATCTCTTCCTTACACCTTATACAAAAATTAATTCAAGATGGATTAAAGACTTAAACGTTAGACCTAAAACCATAAAAACCCTAGAAGAAAACCTAGGCATTACCATTCAGGACATAGGCATGGGCAAGGACTTCATGTCTAAAACACCAAAAGCAATGGCAACAAAAATCAAAATTGACAAATGGGATCTAATTAAACTAAAGAGCTTATGCACAGCAAAAGAAACTACAATCAGAGTGAACAGGCAACCTACAAAATGGGAGAAAATTTTCGCAACCTACTCATCTGACAAAGGTCTAATATCCAGAATCTACAATGAACTCAAAGAAATTTACAAGAAAAAAACAACCCCATCAAAAAGTGGGTGAAGGATATGAACAGACACTTCTCAAAAGAAGACATTTATGCAGCCAAAAAACACATGAAAAAATTCTCATCATCACTGGCCATCAGAGAAATGCAAATCAAAACCACAATGAGATACCATCTCACACCTGTTAGAATGGCAATCATTAAAAGGTCAGGAAACAACAGGTGCTGGAGATGCTGTGGAGAAATAGGAACACTTTGACACTGTTGGTGGGACTGTAAACTAGTTCAACCCTTGTGGAAGTCAGTGTGGCGATTCCTCAGGGATCTAGAACTAGAAATACCATTTGACCCAGCCATCCCATTACTGGGTATATACCCAAAGGATTATAAATCATGCTGCTATAAAGACACATGCACATGTATGTTTATAGTGGCACTATTCACAATAGCAAAGACTTGGAACCAACCCAAATGTCCAACAATGATAGACTGGATTAAGAAAATGTGGCACATATACACCATGGAATACTATGCAGCCATAAAAAATGATGAGTTCATGTCCTTTGTAGGGACATGGATGAAACTAGAAACCATCATTCTCAGCAAACTATCACAAGGACAAAAAACCAAACACCGCATGTTCTCACTCATAGGTGGGAGTTGAACAATGAGAACACATGGACACAGGAAGGGGAACATCACACTCTGGGGACTGTTGTGGGGTGGGGGGAGCGGGGAGGGATAGCATTAGGAGATATACCTAATGTTAAATGACAAGTTAATGGGTGCAGCACACCATCATGGCACATGTATACATATGTAAGAAACCTGCACATTGTGCACAGGTACCCTAAAACTTAAAGTGTAATAATAATAAAATAAATAAAAGAATTAAAAAAAAGCACTCAGATTACAGGTGTGACCCACTGTACCCACCCTTAGAAAATGCTCTTACACATGGAATTTACTGTAGACAGATTTGCTAGATGGTTAAATAGGATATTTCTCCTAGTTGCATATTGGTGAAACCTGTGTTTATTATAATATTTGGAAATAGTATAATAGTTGGTGAGCATAAAAATTACTGATGTTGGGAGGTCTAAGAAAATTATCTTGGTATGTTTGTAAAATTAAATTTTAGGCACAAAGAATGTGGAAAGGAGATGACCAAATTTGGTTATGTCGGTCAGTGTGACATTAATAACCAACTAAATATGTTTAGTGCATAATATAGTTTAAATATTTGAAATGATAACAACATATTCAAGAAAAAAGCTAACTTAAATGGTTGATTGCATAAACTAAACAATAAATTTTAACAATACCCAGATTAGAGCTAACATTATTTGAAGACTCACTTGCTAATATATTTATCATTTCAAACCATACACACAACCCATAAAATATTAGTGGGCTGATCTAAGCAAAGCATAAGTTGGTGTTTAAAGTAAGTTGAGTGGAAAGAAAGCTATAAACCTGTTGCAACTCTCCTTATGCGTATATAAAATGTAAGGTATCATTAAAATCCCCATTCCTTTTAGCAAAGGATTTGAAATGGTTTTGAATAATTCATCAAAACATAAAACATTTTATGAATTAAAACAAAATCATAACCTAGGAAAAAATATGTTAAGCAAAGTATCAGAAGATGGAGGAAAGAAAATACCATGGATTGCTAAAAAAAAAAAAAAAAAAAAATTTGCTGAAAGCACTGTTTTGAGAGACCAACTCTGTATCATCTAGGGATGTACTCTTATTATAGTGTCTGACCTGATCCAGAGGTGAAGAAGTACCTCTGTACAGTCCTTTAATGTTACTTCTCATTAAATGTCACTTCTCAGTTGGGCTATTACTGGTAGTATGACAGGTGATATCTTGAGATTGTCTCCTTTTCAGAGGACCTAGAATTCCCTATGCTTTAAAAACCATGCAGGTATAACAGGAATTTTTTTTTTTTGGTATCTTGTTATGAAACATATGTAATTTAAAATGAGGATCATATTTGCTTTTTTCCTTTTAGATAAGGTGTTGCAGTGACAAATAAGTAGCATATTGCAAATACAAATAGTATTTTGTTTTGGAAGATAGTTTACCAGTTGTCCCATTGCCTTCGTTGAGTAATCCTTTTTGTCCGAAGTTTTGATGTCATTTCTATTAATATTTTGTATATACAACTGCTTTTCCCAGTTCACTTATTTATGATAGTACCTATATTTTAATATTGGAAGGAACCGTCCATCTTTACTCTTTAAATAGGTTTTTCGCTTTTCTTAATTACGTTCATTTTCAGATTCTTTAAAAAAAAAATGAATGCATTAGTAATATGAAGAGAGATATATGATATCATAGTACAAGAGCAGTACAATGTTATTTTAAAAAGTATGCTGCATAGAAACCTTTAATTCAATAGGCTTTGAACTGCTTACAATGATATTTAGTAGAGTAATTGTCAGAGAGATGTGTAATGTACTAACTGAGACATGAAGTTTATAACGGCCATGTCACATGTTTAATGTGACATGTAGAGAAATATTTATTTTAAAACTTGATTGTTTCTAAATTTGTGTTAGAAGTTTGGGTAGGTGATTGAGAGAATATTGTATCAGTCCTGGCTCTTGTTTCTTAAAAAGAGTCAGATATGAGATGTTCTAGTTAAACCTTTTATCTGTAAAGAATTTGAAAACTTACTTGTTAAAGAGGTCAATTTATTTATATTCTGTTCTTACCGCTTGTAGTTTAAAAAAGAATATGGACTTCTTTTTATCTTTTACCTATTATTATTTCATAAACTTTTCATATTTAGTTAATAAATCATGCTTTGAAAGAACTCATGGAAATAGAAGAAGTGAGTGAAAATGTATTACAAGTTCACTTAAATGGTAAGTATGCCATTATTTTGCCATTGGAGATTATATAAACTTTGTGGGGTTTTTATATGATGAAACTAAATTCACTTGTATATTTCAAATCCATTTTAATAGTTAGATTTTGAAAGCTAGATCCATGTTTTACTTAGCACACCATATGCAGTATTTTTAGAAATTAAAATAATGAAGGAGTCTCAGAAGGACTCTGGTTTTTGTGTGTTTTTTGGGTTTTTTTTTTTTTTAATCATTCTAATCCCAAGGAGGATTGTTTTTTGATTCTACAGAATGTCTTTATTGCTAAGTTTTAAGAAGAAAGTGATATGAACTAACAGGCTTTGACTGGGAAGATTTACTTAACTGGAAAACAACCTGCTGTATCAAATATGTGTTTCGTTTTAATTAAATACTTTTAAATGGACTTTATTTTAGGACTGCTGCAGATCAATGACAAAATCGCCCTAAAGGAAATCACAAGGCAGTTAAATCTGGAAAATGTAGTTGGAGATAAAGTTTTTGTAAGTATCATTTCAGTTATTTTATTAAATAGACTTTAAGGTAATGTCTTTATACCATATATATTTTTATATTTCTGGAAGGGTAGGGAGAGGTTCAGAAATTCTAAATTGAAATATATGAGATTCTTTCATAAAAATGTGTAATGTATAGGATACATTTAGTCATTAAGTCTACAATACTTGGATGTTTTCATAGTAGGTTATACTAGCTGTAAAATAGCTAAGAAACCCAAGTTTATGTAGATATTCTGAGTTTATTTCATTTTCTGTAAGGTGAATACTTTGATTCTCTATCTCTGGAGATAGATTAACACATTTTTAAAAATACCATGCTCCAGCAGCCTATTTCTACTTTTTTGAGACTGGAGTAGCCTGTGTATAGTAGAAAATGTGCTAAATTTGAAGCTGCAATAGGTGGGTTTCAGTCATGCCTTACAACCCTTTGACTACCTGATAATCTTGAGCTAACAAGTATCTCTGAATTCAGATTCTTGACATGTTAATTGGGCGTTATTTTATTATCCATACTTCACAGGATTATTTTGAAGAAGAAAGAAAACATTACACATCATTTAACTTAAAAAATAATTTGCTGGATGGTAATGTGCTGTACAAATGTCAGTTATCTTATTCTGTTTTCAGAAATTTATTCATACTTCATTATCATATCATCTTATAGTCTCAGGACAGTGAACAACATCAGTAAAAGAAACTGACTTGAAATGTTTTGAAACTTGTATTAAACTTTTACTTTTCACCTTATATATAGGGCCTAAGGAAAACATGATAATTTAATTTTGCAGCTACCTGAATTTTCATGATGAAATTACCTAGCCTCATACTGCTTATGCAGTTGGAGTGGATTATATACATTCCAACTTCATTTTCTGGTTACTGGTGACCATGCAGTGGCATCACTCTAATTTCTGAACTGTGTGCTTTGTGCTGCAATGACACTGCCATAGTTGTGTAAGACTCCTAGCACTTATGAGTTTCTTTCTTTAATAATTAATCTATAAAATTATTAATTACATAATTATATAATCTATACAATTATTATATAATTATATACTCTAAAATTATTAATTATATAATTATATAGTCTATAAAAATAATTATATAATTATATAATCTATAAAATTATTATATAATTATATAATCTATGTAATTCTATAATAGGTCATATCTGTATAATTATATAATAGATTATATATAATTATAGTTTATTATATAATTATAGATTATATAATCTAAATTATTAATATATTAATCTAAAATATTAATATAAAATATTAATCTAATCTAAAAGGTTGAGTAAATTTGTCCCTTCCAAAGTCTGTAGGTCTTTGAAGTGCAATTTCAAAATGCCCCATCTATAAATCTAATATTCTACCTCCTGTTTAGAATGTGATGCTGAAGCTAGTGGCCTATACTGAGCCAGACAGTTCTTATTAAGTATGGTCAGTTTGGCTTTTGGTTCCCAGTTGATCTGGATAGGTGTTTCTGACATTTTTAAATGTTACATATTCATATTGGTTTTATGTGAAATAATAAATAGCACAATTTTTTATCATTCTGTTCTAATCTTCGCTATTATTATCATATAGAGATTATTAGTTTAAGTTGTATCCAAAAATATTTTGGCTGTGTTCCAAGTAAGCATAGCCAAACATGATACGATATACATAAATTCTTCAATATACTCTTGAATAGAGAAATACTGCTATAGAAATTATTAGTTTAATTCCTTCATTATATAAATTTGGCTTCTGCTTAGAGAGCATAATTACGTTGCCGAAGGTCATAAAATGGCAGAGGCTGGACATTATAAGAACCTAAGTCACTTAATTCAACCCACAGCTTTTCTGGTTTGATTGATATAAGCAGACATATATATGTATGTTATACATGCACAAATACGTATTTTATAGAAGCATATACTTAGTATCAGATATAATAATCTTTTAAGCAAAAAGCCTGAAAGGCAAGCTACCTTTGAGTAACTGACCACTGATTTCCCAACAGATTGTCTCTTTGAGGATTTGTTATATTACAGTAAATTATGAATAACACCTCTTGGTCTGCCTGCCTTGGAAATAGCATAACAACATCACAATATGTGAAAGTTTTAAAACTTTTGTGCTATTTTTATGTTAGATCTCTCAACTGGAGAATGAATAAGTGTGTTTCTTTTCTCCTTTATATCTCCTCAAATTTAAAGTTGGCTGTTTCTTTTAATTATGAACTCTGAATGAAGTAAAAATTAATAATTTTAATGAAACAAATATTTTAATGGGGCTTCTACCCACAATCTGGCGCACCTAGATAATGCATCTACTACATTAAGTTTCATCAAGAATATTTAATTGTATCCAAAAATGTTTTGGCTATATTCCAAGTAAACATAGCCAAACATGATGTGATATACATAAATTCTTCAGTATACTCTTGAATAGACAAACACTGTTATAGTATCTAAGGTTTCAAAAAAGCCTTTTCTTTTTGTATCTCATTTAAATTCATGGTTATTTCTTTACCGGTACAAATTAGAGACTTGCAAGACCCCAATTGTGTTTGAAGACACAAAGTAGAATCCATTTCTAGGTCTCAAACTATATTTAGAATATGGCAGTTCTACAAAACTACCTTCAAATAAATTTAACATTCTTTCAGATTTTGTCCGGAAAATATAAAATTTCTTACTTTTCTTTTTCTTCTTTGACTGTTTTATCCTCAAGTTCTAAAATATAAAATTTCAAAGATGACATTGTAATTGCCATTTTCAGTGCTGTGCCATCTTTGCTTAAGTATTTAAGTTTTAGATAGGAAGTATAGAGACACTCAGCAGAGTCTGGGCAGTGACTCTAATAACTAGAAGATATACAGTGTTTATATAAAATCTGAGAATCAGACAGCCATCTTTTGTTCTTTATTTCACTAAACTTTTAATCATTTTATCTCATTTTGTTGTTCAGGGAAGCTTTGCTGAAAACCTTTCATTTCTTCTGGAAGCTTTAAAAAAAGGTAAATATTAACATATTCAGCCATTTCAGAAGATATGTTTTAACTTTATTTTTTCCCTGATTATAAAGGTAATACAAGCTTTTGCCAAAAAAAAACTCTCATAAAATACAGAAACATTAAAAAGAATACAATGTTCACCGTATTCCCACCACTATAACAGTGATTATCTCAATTAGCATTTGGTTTCTTATCTTTATTCAATGATATACTGATCTTTATATCAGTATATTATTGATAGAGATAAATGTAACTTTTTACAACAATAAAATTATTTTACCTATTGTTTTGTAATCAGCAGATTTTGGTCTGCATCATCATTTTTATGGTTCTTGTTTTATAAGGTGCTATTTATTAGTCACCAATTACGGGCTTTTGTTTCTAATTTTTTATAATTAAGAAGAGATACTTAGATGATCATCCAGATATTTCCTGGGATAAATTTCTGTGGGTAGAATTCTGGGTTAAAAGGCACCATCTTTTACATTTAAAAACTACCCTAAAGGTTTAATTTGTAAAAATATTTGATAATACCTTTTTCTTCACAACCTCAAAAACAATTATTATTTTTATGTTTGCCCATATAATAGAAAAACTTTCATCTCTTAGTTTAATTTGAATAATTTTGTTCTTTAATTTGCATAATTCTGGTTGCTTAATTTGCATAATTCTGATAGTGGTGATGCTTGTCATTTCATATTTTTATTGACCTTTGAAATTTCCTGGTTTATGTACAGTCATGTGCCACATAACAACCTTTAATTCAATGATAGACCACATATGTGACAGTGGTCCTATTAGATTATAAAACCATATTTTTACTGTACCTTTCCTGTGTTTAGATATGTTTAGATACACAAATACTTCCCATTGTGTTACAGTTGCCTACACTATCACATGTTCATAGGTTCATAGCCTAGGAGCAATAGGCTATGCCATATAGCCTAGGTGTCTAGTAGGCTATACCATCTAGGCTTGTGTAAGTACACTCTTAGGATGCTTGTACAATGATGCAATCACCTAACAATACATTTCTCAGAACATATCTCTGTCATTAAGGGACACACGACTGTATTTCCTGTTGGATCTTTGACCTATTGTGGTAATGTTTATCTTATGCTTATTTATCGGAATTTTTGTGTTTTATTTTTCTCTTCCCTTAAGTTTGGTTTGGACTTCCCTGCTGATCTAAAGTTTTATGTTTTCCACATAGTTAATTTTATCTAGAAAGTTTTTTCTCTCCTCAGATTATAAAAACATTGATCCATCTTTTTATTTAATATATATATTTGTAATTTATAATTTGTTTGGAATTCTGATTTTACCTGTAAAGTAGGGATCTTTCAATAGACTAATTTTCCCCACTGATGTATAATGCAATATTTTATCAAATACTAAAATTCTATATTAGTACATAAGTCTCTTTCCAGACTTTTGAGTAATCCCTTTGGTTTTGTACCAGTATTAAGTCATTTAGGCTATTGTATTTGTTATTTGTTGAAATAAGTCTTTCTTTTATCAGATATTTGTTTCACTTTTTAACACAAATATAAAGGCGTTAAGCCTAAGGTAAAAAGGATTCTTTTACTAAAGTTGTTTCCATTATTGAAGTGAGAAAAATGTAACCAGAGGGTGATGTGGAACTTTCCCCATGAAAAGCATTTTAGTTGAAATGCTAAAAGTTATGCTTCAAGGGAGTTTAAGTGGCTTTAGTTGAACTTTATAATCTAAAAGTTTGTTTTATAAAAAGTATTTCTACAAGAAATGTACGTTGTATTTCTACTAAATAAACAACTCTCTTTTAAAGCATTAGTTTTGTTCATTAATTAGTGACTCCCCTTATATTTTAATCTTAAAGTGTTTTGGTTCTGTGTAGGTATAGAAAACTGTCAATTTTATAATCATTAAATAAGAATTATATTTACGTAATTATAAAAATAATAGTCTTTAGTCATTTAAATGATTTTTGACATTTTTAAACAACAAACTCTACTAGAGTCTAGGAACTAGACTGCACTTTTTATTTTTTGGAGATGGACTTTCACTCTTCTTGCCCAGGCTAGAATACAATAGTGTGATGGTGTGATCTCGGCTCACTGCATCCTCCGCCTCTGCAGTTCAAGAGATTCTCCTGCCTCAGCCTCCCAGGTAGCTAATTTTTTTTTTTTTTTTTTTTTTTTAATAGCAGAGATGGGGTTTTACCATGTTGGCCAGGCTGGTCTCAAACCCCTGACCCTAGGTGATCCACCCACCTCGGCCTCCCAAAGTGCTGGGATTACAGGCGTGAGTCACCATGCCTGGCCTAGACTGAACTTTTTTTTTTGAGATGGAGTTTCACTCTCGTTGCCCAGGCTGGAGTGCAGTGGCACGGTCTTGGCTCACCGCAACCTCTGCCTCCCGGGTTCAAGCAATTCTCCTGCCTCAGCCTCCCGAGTAGCTGGGATTACAGGCATGCGCCACCACACCTGGCTAATTTTGTATTTTTAGTAGAGATGGGATTTCTCCATGTTTGTCAGGCAGGTCTCAAACTTCTGACCTCAGGTGATCCACCCGCCTCGGCCTCCCAAAGTGCTGGGATTACAGGCTTGAGCCACCACGCCCAGCCTAGACTGAACTTCTTGAGAGCAGTCGGGGCTGTCTTTGTCCTTTGAATAATTTTTTTCTGTTGAATGAACGTATATGCGTCAGTAAATCCCCTACCCAAAGTAGGCTATCAGAATGTTTATAGAATTGAGTTTTAAAAACTGAAATATAGTAAATAGTTTGGAAATTTAGGAAAGGTGGATATAATTTCTTATTAATGTAATGCTCTTATTTTATCTTAGGTGACCGAACTAGCAGTTGCCCAGTGGTCTTCATATTAGATGAATTTGATCTTTTTGCTCATCATAAAAACCAAACACTTCTCTATAATCTTTTTGACATTTCTCAGTCTGCACAGACCCCAGTAGCAGTTATTGGTCTTACATGTAGATTGGTAAGTCTTTCTGTTCATTAAAAAAATTGATTATAATATTTTAAAATTCAAGCTTAATTGCTGACACTACTAGTCTTTTCTCACTTATTTAGGTCATTATATTAGGCATTTTAAAAATTTTGTTTCAGCAGTGCCTGGTGTATTTATCCTGCTTTTCAGCTCAAATTGAGGAAAACAATTTAATAGTTACCTTAGCCCATTAATGAATACCTCCCTCCTCCCAGTGAAATTACTGAAGAAAAAAGTATGAAATCAGATTATGCTAATAAATATAATTTCTACATTATCAAGTAATGAGGTGGTTAAATAATCTCACCACTATTTGAGAAAACTTGGTAATAGTTTTTAAGATTTTTTACCATATTTTGAAAAGGCTTGAAATCAACTCTAAGTAATACTATTCCAACTTTCAAAGTACACATCTCCAGAAATGGGAAAGATTCTACCAAGCACTGACAGTAGATAGTGGCTTCTTCATTCCATGGGATATTTTAGAATGATTTTAACTATAGTCTAAATATCACTATCACTTTGCTTTGTGAAGGCTCTGTACATATTGAACCATGTGTACCTTTGGACAGCAGTACAGGCCTTTTTGTGTTTACCTTCTTACTTGTAGTATGAACTTCCTTACTGAATTCAGATAAAACTGGTATTGAAGAGTGCCTTGGCCCATTTTGTGTTGCTATAACATAATACCTGAGACTTGGTAATTTTTAAAGAAAAGAGGTTTATTTATCTCACAGTTCTGCAGGCTGAGAAATTCAAGGGCATGGCACTGGCTTTGTTGCAAGGGTTTTCATGCTGCATAACATGGTGGAAGGTCAAATGGGAAACGGATATGTGCAGAAACGAACCAGATAGGAGTTGGAACCTCAATTTATAACAACTCGCTGTCTCAAGAACTAATCTATCCCCATGAGAACAAGAACTCACTCCAGTAAGAGGGCATTAAATCTATTCATGAGGGTCCACTCCAGTGACTCCCACTGTTGCACTGGCAATTAAATTTCAACATGAGATTTGGTGGGGACAAACCACATCCAAACCATAGCAAAGTTGTCTCTTTTCTCATGCTGTGACTGCCATGCCTCCATAGCTTTCTTGCAATCCTCTTCCCCCTCCATTCTCGGCAGACATGTCAGGCACATTTACACATTCACATCTCCTTTCCTACAGCCCTTTTTCTTTTTCAGAAAAGTGAAACTTTTTACTAATTCATATTTCAACAGTCCTCCTTCCAGTGCTGTTTCCCTATAGAGTGACTGTCATTTGCCCCTCCTTCCCTGTGCTCTAGAGCTTATGATACATGGCTTTAGTATAAACACCCCTCATACATCACTGGCTGGTGCTGCACATATCTTTATTCCTCCTTGCCAAAAGCAGCAGGCTATGACAAGGATCAAAGAAGCACCCTCCTTCTTGCCAAAAAAAAAAAAAATCTTCCTTTGGGTGGAAGTGGCTGTGGTGAGTGTTGTTGACCCAATGACGGACCAAATAAAATGCCAGTAACTTCTTAGCAGGGTTGTCAGATGTTCTTTTTTATTGTATATATATAATTCTCCAACTGTGTAGTTCTTTCAAGTGTAATTTTTTTCTTTTTTTTTTTTTTGAGATGGAGTCTTGCTCTGTCACCCAGGCTAGAGTACAATGGCATAATCTCAGCTCACTGCAACTTCCACCTTCCGGGTTCAAGCAATTCTCCTGCTTTAGCCTCCCAAGTAGCTGGGATTACAGCCACACACCACCATGCCTGGCTAATTTTTGTATGTTTAGTAGAGATGGGGTTTCACCATGTTGTCCAGGCTGCTCTCGAACTCCTGACCTCATGATCTGCCCCTCTTGGCCTCCCAAAGTGCTGAGATTACAGGCGTGAGCCACTGTGCCTGGCCTCAAGTATAATTTTATCTGTGTATCCATGCTTATAGGGAGAAAACAAAAGTATAGAGGGAGTAGTGACTTTGCCAGCAAGCATCTTCTTCTCCATTGGGAGTAATTCATTTTTGTTTTTTGGTTTTGTTTTGGTTTTACTAGTTCCTGTATGCCCACATTGCCAACTTCTGTCATTACTGCCTACTACAAAGACAGTATTTACTTCCATCTCTTTTCATTCCCAAATTTAGGGTCTGAATTGTTGCTTGTATAGATTATTACTTCCACTGTCTACCTATATGGGTGGCCTAGAACTCTTTCTTAATAGAAAATAAATGTGCAATATCTGAATCTCTGAATATAACCTTTCTTGTCTTTTAATTCTCATGCTGGCACTATACTTTTCTTTGACCTCATAAAAACATTCAAAATTTTTTATTCACCTTCCAGCCTCCTACCTCGGGCTATTAGTCTTTCCTGTCCTCCTTCCCAAACTAACCATGATCCCATTTTGATCACTTGAATTCTTTCCTCTATATCATGATTTCTTCACGTAGGTATTATGAGAGTCATCTGGCTAGATGTGGAAATGTATGTTTCTGGGCTTAAACTACTCCCCTTTTAAAAAACTTTATAACATTTCAACAATATACATAGGAAAGAATAAATACTGAGCCCTGAATTCCTTTCTCCACTCATTGCCAAGATTCAATTACTACAGACTAATTTTACTTATCCTCAACATCTCCTTTCATTCCTGTATTATTTTGAGGCAAAAACTAGGTATTATATCATTTTATCAGTAAGTATTTTAGAATGTATTTTTAGGAGATAAGAGCTCTTTAAAAATATATTTCCCTAATATAATTGTTATATTAGCTGTAATTCCTTAAAGTCATCAAATATCATGTCACTGTTCAAATTTGGGGTTGGGGGCTTTTTAAAACAGCTTTATTGAGATGTAATTTATACCATACAATTCACTCATTTAAATTATACAATTAACAGGGTTTTTGTTTATTCATAGAGTTGTGCATTTATCACCACAGTTTAAGAGCCACATACCTTTTAGTGATCACCCCAAATCCCGTGTTCCCTCCCCAGCCCTATGCAACCACTAATCTACTAATCCACTTTCTGACTGTATAGTAATTTTTGAATCATACAACGTATAGTTTTGTGTGACTGTCTTCAACATGTTTTCAGAGTTGATCTGTGTTACAGCATATATCAGCCCTTTATTCCTTTTTATTACCAAATAATATTCTGTTGTGTAGATATACCATACTTTGTTTATCCATTCATCAGCTGATGGACATTTGGGTTGTTTATATTTCTTAAGCTATTAAAAATAATACTGCTACAAACATTCACATACACTTTTTTTGTGGTTATCTGGTTTCATTTGTCTTGGTTGTATACCTTGGAGTGTAACTTAAGTAATATATATTATACTATACTATATATATATAGATGTATATATACATATATAATATATAAATTATATATATTATATATTATGCTGTGTACTATAATATATTTTGAAAAATTGCTCAAGTTCATTATTAAAAAGAGATTTAGGAATGACAATTCCTGCAATATATGTGACTTAGGAAGACAACTTACTTATTGTGCTTTTAATGTCTTGGATAGTTTGAATGTCTATCAGTTTTATGGAAGTGTTTTCTTCATTTAAGAACACTTCGTATGTCCTTACAAGCAGTACATATTAGTTATCGTTTGGTTTTTCGTGTTCTTTGACAGTAAATTTGATTCCTGATTTCTTTTTAAGGAAAAATAACACAAATACAAATAGAATCTAAAAGCATTACTATTTAAAAAAAAAAAAAAGCCGGAAGATAACTTACAAATGCCATGTTGCATTTCTGCCACTTTCGTCTCCTAAAGTTGGTTCCTGCTACCTATCATGCTATTAATTTTTTAATCTCAGTTCTTCATAGAATGTACAGAATTCCTTATTGACACTCTTGGTGTTACTGTGACATATAGCTATTCAATATTGTGAGTTTTTTTAAACGGTCATGTTGGGTCTTGGAATGTTACAGATTAGCTGAGAGTAACATGGTGGGAAAAAGGCATGACATCACCAACCCAGCAGATGCCTGGAGGTGGATTATTTAGTTTGCATAAAATGTCTTAAACGTTTAATTATGTATTGTAGACTAAACATTACTAATTATAGGTGATAGTTTACTTATACCTCTAACATTGGTACAGTGTTTTTTTTTAAAAACATTCGTCTTCCTTATAGAGATTTCTGTTTGTTTTTAAGGATATTTTGGAACTCTTAGAAAAAAGAGTGAAGTCAAGATTTTCTCACCGGCAGATACACTTAATGAATTCATTTGGTTTTCCACAGTATGTTAAAATATTTAAAGAACAGTTATCTCTACCTGCAGAGTTTCCAGACAAGGTTTTTGCTGAGAAGTGGAATGAAAATGTTCAGGTAACTTAAAGGCAATAAAGCTAAATGTTCCTTGCTATATGATTTAAAACAATTAAAACACAAATTTTAGAAATTAGTAAATTAACACAAAGTTTCTAATATTGCTGAGGGATAATGCTGCGGGAATACAAATTATATACTTTTTAAAAATTTTCTTCTTATAACAGACAGTTGAAATGTCGTATCTCCTGAATTCTATCTCAAAAGAACATCACAGTTAAGCTTTAGGATTTATGTTATTAGTTTGAAGTAAACTTTAATGAGGCTTTAGTTTTATCTATATGTGGTTTATATTTTAGATAATTTTATTTTATATATTTTACATATTTAGCAATAATAATAGTAAATAATGATAAATAAATGTTAGTGACTCATACCTATTCTGTGTGGATTTTTTTTTTCTTCCAGTTTTCATTAGCAACTTCAGCTTTTATTTTGTTGGGCCTTAAGAGGCAGTACAGACTGTGCACCTCCGGTTATATTATCTAATAGGTGATCAGATCTCACAGTCCCTGGAGACCTGAGAGTCTTAGATACAAAGGCAGGTTCATATGTTGTTTTAAAGATTTGCCACACCTTTGAGACTATAAATTTACCTGTGCTTAAAATATTCTCAACACACTAGCATTTTAATCTTACGCTGTCAAAAAGTTTCAGTTGGCAAAGAGAAAGGAGGAAGTATGCATGTGTGTGTGTATTTAATAACATAATTGAAAAACATTGTTAATGAATAAGTCCCTTATACTAGAATCTCAAAAAATATTGGCCTTGTGAGAGTGGAAAATAATATAGAGTCCCTGGCTCTGAAGGAATTGGGAAAAACTGATTTATAGTGTTAAAATACCGGTAAGGATAATTAGATCTTTGAATAGAATTACACAGTCTATATTCACTGACTCTATAAAAAAGATTGTTTTATTTTAAAGCAGTAGTGGTAGATTGTATTTTTACCATGAATTTTTAAATACTAATACTAAATTGGAAGCGTTTTGCATTTAGTTTGTTCTTTAAATGATTATTGTTTTGATTATAAAATATAGTCTGCTCATGTAAGCACTATTTTGACACGTTTCATTTTTTAAAAATATCATAAAAGTTTATTGAACAAAATGTAATCACTGCAAAAGAATACATGACAAACAGTGGAAGTTTCCCTTAAGACTATATCAATTCTCCTTTCTTCTACTATGGAATACTTGGTCTACAACATTGCAGAGTTTACATACATGCTAAATATGTTGTTTTTACATAGGACTCAAAGCCTACATATTTTTATATTACTTTTTTCCCATCGTTATGATTGATAATTCCCTGTTCTTTTTCTTAATACAACTATACATAATTGTATGTAAAAATAGCTGACATTATCTTTAAAATTCAGATATTATGCCTTGATATAATTAGGTATGGATCCTCCCTTCCACTAAATCTTTCCTGAGACTCGGATATTTCAATTACCTGACCAAGTGTCTTTGATACTATTTCTAATTATAGGATTCCATCTATAGGAGCACTTTCTTTGTAGTTGGTACTCCCACATTGTCCACTTTTACTGGGGTCTGGTGTGGACCAGACCTCTGGATCTTCAGCTTTTAGATCTACTTTTCAGTGCCTCACAGACTTTCATCTTCTACAACTCCTGAACTGATTGTCTTATTCCACCAGTATGTTTTTCTGGCTGTTTTAGAGATTCAAATGTAGTCTTTCATAGTATTTAAATGTCTGTACTTTCCATGGGCTTTTTTTTTTCCATACCTGCTCACACTTAATCTTCTTAAGGTAACTACATGGTCTAGGTTGCACTGTGCCATTTTTCGTCCACTTTCCTTCCCAACTGTGTTGCATTCTGAGCATCTCAAATTGAGTCTATAAATAAAGAGGATGCTGGGTGAAGAAGTATAACTGCATGACTTAGAAAATGGTAACCATGTGTTAGTAGCGTAACTAATCTACTTTCTGGACTTTTGTTGCAGACCTTAAATCCCCTGAATGTGAGCACTATCTTGTCATCATTTTGACAGACTTAATAGTCAGTTTCATTAAGTAGAACCAGTGTCACTGGTGTTTCTGTCTCTGAGTTCTAATATATTCTTCCCCTATCCTGATCATCTTGTGCCTCTCTTTGGTACGTGAATAAAATGAGCTTCACTTGAAAAATCTGTCAGCACCATGGTCAGAGTCCCTGCCTTGTGGAGTAGGGTGGTAGCTGCATTAAGGGAGCTATTCTTTCTCATAGTGCTGATTATCCAGGAAGCTATTTTTAATGGCAGGATTAAGCCAATAGCAGTGATACAGATAACAGGTCACACATGGAATCTCCTCCAAGAAATATCTTCAGGATAAGATTGAACCTTGATATCCTGCCTAATTTGAAGGTTTGTTTTAGCCCTACTTCAAATGAGTCAAATAAGCAGAGTAGACTGTATCTTAGCATGGCAGTATAAGAGGGATCCTTTAAAAAGAACATTTAAAAGAATCATACCTTATTCTCCTCAAATGAAATCCCCCAAAGTACTGTAGCTTATGTGGTTGTTGATAATAGCCTTATCCTCAAATAGAGTATAGTGTTTGAATCAAGATGGAATTAAAAATATAATGAACAAGGTTAGACAATTTTTTTTTGTTTAAGTGGCTTATGTAGATAAGGTAGGCATTTTAAAAAGCAGAATAAGTAATTATAGAGCAAGAAGGTGATAGCTTTTAGAAAGAGGGGGAATTGGAGTCAAACCACTAAAAATAAAGAGATAAAGTAGGAAGGTGGAGCATAGAAGATTAACCTTTGAAGCATCATGTCAAAGAGAGGCAAATACAGGTTTTAAAAATAATTGATTCTTGCAGAGAAAATTTCTTCAATTTTGTCCCAGGTGATTTTCTTTAGTTTTCCTAAGTGCTCCGATTTTACCACATCAACTTTTACAAGTTACAGATTACAGAAGCCAAGACTATAGTTTGCCTGCGATATTTAGCCACATATCTTCCATATTGCAATTTTAAAACTGTGGCAAAGCTAAACAAATTTTTTTTAAATTTCCAAAAGGTATTACTTTTTTTTTTATGTTCACCCTGCGTACTTCCAAGGATATTCTACCATGTTTGTGATAGAAAAAGGTATATATAGTAACCAGAAGTCCTTTAAAATACAAAGAGAAGACTAGAAACAATAGCAAGGGAGTGGGAACTATAATTAAGATAATATATTTCCTGAGAGTATAAAATTTTATTCCAGTAGACTAGAACTTACTTCTGAATCTGGTCTTCTTAGAGTGGACAAAGACATATAATTACAGCTCTAGAAAATACAGAAATGCTTAGTTTTCTGGGCTTTTTTTTTTTTTTTTTTTTAAAAAGAATCCTTATTCCATGCAGATGATTTTTGAAAACTTATGTCAGTCTTTTCCAGGCCTTTCTTGGCTCTGCTACCTCTGAATTTACTCTTTTTTCATCTAATCTTTTCTTCAATGCCAGTGTTCCTCACTTTCCATTCAACCCTAATTACTGCAGTCACTTGCCTCTTTAGATGGTACTTTCTCAAAGGGCCCTGGTGATCTTTGAATTTCTAAAGCCATTAGCCTCTACTCAAATATATCTTAATTTTACAAAGTAGTTTATATTGTTGAACCTCACTTCTCTCTTAAAACTTTCTTCCCTTTTTTTCTAGATCTCTGCTCTGTCTTAGATTCTCTTCCAGTCTTTGGTATCTTTCTTAATTTCTTAGTTTTTCTCTTTTCCCGCCTACTACTTAAATATTAATAATCCAAGATTCATTTTTTGACCACATTTCACTTTTCACAGGCCATTTTGTTTCCCATAGATCATCTTTGATTTTTATCTTCTACCTTTCAAACCCTTCCTTCTCTTCTACCACTTAATTCTCTACCAGATATATCTCCTATAAACATCTTAATTCTCTTTTGTCTTCATAACACTCAGATAATTCCGACCTACTTTACCTCTTGTCTGGACAGCTACCTCCAATTCGGTTTTTCTGCCTTTTCTTTTTCTACATTCACTTTGCCAGTAATTGAAACTCCAGTACGTGACTACTCATTTTCTGCCAATGTGTGATAATTTTCCTACTACTCATGCTGTTCCCTGTAACTGGAATGCTCTTCCTTCTTTTTTAAATCTCTTACCTCATCCAGTTTAAGCATTCTTTATACTGCTTTACCTTGTTTCCCTAGGTACAGTAACTCATGCACTTCTGTTTTTGTGCTGCATTTTGTTTATTTCACTAGTATGACTGTGTAGTAGTTTCCCTTATTCAGGTACGAATTTGGGGTTAGCAAGGATTGTTTTATCATTGTGTTTATTGAATTAACGTAAAGAACAGGATAAGAAAATCAGTAGACTGGAAACTTTATTTTGGTTTTAGTGTTCTACAAATAAGACCAACATCTATTTAATAATGAATTAATATTAGATAGAGTTAGTAAGGTACACCAAACAGTAAGGCACAGGATTGTATTTAGGTTTTAAACTACATCTTTCCTCAATTTTGGCTTTTTTTTTTCTTTTCCCTTTAGTATCTCTCAGAAGATAGAAGTGTGCAAGAAGTACTACAGAAGCATTTCAATATCAGCAAAAACCTGCGGTCATTACACATGCTATTGGTTTGTATTAGTTTTGTTTTATTGCTCGTTGCTTTGTTTTTGTTTTTAATAGTGACAGGGTCTCACTTTGTTGCCCAGACTGGTTGCGAACTTCTGGCCTTAAGCCATCCTCCCACCTCTGCCTCCCTAAGTGCTGACATTACAAGCATCAACCACTGTGCCCAGCCTACTTTTATCATTTTCTATCTTTCATTAGATAATTAAGTTTTTATGGGAATTGATTAAACCTGTAGGTAAATTTTGGGAGAATCGACATGCATTGGAACACTACATCGAGTGTTCCAATCTCTGAATAGGGTTCATATCTCCTTTTATTTGATTTCTTGTTTGATTACTTTCATCAGCATTTTATAGCTCTTACTACACAGATGATGTACTTATTTAATGTGTATACCAATATTTAATTTGTTAGAACAATTGTAAATGGTGTTTTGAAGTTTTGGTTTCCCACATATTCATTACATTTCCCACATATCCATTACATATAGAATATGTGATTGATTACATATATACACATCAGTATATAGAAATGTGATTGACTTATAGTCTATGCTGAACTCATTTATTCTAAGAGATTTTTTAATAGATTCCTTGGGACTTTTGATGTAGACCATTACATTTTTCACAAATAGGACGGTTTTTTTTTTCTTTCCAATCTGTATGCCTTTTATTTCTTTTCTTGCCTTTTTGCAATGGCTAGAATTTCCAGTGTTATGTTGAATTAGAGCAGTGAGAGTGGACATCCTTTCTTGTTCCCAGTCTTAGGAAGAAAGGATTCAAACTTTTACCATTATCAGGTTGAGGTAATCCTCATCTGTTTGTAACTTGCTGAGAGTTTCTTATAAATGGGTGTTGGATTTTGTCAAATGCTTATTCTCGATCGTTTTGCATGATCATATTTCTCTTTAACCTGTTGATATATTTGATTACATTATTTTTTGAGTGTTGAACCAGCTTTATATACCTGGAATAAATCCTACTTGGTTATGATGTTTTGCCAAGTAATTATATCTTAAGCTTACATAATACCAATATCAAACAAGAATGACTTAATTGTTCTGAAAATTAACTTTCTTCACTAAGAGTATTTGGTTTTAGTCTAATATATCTAGAAAATTATGGCAAATACCTTTGAAAGACAGGATAGTTTTGGTTTCATAGAAAGGTCATTTTTAATAATAATAATAGAATAATAATGACAGTAGCTACCATTTATGGACTAGCATATGAGCCAAGTACTGTCGATACTAGTAGTACCTATATTATGTCTGGCCATTGGAATAATCTTATTTTTTATTCTTACCCCTAAAGAAATTGAGGCTCCTTAAAGCTAAATAACTTGCCAAAGGTCACACTACTAGTAGATAACAAAGCCAGGACTTAATCCAAAGCTCTCTGGCTTCAAGTTTGTGTCCTACTTGGCTGTAGCGTTCACCCATGCTCATATACAAGTTTTCTTTCCTCATTGCTGCTTCTGCTGAGGAAATTTGTCTTTTTATCCCTATTTACTTTTCCTCTATTGTCAAAAGCATACTGCCATTTTCAGCAACAGCTGTCTTTATCATGAAGGAATTTGGGGACTAGTAATTTTTAGAGGAGGTGTGTGTGTGTGTGTCTGTGTGTGTGTATATATATATGGATTTTGTCATATATATATATACATGGATTTTGTCATATATATATATATACATATATATATATATATACACACACACACACACACACACATATCTCCATCTGGGAAAATATCTCTGCCTCAGTATTGTCAATATTAACGGCCATTGTTCTGCCATTTTTCTATTACATTTTTAATTCATGGTAATGAATTAAATAATGGCTTGTTTTCTGTCATATGGGATTCTGCTTTCAGGGCTGCTTACTCATATTCTTAGCTCATCCCATTATTTGTTGTCATTGTCTTACTGTGGAAGCTCATTATAGATTACGGATTTTCGGCCTCTCCAGTAACCAGAGAAATACTACAATTAAACTTTTTTTTCTTGCCAATCTAGTGGGTGTTAAAGGTTATGCTTGATGGTATCATGACTGTGACTATTAATATTTATTGCTGCTGCCAACATAAATATGTGTAAGTGCTTTGGAGAGCAATTTAGCAAATTAGGTAACTAGAGAAACATACTTACACTAATTAGAGAAACTCTAGTTACCTAATGCACAGGAAGACATGTCCAAGGTTGTTTATTGCAGTCTTGTTTATAATTGGGAAAAAAAAGAAATGACAGATGTCTGTCAATAGGAAATTAGGAAATGAATAATTGTGGATATATACAAAGAAATATAACAAAAAAATGAATAAACCAGAATTGATACTGCCTCAACATGGGTAAAACCTCACAGTGAAGAGAGTTGTGAAGATACAGTATATTTATATAAAAGTTGAAAATTACTCTGTTGTATAATACATGTATATGTAGTAGAATTATACAGTATTAGGTTGGTGCAAAAGTTACCATTACTTTCAGTGCCCAAAATGGCAATTACTTTTGCACCAACCTAATAGTATAGACATACTTGGTGGTTTTATGTGGGGAAGAGTAGAGTCCAATCCGGAGGAGATGGGCTTCAACTCTAAAATCATATTTCTTAAGCAGGGAAAGTAGTCATGGATATTTATTATTCTCTGTTGCCTTTGTATATGTTAAAAAAAAATTCTTATGCCTTTGTGTCCTCATAGCTTAGCTCCCACATATATCAGTGAGAACATATGATGTTTGGTTTTCCATTCCTGAGTTACTTCACTTAGAATAATAGTCTCCAGTCTCATCCAGGTCATTGCAAATGCTGTTAGTTCATTCCTTTTTATGACTGTAGTATTCCATAGTATATATATACCACAGTTTCTTTATCCACTCGTTGATTGATGGGCATTTGGGTTGGTTCTACGATTTTGCAGTTGTGAGTTGTGCTGCTATAAACATGCACATGCAAGCATCTTTTTCAAATAATGACTTATTTTCCTCTGGGTAGATGCCCTGTAGTGGGATTGCTGTATCAAATGGTAGTTCTACTTTTAGTTCTTTAAGGAATCTCCACATTGTTTTCCAGCGGGGTGAGGGATAAAGGACTACAACTATGATGCAGTGTATACTTCTCGAGTGATGCATGTACCAAAGTCTCACAAATCACCACTAAAGAACTTACTCATGTAACCAAATACCACCCATACCACGGTAACTTATGGAAAAATGAAGTTAAAAAATAAAAATTAAAAAAAAATTAATAATTAAAGGAAAAAAGAAAGGAGAGAGAAAGGGAGGGAGCACTGGCAATCTAGGTCCCAACCAGTAGGAGAATGAAGGACAAGGATTGCCAAACTCTCTGCCCAGCTAATCAGTTGCGCCCTTGTTAAGGTGGAGGAGAGTTTCTTGAATAATTGTATCCCAAATATTGCATGGCACATACTACTAAGAAACTATTTATTTGAAATTGAAATTTAACCAGAGGTCATGCATTTTTATCCGCTAAATCTTCTAACCCTAAATGACCAAATTTAACTTTCATGAAAAATACAAATAAAGAAGGAAGAAAGGAAATCTTCAAATACTTGAGTAGCAACTCTGGTCCAGGACCTCTGTTCATTTTTGAACAGAGAAGCAGCACAAGAGAAGGAGACTGTGCTTTCAAGGAGAGTTATTCCTGAGTATAAATGTGGTATTTTTTTTCTCTTTTTTGTACAATTGAACATAAAACAGCTAACTTCTGTCTAAATTAATACTAACGTGGCTGGATGATTGGGTGGTGAAAAAGTTAACGAGTAAGGCATAGATCTGCCTTTTGGGCTTGGGTTTGGGGCTTTTATTAGTAAGTATTCTTAATTATTTTCAGTTTCTTCTCCTTGACCTACTCCTCTTTAAACATTGTTCTTCCGAGCATTAAGTAAACAAGTTATGCAAGTGGGATGGGTTAGAGAGAGCAGCAGGAACTTTTTTTATGCTTTACATCTGCAGTTATGTGACACACAAATTGAAATACTGTATTTTAATAGAGCTGAATTTGAGAATACCTTCCTAAGCATTAATATTTACTCTCACTTAAGAATTAACTATACAAATTCAGAAGTTTTGCACAGTATCTCCAAAATGCCCATGTAAATACGTAATTGTTTTTCTGATCCATCTTTCCCTAGATGCTTGCTTTAAATCGAGTAACAGCATCACACCCATTTATGACTGCCGTAGATCTAATAGAAGCAAGCCAACTGTGTAGCATGGACTCGAAAGCAAATATTGTACATGGTGAGAACCCAGCCTTATTTTTTAAATTGTGGTTTTTAAAACTTTGAATTTAGATAATGGAATGTTTTTAAAATTACAATTTACATGGGCATAATGCTTTATAAAATACTTTCGTATCCATGTAGCCTTTAACCTAGTCCTTTTAAAGGTACTATCACTCCCATTTAAAGTGAAAAAAAAAATTGACGCTGTGCCTCTTTTGCCACATTGGAAATCCAGGTAAGACTATGTTGCTGATGTTATCATTGTATCAAGAGCTACTGAAGAGCATTCCCTGGGTTTCAGCCATTTTGGGTTCGTTATTTCCTTTTGCAAATGTAATGAACCTTTTTGTCTCCAGGGAAAAAAGGAATACACAAATTTCGATATAATTTCCAGGAGTTTAGGAAGTCTCTAGATAAATCCTACCCAAAGGCCCTATGTGATTTAAAGTCACATAACAATTGAAGTTTATTTTGTTTACTGTGGGCCATATGTTGAGTGCCTGATAATATTTCGCTAATTTTTGTGACATTTCTAAAAGTTTAAAACTATCCTTATTTTGCAGATATGAAAAAAACTAAGCTCAGGGAGGTTAAGTAACTTAAATTTATATAGATAGTAGTGATTGAAACACATTGAAATCTAGAAGAATCTTGACCTGCTTCACCCCTCAAAGCTATAGATCTTTCACTATATTGTATTCTTTGGAGAACAGTTATTTCAGTCTTATGTGTCATTAAACTGATAGTTTTTTTCCCTTTTACTGTAGGTCTATCAGTCTTGGAAATCTGTCTTATAATAGCAATGAAACATTTAAATGACATCTATGAGGAAGAGCCATTTAATTTTCAAATGGTCTATAATGGTGAGATGAGACTTAAGTAGTTTTCTGACTCTTCCCCACTGCTTATTTGAAGGTATAATGTTGTCATTGCTTTCTACTCAGAGTTTCAGAAGTTTGTTCAAAGGAAAGCGCATTCTGTTTATAATTTTGAAAAACCTGTTGTCATGAAGGTAAGATTTAGTTTGCTGTTATTTTTCTACAGACAAGTATATTTTTTACATCCAATTTGATTATGTATTAAAATTGCACTTTCATTTTTAAACATTATGTATTATAGAGATTTTTTTCAAAAAAGAAAATTATCTAAAAATATTTTGGAAAAATCTGAGGAAGCGACCAGTTTAGTTTGTGGAGGTATACTGCCCTCTGCTGTCTCTTCAGAGCACTTGCATCCCAAAAACAATTATTCAGTATAGTGTGTGATATAACCTTTCCCTTTCCAACCCAAGGATTGGCTTTTATAATCTCAGCAGTAAAAGGAGAAAAAAATGAAAGTTAGAGCCATTAAGAAACTTAAAAGACAAAATCTCACTGGCCTGTGAGGGCATACAGAGAAAGCGTTATTTGGGGGCTGAGTCATGAGTTTTATAACTTCAGGACTTCATGTAGATTACCATTGTCCACTACAAAGATAATGTGAGCCACATAATGTAGTTTTAGATTTTCTAGTACCTGTAAGAAAAATAAAAAGGTGTAATTTTAATTATATATTATATTTAATGCAACATATCAAAAATGTGTCATTCTATAATCATTATAGAAGAACAGTAAGGTGTTTTACATTCTTTTGAATTAAGTCTTTAACATTTGGTGTACATTTATACTTACAGCACATCTCAATGGCCTATTTACTGGAAATTCTTGCTGATTAGATTCCATAAAATGTAAAGCTGAGAAAGTAAATTTACATTTTGAAATTGTTCTAAACATGCTCAGACTTTTCTAATAGAACTAAATATCCATTTTTAAGTTTAAATAAAAATTGAGTCACACATTGAAGTGCTCAGTAGCCTAGTGTGGACAGTGCAGCTGTTGAAGATTTTAAGGAAAGAAACTTTTAAAACAGTGGATTGATTCCCCAAGTCCATTGGCATCCCTTATAGGCCCTAGTAATCAGAATTTCATTTCTTGTAGCAACAAAAATGAGTACAGAGCATTGTCATTTCTTCAAAAGAAACAGGAAAAGTATTTTACAATACTGGAGGGTTTTTTCCCCCTAATAGTCTTATTTTGTGAGAGTTGTGAAAATGGAAAGGTTACCCAAGTATTTAATTTTTTTTTTTTTTTTTTTTTTTTTTGAGATGGAGTCTCTCTCTGTTGCCTACGCTGGAGTACAGTGGTGGGCGCAATCTTGGCTCACTGCAACCTCTGCCTCCTGAGTTAAGCGATTCTCCTGCCTCAGCCTCCTGAATAGCTGGGATTACAGGCGTGCACCACCATGCCCATCTAATTTTTGTATTCTTAGTAGAGACAGGGTTTCACCATGTTGGTCAGGCTGGTCTCGAACTCCTGACCTCATGATCCGCCCACCTCAGCCTCCCAAAGTGCTGGGATTACAGGCGTGAGCCACTGCGCCCGGCCTGCATTTAAATTCTCAATAATTTGTAGCTGCTCATTTCTGAATTTTCAATAATGAAGTATTTTGCTATTTAGAAATGTTTTAAATCTGCACAGTTCTATTCAGCTCTGACACCTGCAGCCTCCAGTATTTTCTCATTTTCAAATATGAAGGTATCTGAGCTGTTTCTCTATCAGAAGAATTTATGTGATACATAGAGAATATGTTCCAGTGATGTTTTTTACAGTGAGTTGTAAGAATATAATAGAATCTTCAGGAATCTATTTCAGTGTATCATTATTTAATGGTTAGTATATCATGATTTAATGGTTTTTTTTTTTTCATAACCTAATAACGTACCTAACACAACACTCAAGGTTAGAAAAGACATAATACATGAATATTAAGGATAAGAGGAAGCAGACAGGAAAGAGCCCTATTAAGATGGGGAAGATGGAAGAAGGTTGTGACAGTCTCAGTCAGACTTCTTAGAGGAAACAGGAGCCTGTCCCCTCTCCTCCATGTCCATACTACCCTGCTGAATCCTTTACTTACAGGATCAGCTGAATATGCCTAGTTGACTCAAGGGTCTTTTTCTGCCTCCCTCTGTTACAGTTGTGTTAACTTTTTACATAGCAAAGCAAAGATAGAGACAGACAAAATATAAATGCAAATCTGAGTAGCTTAGGGAATCGATCAGAAAGTCTTACCTGATTCTTAGGTTTTTACAGAGAACTGGAAACACTTTATTTATTAAAGTACTAGGAGGAGCTATGATAGAGAATGAGGCTAGGAAGAAAACCATATTGTATATATTGAATTAAAGTTTGCCGTGTTTACATTCAACAATATATGGACAAGTAAGTGTGTACTGACACTGTTTTACCTGATAATGTGAGTTTTCATGGGGTTGTGAGAGTTTTTTTAATCCTATTGATTGTTGTTACATTTTGCTTCCCAGTACTCTGTTCTGCAGCTGACCAAAATGCTAACTGTTCTCTGGGAGAGAACGGGAGAGTTGTGTCACTCTCCTCTCCTATTCAACCTAAACTATTTATTTCATCTTTCAGGCTTTTGAACACTTGCAGCAATTAGAATTAATAAAGCCCATGGAAAGAACTTCAGGAAATTCACAGAGAGAGTACCAGCTGATGAAACTGCTTTTGGATAATACTCAAATTATGAATGCTCTGCAGAAATATCCCAACTGTCCTACAGATGTGAGGCAGTGGGCAACATCCTCACTAAGCTGGTTATGAATATAACCAGTGACTTCAACTTTGGCATTTCATTCATACTTCTGTAGAGAACGAAAAACTATTGTCCATTAACATGATACACTAAACATTCTATAAACATTTTTGTATTTATGTGAGACTTGCACATCTACTGTCTTGGCTGTGTCTTGCCTTTTAATCATGAACAGTTACATGATTTATGATTTCAGTGATTGAGATTACTTTGTAAGTAGCTGTTCAGAAGAATAAAATATGACTGTTTTAGGGACTAGACCATGTGCTTTTTTAACACTTACATATATAATGGTCTATTTGAAGAGCTCACTTCAATCTAACGGCTAGATGTCTTTACAAACCTTAAACCAAAGGAGTAAAAAAACAATGGTAAGCACTGAAGTATAATAAGTAACCTTTGGTACAGCAGGTTTGCTGCAGTGTTTTTTTCTGTCCACATGCAAATTTTGGATTCTATCCCAGACCCAGGTTTTCTAGTTCAAGAGACTAACCAGCTTAGTCAGAAGATGGTTCCATGGAAGAAAAAGGCCAAGGAGTTTGAAGATTTTTCTTCTAGACATCTCAAAATGTGGTACTCATACCATCCACATCAGAATCCCTTGTAGGATTTTCTAAAATTACAGATTGTTGAGCCTACCATGGGTCAAAAGGATTGGAATTTGCCTTCTTAACAAGTATAGTCATGGCACCACATAACATTTTGGTCAGTGACATTGTATATATAAGGGTGGTCTCATAAGATTATACCATGTTTTTACTGTACCTTTTCTATGTCTGAATATACAAATGTTTACCATTGTGTTACAGTTGCCTACAGTATGATTACAGTAACATTCTGTACAGTGCTGTAGCTGAAGAATAATAGGCTAGGCTATCTGTATAGCCTAAGTGTGTAACAGGCTATATACATACCATCAGGATCTGTGTAAGTACACTCTGTGATGTTCATACAGTGATGAAATCACCCAAAGATACATTTCTCAGAACACAGCCCCATCATGAAGTGACGTGACTGTACCAGAGATTTCTGGAAAAGCACTCCCAAAAGTAATGAGATGTGTATGGCAATGTTAACTGAACCTGTTTGTATCAAAAAGTAAATCCCTATGAGGAATGTGGAAATGTCAGTCAAAGCATTGTCTTTTAAGTAAGTTCCAAGATCCATGAATTAACAGAGGCATGTATTTAAAATGAAATTTAATAAGCACTTAGTGACTTCATTTGTTCAAGAATATTTGATTGTCTATTGTGTGCATGGGAGGTTTACAAAAGACAGACTGTCCCTATGCTTGTGCAGCTTACAATCTATTTAACTATTAGAGGCCCTGTGAGATGTAGGCACTGTTATTTACAGATGAGAAAACTAATACAGCAGTGGCAATGCTGGGAATGGCCAACAGGCTTGGAATTCAACTCAGTTTAACACCAAAGCCAGTGCTATTAAGACCTGAAGTTCGACAGTGGATTCCTTACCAAATAGTTCTTAAAAGTATGCTCTAAGGAACAATGTTTTAATGAAATCTTGGATACAAAGTGGAATAAAAGATTTCTGAGCATAAAAGTAGCTCTTCAGTAGTTACAACCTATTCTTTTGCATACATAGCCTTTCCTTCCCTGCAAAAAGTTAAGCCTTCTAAGTATTCAGATCCCTGTCATTTACTTTTCAGCAGTCTCATTCAAGCTAAGGCTTGCATACTGATTCTGCGCCATAGTCTACACATCTTTAGGGGATATTTCATCAAAATACTTAACATGGTAACATCACTATTATATACTAGAAGCAAGAATTTTACACTTGTGCTGTAATTGATCCTTTTAAAAATTTTCTGAACTATTTGAGGGAAGTATTATTTGTCTTAAAGGGTAACAGCCTCAAGAAATGACTTGAGGATTGCAATTTCTTATTAGCTTAAGATGTCACTTAAAAGCTGACAGCCCTCATCTGTCTCACTGGCTACATAAGAGCTACAGAAGATTCATCAATAACCAAATATACAGATTTTAAGACTACCAATTGAGGTAAACAAACATGAAACCGTTATAAAGCAAATTAAAAAAAAATACATTAGGAAAAGTTACACAAATGAAGTATATGCCTATTATATTCCCAAGGCATTTTTTGTGGGGAGGAACAGTGTTGATTGTTGGCCTTTCCATATTCCCTCATACAAAAAAGCTAAAATCTATTCACAAGAGTTTTGAGCTAACTTTGTCTCTTAAATTGCTTAAACTGTCATCAGTAAAAACAAATCTGAAAAACCCTAGTTTAAAAAGCGGTTCAAGAATAATGTAAACTTATACATACAGCTTATTTTCTTCATTTACTAGAGGAGGAAAAATAGAACCAAAAAATGCATGAACTCCTGCTTTTCAATCTGATTACCTCAGACTGAAAAGCAGGCGAAGGAGGAATATTTCAGTGTGTTTTTACATCTGTGTTCCCTTCAAGTGGCCCACCAGAAACAGAATTCTTGTTAAAATGACTGATTCTCATGCATGTGAAAGGCTCTGGGGAATGAATACCTGTTTGGTCCAAACTTACTGTATCATAATGCTGTATATGTTGAAAACGTAATACCTGTTAATGTCCTAACGAATCACGTTTTGCAGAAAACACTGTAAGAAACACTTCAGTCTTTCTGTAGAGTTTCCATGCATATTTCACCATGGTTTGCATTCTCATCCTCATCTGGTTTAGAAAGCAATTCAGTTTCTTTCAAACCACCATAACCTAAGTGCTGCCCCATCCTTCACCTTTACCCTAGAAAATCTGAGAATCCATTGGTGTGTACTGTGTGACACAATGCCAACAAGCCTCAGGCTTCCTAATACTGGCAGGACCAACACACATACTTTAGTGGGAATATAATCTGTTTAGACGATAATAGAGGGAAATGCCATAATTAACAAACAAATCTCCCTTCACTCACCACTATCCTCATTCTTGCAGTTGTCAAGGCGTAAGCCTCACTATAAGTTACAAAGCTACCACTCCCCTTTAAGAACACATAGCTAAAGAAAAACTGCATATGCAAATGGTACCATATTCATTTTTTTATTTAACTTGGGGATGGAATGGGGATAGCATACATTTTATTTGTACAATATTTAACAATCACTTATCCAAGGTGGGGTTTTATGGGGATTTTAAGCTTTCTGTTAAATACTTGCAGAAAAAATAGCAAGTACAATTTGACAGTAGTACAATAACCTGTGCCCAAAACACAAGAAATACAGAGTAAAGCGAAAATAACTGCTTACCAATATTCTGAGAGGTAACAAATGGGATATGGGTTGAGACTGCATAAAAAACGTACTGCTGGTTGAATATCTGAGGTAAACGATGTTCAATCAAGATGCTACTTGTATCATTTTGCCCATAAATTGATAAATAATTTTATGCATATCATACCAAATGTTCCTAAAAAGTAATCTTTCAAAAAAGTATAAAAGAGAAACTGGAAAATATCTGTGATGAAGCTTCTTTCTTTAAAAAAAAAAAGAAAAAAAAAAAAATCCAGTAATCAGTTTATTCCACTAAACCACCATCTGGCCATGGTTTTTTTTCCCCTACCACCTGCATTTTACTTAAATGTAGCTGTTACTTAGGGGTGAGGAAACGCAACAGAAGAGATTCTTTTTAAATTTCATGATACGATTCTATTTTAAATTCCAAAGGTGTTGGTTTTTTTCCTGATTGTATTTTCAAAACATCACCATGAAAGATAGATAGTGCAAGTTCATGGGACTAACAATCGTGAAGCACAGTCTCTTTTTCTGGAATTCACAAGGTACCTAGAATTCAAACAAGAATCACACATCACATGCTAAAAAAAACTTCTAGCATCTAAAATACATACAAGAGCTGTGCAGGGCATAGACTTCAAATAAAGCCGAACACTGGTTAATCCATCAGTCCTATGGCAAGTTGATCATAAAGCATTCCTTACGCGGAGATCTGGGCAAGGTAAAGAGTATAAGAAGTTAGAGCAGCAGCAGTTCTGATGGGTATCAGGCAAAATACAAGACGAGTCATGAGGAGCACCATACACATGAGGAAAGAGTTATCTGGGGGGTCTCTGTTTGCCCCAAAATGGATCACCATTTTTCTCATTCTTTGATCTTTTTTTTCCAGTATCTCTAGCTCAAACTTTTTGTTAACTTGCCCACTCTGCACTGACTGTAAACCAAACACTAAATACCCTGCAAAAGGAAGTTTTAACAAGACTAGGTATAAGGACAGGTAGTCACTGGAAAATTCTTATTTTACTGCTTATAAAAAGTTTTTCTATTAATAATAGTTCTCAAAAGAATACAAGTTTTAAAATTGGTTAGCTACGGTTAAATACAATACCCAGGATTTCTAAAAATTTTGTCTAACTTGAAAACATTTTATATTGTGAATAACTGGCTTTATCTCTAGTACTCACATAAGCCAAACATTCATCATAATATCCCTTGTTTATTTTTGTTTTGATTTAACTTTTAAAAAGAAAGTTAAATGTTCACAACAGGTAGAAATTCATCTTCAGGAAATTAATGATTTTCTTGTATGCACATTCTCAATATTTTCCCTTCTTGATTAGTTTTTAAATGGAAGCAAAACCAGATCAAGAAATTGAGAGACCAAGTACTTTGTGAAATAAAGAGGTGAACTCAACATTGAAAAGGGAATTGCTAGGAATACAATGAATGAGACCATGGGGACACACGTGACAGTTCTGAATGGTCTGCAGCACACAGACGCTATTACTCTTTTCCTCCCTGCTTAAAGTCTGTTGACCTATGTATTGTTTATAAATAACATAATTTACTATTCCCAGAGATTACGTACATATATGTAAAATGTAGTGTACTGTGTGGTTAAATAACCATTTGAAGACAACACATTCACAGTGAGCTCCTGACAGTGACATGTAAAAAATTCTTTTATAAAATTAACATGGATTTTAAAATGACCTGACAGAAATACACAGCATAATACTGGCTATTGATTGGTAATCTGGAAATTCAGGAAATTAATGTTTTACTTTGGCCTGTATAAATTTGAGGAAGAATCCAATTGTATTCTAACGTAATATTGTTTTGGAAAGCACTTTAGCACCTGCCTACCATCAATTCCATTTTCTTAGCAAGGATAAGGCATGAATTATCCTAAATTAATATCAGTGTTAGTTGTAAAAGCAATTTTGGGGAGGAGGCTAGGCTATGCTATCTATATCAACACTGGTTACCTCTAAATGTCATTGCATATTTTAAGTTACACATTTAATTTGTTATCCCTGATTTGTTTTAAAGCAGTAACATCTGAAATCTGCTTAAAGTTTAATATCTCTATCCTAGGATAATTCTTTACATATCACAGACATCAAATATTACTCTGACAAGATGGCACCAAGCAGAAGTATAGTGATAAAGTTACAAGTCTCAAAGCAGACAGTGAGGAATTCTGGGTAACAACACTTCCTGAGGTGATCCTAAAACAGTGATAAAGAATGTCCCACACACTGTTTGGTGAAAAGAAATACACTACAATTTTACATATATAAATAGAAAAAACTCTATTTTAAAAGATAAAATGAAGAGCTTTCCAGTGTCACAGCTCACTTAAAAAAATTTTAAATCATGCTTTAAATTTTCAAATATTCCCCAAACACAGCACACCTAAAAAAAAAAAATAGGTAAGTATGCAAATTTTGGGAACTGGATATAAGATGGGGCTTTAAAACATGGGAAGAAGGGGGAAATGACACCATCTTTTCAAAAAACAGCACTTTTTTTCCCTCCATTACAAGCCAGCACAAGAAATGCTAAAACACTGCTTTACGAATGGCCACTTACTGTTGGCACTAAGCATAGCTTACCTTTTTTTCCTTAAATAACACAGTGAATTTGTTACAAAACATGGATCGATTTATTATTCAAATTTTGTTAGTGTTTTCAATTTTATAATTTAGCAACCGTGGAACTGAGGTATACCTTGTTGAGGGAGGTTAAAGTAATGCTTGGAAGCCTCTTTACTGTACCCCACTTTGATGACTTTATGTACACAGAACAGCAGCACACTAAACATTCACAAGCTGTGTCATATTGGCATTACAATAGTCATTTATAGAAACAACAACAGCAAATGCAATAAAAACAAGTTACCCTTTTTAAAATCTGAAATGAAAAGTTTTTGATTTAAAAAAAATAGCAGTAGTTCATTTAAGGAATTAGTGTCTTCTGACAGACATTAAGAAATCTGATGTCAGTTTTCAAACACTCCATTAGCCAGGTCCAAAAGATCCTTGATTTGGAGAGGGCTACATTCTTCATGTACACTTTTTCAAAAGTTTCTTTATAGAGTTTGCAAGGTTTCTCTTAGTTTCATGTCCTTCACATCTGTGCTGTCGGCAATGCAGTAAGTCTCCCAGAGCAACATTTTTCAACAAAGGGTCTTCTTTCCTAACATTTCCAAGAGACATCCTACTCATTTTACACAGAAAATAAACTGTAAGCAGTTTCGTTAGCTTAGCAGCTCCAGTTCAGAGTCCCATTTCTTAGTGTGCACAGATGGTGCAACCATCATAGACTAGATTCTTTGGGAGGAAAGTCAACATTTGTCACCATTGTGACCACTGTTACAATGTCCTCTGTGGTAATAATATTTGTTAGTCTCTGCATCTGGGTAATTCTTTCACCTACACATCCAGCTGATAACCTGGCTTCTGCGTCATGATCCCAACATTCTTCAATGGTTTCACAGAGCATTGCCATTCCCTAAAAGGAGAAAAACATATACTCAAACGCCACAGCAATTTTTGTTTTCTATTAGGAAACAATAAAATTTTCATGAAGAAATGGCTATTTTTCTGGGTCAAAGAAGTTTCTGTCAGCATTCACTTTTATTGACTACCATGTGCAGAATCATAAAGAAAAGCACAAAGAGAACTTTTTTTTTTTAAGCATGAGACTATCACAAGAGGAATTTTTTTTTAACTCCAAAAAAAAATCTCTATCCCTTGTTCATAACCCAGGTCATTTCAATGCTAACCCTTCAACTGGACTCAAAAATCAAGGAAAAAAGGGGGACCTACCAATTTTTATTGTTTTCTTAGTTAATATCAGCATTTCTATCTTACAATTAAACAGAAGATCAGAAAGCCACCCTTGAAATTTCTCTGCCTGGTTTTAGCCATGTTTCTAGTTATATTTAGACCAAAATAAACAGGGCAATACTGTTATGTGCCTGGTCTCTAGTTTTAAAGCACTCTTAGGACTTGCAAGTCTTCTCTAAGCTGAAATCAAAAGGCTACAACAAACTTCCATGGAGAGGAGAAAACCTGGTGCTTCATAAACTCTTTAAAATGTTATCATATTGGAAGTGGTCATCAGCAAAGTTACCCAACTATTCACAGGTTCCGAGTCTGGCATGCCTTTTCCCTGGGAAACTTTCTAAATAGATGACACAATCTTCTGCACAGGACCATTGAGACAAAAGCCCTCTAAAGCTCTATAACTTTACAATCACCTTCAGGGGTATACAGACATAGCCCTAATTCTGCCTCTAGAACTCTAGAATATCCTGTGTGAAGATCACCTCCCAGAAAATACCTGAAGAAGAAATGTGCAGAGATAAATAATTCCTCTGAAAAGTGTTTTATTGGAATTTCAAATGAAAAGCTAACTGGATAACTTACAGCATGTTTCTGCCAATAATCTCTTAAAACAGGCCTCTTTTTTTTATGCACAACAACTTCCTGCATGTCTTCAAGAGATGGATGTTGGCCAATTTCCTCCTCAAATGGCAACATGTATTCATCTACAGGTCCTGAAAAGTAAGAAAAGTAAAATAAATCATTTTCATTAAAATCCTCCTGACTTTCAAACTGGTACAAACTTTCTAAAATATACTCTGTCACCTTTTCCCAACTGTTTACATGCTATGAGGACAGAAGAGAAACAGACTCTCAACTGTACTTATACCACAGTGTGACCAAACTAATGTATGGGAAATGAAAAGGTCTATAATTTGGCATGTAATTCCCTTAAAGATTGCATAAGGAGCTTTCTTATCTAGGTATAAAGGATGCCTATTTCCATCTGCACAGAGGACATAAGGAACAATCAGTATTTGTAAATTAAGGTTATATAATATCCAAACTATACTACAAGGCTACAGTAACCAAAACGCATGGTACTGGTACTAAAACAGAAATACAGATCAATGGAACAGAACAGAGCCCTCAGAAATAATGCCGCATATCTACAACTATCTGATCTTTGACAACCCTGAGAAAAACAAGCAATGAGGAAAGGATTCCCTATTTAATAAATGGTGCTGGGAAAACTGGCTAGTCATATGTAGAAAGCTGAAACTGGATCCCTTCTTTACACCTTATACAAAAATTAATTCAAGATGGATTAAAGACTTAAACATTAGACCTAAAACCATCAAAACCCTAGAAGAAAACCTAGGCATTACCATTCAGGACATAGGCATGGGCAAGGACTTCATGTCTAAAACACCAAAAGCAATGGCAACAAAAGCCAAAATTGACAAATGGGATCTCATTAAACTAAAGAGCTTATGCACAGCAAAAGAAACTACAATCAGAGTGAACAGGCAACCTAAAAAATGGGAAAAAATTTTCGCAACCTACTCATCTGACAAAGGGCTAATATCCAGAATCTACAATGAACTCAAACAAATTTACAAGAAAAAAACAACCCCATCAGAAAGTGGGTGAAGGATATGAACAGACACTTCTCAAAAGAAGACATTTATGCAGCCAAAAAACACATGAAAAAATTCTCATCATCACTGGCCATCAGAGAAATGCAAATCAAAACCACAATGAGATACCATCTCACACCAGTTAGAATGGCAATCATTAAAAAGTCAGGAAACAACAGGTGCTGGAGAGGATGTGGAGAAATAAGAACACTTTTACACTGTTGGTGGGACTGTAAACTAGTTCAACCATTGTGGAAGTCAGTGTGGCGATTCCTCAGGGATCTAGAACTAGAAATACCATTTGACCCAGCCATCCCATTACTGAGTATATACCCAAAGGACTATAAATCATGCTGCTATAAAGACACATGCACACATATGTTTATTGCAGCACTATTCACAATAGCAAAGACTTGGAACCAACCCAAATGTCCAACAATGATAGACTGGATTAAGAAAATGTGGCACATATACACCATGAAATACTATGCAGCCATAAAAAATGATGAGTTCATGTCCTTTGTAGGGACATGGATGAAATTGGAAATCATCATTCTCAGTAAACTATCGCAAGGATAAAAAACCAAACACCTCATGTTCTCACTCATAGATGGGAATTGAACAATGAGAACACATGGACACAGGAAGGGGAACATCACACTCTGGGGACTGTTGTGGGGTGGGGGGAGGGGGGAGGGATAGCATTAGGAGATATACCTAATGCTAAATAGCGAGTTAATGGGTGCAACACACCAGCATGGCACATGTATACATATGTAACTAACCTGCACGTTGTACACATGTACCCTAAAACTTAAAGTATAATAATAATTCAAAAAATATATATATATCCCTTTAAGGTACCTAATCCTTACAATTCAGATAAGAATGTTAACAGTGGTGCTTCTATCTCTGGAGGCTCTAGGTTCAATCTATTATAACCATGTTTATTCTATGGCATATCCAAACCCCCTGCATGCCCCACATGAGGAATTATGCACCTCAGAGTCATACCTCTTCTCTACACTCCCTCACAACAGCTGCCAAAAAGTACATGTTTATTTTTTAGAAAATCACAAACAGGCTCTCCAACTAGGGGTCCCAACAAGTCAGGATGTGCCTTCACAGACAAGATTAAACGACATAAATAATTCCTTTTTTCTTAGGCCTACTCAGATAAATAGAAAATTGTATTTAGGAGTTAATAATAACTAACATCCAGTGAGCACCTATCCTGATCAAGAACTTTACATATATTACTTACTTCACAGGGTTAAGATGGCAGTACCTCTATTTACTGATAAGAAGCTCAGAAAGTTACATAATTTGCACAAAGACATACAGCTGCTAAACGGTAGAGCTGGAATTGAACCCAACTCTCTGAATAACTCTGAAGTCTGGTTTCAATCACTGGAGTGCCTTCCTTTGACAGACACAGGTCACCACTGAGCAATCTCATGACCAGATAGATGTATGTGTGCATAAACACAAATTTTGTGAAGCTCTTGAAATGCACTAAATACTCCTGGATAGAATACAATGAATCATAAAGCGGTCATCTAACTTAACCCTCTTCAAATATAAGAATTATTTATGGCTGGACAGTTGGTCTCTGCTTGAGTACTTCCAGTGACAAAGTACTGACATTCTGAGGTGTCTAGTACAGGCCAGCAACACTGCCATCAACTGGTAGCTTAGCTTTTAAGAAATGTAGACTCTCAGGCTTCAACCCAGACCTACTGAGTCAGAATCTAAATTTTAACAAGATTCCTAAGAATCTGGTATGACACATTAAAGTTTGAGAATTACTTCATTTAACAAACAAGTAACCATCAACAAATGTGAAAGCACCTACTTTAGCAATCAATGCTCACACTATCCTCTCTACCCCAATTTCTGACTTAACAATTGGGTTCTGACTTAAGAGTCAGAAATGCCTGACTCTGAAATTATTTCATGGCATTTAAGAAAAGGCAGTATCAGGCCTTTTCTTTTTCCAAAAGAACTTCTCTGAAACCTCTCTTCCCCATAAACAAAGCAATTTCTCCCCTAAACTCCTAAAACACATGCTTGTATTTCTTAAGTATTGCACTAACCCAGAAACATTTATTGAATACCTATGTACCGGGGAATGGGCTAGACAACTCACACTTAACTTACTCTAGAGTTAATTGTCCAGGATATATTTTATTGCCCTAACTAAACTGTATATTACTTGAGAATAGGGTCTTGTGTCTCCTAAATTACTTAATCCAATGATTTGTTATGGAGAGTTCACATTAATAAAGTTCTTATAAAATATATTTTCCTATAACATCTGCCATCTAACCTACTTCTGCTTCCATAAATGCACATCATAAATGTAATTCCTCTTAGAGTCAAAACACTCTGAATTCTTACTCTTCTTTCTAAAGACTTCTAAAATTATTCCAAAATTGCTTCAACTTTTCTTAGGTTTGGCATTGACTCCCAAGCCAATCCCTCAATCCTGGAAGAATGCCTATAGAGTGCCCATTTCTGAGCACTCTATTAAATTCCCTTTAATAGTACCCCATATTGAATTTCATATTCCAGTGGCAGTGTGTCCTACAACGAGAGCCTATTACAGTACTCAGAAAATAAAATATTGTTAGTAACATAGGTTACGTTGGTTATAACTTAAAATATTCACGATTTCTTCTATGGTCTTTGACAATCACAGGCAGTTTTTAGGCAATTATAAATTAAAACTTAAGAAATAGATCAAGCTCATTTACATCTGTTTAGGAGTTTAGCAGTCGGCAAGTTTGCCTTATATTATTCAAAACAAAAAATGCTGCAACATACTTGAAGACAGAGTAAAGACCTTATGAAGGAGTACTAACAGACAGAGTGCTTGAAACACTATAGTTCTGTCACACTGGAAAAATCGTCTGAAAATTTACCCAGAAAAATAAATAAATAAAAGCAAATATCTATAAGACTTGAACATGGACTTCAATAACAAGAACAAGTAATAGAAACCCTTTAACCTGGGGTCAGGACCCATATGACCTTAAAGCAGACCTCTCCCTATGTCTGGATCAGAGTTTCAAATCTAGGTTTCATCATTCACCAGTTTGCGGCTAAAGTAGGCAAACTACTTTATTTCTCTGCATCTCAATTTCCTCATATGTAAAGCATAATAACTACCTCTGAAACCGTTTTAGGAAATAACCTTAAGGTATGTGAAATGTCCAGCAACATAGCTAGTAATGGTAAAGGATCAATACATAGCAATTCCTTTCCTCTCCTACCCCACCCACTGCTCCTCTGCCTCCTGAATTCTCTACCATCTCTTGGAGTCAATTAAAAAAAAAACTGTACTTTAAAATATTACCTTGGGGTATATCATCCCTTTTCATTCATGTGTGGTAGGCATATATATCTTTTTTAAAAATATTTTTTCCCTTACCATCTGCAGCAGTACAGCGAGAAGCCAGTTCCCATAGGACTAATCCCATGGCGTACATATCTATCCTCAAAAATGCATCCCTTTGGAAGTTTATAGCACCCTCTAATACCTCTGGAGCCATGTACCTCCGGGTACCAACCTGAAAAAGATGTTAAAAGCAAAGAGTACTCATTCATTAACTTTATGAACTAACACTGTATGATTCTGTAAGATGAATCAAAACCAAATGTGGTCTATTACCAGGGTAAGTTATACAGACTACAGCGTATAAACAGAAAGATCCTTTCTCCATATACTTAAAAAATATATCAACAGACACTATGCTGGTACAGACTTAGAAGTTTTTATGTCCCCCTTTCTCGATGTAATCACAGGAAACTGAACCAATTGTCAGCTGGGAGAAGGATGCTGCATACTTTTCAATTGTACCTTTGCATACTGTTTGAAATGTAGCTTTTAAAACAAAAAACTTTTTTTGAGGTCTTTTCTCTATATTAAAAAAACTAATAAAATGTTGTAAAAAGAATTAGCTAAGTAAAGGACAGACTGATGTTAAAAAGTTCTATCTGTACAAAATCTATGTATTTGTTTATTCATAAATTCTTCTATCTTGGAGTCCTTTATTTATATCTGTCCCCAACAATTTGGTATTTCTTAGTACTGTAACTATGGTTACTAAGCTAGTACAGCTAGCTTTGGTTGGTGCTTGACAACATTCATATATGAATGCTTAAAAATATTTGTGAGATAGCTGGGTATATCACAACATACTTGCGATGTATTAGGACTAGAGAGTAGTCTAGATATTGGTACGTCCATAACGCTCCATCCTTAGGTGGCTATAATCTCTACTCTAGACTAAAAGTTGGGCAATTTATGCAAATATACATGTAAAGATATTTTTTAAGAATAAAGACAGATCACTGAGACTAAAGTTCAAGGAGAACACATTAAAGGGAAAAGTGGCTCTACTTTTAAAAAACTTACTACTCTGAATAATTATTTTAATTGTGCTATCAGCGAGTGTTTCCCTAAAGCCTACTTTTCTCTTACAGGTAAATGTATGCCATCCAAAGTACCTACCTCTTTTATTATAAGATTATGGTTTATTTACCATGTTGACATAAAATGTTCCCTCTTTTATGTGTTCTTTGTACTATATAAAATGTGCATAACGTGCAAGTCCCTCCAGATATTTCTGAAATTTTCTGGTCCATGAAATCTAAAGTCAAGGAGTCATTACTGTAAGCCAATAATTTTTAACTAATCATAAAACCCAATTGTGAAGGAGTTAAAAATATGACATGAATGAGTCACAAATTTTTTTTCTCAAAAACTGAGGGAGGGCTTATGAGGTACCAAATTAAGAATATGTTCCCAGAATTTAGTCTTATGATAGTCATCATTCAATTAGCTTAGAAGTTTGTCCTCAGGCTTCCTACACAATCTTGGTAGTATTCTCCACAAAATTGCCTCCATTCCCATATACATTTGCAGTCAACTTTTCTAGAGCTATATGGCTACTGACCATTACCCCAAACTACATTCTTAAATGGTTAGTCAATATTGCCAAAATTGGTGGTGCCATGACTGCTTAAAAACGTGTCCTCAGGAACCAATAGGATATGCTGGGGAAAAGAAACCTAAGAATTAGTTGGCCAAATAACTTACATGACATGAAAGATGAAGAAATGATAATGTCGAAGGCCTGAATCATTTAGCTTTGCAGAAAATATCACCTTTTAGGCTGAACTGGTTTCCCTGATTAAAAGGTGATCTTGGCTGGGCGTGGTGGCTCACGCCTATAATCCCAGCACTTTGGGAGGCCGAGGTGGGAGGATCACTTGAGGTCAGGAGCTCGATACAAGCCTGGCCAACTTGGTGAAACCCCATCTCCACTAAAAATACAAACATTAGGCTGGGCACGGTGGTGCATGCATGCAATCCCAGCTACTCAGGAAGCTGAGCCAGGAGAATCACTTGAACTTGGAAGGCAGAGGCTGCAGTGAGCCAAGACCATGCCACTGCACTCCAGCCTGGGTGACAGAGCGAGACTCTGTCTCAAAAATAAATAAATAAATAAAAATAAAAGGTGATCTTGTAGGAATGAAAACATCTTTTCCAGCCTCAAAGTTTCTGAGAATAAAATGTATGGATAATGTTCTTTTCCCTTTTGGCCTCCCTAGAGGTTCCCATTACTAAGATCTCTGTGCACATAGATGTATACAGAGGTGTGACGAGTTACCTAATTCAGGGGTTTACAAGTGCTCTGAACTCTGGAGAGAATTTGGAGAAAAGCCATCAAGTTGATTAAAGAAATTAATGAAGCAGTAAACAACAAGAAGCAATGAACTATTATTGCATGGGAAAATGGACAGGGAATCTTAATACACGGTAGTAAGGATAGTGACTAATTATTCTTCCACTCTTCTTAAGGTGGTGAAAGAACTAACAGACTAAAACTACTGAGTTCATACGAAGAATTCCCTAAAAATGAGGTCTGTTAAAAGGTGTTGGATTATTCTTTGATCAATTTTTCAAAAAGAATCCTATGACATGTGTCTGAGGGTTGCTTTACAAAGTGCCTGATCTAAACCACCTGAGTCCTCTACCATCATATGAAAATGTCTTCCTCAGAAACTTTAACACATAACTCTATTAGATGCTGATTTAAACACCACAACAATTTTAGACTAATTCAGTCCGGACATGCCATTCTAAGAAAATATGGAACAAGTTTATTTTTTCTTACGTTTTATAATCATCATCCTTACCTGTCCATGGGTATCGCCTGCAGACTTGCCAGCCTCAAATTTTAAGGCCAACCCAAAGTCAGCAATGCAAGCTGTCAGGTTGTTTTTCAACAGCACATTTTTACTTTTGATGTCCCTTGCAAATAAAAAGAGTATTCAAATTAAGTTTAAACTAGTTGCCTTTTTAAATTTTTTACTGAAAGGAGAAAAGAGGGGGAATATGTACACTATGAAAAAATAGTTACTTAAAATTATGAAATGCAGAGAAAGGGAGAGAGAAAAAGCTCAGAGCCCCATGCAGCCTTAAACACAAGAGCACGGTGACAAACCCCGATTCATAACATGGACAATAAGAAAGAATCCTACCTATAAAGCAGTTATATAAAAATCTGCCATGCCAAAAAGATATGTTATCTATGTCACCTACCTACCAATCATAAAACTACTGTTTTTTAAGATAACATCTCAGAGTTCTTATTTGCAAACTCCCATATAAACTGAAATTTTAAAGCAGAATGAAGAAATTTTTAAAAAATAGCTGAATTGGGGCCTTCTGCTTATTGGTAGAGACCTACATTTTAGAATAATCCCTTATTATAGAGGTTCTTATATTCTTCCACCTGGTTGTAGAAAAGCATCTTATGGAATGAATAACAGAAACTTTTTACCATAAACAGACACTGCTCTAGCTAGATCCTGGTGTTCTGAAAAGGGTAACAGTTTTAAGGCAGTAAGATATCCTCTTCTACACACCTGTCTCAACTGGCTCATCCTAGAGATTACTATACCCTAGTTAAATACATCTATGCCAATGACTAGTGGTTAAATTTATGTACAGACATATAGACCAAGAATGGGATACTGAAAGCACAAGTAGACACTCCCAAATGCTATAAAAGCCAATCGGTCTTAGTTTCAAAAGACTTTCAGGCCCTTTTCTTAATAACTTTGGGGGTCCCTAAGGATTAATTCCCTATGTGACCAGGTAGGGCAAGGGAAAATCGAAGACGAGGCCAATAGACTGCATGTAAGAAAGTGAGAAGAAAGAGTTATTTCTGAGGTAGACGTCATTTAAAGTTTGCAAAATCAGAACCTAAATTAGAGGCTGACTTACAATAATGCCTCCCAGCAACCTAAAACATCACCTGGTGGCACTCAGCTAAGTATCTGTTCCGTGAATCAGTTAATGCCTACTTTTCAAACAACCATCTTTAAATGGAACACGAGACAACAAATTGAATCCCACATTCAAGAAAATTAAATACATGGCAAGCTGAATTCCATGTTTAAGACACAATCATTTTTCCTTTTGCAGGCATGACAACTATTGGGTCTAAGTACTATTTCTTCACTGGACAACTGTTTTAAGTGATGCCTCCCTCTAAGACTTGTCTCAGGGTAAAGATAAGAAGGTCATTCAAAAAACAAGGAAGGAAGACATTCAAAGTCTCCTTCATTACATGCCCTTGGATAATAATCCCTATTGATAAATCATGTTTTGAGGTAAAACAAATGTCTTTTTCCTTTGAGATCGAGAAAATATAGTTTATTTTCAATCATGTTTTCAGAAATGAGATGAAGTAGATCATTAAACTTTACCAATAATGTTAACATATACATTATCCAAAAAATACTTCCTGGCCAATCTCAAAGCTAATTTTAAAAAACAAATGAAAATCGACTGTCTTGTAAAGCACGATTGCATAACAAAGGAAAAATTAAAATTTACCCAGGGGCTTAAAAGTTTAGTAAATATATACTCAATTATCTGGGAAAACAATATAAATTTAGTCTACCTGTGAGATATGGCAGGTTTGTGGCCATCTTTTAGGCCAGGTATATCCTCATGTAAATATGCCAATCCTCTAGCCATGGTTTCTGCAATATGACACAGTTCATTCCAAGAGACCACATTAGCCTTAAGAAAGTCTGATAGTGAACCCTAAAAAAAGAGGGAAAAAAAGAAACTTATGTTCTTGACAAAGGCCATATGTATAAGGAGACTTTTCTTTTTACCTATAAGAGGCTGTGAGTTTCCCTTTCAGGGAAAAATAATATCCAAGAAACAATCTTTCTGGAATGGTTCAAATGGTTCAAATTTCCTTCCATTTCACATTAATAAACATTTGACCAGAAAGAAATACCAGAGCTTTAAACTTTTGTTACAAGAATAGTCAATTTCCACCAATCTATAAGACAAGTTTTTTTTTTTTTTTAAAAGTCTAGTTGAAAATCTAAGGTTCTAGAAAATATTTTAAAAGTTAAAATATCCTGACTATAGAGTTGTTATATCATGGGACTAGCAGAACACAAAATAACAACATAAAATAACAACTAATATGTAGAATATTCCTCTAGATTATTGTTGTCCTTTAGGTCAAGATAAGAGAAGTAAAAGAACCACTTACATTTCACAATGATGAAACCAATTACCAAAAACATAATTTCCTACTTCATTAATGGTACTTTCACACTGACTCTAAAAGTAGAAAAATTGAGGAAAACTAGCAATTATGTTTTGGTGATAATTACCCTGCAAGTTAGTGACAGATCAAAGATCAGATAAATTTCCTGTCTCTGGTTTTGTCACTAAGCAAGACTGATTAAAACTGAAAAAAATGGTTCACGTAATCAAAATGAATTGTAAATGGTAAATGAAAATTACTAAGCATTACCTATACTAAAATAAATGTTTGTAAGAGTAATTACAGCACAAGAAATAAGGAACAAAAGGGTAGTTTATATGAGTAGAGTTTTAGGTTAAAAAGTTGCCATCTTTGCTCTTTTATTAAAATGAACTACCTTTTAAAAGATTTTTATTCAAGAATGATTTTTATTTTCAGGCTAAATATTAATCAACTATAAGATGTCTCGAAAAATAACTCTGAGGGATTTATAGCCAGCATTAGGTAGGCAGGCCAACTCAGACTTTACTAAAGTAAAACGTTAAGTAGTTTTACCTTTTCATGAAATGCTGTGATCAGCCAAAGATCCACATCAACACTGGTGCCTCGTTTTTCTGCACCAATGAACTGTAATATGTTCTCATGCTTCATTCCAGGCAAACTGTAGACTTCGTATTCATTTTGCCATGACTGTTTGTCCTAGAGTCAAAAAGAAAGAATAGTAAGAACACAAGGAATACAGGTTTCATAAACCATGCCTAAGAGATTACTCAAATAAGTTCCAAAGTGAAACAAAACAAAACAAAAAAGTATTAAAAATTTTTTTGTTCTGTTTTGTAATAAGAAAAAGCTCTGACAATAGGTTAACAAATTTATACTAAATGCCTGCCCTGTCCATTCCCTCAAAACGTACTTTTCTGTGTTTCTAGTTTACAAACACAGAAGTTGATCCGAAACACTGCATTCTGTATCTTACAATGAATGGCAACACATAAGTTACTGCAAGTATTACACTGTAATTTCACCATGGTGTGAAGTTACTTGTGGTACTATTCAGAATAATCTCCTTGAAAGATGAAATTCCGGCAGAATGACTTCCTCTAAACAGAAAATTTCTTCTTTTCAAAAACTAACATAATATCAAACATCCTTCAAAAATGTTTAGCATACCCTACAAGGTCTATGAGAAAGCAAGGGGCAAAGATATGCAATGCAATAATTTAAGACACCATATGTTCATTTGTGCCTGCAAGCAATCCATGTCTACTAAGTATCTACTTATAAAAGATTAGCTTCTTTTCACTGCTAAAAGACAATAATAGTGAGAGGCACTATGGCATAATGGTTAGAAACCCTTAGAAACTCTCTGCATCCAAACTGTCCAAACTTAAATCCTGGCTCTCCCACTAACCTCTGGCAAGTTACATAATCCTTCAGTGTCCTCATTAAGTAGAACAGGCATTGTAGTGTCTGTCTTATAGAATTGTTGTATTATATGTTGCATTTTATGTACGTGTGTAATATACTTACACATATTAGTGAGTACTCATATATGTAAAATACCCCTACCTGACCCAATAAAAGCATACAATAAAATGTTAGCTACTGTTACTGCTGTTGTTGGGCTTGGTAATATCATCCAAATGCCTTTCTCTTATCTTTATGCTTCCTTACACATGGAAATAATTTCTTCCCTTATCTTATTTATGAATCTTGGCACAACAGAATACACTTTCTCTCTGAAAACTAAACTGTGGTTTACAGCTACCAAAAAAAAAATGTAATACAGTTCATAAACTCTATGTAAACAGTTCATAGACTGAACAGAGGAGGTAAGATTGAACAGAGGAGGTAAAAAGGTTAAAATCTAGGTATATTAAGACAAAGAAATTGCTTATATGATAACTTTGGAAAAAGAAACATCCACTCTCTAAGTATAGTGGTAGAGCCTGCAACATCAAATCCAGCCAAGACGTCAGTACCAAGGATATCATGAGCTGCCAGGGTATATAAGCAAGAGATGGGGAAGACAGAATCATCATAAATCCATACCACCAACGGAACAAAACAAAACACAAGAATAGCTCAGAGGTACATTAGATCAGAGTTTTATGAGAAGTCCAGCCAACTTCAAAAACAATTCAACATTAAACCAATTATTTGAAGTCTCGATTGCCTCTGAAAATGCATCAGACAAAAACTGAAATAATTAAACACTCAAAGTAGAATGAAAGTAAGTCAAGTCTGGTGATATACCTCCAAATACCAATTCTAAAACAAAGTATACTACTCTTTTGTTTTTTTTGTTTGCTTTTTTCTGACAATGTAGGGGGATATTAAAATTTAACCACTCAATTAGACTTGTTTATTGGAATCTTTATCTTTATTTAACATTTCTATAGAATTTTCATTGGCAAAAGATCTACTATGCATTCATTTAATTCCACCACTCCAGACAAACATAATGATTGTTATACTAACAATTCCATTTCTCAGATGCAAAGGCAGGCATTAAAAGAGCTAACTGCTTTCCCCAGTATCACAAAGAACCATCTTGGAACATATGGCTTCTGTTTTGAGACTATTTCTGAGTTATGATGACCTAGCCATAAAACATATATGTAAGATGACAAAACTGCAATAAACATACCTGTATTGGAAATATTTTGACAGCCACATATTCGTTAAGCAACTGGGCTTTCCAGACACAACCAAATCTTCCCCTTGCTTTTACTTCTAATAACTGCAGTGGTTTCAAACCTAGTAATGGAGAAGGTGGGGGTGGTCCTGGGTCCTACAGATAAATAATAATAATACTATAAATAAGCAGAACATGATACACATCAACTCTGAAAATGAGAAAAAAAAGTGAGTATACTGAAAAGTCAACTGACAGAAACAGTAAACACATATGGATGACATTAACTTCAATGTTGCCATAATTAGATTACTAATTATCTATAGTGATCACAAGGCAGGCAACCTGAATTAAGAGTTTCATAATAATGTTCAGCATTATTGCTATATATGTACCACAGGAGAAAAGATCTAAAATCTTTCTGATCAGTCTCACTAATATTCCCCACTAAGATTTTCTGTGAACTATGAAATACTCCTAATATTTCATTTGTTTCATCCAGTGTGTACTTCGAGGAGGATGATTTGAAAAGTGCCAGAAACAGCAAATTATGACTATATATCAGCAAAAACCTCTCCTGAAGATCTATTACTTTCTCCAGTGACTGTTTAAATTTTTTCTTCATTAATCTCAGAGATACCGGCAGTCATTCTTAAACACATTGCAGATAGGTATATCAAATACAAAGCACATACAGGAAATATGTAAGTAAATATTTCTTTAACCAAACTGTTTGGTTCATTCTAATTTTAAACATATTAACAATTCATCCCTTTGATCTGAGATAAAAAATCATTTGTGTTCTGGAACTGACTGACTGGCAAAGAAGTACGAATAAAAATCCAGAAAAGAAGTGGTCATCATAGTAGATAACAGGATATGGTAAACGAAAGAAACGTGCACTGCTATAGTTTTTTAAAAATAGAGCAAACATAATATATAAATAGGAATACAGCATCTACAAATCACAAGGGAATCCTATCAAAGCAGAATGCAACCCTTCACTGAAAGCATTCTCTCAGTTCCCTATCTGCAACTAAAGCAAGATGCAGGAAGCCTTTCGGAAAGCTTCCAGAGAAAAGCAACAGAAGGGTTTGGAGGGCTGCATAATGAGTATTTTGAGGAGGAACTAAAATTTCTGTGGCAAAAGCAACTGATATGATGACACTGGGTGGCACCTCAGACACTTGGAAATGGTATGTGATCCCAGATCAATGCATCCTCTCTGCCTTTCTTTTTATCTCTTCTTCTAATGCCTCAAAGACAGTTAGTGCTTTCTTTAGGCATCACTCAGCTCACTGGTGCCACTCAGGAGTTTTAAAAGTTTACTGTGTACTAGAAAGAACCTCAGCAACAGAAACATTGCAAGGTGTTACGTAGGAAAAACATGCAATTTCTTCTTCTAAATGAAACCATCTTTATAAAATGGCTTTAGAATTCCTATTTAAACAGTAAGATAAAACAAAAGACTTCTTGTGACTCATTTCAAACTCAGACTTTTTTTTTTTTTTTTTTTGGTCTACAAGTTGTTTGTCCTTCCCACATTCAAAACATGAAAGAACGTTTCTGTTTAGCAGAGTGACGGGTCAAGGAGGTCAGATATAAATCTTCTAGGAAGGATGGGCTCTCAAGTGTGATTCTCAGTGGAGGGGACAGAAGAACCTCTAGAGAGTTTTTATTAAAAATTACACCCTCCCTCCCTCATTCTTCAACTGATCATCTCTATCCGAGAGATTCTACTGATCAGAGCAGACTGCTTATATGAATGTGGAGACAGGAGAAAAAAAGCTTGAAAACAACTCTTCTACAGGAAAGGAAACCATTCAGTCCTCAAGGGCAAAGAGTTATTGTATAACTGCATAAAGACATATTTAAACTAAATAGAGAATGTTAGAAAGGTAGAGAGACAGGTTTCAAACCAGAGAGGATACCAAAAACTAAAAACTAAAGTATGCAGAAAATGGCTGAAAGCTGAAGAGGAAAAATAACTAGGTAGAGGGAATACAGTGCTAAATTACAATATTAAGATTTTTAATAGCTTTTATGTACACTGACTGGTAATGTCTCTATAGTTAATCTACACATTACCCATTCTCTGTTCTAAAGGATAGCAACAACATAAATGTGATTCAGTCTATAAAATAAGATCTAGATTATTTAATCCACAATTAATATGTCAGCAATTCAAACTATGATTTTAGTATAACATTAATTTTAGAAAACATAATTATTTTCAATATCTACATTTAAAAAAAAAAGTTCATTAAATATTTTCCAAATGCATATACTTCAAGTTTCCATACATTCCCAAGGCTCTGTTTAATAAGTTTCTAAGCTACCATTATTTCAGAAAGAAATAATCTTAGATCACCCTCCTACTATAATTTACTCAATATTGTATAGTAACAGCCAGAACAAATATTGTTGTCAAAATTACTTAAAAGGTAAAAGCTTCAATTAGAAAGAATACTGGTCAATTTTGAAAGGGTGAGAAAAAGGTCTACAAGGTCTTCCTGTAGAATCTCGAAACCTTTAGCAATGACATGAGCTTTTCAAAAATGTAATTTTAAATAATATTCTTTAATACTCAAAGGATTGGGTTCAGAAATGAGTAACTGTAGGACAGATTATAAAATCTCTAGTTCTTTTTAAATAAAAAATTACTAGAATGAAACTTTAAATTCATCTCTAAGTTTCACTCATCCTATAAGAATAGTAGAAATGATTTTCAATTAATTGGCATCATTATAGTAATTTATTCACAAAAAAATCAATACTTGATTCTAAAAATAAAAATGTATACCTTTAAAATATATGAGCCCCTGGGAAGACAAATGTAGACATAAATTTCAAAATGACAACCAATTTCTGATGTCATCCACAAAATATGGCTTTACCTGGCTACACAGAGAAACCAATGGGGAGCAGAGAGGCACCTATAAGGATTTCAGAATTCCTAAAAACTTCCCTAAATTTCCAGTTCTCTTACAACATCCATGCTATTTTGCAAAATTAAAAAGATATGCATTCGAACACAGTCCTGATTACATTTCTTCTTTACTCATTTATATGTGAAAATTATGGTATCAGAAGACATCAGGTTGAGAACACATACTGAAATGATAACCTGTAAAAAGTAATCTCCTGCCCCCAAACCACTACCCAATATCATTACTATAACCAACAGTGGAATAAATTATTAGAGGTGCGAAGCTACAAAGTCATCTCTGATCATTTTACTTATTCTGAGTTCTCCATTTGAAGGGTGAATTTTAATCTAATTAAACGCTTAAACCTCAGATAGAAAAATATCATCAAAAGTTATACTCCTGTAGCTAGTTCATTTGCTAAAGATGCCAAAGATGAAGCTATCCAAAAATATCTATTTCACATTTAAATACAATGGGCTGGATTAGAAAATCGACCCGTTAAAAATGAACACATGCTGACATTTAAGTTAATGACATATTATAAAAATTAACCAATACAAGGTTTTTGAGACGAATGGAGCCGTTAAGGTGTTAACTTCTAATCAAGTAAAACGTTTTCTTCTACATCCTACCTTAAATAAATATAAACACTCTTAGTCTCTTAAAACTAAAAGCCATTCCTAAGTCGAATCAATCATGTTTTAATTATAAAAGCTGGGTGAGGGAGAACCCTTCATGACATAAATGTATAAATTATAGAGGATGCACAGTAAAGCAGTAACAACAACAAAAATCTAAGAACAAAATGTTTAGTATGCATCCACAGAAAGTTCCACAACCATAAAACAAACATCAATGCATCTTACCTCTATCATTATATGAAAGGCGTGCTTGTGAAGAAAAAACACAGGCAAAAGAAATTATGATTCATATCCAGAATGAAATGAAAAATGACACATCAGTTACAAAAGTGAAGGAAAGAGAATAATGGTTTAGTATTTTAAAAGTTGGCAATGATCCAATGTTTTACACTGTTTAAATAAAGATAGGGAACACTTTCCTTATAAACAGAGGAAAGTAATATCAAAAAGAACCCCTTAGATATGAGAGATAGGTAGTAAACAAATTCTTGACTCCAGTATAATCCCAAGTTAACTGATCCAATGACTTCATGCCTGCAAACAAACTAAATCAAGTCTTAAATAATGATTATTTATTTTTCTAAGAGCCTCTAGAGTCTAAATTATAAAACAAGGAATTTACAAATTGCAATTGCCTTCTCGACACTAGAGGGCAGTATTGCCTTTAGCAAAAACGAGCTAGCAGCCCTAACAAATTTATATATAGCTAGAATCAGTTTCTCAGACTTTCTGATAGTTGTCTTAAGAACCTCTAGAATTTCCTATTTCCTGAACTGCCTCACTTCCCTTTCATGGAAGACAGAATCATAATGGTGAGACAGAAAAATGTTTCTGGTGGCTATGTGCGTGCACCATAATACACCATGGCAAGAAACTAAGACAGAAAAACAAGATTATCAGAATTAAGTAAAACGTAGTGATAGAATATTATCAAACCTACTTGCCCAGCACATCAAGGTGAAGCAGTTAAGCAGTGGTGGCCCTGGGAACAAGTAATCACACATCTCACATTCTAAAGACACTCAGACACTGATAGAGAACAGGATTTTCATTTTTCCAGTCATCCCAAAATAGGTAAGGGTCTAAATTTAAAATTAAAAGAAATATGATCACCAGTGGTAGGGAAGGCTGAGAATTCCTCCAATGGATGATGGTTATGTTCCCCAGTTTCCAATATTTCTATAGAGAACAATAGCACTGACAAAACAGAACGGACAACTCATTTATCTGTACCAGTTGCTTAACTAGTTTTCTTCCTTCTAGATTTTATTCCTGTGATAATGATTCAAGAGTATTTATAATTCATCCAAAAGGCTGAGATAATCCTACTATCAAAACATCTTATCCAGTACTCCAGAGTAAAATTAATCCCTTGAAAGAAATACATGCCAACTGAATAACTAGACTATGGTTTCCAAAGGCTCAAGGATCTCTCAGATCTTGTTTAAATACAGGTGTTTTCAGAGATAAAGATGACACTATACTAGCACTGTGCAAGTAGGTGCTATCCATACATCTTACCAAAAAGTATGTCTCTGCCCAATACATTTCCCAAGAAATGAACATTAGGATAAGCTATAAAATAACCCAAACTGACACCAAGAACAAGCCTCAAAATATCAACTATGCAACAAAATATGAAGGGCAAAAACAGAATTAAAAAATACATTCACTTAAGTACATGAATAAATACAAAATAACCACATATGTTTGCTTAATAGACTTCTCAATAAATGAGGATTAGAATAAACAAACAAGAGACACCAGCAACAGTTCTCAATGTATAAACTACATGACAAAATAAGAGGGGTAAAACAAAATCTTTTTAAATGGCCAGGTGTGATAGCTCATACCTATAATCTCTGCATTTTGGGAGGCCAAGGCAGGAGGGTCTTTGAGCTCACGAGTTCAAGACCAGCCTAGGCAACATAGGGAGATCCTTTCTCTACAAAAAATTTTTTAAAAATTAGCTGGGCGTGGTTGCATATACCTGTGGTCCCAACTACTCGGATGTCTGAGGAGGGAAGACATCTTGAGCCTGGGAGGTTGAGGATGCAGTGGGCTGTGATCATGCCACTGTATTCCAGCCTGGGTGACAGAGCGATACGTCATCTCCAAAAATAAAAATAAAGTAAAATAAAATGCACTAAAATATACAACTAAGCAAAAAGCAAACAAAACTCTGGATTCACAACATAGAAAATGTAGCTTGACTATTATATACTATAACAGTAGGTAACAGTGAAAATCAAATCTGCACATTAATATCAAGCTATTAGGTCTGTAGGTGAGAAAAAGACTTGGTGCTTATTCCTGAGGTGGAAAAAAACTACTGCCAAATATCAGAAAAGAATGAAGAATAGTTCATTCGTTCATTCATTCAGTCATCCAACAAATTTTACTGAGTAGTCTGTGCCAGGCACTGACTAGCCAGGCTCTCATGAAGCCTGCAGCAGTGCAGGACAGAAGGACTAATCAACAATTCACACTAATAAAAAGGAATTCAGTACCTTCAATATCTGTAAAGAGAAACCTGACTTATAATGACAGGTAGTCTGAGAAGATTTCCCTTTGGAGAACACCCTTGAGAAATGGAGTAAGTACTAGGGGGAAGCAGCTAAGGTGAAAAACAGATTTGAGACATCCTAGTTTCCTGGCTTATGCAACCAAATGGACAGTGGTTCCATTTACTGAGAACCAGGTTTGTGAGAGACAGTCACTACCCGTGAATGGTAAGTGCTTGGAGACATATAAATGGAGCTATTTAGTAAACAGATACACAGATCTGGAATACAAAAAATCTTTCTAGAAAATAGAGATTTTTGTATGATATGTATTATAAGTTTTCTTTTATTTACTATTCAAACCATTCCAAGAAATATCTGAATCTCTGTATCTAGAGAGAGAGAGACTAATTTTTTTCTGGGAGTGGAGATATCTCACTCAACAACTTTTTAGGACTACCAAGATGAATTAAGGTCCTCCTATCCAAACTATATGAAAACTGACAAATTCTGAATTTGTTTCCTCTTAATATCAACTAATTATTTTACATTCTAAGAAATTTTACCATTTTAAATTTTAAAAAGACTATCCTGCCAAGCAGAATAGAAACAGAATTTATAAATAATACAGTATATGCGAGGACAATGTTTCTGAACTAAGGAAAGCAAGACATACATTAAGAGATTCAACAATATTGACATGTCAATTGCACAGCAATGATTCCAGCCAATGAGATCGTCAAAATTCCTCTGTGATAATTCCTACTTCCTACAGTTTCTCTCATCCGACTCCTCTTGAAAGGAAAGCAAAGAAAGGCCAAGGCAGGTGAAATGAAGATTCTGGATATGTTCCCTAAGTAGAGCACCTCAAGGTAGCCAGCACTGGAGTTAAAAGTCTGAAAGAAACGTAGGTATGCCCATTCTCCTTTTGGGGTTGCTGCTTAAAAGAATCAGGTTTATGACTGGCTACAGAAGTTTATTTTGATTTATTTTCATATCTGTATTCTGCAAGTGTAGCTGAAAAAACCAGAAAAGAAACCATGTTACACATGAATAAACTGTGAGATGGTAAAATGGTTATCTACAAGGCCACATATAGTCACTATGAAAACTATTTTAAATGTAGTTTATACACTCTGATCTCTTTATCCTACTTTGTTTTTTTTTCTTTTCTTTTCTTTTCTTTTTTCTTTTTTGAAACAGAGGCTCGCTCTGTCACCCAGGCTAGAGTGCAGTGGCATGGTCTTGGCTCACTGCAAGCTCCGCCTCCCAGGTTCAAGCAATTCTCCCACCTCAGCCTCCCAAGTAGCTGGGATTACAGGTGTGCGCCACCATGCCTGGCTAATTTTTGTATTTTTAGTAGAGACGGGGTTTTCCCCATGTTGTTTTCCCATGTTGGCCAGGCTGGTCTCAAACTCCTGACCTCAGATGATCCACCCACCTCGGCCTCCTAAAGTGCTGGGATTACAGGTCTGAGCCACCACACCCAGCCCCTGCTTTGGTTTTTTTATGGACTCCACTTAATTATTTATTGAAATAAGCCATTCAATCAATGGGCAATAATCCTTGGATATAAATGCCCAGGCTTTGCCACCCACTAGGGTGACTCTAAGCCGAGTCACTTCATCTATGAATGGCTCAATTTTCTTATCTATAAAACGGACTTCAAAACTACAATGAGATAGCATCTCACAACAGTCAGAATGGCTGATTATTAAAAAGTCAAGAAACAACAGGTGCTGGCAAGGCTGTGGAGAAATAGGAACACTTTTACACAGTTGGTGGGAATGTAAATTAATTCAACCATAGTAGAAGACAGTGTGGTGATTCCTCAAGGATCTAGAACCAGAAATATCATTTGACCCAGCAATCCCATTACTGGGTATAAACCCAAAGGAATATAAATCATTCTATTATAAAGACACATGCACACGTATATTTACTGCAGCACTATTCACAACAGCAAAGACATGGAACCAACCCAAATGCCCATCAATGATAGACTGGATAAAGAAAATGTGGTACATATATACCATGGAATACTATGCAGCCATAAAAAGGAATGAGATCATGTCCTTTGCAGGGACATGGATGAAGCTGGAAGCCATAATCCTCAGCAAACTAACCCAGGAACA